>NC_067142.1:64503135-65103135 GCF_903995435.1 Acomys russatus | reverse complement strand
ACTTCCATTACAGAAACTTTTTTATTTGCCTTTGGATACATGAAGAACCCCTTTCTGTTCCTTCTTGGAGCTGATACTGCCATGCCATTTGACTGGTTACTATTTATTTTTACACCAAATTGATTATTGACTCTTTTTCTAAAAAAATATTTTCCATCTGTGTCTGGTGGAAGTATAGGCAGGAGAATTTCTGTGAGTTTGTGGCCAGCATAGTCTATATAGTGACTTTGGACCAATTAGGACCTTATCTTTTTCTTTAAAAATGTGTTTTTGTCACTAATTTTTAAAATGAGCTTACAAAATCATAGGCTTCCCTATAAATTTTGGTTTGGGTGCCTCTCTGTTTGCACCTCAACCCCTCTGTATGCTACATTCTCCTGTTTTTTATTATCTTTCCCACCCTTGTCTTTCAAAGCCTCTTTTTTCTCCCTAGTCATGTGGCCTTTTTAGCTTGGAATTTATCCATAGTTACTCCCACTTGGGCTCTGAGTGCTGTTTATGCTAGTAGCTGGAAGGTTCCTTTGGCACACAGATTATTAAGCATCTCTTCAGCTTCTACTTTCAGCCTTACCCATCAGTTCAAGATTAACAGGAAATATCCCTCTTAATATTATTTTATGTTTAACTTTCATAAACTCAGGGAAATTTTAAAAATTACATTTGGGAAAAAATGTACGTGCCAAGGACCATAGAACAAAATGAATCCAAACATCATGGCCCCTGTTGGAACTGCTTCTGTGGGGCATCACTTGGGCAGATGTAAGGTGTCTTTGGGTGCCATGCATCCTTGTCATCGTTCTCTCATCCTGAGGGCGCCTGAGCTGCTCTTTGATCTCTAAAGACTGTCCAAGTGCTTCTGAATCTTCAATGTGTCACTGACTTTCTTAATACATCAGTTCCTTGCTGCACACAATTATATCCCTCCTTCACAGGCACTTCTCTGTTAATAAGATCACTCGTGCTCACTGGGACAAGATCGGTAAGTGTCATTCTCCACTTTGTTTTCTCATGCGGTGATACCAATATTATAAAGTAGATGCGCTATAACATTTGAAACAGTTAGAGAATAAAGGTCAAGAGGAGGAGCAAGAGTGTACAAGCATAAAAAATGCTCCTGATGGTCAATTGGGACACAAAAATAATAATGTCAAACAATATACTCCTTAATTTGGGCTCTGAGTGCCGTTTATCCTAGTAGCTGGGAATTCCAAGGGAATTCTAGGAATCTGCATTTGAAAAGTGTTTGGCCTAGTCTACCATAGCTCTTACCTTTTAGGGAGAATTCCTTTCCTGGAGATGAGAATGCAAGGACACCAGCCACCAAAAATAATTTTGAGTCATCTCCGAAACCATCCACACTATCACTGGAAAGAGTAATTAGTGAATCATCAAGAAGCAACCTTGACTTGCCTTCCTTTTCCTTTATTTTTTTCTTATTTCATAACAAGTTTTCTTGAAGCTGACATTCAGAGACTAGTACAGGGAAGCACAAGCTTCGTTCTTTGCCTTGCACTGCTGTGTTATCCTGGGGTTAGTGTCGGAACACTAGGTTTCTCTCTGAGTCACTGTGTGGCCCCGTGCTCCTGATATCTTCTGTTTTCAGCACTGAGTGAGATCCAAGGATATCATCTCTCTGTAGGAGGAGAGGGACTGATGGATTCCTGAGCTTCTGCCAGAGCATCTTAGGGATGAACAGCTCCTGCGTCTTTAGCCATTTCTCTGGAGTTTCTCCACGAGAAGCACACATTAATGCAAGTCATTTTCTTCACTATCTGTGAGGATTTGTGTGTGTGTGTGTGTGTGTGTAATGAAGGGAAAGCGGCATGGCATGAGTAAATGGAGAGCATCTGACCAAAGTATAGATGAAAGAACTGGGTCTCGTCCTCAATTTTCAAGGCAGTCCTGTTTTTAAAGTGTTCTAGGTGCAGCCACTACACTGAAAATTCTCAGAAAAGAAAAAACATAGCTAACACCTCTAAGGAGGAGACAGTGTGACAGCTCCAGAATATATTGTTTCTCCACCCTCCCCCAATGATGGCCTCTCTTCACTATGAAAAGTGAAAGTAATTTAGATTTTTCAAAAAATCATAAAAATGCATGTGTGACCATTGTGAAAGTATTGGAAACACAAAAGAATAAGAATTGTTTTCAAAGCAGGAAGTGATTTCACAGTCTTTGTTGGGTACCATTGCAATAGAATAATCAGACTGGGCAATGTGTAGTAAATGGAAATTTCCCGCCTCAGGATTCTGAGGGCTGGGAAAGCCACGTGAGGTCAAGGAACTGGCAGCAGCCAAGGCCCTGTTGGTGCATTGTAGTGTGGCAGAAGGCGCCACACAAAAATGAAAGATGGAAGAATGGGAGAAGAGACCAAATACAAGACAGCAAGGGAGAAAAGTGGGTAGGAAGGAGAGCAAGAGAGAGAGAGAGAGAGAGAGAGAGAGAGAGAGAGAGAGAGAGAGAGAGAGAGAGAGAGAGAGAGAGAGAGAGAGAGAGAGAGAGAGACAGAGACAGAGACAGAGACAGAGACAGGGAGAGAGGGAGGCATAGAGAGGAGAATACACTGAATGTATTTTCCCATAAAGATCTCACTTCAGTCCCAACACCCTTTATCCACTCATGACGGAGCCTGTGTACCCCCCATCACCTTCCACCAGGCCCTGCTCCCAGCACTGATGGATTTGTAATTTAGTAATATGTCCTTTGGGGGTCACCTTCAAAGCATAGAGCCTACCACCCATCTTTTGGTACATAGCTACTTTTTGTTTCAATTTTTCTATTTTGAATTAGCCTCTTATGGGTTCATCAACTCCTCACTGGCCCTTGACCTGAAGGAGGAAGGCCAGGACAATTTGGATTTGTTTATTGACTAGTTATCATGGCTGCTTTATTGAATATTTTCTGTGTGAAAGACAGGCTTTGGTTTCAGCATCTAGCAAGTAGGAACTGGTTTCATTTTGACACCAGAATAGCATTGAAAGGTGAACATTAACACTTTGTCTATTAAGGATGATGATGCAGAAGGCTCAGGGAAGTCAATAAGATATGCTGCACCTGACAGTTCTTATAGGAGGAGGTGGGCATTTACAGAGCCTGCCTTGAGTCTGTAAGCATCACCCTTATACTTGCCTGCTGTGCTGACTGCATTAAAATGCACTAACCATGATCTGTTACTGTGAGTGGATGCTAACACAGGGTGAGGATACAAAACCAGTTCTCACTCTTTCACAGCACTATGAAAAACCACAGGCCCTTACTCCTAAATCTCTGTTTGTTTTGCCTAAGCCTAACTCATATTCCCTCCCTCTCTCAGGCTAAGGAGCCTACATAAACAGTGAAGGTCTGATTGCAATCATAGGTGCCCTAGCTGTGCATATTTCACAAGACTCTAGCCCAATCCATTGACAATGTTTGCAAACAGTAAAATATTGATTATGGTCCAAGCAATGAGACTGCACGTGGCCACACAGTCTGCATGTGCCCGTTTGCTCAAATGAGTGCAAAGCTGTAATCAGGTCCAGACATTTAAGATCCTATATTAAAGAGAGATATATAGATAAAAGTCCAATAGATGCTTGCTTCTGTCATTTCACTTTGATTCTAATTTTGCAAGTTCAACAACAGAAGACCCATTAGACTTTCTCTTTTCAATCAATATGCAATATATTATCAGTCTAGACGACCAAAAATGACTCATATAAAATATCAGTGCATTTCGTTTTCATTATGTAAATGGACCTCTGCAAGAGAATTAATTGATTATTCGGTTACTACGGATCAGGCTCAGATGTCTTAGTGAGATAAGAAGGAAACTTATCAAGCCTCTCCGGTGGCTATAACTTAAGAATGAACATGGAGAGAGAGAGAGAGAGAGAGAGAGAGAGAGAGAGAGAGAGAGAGAGAGAGAGAGAGAGAGAGAGAGAAGCAAGCACAGAGCACATTTCACTTTCATTGGCAGCTTGGGCGAAACCTATGAAATGTTGAGAGAGAAGAAATCCATTACCACGTTTATTAGTGATGGAATGTCAAGAGTTATTAGGCTGGTTACTGTTTGGGGATCAACATTTTTAAAAACCACCCAGACAAAACTGTGATATAGGCAGTGCGAGTCCTCTGGGTCTCTGGCCAGACTCTCTCTGCCTCCAAGTCATTCACACGTAGGCCATATATAATTACAGCAGGATTGTTTAAATAATATACAGACCCATTTCTTTTTTTCTGGTGTGAATAGAGGTTGAGGAATCAGGGAGAGGTTTTATCTTTATTTTCATGACAGAATGGGGAAGTATAAGAAGCAAGGCAAGTGGTTCCTGCTGCCTCTCCCCCTTTCTGAACATCCAAAGAAATAAAAACCAAAGCGTTTATTGTCACCATAGATGTTCATTTGGTTGGTTGTAAGCCAGCATCTTCAGCCCTGTTTGAAAGGAACTATCCAACAACTGTGTGTGTATACGTTGAGTCCTTCCCCAGGTCACCCAGAGCCTGTGCCATCGTTACTCAACAATGTCGCTACCCTGGTCAGAGATCGTTGACCTGGACCGCAGTGGTTCTCCAGAGAGGACTTGGAGCTATTGGCAGTGACCTTTGTGGTGGCAATGGTACCATGGTATCAAGGGGTGTGTTTCATTTTTTTTTTTTCAAAATGCAAGTGAAGGAAAACAGAATTGTTAAGGTAGAGCAATATTTGTTTCAAAATAAAGTAACAAAAATGTCACAAACATCCTTCTTTTCCTTCCTTTTTAATTTCCTTTTGTTTTTTCTTATAAAGTTCTAGAGGCAGGTTCCAAAGTGTTGGGAGGCATGTGAGGACTGAAGAGGAACATAGGGTGACTAAAGCAGACATCTTCTTTTCCCAAAAGATCTTGACTACCAGCCAAGCCAAACCAAGCCAAATGGCCTTATTATCTTACGTGTGCTTTGCACATAGACCACATTTTACTGATGAAGGGTTGGGAGTGCTTACTCAGGGACACCATATTTAGTGAGGCCAGGCTGGCTTTCACATGGAGGTTTGACGCTTTCCTAGTTTTGTATTGCTCCTGTAACAAACTAACACCCAGCAGCTCAGAAGTAGGACATGGTTGTGCTAAAATCACAGTGTCAGCAAGAAGTATTCCTTTTGGAAACTTTAGAAGAAAAGACCAAAATCTATTTTTTGTTGTTGCTTCCATGTTGGCTGCCTACGTTCTTCGCTCATGTCCTCTTTCAATGTTCAAAGCCAACGCCTGCCACAGGTGGGATGAGTCTTTCTCAGGTTATATCCTCCGGCAGAGACTCTGTTCCTGTGCCCACTTGAACAATAAAAGGCAACCTCTTTGGGTCATATCAGATATTTAGAAGCCTCAATATTCCTTGTCATTTAGCATACTGTCACCACAGGTACTGAGTGTTCAAATGGAGACATGGCTGGTGGCCATTTCCCTACCAGTCATAAATATAGAGCAACGGTGACTCTCGTTATCTCACGACGATGTCTCTAGAGCTCTTTTGGATGTGTAGTGAGCATTCATAAGCAAGACCCGAAGTGTTGATGTTCAGAATTACTGGGTTACTTATAAAAATGAAAACATGAATCCACTGGGGAAAGAATGTTTTAGCTGTATAGAAACTAATGTCACAGCTGTCAAAAGTTAGTAGCAACTCCCACATGATGTGTCCCTGTCTCCGAGATGTGTCCTCCCGGGATGGACAATTACTTGGTGAAATGCTATAGATAGAATACCCATATCGAGTAGGAGATCCTTCTTAAAAGCCTATCCTTTGGGGTCTCCATGCTACAGAAATGATAGGGTCCAAGAGTTCTTTCTTTTTTGTTGTAAGTTTCTATTTTTCACAGGAGTAGCTCTTGTCCCCAGCCAACACCTATCAGTTGCGTGACAATGGCCACAGAGGCAGGCAGGTAACTGTTGGTTTTGACTTTACAGCATGCTGTGTAGTTGGTCTAGGGACAAATGCCAAGTGTGCTTTCTCATGTTTTCCCCACCTAGATGTCATCCTCACATATGAACAAAACTTGAGGAAAACACAGATGTTACATAATCTACAAATCAATAAGATAACTAGGCTGATCCCTAAAATGAGTAAAAGCCATGAGATGTGTTCTGTCCTCTGTACTCTAATATTCTCATACTCAATACCTTCTCATGTTCCCAGAGCCTTTAAGGGGCTTCAGTCCAGTCTAGAAGACTGAAGACTCAGAGTCAGTCTTAAGCTCAGATGGAACACAAGGAGGTGAGCTCCAGAAGACTGATAATCCTGTGTCTTGGGTAAAAGTAGCAGGGCCAGGGATCATCTGAAGGAGGGGCCCCATACACATTCTAGTGGGTAACCATCAGAGTTGAAGGGCAGCACTATCTAAGTAAAGCACTCTTAAATATACCCAAGGCTATAGTGTCTGTAGCCCAATATTCAGGAGTCTTCAACAGATCCTCAAGAAAAGACTGGAGAAAACTTAGGAAGCTTCCATGGTCAATTAGTGGTAGTCTGGCTGGACCATACTACAATCTCACTAAGCAGTGACTCTCAAGCAAGGATGGTCTTGTCTTCTCTTGGCGCATCTTAGAAATGAAGATGTGATGAGAATAGTGGGAAGGTTTGGGTTGTCACCATAAGTGTGGTGACTGGCATTGCTGACCTTTGGAAGGATGATAGCAAGGGTGACCAAGAAAATCCTGTGGTAGAAGATATACTCACACAGTGGGAAGTCTCTTTTACTAAGGATGACAGTCTTCACCTGTCCCCCTTGACAAGCACAACTAGACTGGCTCATTCTCTGGGAATTCAGTAAGTACCTGCTCAGGAATCTTCAGCACCAAGCTGTTACCTCCGTGTCATTGAGGTAACTGTGGTGGAGCTGTTGTCAGCTTGGACACTGTGTCCTGCTTTAAGCAGGTACCTACTCAGGTCGACCAGATCATTGCTAGGTAAAAAATCAGCTCAGGGAGTGCAGAGCTTTCTGATTTTTTCAAAAGGAGCCAAATACCTACGGTTTGTGTGAAATCCCCAATAGTCAAACACTGAAAGTAAATCACAAGTGTTTAACCATTCCATGTGCTGAATGAAAGAAACTGGGAGAGTATTGCCCTGAGATACCTGGGGGTCCATGGGTTTGTTGCTGGGTTTCATCATTCAAGCTTGGTGTGATGGCTAATATTGACTGTCAACTTAGTAGTGTCTAGAAGCATGTAGGAGACAAGACTCTGGGAATGCCTGTGAGAGCATGTCTAGATTATTTTAACTGTGGTGGGAAGACCCACTCTAAGACCCCACACTAAAGGAGGGCAGCGTCATTCCATGGCCTGGGATACTACCCAGCCATAATAGAATCAAATAAAAAAGTAAGCTGAGTGTTCATCTCTCTCTGCTTCCAGACTGCAGATGCAGTGTGACCAGCAACCTCCTTCCTGCTTTTGCAGGAGGTGGGCATGGTAGCTTGCTGTAAATCTAAATAATTGGGAGGTGAAGAGAGAGGACTTCTGGGTAAGCTGGCTAGCTAGACTAACTTAAGCATCCAGCTCTGAGTTCTGTGAGAGATGCTGTCTCTGGAAGTGAATTGGAGAGATGTAGAGGAAGACATGTGGAGCTGACAGTTGACCTCTGACCTCCACAGGCTTGTGTCTCAGGTAGAAACCGCCACCATGACCTCTCTCTCTCTCTCTCTCTCTCTCTCTCTCTCTCTCTCTCTCTCTCTCTCTCTCTCTCTCTCTCCTCTGTCTACACACACACACACACACACACACACACACACACACACACACACACACACAAGAAAAAAAGAAAATATGTGTCTTCGTTAGATATTTGTCATCCTGACACAGAGAGAGTCATTTGAGAGGAAGGACCTTCTACTGAGAAAATCCTCTCACTGTATTGACCTGTGGACAGCTCTGTGGGACATCTTCATTACTGATTGATGTGGAAAGCTCAGACTAGTGTGTGTAGTGCCAACCCTGGGCAGGTGCACAGTCTGGGTTGTATAAGAAAGCAGGCTGCATGAGCCAGTAAGCAGTATTTTCTCCAGGTGCACTGCCTCAGCTCCAGATTCCAGGTTCCTGTCTTGAGTTCTTCTCTGACTTCTCTTTGGGATGAAGGAACTTAAGAGTTGTAAGCTGACACACACCCGTTCCTCCCCAAGTTGCATCTGGTCATGGTGTTTTATCATGGTAATAGAAACCCTAAGACAGCATTCAGTAAGCAAGATGGTATATCTCACCACTCACAATCCTCCCCACTATTTGTCCACTGCCATGGCTGATAGGCAGACCTGTTCTGTTGTCTGAACAGTCTAGTAGTTTTGAGTGTCAGATGGTAAAAACCATGATGGTGAGGTGATTTAGGAGAGTAGATGACACTATCTACTGAAATGTGAACTCCAAGGTGTGGATGTGCAAAGTAACTCTATAGCACCATGACTGACGTTTTATTTTGGACCAATTGAGACAATTCTATGGCTTGTGGACTCGGCTGCAGCAGCTGTCTTGGTTGATCTAGCACAGTCAGGCAGTTTCCAGGAAGCATCCTCCACTACAGTGGGCTAGGTGCTGGTATTGATGAGTGAATAGCTACCTTCCTTCCAGTGGCACAGAGCAATGATCTTTGATTTCCCTTTCTTTTGTGCATGTGTAGGGCTTTTTTTTAAAGAAACTGTCAGTTACACTAAGACATGTCAGATACTTAAGGCAGATGTGTCATGAACACTTGCAATCCCACCATTTAGGGACTGAGACAAAAGGATTTTCAGTTCTAAACCAGTCTGAGATACACTGGCTCAGATTAAAAATAAATAAATAAAACATGCAAGCCAATATGTAAAGCATATGATGTTAGTTTATAAAAATGATTATATTGTCCGTTATAATATTCACACCTTTACATCTTTAACTAGAAATTTAGTATATCCTCTTCTCATATGAGATTGCGATGGTTTTGGTTCAGTTGTCAACCAAACACACTTGGGAAGAGAGAACACCAACTAAGGAACTGCCTCTATTATATTGGCTCATGGGCATATCTGTGGGGCATTTACTTGATTTCTAATTGGTATAACAGGACTTGGGCAACTTTGGGAAATGCTACCCTTGGGCGGGTGGGCCTTCGCTTCATAAGAAAAGCTGAAGAATGTAAGCCTAGAAGCGAGCCTGTAAGCACCATTCCTCCACGGTCTCTGCTTTGGTTCAGTTCTGGAATCATTTTATGTAGCATGGTAAGCATAGTAAACCCAACACTGCTGCACACACACAAGTGCTGAATAGATGAGAGACTAATGGGCTCGGATGTGGGCATGTGTTGGGCTCTTTGAACACCAGCAACAGAGCACCACCCAGCAGTGAAAGCACACGTGCTGCGGAGCGAACCTCCTGACTTCAGATGGGACTCTGTCTTCTCTCATTAAGTATGACTTTGGTTTTGGGAAATATGTGTGTATGTTCTAGGTCTCTTTCTGGCTTGGAAGAAAGATGATAATATCTACTTTACATGTAGTTACCATGAGAAGTATGTGAAATGATATGTGCAGATTGCTTAATGCATTCTTCATATAAATTTAATAGAAGATTATTCTGCAATCCAGGGAAACGCTGCCTAAAATAGCACTGTAGATGTGTAGTGTGAGCCATGTAAGGACTTTAAATTTTCTGGAGAAACCATATTTTAATAATTAAAATAAGTAAGCAAAATTAATTGTATTAATATTTTGTTTTCCCAAAAATAGAAAAAAAATACTGTCAGATCGACATTCAACATGTAGGTGATTATTTATGTGGATTTCCTATGGCGAAGCTTTGAAATTCTGTGCACACTTTACAGCAAGAAAATACTTCAATTTAGATGCTAAATTTTTATTGGAACTGATTAGTTTCATTCAGAGTTCATAAAAGATACAAGATCATCCACACATCCCAATTGTTACAAACATTCTTAATGAATTGCCAACAATAAAGCCATCAGGGTCAGCAAGAAGACTCAGCAGACTCAGGGTGGATGGAAAATACCAACTCTCACAAGCTCATCTCTAACTCCCATCCACGTGCTGTAGCATGTGCCCTGATCCCCCATGTACATGTAAAAGTTTTTAAAACTACCAATTTGTAATGCAAATTCATTAAAAATTGAGTTCTTCAGTACTGCTGGCTACATTTCTGGTGTGTGGCTACAGTCAGATTGATTTCTGGCCAACCCTTAGGCATGTAAGCAAATAGAAGAAGTGTCCCCTAACCTCCACATTAGCAGGAGACCACTCACAGGGCTTCTAGGCACCCTAGAAAGGTGCCCCTTAACACAGCAAGCTTAAAAGGCAGGGTTTATAAAAGACTTAGAAACTTTGTCATTTCCTATAAAGACCTCAGGAACAGAAGGCAAGGATTAAAACTGGGTTCAAAGCCTTCTCCACCTACCAAGAAGCTGTGTTCTTCCAGCAAAATAAATGCAGGAGAGAACTAAGGGACTGGACAGCAATCTAATGCAAACTTCAATGACTCTTCTCTGGAGCAGAGACCTGAACCACAGCCATGAGAAATGAAGTATGGGCCTGACTTCTTGGGTTGCTGATAGGAAAGGAGTATAGGGGAAGTGTGGCTGAAGAGGTAACTGTACAATCATAGCCAACTGAGATCCTCAGGGGGTGGGAAGAAGATGGTTAGAAAGATCCAGCAGCCAACTGAGATCCTCAGGGGTGGGAAGAAGATGACTAGAAAGATCCAGCAGATCATGACAGCAGAAGCCAAAGGCAAAAAAGAATGAAGTAAACACAGTGGGAAAATTTTCCTGTGTACAAGAGCTGTCTGTATGAAAACATTCCAAGGAAGTGCTGGGAAGGACAGGCCTACAATGTTAAAATTCAGCCTTTTGGGACAGTGGAAGCAAGGGATTCAGTCTGTTGCCTCTCTCAGAGAGAAAACAGACCAAAACAGTAAAAAGAGAAAATATTTGATTTTTTTTTTTCTAGATGAGGCACATCATTTTATAAATGAGAAAACTGAATTCTGTCTCACCTTACATCTGGAACCTTCGGATCCTAGTTGTCAGACTAACATTCAGTCCATAGACTTATTGTTGTTTTTTTTTTTTTTTCTTGAGAAAGAGAAAGAGAGAGAGAGAGAGAGAGAGAGAGGAGAGACAGAGAGAGAGAGAGAAAGACAGAGACAGAGACAGACAGAGAGAGACAGAGAGATACACGGAGAAATGTGTTAGGAAATATGTAAACCATCAGTGGATTATATCTTTTATAATTTTCTGGGAAAAATAAAAATTGAAGCCATAGGTTAGGATAAACCATAGGATGGGATAGGATAGGAAGTCTTGCTGTGACTATTTAGTGCTCAGTGACGTGGCCAGTCTATGTGGTTATTGAACCCTTAAGTTTAAACTGAGCTTTACTTTAGGTGTGAAATGCATGCCAAGTAAATTTGTTAGACTCAGTATCAAATAAATAAATAAGTATCATTCCGTGGCTGTGCCTTAAAATATGCATTTGTACTATCTGCATGTTGAATTCAAAACACTTAATTTTACTAAAATTTAAAGATATATCAGTAAATGTATTTAAGGCATATTTAATATGCAAGCGTGCGTGTGTATGTGCGTGTGCACACATGTGTGTGCATGTGTGTGTGCGCGCGCGTGTGTGCATGCATGTGTGTGTTTATGTGAATGGCTCTATTCTATTTCTGTTGACCTAAGCAGATAAAGAAGATGTTCTGAATACAGAAACAGGAGCCTGCTTCATGTCCTGTAGTTAGCCTGCTTTCTAAAGTACAAATAAAACTGTTTGGCCTTCATAGGTTTTGGGCATGACTTCAAGAGCCAAAAATTCAGGTTAATAAATAACCCTTAAAAATTAGCATCCACTTGAAATGATTAAATAGGGGGAAAACAAGCCACCCTACTGCATTGTTTTATAATCTTATGATTGCCTAATGAATTAAAGAGCCTGAAAACTCCGGTGTGCTTAGCCATCGCCATCCCTTATTTCTTCTCTACTGCAGCATTGTGTTGTAATGAAGACTATGAAAAAAGCATTTTGGAAAATAGCCTCCGATATGAAGTGGCCATCAATATGCACGTTATATGTGATGGAGTTCGAGAGATGTGTAAGAGAGGCCCAAATAGGTTTGGCCTGCTTAAACACATGCTTTCTGCTCACCAGCCAACAAATCGCTTCTATATATTACATAAGACTAAATTAATACCTACACGAAGACAGTTTATTGTGGATGATGGATCACAGGTTTGCTACTCATACATCCAGAACAGGGCCCCTGGAAATCACATCATCATTGCGTTCCTAGGGAAAGAAATGATTGCCACATCCAGGCATGTTTATCATAAAGAAAGGACGATCTGGCCCCGTCCACTTGCTGAGGTAATACTGCCACCTTGCATGAGCAGTGCTCAGCGGGGAGGCCCTGTGTTGACTGCCAGATGCCAGTAGTGACTCTGTTCCAATCTCGGTGTTTTTAGGAGACATTGACTATAGGCAGTATTTAATCGTCTGCCTTTGTTCAGTTTCTGGGGCCCAAGATGAGTGTCATTTTAATAACCACAGCCTAAGAAGTATCCACTCTTCTTTGAAGGCATCAGTGTCCCATGAAGACCACCCCCAACCCCAAAAGTGCAAGTTCCAGAATAAATGTAAGCATGGGGTGAATGAGAGAATAAACCAAAAGGATGGGTTCCTTGGCCTATCTCCTGACAAACATCTCTGGCTGCATCAGCAAAAGTCAAGAGCAATCGATACTTATGAAACAACAGCGCAGCCACCATCAGAGATAGAGCAGGGATGGAGTGCTATTACCATAAGTGGCTGAGTCGTTGACGTGAATGTGTATGTCATCTTGCATATCATTTGCATGTTATTTGGTGCAGGCTTGCCAATAAACAGGCACAATTTGTCAACTTGCACAACCTACTCTGACCCTTGGAAGTATGCATGGAGGAAAATACACTATGTCTGCAAAGAATGACTATTTGTTTAGCATTAAAAATTAAGTGAGTAGTTCAGACCCAAAGAGTAACTTTCTAATTTTAATGCTCTCAACGAGGTAGCATGCTCCTAGTGGAAAAGTCTGTATAGTGGATAACTTTAAGTTGTACTGTGTGTGTGCATGTGTGTGTGTGTGTGTGTGTGTGTGTGTGTGTGTGTGCATGCGCACACGCGCACATGCATGTGAGCCCTTGCATGTGTGTGTGTGTGTATTTGTTAATGTTGATCTTGCTGCTCTTTTAAAAATATTTATTTTATTTTTATTTATATGTATGTGTGTGTTTGTGTATGACTATGTACATATATGTGCAGGTCCCTGCAGAGGCCAGAAGAGGGTGTCAGATCTCCTGGAGCAGGAGTTACAACCGCTGTGAGTAGTCCAATAGAGGTGCTTGGAACGGAACTCTGTCCCTCTGCAAGAGCAGCAAGCACCATTAACTTCTGAGCCATCTCCCCACCCACAGCCTCAGTACTTTCTCTCTTTCTCCCTCTCTTCCTCTCCCTCTCTCTTTCCCTCTCTCTCCCTCCCTCCCTCCCTCTCTCTCTCTCTCTCTCTCTCTCTCTCTCTCTCACACACACACACATTTGTATACATATGTCCCTATTGGTCAATAACATTATTGATATACTATACTCTATATCAGCTGATATATCCAGTGCTTGCATGTACTTAATCCTCAGTAAGAACAGTCTACTGTGGCAGATGGTGAAAAAAATGTATCTGTAAATGGTTGGGAAAGTCCTTAAGACACAAATGTGGCAAGTTGTAGAATTTGGACATGAACTCAAGCCTTTCTGAATCAGAGCATGATGTTTTAACCCCTTAATGGTTGTACTAACAAGGGAAACTGTAATGAAGGCTAATGCTGAATCTTTTGTACCAAAAGATGTGGAGAAGCTGTACCTTTGCCTCCTGGTGGATGTTGGCTTGGTGGACACAGAGGCTTACAAAATTTAAAGATAATCTAAACTATGCAAAATGATAAATAGAACCTTAGATATAAAAGCAAACATTTGCTTAGAATGGTCAAATAAGTCATAACATTAAACTGTCAGCATAACGAAGTGTGGAGATAGAATTGATTAGATGGCAGGTGTATTTCTGTAATCTTCCTTTAAATTCTTTGGTTTAAAAAAATCTTTGATCAACCGGGCGGTGGTGGCGCACGCCTTTAATCCCAGCACTCGGGAGGCAGAGGCAGGTGGATCTCTGTGAGTTCGAGGCCAGCCTGGTCTACAAAGCGACTCTAGGACAGCCAAGGCTACACAGAGAAACCCTGTCTCGAAAAAACAAAAAACAAACAAACAAACAAACAAAAAAAACAAAAACAAAAAAAACCCCAAAAAAACAAAAATCTTTGATCATTTTAACATATAAAAACAATTTTATGCAATTTTCTACCTAAGAAAGCAAAAATAATTTGACATTTCTTCTGCCATCTATGGTTGATTAATTTGTGTGTGTGTGTGTGTGTGTGTGGTGTTTCAGTTACTTTTTTATGACCAAGATTCCTAAGAATACCATAAATGGGAGAGTTATTTGATCTGGCTCTTGGTTTCAAGGTTACAGAGTTGTCATTGCACTGTGACAGGGAGGTGGAATGACTGACAGGAGATCTGGAGTAATAGAGAGCTCGGGTAGAGCAGAACAGTTCATGTCACAGTCCAGGAAGCAGAGATGGAGATTCTAAAAATGGACCAGGAATCCTGTATCATGAAAAACCTGTCCCCAGGAACCCAATCCCCCAGAAATGCCCTACCTTCTAAAATGTTGAGGGCTTCCCAAAGGAGTGCCACCAGTTGGGAACCAGACCTTCAATATGGAAACCTAGGGGCATTTCATATTCAAACCATAACAGATAATTAAATCATGAGCCCTTTCCCATAAGTTTATTCACCATTTTATAGTATTGGTACTGATTTGTGTCTTCTAAGATGTGGATCCCACAGTGGTGATATAGTGACAGCCTCTGCCCAGCCATGACTTCTATTTTTGACATGCACAGACTTCCATCTTAACAAATGACCCTCATGAGGATTGCAATATTTGTTTATGAATTTGTACATATGAGTACTGGAAGGCTTTTATTGAGAATAGCTTCTGACTTCAAATGTTTCAATTCTTGTCTCTTCCTATTACCCATCTAGCCCTGGCACAGAGTACCACACAAGCAATTCATTATTTCATCTAGACTTCCATCCTGCATCTCATTTCATTAACAAGCAGATCAGCACGGAGAGCTACAGGGGTCTTCCTGGAAGCCGTGCCTGTCCTGCGATGGTTAGACGTACATTAAGCGCGTACAGAACTGCCTGCAAATGACATTAATCTGTCTCACGGAGTTAAGGTTACTCTAAGTTTGAATAGATCCCAATGCAATACCCTGAGCTTACCAAGTTACAATAGTCGGCCCAGTGCCACTCACTAGAAATGGAAGCAGAAGGCAGGATGGACTTAAATGCCATATGTTTAACTACTTTATTTGTACATAACCTTATCACCAAGTGAATATAAGTATTAGAACACTTCCAAAGGATCTTGGGAAGAGCTGTGCGAGGAAACCGTGAAGATGACCATTGCATAGCTTCTTGGTGTAGTTGTGTGCATTTTGCTCATCTTTAGAAATAGTAAGAGCCTATTCATGTTGTTCTTGCTGTTCGCGGAGTCCTTTGAATCCATGATCACAGGCATGAGTGTTTTGGTTTGTCACCCCTCACAATGAGTTTCCATTACCCACCCTGCCATGACATAGGACACAATATTTTGTGACTTAGTTCCTTTGAATAGTTCTGTTCCCATCTCTTCTCATGCAATCTAAATCAGTGGTTCCAAAACTCTTTTAGTATTATGGTGCACGAATACACCCTCCAGACTATACTAACCTTCATTTATTAATTTTGACAATATGCCTTTGAGCTTGTGGTCAGAGTAAATAGATGGAAACATCTTACTGTTGTACAACACTGTTTTGCTTGTTTTTATAGTGCTTAGTATAATTAGTGGTATTTATTATTCATTGTTATATTCTGTATCAATGTTACATTTATTTTGCTACTTACTATTACACTAAATAGCATTTTAATTTACTGTTACATGTAGTAATTGAACTTTATATTTTTATTATATAATAATAGTATCTAAATATAGTTGAATGCAGTAATGTACGGGTAAGGAGTTATTTATTTATTTATCTATCTATCTGACCTGAATGAGTTGGAGTGCACCATGTGCTTGCAGGAGCCTGTGGAGGCTGGGAGGGAGCACCCAGTCACCTTGGAACTGGAGCCTGTGGAGGCTGGGAGGGAGCACCCAGTCACCTTGGAACTGAAGCCTGTGGAGGCTGGGAGGGAGCACCCAGTCACCTTGGAACTGAAGTTACCAGTAGTTGTGAATCCCCATATGGGTACCGGCAACTGAGCCTGGGCCCTGTGCAGGAATAATAAACACCCTTAACTCCTGAGCTATCTCTCCAGCCTTGGGAGTCTATCTTTTCTCCACTCTACAGACAATGCTTGGAAATATTTCTATCATCTTTGAAGTGACTGGCTAATTCTTTTCTTTTCTTATTAAATGTTTTTTTTTATTTTTTACATATACATTTATGTTATTACACATATATACAATAAACTACCTACAGCAAGAAGAACCGCGAAACAATCAGGAATTTTAGAAATGTTACATTCTTAGTGTTTTGGCTGTTTGTATTTGGCAGCCTCGACGACAACATCTTTAACTGGCTAATTCTTATCAGTTCTACAGCCAACAGTTTAGAATTGATTGTGCTTAGCCCCTTCCCAGCCTAGGCCATTGCTGCCTGGGCTGCTTCCAGCACCATTATTTTAAGTGCAACAAAGCAAATCCTCACAGTGGTGACTTCTCAGTAAGGAGCATTTTCTAGCGTACAGAAGGTGCTAAATTGAATTATTTGGAGTCATAAATGTCTGCATGAAAAGAGGGACCTTTGCTGTGACATGGGACAGTTGGTCAAGGGGATGGCACTAACCAATGGGAATTTAAGTTTGTGCTTTAGGCTTTGGGGAAAAATGGTTTTGCACTCTCACAGGGAAGAAATGCATGGCCATCTTTCTTCTCCTGGCTGGCACTGCGAGTTGGCTTCATTTTAAAAATAGTGCTAGAGAAAGAGGAAAAAAATGTAATGTATTCTTAAAATGTTTATATGTCAGCAAAATCCCGAAAACCATTCAATAGATTAATCCTCCTGCTGCCTTAAAAAGGATGGATTTCAAGCTATAACTGAGATTGGGAAAAATTGATTTCCATGTTCCTTATGACTGAATAAGATAAAAGCCACTGCCCTGGCAGCTTCTCCCAGCCTGGATCCAGACTTCAGGAGGCTTGGCTAATTGAAAAGTCACTCTAAATACCAGCCCAGACCCTGTGAGGAGATCTGAGAAAAGGATCAAGGGCAGGCTGTCCATTTTTCACGAACGATTTTCACCACGTTTATTCCCACTCTCCCTGAGTGTCTACAGTTGGAGGTGAAATGACTCTCTCCTTGCTTCTCACTCTTTTTCATCCCCTTTTCCTTTCTTCACTTTCTCCCTCCGTTTTTCTTTTCAACTTTCCCCTCCTTTCAGGAGTGGAAAGTTCCAAAACGAATCCAGCCCTCGCACCAAAACTCTCTTGTTGAGGCTGCAAACTATAGAGAGCCAATTCCTTTGTGAGACTTTGGTCCGACCAGTTAAGAGCGCCACGTTTCATCTGAACATGGATTTGCTGCTCAGAAAGCATTTTGCCAACCTTTTCTTTTCATACAATCCTCACACAAATCCCGTGACAGGGTAATTATTACTGTCGCTGCTGTAAAGATAGAGTCTCAGGTGCCTTGCAAATGTCACGGAGTCAGTGTCTGCTGGAACTGGGACATGATCCTGCATCTCATTATACGTCAAATGGGCTTCAACTGAGGTCCCACACAACTAACACTTTAGTCCTTTACTAGCTAGCCTTGTGCACTGAGAGGGTCATTGGTTTACTCTCTCCTTCATTTTTATCACTTCACTATTGTTTAATGAGCAACTACTAGTTGTTGGGTGCTGAGAAAAGAAAAGATCTGAGAGTTGGTTAGGCAAAGATTTCAACTTGAAAAGGAGTTGAATTTTGTGATATATAACTACCATGTATAGGAAACTGAAAGAGTAGAGTGCAGTTTAATTTCTCAGAACTTAGTGTAGAAATCCCCCAAATCTATACAAATAGCAGGTCAATTTCAACCAAAATAATGATAAAATTAATTTTCCAATAACCCCCCTTTTTTAGAAACCACTGTATAGGTTGTGCAGGTCACAGTGTTGTTAGTGCTTTGTTTTTTTACTTTGGTTTCATTTTTGTTTTCTAATTATTATTATTTTTTATGTTCTCTATTTAATTTTAAATACTCCTTCCTTCTCATTTTCTAACACCTGTTCTCTCTTTAAGGAGATTTCTGTAGAGAAGCAGTTGGTATTGGTCATGTTTACTTATTTATTTTACTTATTTATTTTATGTATGAGTGCTCTATCTGCGTGTACACATACATTCCAGAAGAGGGCATCAGATCATATTATAGATAGTTGTGAGCCACCATGTGGTTGCTGAGATTTGAACTTAGAACCTCTGGAAGAGCAGACAGTGCTCTTATCCAGTGAGCCATCTCTCCATTCATGTCATTTTTTTTAATGCCTCATATGATGACATTTTTTGCCCCGGGAAAACAGGTACATGTGAAGACATCATTTCCCCCAAAAGAATGTCATAAAATACTCCAATAGTGTTTCACAGAGTTCTTGGCGTACTTATGGTACAATCAATATAAGAAATTCTCAACCAGTAAGCTTGATTCGCTGACCATTGCAGCAATTATAGCAGCAGATTTCACTGTTAAACAAGAGTTGCATTGTACCGGACAGTCTGGACCTTTTTGTGTATAACTCTAATTAAGCATTATGACAACTCTTCACAGTGGGAGCTATCAAAACTCCCACTTTACACATGGAAGATTGATATGGGGAGAAAAAGTCTAGTCTCAAGTAAAGTGCCTGGATTCCAAGCCGAATAATCTATTGTGAGCTTAACCTCATGGCCACGTACCACACAGCTTTCTAAAATCAATTAGACACCACTCATTGAGTTGACTATTTTACAAGTGACATTGAAATGACCAATGCCATGACCAAGCAGCCTTCTTAACCACACAGGCTGGGTCAACATGTCTGTTGTACATCTAATCAGGTATTGCGTATCCTAGGGCTTAAAAAAGATTTATTCCATCTTCAAGTCTGTGTTTTCATGTGGATGTGCACACACGAGTGCATGTGCCTGCTGAGGCTAGAAGAGAAAGAATGATAGGTGTAATAAGAAGAGTAAAAGGGGATAGGTACACTAAGACGAGAGGGAGGCGACAGAGGTAATATGTGGTTATGAGCTGCCTGATATGGGTGCGAGGAGTTGAACTCAGGTCCTTTAGAAAAACACAGCTGTTCAGTCCCTCTCCTTGGACGTTTGAAGACGCTTTACCACTTTAATTAGCAAGAGTCTGGGAAAGGAGGCAGAGAACATTTTGATTGTGGACGAAGCTCTCTGGCAAGGACTTACCCATGTGCACTATGTGTGCTTGTATGGTGGGAGAGTGCTGAAGAGTCATGCATGGGGAAAAGGGGACTTGGGATACAGAGAAACTTAGTCCCTTGGCTATCCGTGAATTAGTAGTTGTGGTGACAAGGCTTGCTTTTATGTCTGTTGGTGGGCATGATCAGTGAGCAGCTAGTCCCCTAATGATAGTGGTGTGGGGAGTCAGAGTACAGTGGGTGGGTGAATTGAGGATAAGCATGTGACAAAAAGAATAATGCTGGATGTTCATATTGTTTCTCTCTCTTCACCTCCCCCAACCTCCCTTTAACCTAAATATCTACCATATTAAAACTGAAGCTAAAATGGCTAAAGTTGTGAAGAGAATTTTTCTTCTGAAATATATTATGAAGCCACACTCATAACAGCCAGGTTCCCTATATAAATCTATTTTAAGATGATTATAGGGTTTCGATAGCCATTCTAGCATCAACTGCTGGTTTTGTTTCCTCGTCGTCAGTAAACTGTTGGCAGGATAGTGTACCAGAGGTATATTTTTTAAAGGGTATAATTGCATGGCACAGAAATTATCACTTTCTCGACAATGGGTTTCATTGGTGTCTCCCTTTGAAAATCTGGTTTGGAAGCCCGGCTTGTCAGTCCCCCCCAAGCACACACTGCATTGTGTGTGTTGGTCTCACAGCACATCAATGCTGGCAACCGCTAGGCAGAGGGTAGCAATTAAACAACACAATAGGCATCAGGGGATGAGGAGAAGACACTGTGTTTAAAATAAATGAACACAAGAAGCAGAGCCAGCTTCCCTAGGAAGGTTATCTGAGCAGCATGGTGAGCCAATATAGGGCAGGCTGTGCAAAGCAAGCTGGGAGGTTACTACCCCCACCACCACCGCCGCCCCATGGCAACAAGCCACTGCCAGCAGCTAAGGCTGCATCTTCCCCAGGGATCCGCTATAAGGCCCCTTCTCCCAGGCTCACCTCTGGAGCATAGATTCCTATGAAGAAAGGTTTGAAAGGTTTTTTTTTCTACTGCCAGGGCCTTAAGTGGTAAAGTATGGCTTTTTAGAATCTATTTTTAAGAAGACAGTGCTCAAACAGACATGGGAGCTTTAGTTCACCTCAGAAATAGGGGACAGATCAGGTGGAAGTCAGTTTCTGCAACTTAAGCTAATAAGCTTGAACATATTACAGGTAAAATTATCTATTGGCAGAAGGAACTGACTCCCAAGAGTTGCTAAAGATGTCACAGTGATGAGAATAAGAGACTCCCAATGTCTGCCTAGAGGAACCAAGAGAACTCAATATCTGGATAAAAGACCACAGTGTTTCTCATTCTAATCAGGATGACCAGCATGGGGCCTCAGCACTGAAGTGCAACTGATAACACACAAATGAAAGATCAGAACATAATAACCACTGAGTGTGAGCCATCTGTGATAATTATGTGTGGTTATCAAAATAAAGGAGCCTGCAGAGCTAAAATAGATGGTGGTTTGCATGGAGGTAAAGGACATTGTGATGCTAACAGGAACATCCACAGAGAAGAGAAAGGTATTCTAATTGCTTAGTATATCTTGGTAAAAGCAGATGTGAAGATCTAGTAAGTTTCCTTACAACCCTCTTACCATCAAATGGTTTTCTGACCTATGATTTGGTCTTTAAATTGCCCAACCTATAGTGGATGTAGTCATCTATTCAACAAACATGCTTAAGTACCCCCAAGTCCTAGGGACTCTGGCACCAAGATTACAAGAGTAAAATGAATGGTTCCAGTTCTCAGCTAGCTTATAGATGAATTGAGCAAGCAAAGAAGGAAATGCACACACATTTCAAAAGGCTGGGTGTGGGAGCACACACCTATAGTCCCAGTGCTGGTGAAGCTGAGATGGAAAGACCTCTGGGTGTTGATGGGCAACCAGTTTGCTGAATGGGCAAGATCCTAGTTCCATTAAAGCTCTTGTAC
This sequence comes from Acomys russatus, assembly GCF_903995435.1. NCBI lineage: Eukaryota > Metazoa > Chordata > Mammalia > Rodentia > Muridae > Acomys > Acomys russatus. The sequence continues at coordinate 65,081,605 of NC_067142.1, read as the reverse complement.
CAAAAAATAAGGCAGCAGAAGAAACCCAGTGTTGGTCTCTGACCTCCACATTCCCTTGCACACTCATCCTTGTGCACATAAACACACATGAATACATATTTGAGCTGCTACAATTGAGTAGACACATGAATGTGATGCAAGCCCACTGTGTGTACGTGCATGTACATGTACACACACACACACACACACACATACACACAAACATGAAACAAGCCGTTATAAAAATATACAAAGCAAAGTTTCTCTCTGCAAGGGAGGACACAATACCTGGACTAGAGTCAAAAGAGTAAAAAGTTAATGAGGCCAGATTAAGTAAGAAAAAACTTTATTTGTCTCTAAAATATGAAGATTAGAAATGCCAATCAAGGATTTAGGTGGTATAATGGGGCTGGCAGTATGTTTAAGAGGCAGAACGCATATTTAAAGCAGATATTTAAACTACAGGCAAGACACTAGAACACTGTATTTGGAGAAAATGAGAACATTTTTATCATTGGCTATGAGGGAAGATTTGAAAGGAAATAAGGTGGGAAGAGGTCACGTCAGGAGTTACCTTATTAACAATTTGAATTTTATCCTGTAGGCAGGAGGAAGCTATTGAAAATGCTAAGTAGAGGAATAATATAGCTGAATTTGCAATTAAGATGATATTTCCATATATATCTACCACTCCAGGTGAATTGATATTCCAGTGTATAGATTTGGTAAGTGCAGACATCTTACTTTGATTGAGTCCGGATGTTCCATGACCTTTAGATGGGCTGGCAAAATTGAGTTTTCAGATTTTAAACTTTAGGGCTGGACTCTTGGCCTGTGCAGGGGGTGGGGGTGGGCCTCCCATCAAGTTTTCACTGGTAGGGAAGGCCTTGCTGGAAACTGTCATTTGACTTCCCTTTGACATGTCTATGCAGAAATCTAGGTAGAAAGTGGAAAATATGCAGCTACTGTGTACAGTATCATGCTGCAGCAGTACGTGGCTGTGGTGTGGTCATAGTTCATAGCAGAAGGGACAACTTCTCAAGTCATGATGCTCTCTGTGGAAGCCCCATCTAGCTTGTGAGCTATTGAATAATACGTCTTAGAATGAGATGCTAATGTGCCATTTATAATTCCCTTAGAAAGAATGCTACTGATGGCTAAGACTGTTTTGCCATAAACCTGGCCAATGCCTTTCAAGAAAGGAGTACATACTCAGTTTTAATGTGGTTGGATTTACTTTATTTTTCAGTACATTTGTGATTTGTCTTTCGATGCGAGGTGAGCAGCCTAGGATATAAAATTAAACTGAACTGTTGTGTAAAAGATAGTAAGAGGAGTAAACAAGCTAAAACACACAAAAATTTTGTTGGAATAGTTTCAGCTGGAGATTGAAATTCATCATTTGAATTAAAATGGAATTTGTGATCAACCCTAAATTCCAAGACAGGAAGTGAATACCATGAGGCACAGTATGGAATCTAAAATATTCAAGTCAGAAGAAATTAGAGAGAAGCATAGATGGCAAATTAGTTACTTGCTCTAACAGCAGAGACAGCAGAGATGATGTGGTATAGGCTGTGGAAAGTGAATGGAAATTTCCATGTGTGATGAACAGTATGGGTGTAAAAAATGCATGTAGAAGGATTTGTAAGATGGTGAGGGCAATGGCCCATGTAGAGTGGGATTCATGGCATCCCACTCACCAGAGCAGACCTAGAAACAGATAGATGTCCTCATCAAACTGCATAGTGTGATGTCCAGTCTATCTCTCCTGCCCTTTCCCTTTCCTCTTAGGATTCTGAGTCATTTCTTTGAGCTGTGTATGGACAAGGAGAGATGGGCACAGAGTGGGGAGTGATTCTAGGCATGGATCACTGTACCTAGCTTCTGAATGACACTTTGGGCAATCCTGCTCCTAATGAGTGAAGGGCCTCAGTCCCACTATGTATTTGGTCAAACTAAACCACAGCCTAAATCCTGCATGATGTAGAGGTAGAAGAGAGAAAGAGGATAGAAATACAGGAGCTTTCAAGCTATCAGGGACCTCAGGCCATGCAGACCAGCCTTCTCATTTCACAGTCAAGAAAACAGAGGCCCCAGAGAGGTTCAGTAATTTGTTCGAAGTTACAGAGCTAGTGAGTGACAGAGCTGGGACCAATGATCCCACTTCCCTTATCTCCTAGGCAAGCACTCTTTCTGTTACGTCACACTTCACAGAAAGAGAAGAGGGGTAGCACTGAGAGGACTCATCCTTCAGTCAATGGACACAGAGATCGCAAGATATATGCGTGTGTGTGTGTGTGTGTGTGTGTGTGTGTGTGTGTGTGTGTATTCAAGATATAATCTCTCCTTCCCTTCTTGGAATTCATATGTAAGTGTCTGCCTTCCTCTGAATTGCAGAACTTTTCCTGTATTGTTTATTTAATTGTTAGTAGTTTTAGGCCTATTTAACATATACATACTTCCTGATATGCTGTTTAATTAAACCATACAATAATGCCACCATGTTTTGTGCATGTAGATTTTTTTCCTTCGTGTTGTTAATAGTTTCTTTGTCACTGTGACAGAATGAATGACATAAATGAATTAGGGTTTGTTTTGTCTCACAGTTTGAAAGGTCCCGGTCTGTGGTAGGCTGGCTCTATTGGAGGAACTGAGGTGAAGTCGAGCACCAGGGTGGCAGGAGTAGGTGAAGAAGGAGGCTACTCACCATATGACAGTCAGGAAGTAGAAGTAGAAGAAGCTTCTCATGCTGTTGGACTTCCTTTTTTTTTTTTTTTTTTTTTTTTTGTTCGATTTGATTCCATTTCAAGCCCCAGCCCTATTAAGTTGTCAATCCAAGTTAACCACCACACTGTTAGACTTTAAGGAAGAAAGGACAGAAGGAGAAAGAGAGGAGTGAAGATGGAAGCATTGATTTTGAATATAATTGTGTAATCATTCTTTAGGCAAAGATATTTTCTTCTTAAGGTCTATGAGAAGGAAGTAGGGAAGAGGGCAGGATGAAGTGTCACAAAGCCAGAGCACAATGGGCCGGCTTAACATACAATCAGAGATGTGACATGGGGGATTTATGGGCGTGATTAATGCGTGAGAGTGAGAAGTGGTGGTGATTAGGCAGGGAGGCTGGGGGTGCTTCAGTCAGCCCTGTGTGTTTAGGGCCTACTTACCTGGGTGCGTGTGGGGCGCGGGATATTTTTCTCTGCCTAAGTGACACACATCCTTTCAAAATTTTTCTCTGTGTATTTCTTCACAGACTCACAAAAAGATATTTTGAGATAAGTTGAGCAGTTACTGTGCTGTTGAAAAGAGTGAGACAAGCTGGGGTTGAGTCTGGGTGATCTCTTCTCACCACAGTCTCTCACCAAGACAAACGTGAAGAGAAAACAAGAGACTGACTGCCAATTTCCTAAGGCAATGGAGGAAAGACAGGAAGAGGGAAGTCTGATGTAAGCTCAGGGAGTCCAGCTGCTTGAGGACAACCTCCTATCCTATCACGGTCTCCTCTGTCGCATACACATGCTCTCTTCAGGTTTCAAAGCTGCCACCTGTAGATGTCCTCCCAGACCACACTGCTCTAACACGTCCTAGGTCCGAAACAGACAGCGTCAAGGCTGACACTAAGAGGCAGGATCAGATCTTCTGTGTGTGGCTGTGACAAGGCCGAAGAGGATTCACACAGACACAGTCTGTCTCTGGAGATCATTAGGAAGCGGAGCAGGGGCCATTTGATATAGCCTTCTCTTTTGTTTCAAATGTAGCTGCTTAAATTTGAATTGGATGTGTTTGGGGATTTTCTACAAAGGAAGTTGCTTGGAAGACTGCCGGTTCTTGTTATCAGTCATGTTTTATTATTGAAAGGAGGAAGGCCCACAAGAGCTCCAGATCCCAGGCATAGGTTTTCAAATAAGAAAGAAAGAAAATCATCAAAAAACAAAACCAAAAACAAAACAAATACCCCCGGCCCCAAAACAAAATAGTACTCAAGAATTAATTAAAGATTCAGTATAAAATAAGATGGTTCCAGGCATTTTATTTTATGCTTTTTGATATTGGGGATTCAATCTGGAGCTTCAAGTATGATAGACGACTGTTCTACTAGTGGGATGCACCACTAACATCTCCTGAAGATTGAATGAGAATGTTAATAAAAGTTAATAATCTACTACTTTATTAAATATTCACTATCATAACATACATCTGATGAGATTGCCAAGGGTGGTATATCCGTAAATGATACAGCATGCATTAGAGAGAAAACAAGAAGACTTATTCCTAATGGTGGTTTTTAATAAGTGTACAAGTAAGGTGTGCTAAGCCAGCAACAAATGGTAAACCAAACTTTTAATATAGACAGAGCAAGAAGTGGTACAGGGTAGAGGTGAGAGTTGGGAAACCAAACAGAAGATGCTTATATCCATCATTGTGTAGGGGAGAGGGAAAAGAAGTCAGCTAAGCTTTAAAGGGATGGAGGCCCAAGATGCTTGGAGGGATCAGCCATGTATTCAGGGGCTACAGAAGGAAAGACATTTTGTCTTTCCACAGCAAACCTATCTCCATGGTCTCCATTTCATTTTCAGTCCTGTATTAATCAAGGTTTTTAGACTGTATATATTACAAGAGGAGAGTTATTTGATTGGCTTAGCTGTAAGGGGCTGGCTAGTCCAAATGGCCAACCACAATGAGAACCCAGTGACTGCCTAGCTCACATATCTGGCTCTCAGGAATCCCAAACTTGGCTCCGAAGACCTGGAAGATTCCTGGAGAGCCACTGACCTTCAGTCCATGTTGTAAGGTTGAAGAAACTGGGGTTTGATGTCAGGGAAGGAAGCGGTAGCAGTAGCCGCAGCAATAGGATGGATGCCCTCAAGGAAAGAAGCAGAGGCAGGCAGGAATACTGCTTTCTCTTAGATTTCTTTATATCTGGACTGCCGCCAGAAGGTGCTGCCTGCTCTGGGGGTAGGTTTTTCTCCTCTCAGCTAATCTTTTCTGGAAATCCCTTCATAGACTCATCCAAGGGTGCATCTCCTCAATGGTTCCTGATCCATTCAAACTGACAATCAAGATGAATTATGACAAGTTACAAAGATTGTGAGGATAACAGGTAAGTCTTTCAAATGCTTTCATCTCTTCTTACAAAAGCAATGATACTTCTTGCACATTGCCAGGGTTCCTGGAAGTTGAGAAGCAGATACTTAGTGAAATTCCATTAAAATATGGTAAGTGTTAATAAAAAAAAAGTGAGGCATTAGTACCATTATGCTCTGTGTAACTCTTGAAGGGGGGGGGGTCCAGTGGAGGTAAGAATGAAGACTGACAGCTGAATCTGACAGGTCCATACCAGTAGGAGGCAGTTCTCAACATTTATCAGGCCCCCCCCCCTTTTTTTTTTTTTTGCCAAAGAAAACAGAAATTTGGCAGGACTTGGCCAAACATAGCAATAGGTGTTAACCCTTTGGAATGTGGTTTTAATAGCCAATAGGTATTTATAATTAATGTGCAATAACTTATTATGCACATCTCTTTAAATTTAATAGGCCCAGTTAAGGTAAGATCATTAAGCAACCAATTGAATGTTAAACACGTATATTTGAGGTTTAACGACTGTGCAGCAGATGCAGGATGGATTATGGGATTGTTCGAGGATATTAAGAGAGTTGTGACTATTGTGGGGTTTTTAATTAGGAATTTTAAACAATCTATCCTTTGAAACCTGCCCCAAATTCTAAGTGGGTGATGTCTGTTCGGGGAGCAAGAGCGTCATTGACAGCATCAAAGTTTAAGTGGATCCACACTGAAGGGGACCTCACTGCAACAACCCTCTAATTAGCGTGAGAAATGACAACAGCACAACAAAGCCACTGAGCGGCTCCAATGACAGGTGCTGTAGACAGCGGGGCTGATGAAAGATTCTGCAATTAAAACTGCATGAAGATTAATGGCGTATTATCTTAAATTAATGTAAGGTGGGTTATCAGAGATGAGTGTCTGCCTTTTAATCTTCCCCCTTTTTCTACCTGCTCAAATTCATTTCCAGGCCACTGGTCTTCTCTCTCGCCCTCCTACAATGGGCTTCTCTATTGAGAAGGTTTTCTATTCGTGTGTTCGCCTTCGTGACTCATCTGCTTTGATCCTGCATCTTTTATTTTGTCTCTCCCTGAGTTCCCACTGCATCCTCCTCGGTGTCCTCTATACCCGCTTCTCTCTGCAAGTGGTCCTACTCTTAAGGTCTGTGTAATTTCCTATATGTGACAATGTTACATCTCAGTCAGTCTTCTCATGCTTCAGCCATGGGGAGGTTGAGTTACGAGTTAGTCTATTTGAAGACCAAGGATCTCACTAATTTCCAGTATCCAAAGTGTCTTTATTTATCCAAGCAAATGATTAAAATGCACTTTACTTCAATAATTTCTCCATTCCTTATTTAATAAATATTTGTTGAGCATCCACTAAACGGCAAGCGGTACCCTACAATACCGGTATTCTACATTAGCAGCAGTACAGCGTAACAAGACAGGCAAATCCTCCTTACCATTTCCAGTCTAGTTGAAGGAACAGAAGATTATTACAAAAGCAAGAGTGGCAAATGGCAGTAGCTTTAGCAGAAGAAAATAAAGTGCTAAGGGGAGAAAGGGCATGCTAGGGCAGGGCTCACTGCTTCTGAGTACTCTCCCTGACAGTAACACTTAAGCATCTCTCTGATAGGGGTGTGGTGGGAAGACTAAAGGAGGCTGTGTTGAATTGAGTAAGAGAAGTAGGAGCTGAACTCAGAGAGGTGCAGGAAGGAGTCAAGTTACAGAGGAGCTGACTGGTAATTTAAACACTGGCCAACTGCTCAACAGGAATTCAGGAGAGAGTTTAGGCCATAGGGGAGACAAAAGCAAACTAAACTTTAAGATCATTGTACTAAACTCCTTTGAAGTGGATCTTCCGTTTGGAGACAGAGAGAAAAATATAGAAATAGCAGAGTGGGATGGTGATGGTCTTTGACTATTGAGGTTCATAGAACAGGGATTGGCCAGATGCTGCAAGTTCTCTAAGATAGAGTCAGTAGCACTTGCAGACAGATTGTATGACACTATGCTTCAGGTACCCAACAGCTAGAAGAGTAAAGTAGCCACCTACTGGGAAAAAAAGTTTAGTGGGAGAAATTAACAATTCCTTCATGGCCTTTTTAAGTGGGCAATTGAATATAGAAATCTGAATTTCAGCAGAAACTTCCAGAATGAAACTGGAAGTGTGGGCATTATTTACGCATAATATGAGAAGCATTGCCCTGGATTGTTTTGGAGAGCGAGTGAAGGCCGAGAAGAAGGGAGGTGAGAGAACTGAGCTCTGAGTACTTGTTCCTGTGGGATGCAGAGTGATGAGTAAGCAGTACAGGACACAGGAAGGACAAGCTGCAGTGTGAGAAGAGTGGAGAGCAGAGGGCTGAAGTGTCTTGTGTGGCAAGGGAGGAAATGGTCAGTGTGTCAAGCGTTTTGGATCGGATGAGTGACATCAGAACTGAGAAACATGTTTTGTTCCATCAGCATCATGGGTGACCTTGTCAGGAGCTATTTCAGTTACATCCTGGGTTAAAAGACTGACTGGCATATGTTAAAGGGAGGCTAGGAAAGGACCATAGAGAGTGAGAATATAAATTTCCCTGGGAGTATGTTGCTGGAAAGAGTTGAAGACATGGAGCACCAGCAGGAGAGAGATGTGGGATCAAGGGGAAATTAATGTTTAAATCCAGTGAAAAAATAACAGGGTAATTTAGAAGATACCAACCATATCATGTTTACACACTATTGGGACTGATGCAGAACAGAGAGCACTTACTTATGTAATGCAGGAGAGAGATGGGACACTGTTGGAGGTTGGTCTGATGTATTTTGATGCTAATTACTGCTTGCTGTCTCTGTGACCCTCCTGTACCTTGCCTAAGAGCCTAACCTGTTTGGCCAATAAAAGACCATCACACCCAGACATGGCAAATGGAATAGGCGTGGCTAAGGCTCCAGGGCTTGGGGAGACAGAGAGAATCTTGAGATGAAGAAAGGCTGGAGGAGAGGGGAAGAAGAAGAAGGCTGGGCCATGGGTTAGGTGGGGGCGAAGCACATGGCTGGTGTGGAGGGAGACTTGGCCTAGATGATGATGAATAGCAAGCATTTGGAATTATGGATGGGAGGTAGCTTGATAGAAATTATTAGAAGCAGATGGCATGGGATTGGGGCAGGAATCCCATACATGCCCCACTATGGGAAGTAGTTTAGGGGATTAATATCTGCCCTGCCCCAGGTTAACCAAAGCTATTTTAAAATTTAACAGGTGTCTGTGTCTTGATTGATTGCTAGCGGGTTAGAAAATACTGCTGTAATAATAATTATAGGCCTAATAATAAACATTATTAGGTCATACTGGTAAAATAACTGCAACAGAACACTGCTAGAAAATTATCCCTATGTTCTGGAGAGGTGGCTTAGCCATTAAAGGCTAGGCTCACAACCAAAGTATAAGAAAATTATCCCTACGTACAAAATAGAGGAGGGGACATCCTACTTATAAGAGACTTGAAGTAGGGTCAGTTCATTCAGAGTAATGGAGGCAAAGTAGCATAAATGGACACAATAAAGGGGGACTGGTAAGTACAATGGTGGAAGGGCGTGGGCAATTGTTTTTGCCTTTCATTTCACACACACAGACATACACAGACACACACAGACACACACACAGTGTTTGAATATAGTAAATACAAAGACAAGCCATCATCTAAGGATGAGAAAAGAAAGAGAGATTGAAGACAGAGAGGACAGAAGCAGCGTCACAGAAAGAGGCTTACTAGGATTGCTGAGCAACTTGAACAATCCATTTGAACTCAGTGATCATGAATCGTAATTAAAACCAAAGAGTGAGAAAGTGAGAGAGTGAGAGAAAGAAAACATCACACACACACACACACACACACACACACACACACACACACAGATACACACACACACAGATACACACACACACAAAAGGACAAGGAGATTAAAGAACACAATAACGAAACCTTAAGAATATCAGTCCTGAGGAACGATTCTGCTGGTGTAGTCAGCAGGATTTCTTCTGCTGGAACCTGTCTCAATTGGAATCTGGAGCCCCAAGCCTTCCCTGGAGTGGTTCTCTCTAGGACTGTCTCAAAGTGGAGCGATGAACAGCCAAAACTATCTCCAGTCTCCAGAACGACCACTCTTCCTCTTGTCTTGGGCTCCTATATGTATATTATCTCCCACCAGAGTCTGGTCACAGGTTTTGGTCACAAGCTTTGCTCATGGGTTTTCTTCAGCTGGCGATAATCAAACTCCCTCACAAGGCAGTTCATCTTCTAGATTAACATTACCCGTTCTCTCACAAGTCTGTTCCGCATCCCACTCTTGGGATCATAAAAGAAAACATGTTTATCTCTCCTACACACGCACACACACACACACACACACACACACACACACACACGCAGAGAGAGAGAGAGAGAGAGAGATGGCAAGATCCTTTTAACCAGGCTTTAGATTTGTGTAAAAAAATAAATATAATTAAAAGAGGGGCAGTAGAGATGAGTTTTTTTGATGACACAGTCAAAACAATAATGGATGTAGATTTTAAGTTGACCATGCTTGGGTTCTTCTATCTTTTGGCTGAATGACTGAATATTTATTATAATGATAATAATATATAAATATAATTATTATTCTAAGTATTCAAAGATAATATATAAATATAATAATAATTATTATTCTACTGGAAAGAGTGAGCTGGAGAGATGGGAGGTTATAGTTCCCATTAGGGAATATGTGAGACAAACTACAGCAACCCCCCCAGCTGGTGTTGTGTCCAACAGCATGGAGTTCACTCTGGGTAGCATTAAGGCGGGAGGATGTTGCTGTGGTACCGAGCTGAGGGCACTCACCCTGTCTCTGACACTGGGTGACGGGCTGAAGGAGGAGAGACTGCAGCACTCACAGCATGCTGCAAGAGAGCCGGTGTCTGCAGAAGAGTTGTGCGCTTAGATTGGAAGGAAAAGGAGACTCCTCTGAAAAGTGTTTGAGAACAGAAAGAAGTATAGTGCAGGAGACCAAAGTCCCAGAGAGCACAAAGAAAGGAAACAGGAAACATAAAGGGGGAGAAGAAGGAGTTGGGGATGTCCATAACAGTGTGAAGATGAGGGGACGAGGGTGTGAGGGTCAGGTAGTGACCACCAAGGCAGTAAGAAAGAACTATTCCTCATGGCTCCTCAGAAAATTGATAGCGGTAAGACAACATACAGCCTTGAGTTTGAGGCAGAGAAGGAAAAAGAAGAGGATATCTTGCCAGGAGCAAACAAAACACTGTGCCCTCCTCTGCTCCATCAATAGGACCCATGACCCAAGACAAGTAGGACTTGCTTTGCTGGGAGTCACTGTTTTCAGCACTGCTGATCCTCCATCTCTGGACATTGAAATGGTCCTCAGCACAGTCCTCAGTCAGAAACCAATATTGACCAGTCTGAGGAGTAAGAGGGTGATGGTAGCAGCTAAGGAGGATAAAACAGAATGGGTGACCACAGTAGGCATAGTGGGGGGACTTTGGATGGGTTACAGGAGACTGTAGATCTCTGTTTGGGAGTTACAGTCACCAAAATATGTGGTGAGCAAACCAGGTCCAAGTTTGACTGTACAAAGACACACACACACACACACACACACACACACACACACACACACACACACACTGCATTAGAGAGCAACCATTAGAAGTGAGCCCTGTACTAAAAGAAATTCTATATCTCGGATGTATATAATGTGTGTTTTGCTTGTCAGTGTAGAAGAGTGCGTGTCATGGTAAGCTTGAATGTTCCAAACTTCAAGCTCTTGTCCGAGGGCAGGAGGGACAGCCAGTGATTTGTGTCTTTTTCGTTCCTTTCCCCAGATATACAGAGTTGGGTTCTCAGGTGCGAATCCCTGAGCACCCTTTAGCCTTTCGTCCAGCATGCTGTCACATTCATTCATCTTTGGACTTTCCCATACTGCACTTCACTTCCTCCCCAATCCAGACTGATAAAATGGCAGCGTCGCTTGGCCACAGAGTCCTATTACCTCACCAGCAACACAGGGAACATGTTTTTTTTTCCTGATCAAATGAGATTCGGTTACATGTCAGGGAACACTAGCATCAGCAGCTTGTGTCATTTAATAAAACCTAAAGTTACAAGTGTCCTGAATAGTTCCCTTAGAAGCTATTTTAAGTGGACAGCCCTTCCCCAGAAAACCCCACGAGTGCAGAATAACAGAAGTTAATTTTAGCAAGCACTTTTTAACCTACATTTGGGGACAAAAATGCCAGGAAACCTATTATATAATTGAAGTAAAAAGAACCCCTCTGGGTGTGACAAAAAGTTGTCTGTCTCAAGTTACTGCAAATGGAAAAATGATATACTGAGGAGGCTGGTATTTGAGAAAGCCTATAGTGGGGAACTTTATTTGCTGAGAAGGCAAATGAGGGCACCTGGACATTGAAGAACACTGGACACTAGCTTGGGAGGCAGCTGGCAGGATCCCATTGGGCATTTCTGCTCCAGGTGGATCCAAGAGTGCCCCTGGAGGTTCAAGGTAGAGTATGAATATCAAACAGCTAATTTGTTCATCTGTCAGAGCCCCTACGAGTCCCAGATCCGCTTTCAGCCTAAGTGCTTTGCAAGCCCATGGGACCAGGAGGAGAGAAGGAAAATATTGCTACCCATTCTTTACCCTACCAGACCTCAAACAGATGACCTACATCGTTGTCTGTTATGCCCACTGTTCTACACTGTCCCCCGATGTGACCTGGTCTCTTAGACCCTGCCTCCTTTTGAGCTAAGGCCTGCCAGTTTGCCCACTCAGAAGTGGGTAAACTTCTCGGTTCCTAAAGTCTCTCTGCCTGTGTTTCTTATCTACAAATGCTTTTCAATTTTGTTTCCCATAATTGTTGAGAAAATAATATAAGAAAAAAAATTTCTAGATCGTGAGACGGTATAAGGGACTGGAGAGATGGCTCAGTGATTGAGAGCGCTCATCCAGAGGACCTGAGTCCATTTCCCAGCTCAAAGGCTCAAAACCCACTGTACCTCCTGCTCCAGGCTCCCTTACAGCTTCTTCTAGCTCCCTTGGGCAACTGCACTTTTCAAGATTTAAGGTAAATCTTTTTTTAAAAAGTAAGAAGCTTTAAAACACAATTTATTGGGCTGGAGAGATGGCTCAGAAGTTAAGAGAACTGTGTGCTCTTCCAAAGGTCCTGAGTTCAATTCCCAGCAACCACATGGTGGCTCATGACCGTCTGTAATGAGATCCAGTGTCTTCTTGTGGCACGTAGGCATACATGCGGGTAGAATACTATATAAATAATAAACAAATACATAAAAACACAATTTGCCTTCTCTTTGAACCCAATCTGTTTCTTTCTTTTGAGAGAGCAAGGTGACGACCATAGCTTGAGGTTGCTGCTTGCATCACCTTCCATGTTTTCTTGCTGATAGTTGTGGCTTTTGGGAGACACTGGTTCCCTTCTTCAGCTTCTAGAGCTGTTAGATAGAGATTCTGTTCCTCTGCTGCAGTCACTTCCGTCCTCACCCCACCCACACCCCCCTGAAATGGCGTGCAGACACAGAGCGCCCTGGCAGAGACAGTGCCATCCTAGCATCTGCTGTACATGAAGGACATCATAAAAGGCTTATGAAAGTGTTTTTGCGGTGTATCTTCTGATCTATTTTTCATTGGAAATCACCATGGCCTTTGAGGTAGAAATTATGATTCCAGGCTTGTAGATGAAAACAACAATGAAACTGGAATCGCATAGAAGTTCATGGTGCTTGTTATGGATTATCTTCTCATTTTACTGTTGCTTTAATCAGAAAACACCGTCATGTAAACACAGGTTTCAGAAGGAATCGTACAGCATTCACAACTGGGTCACTGGAGAAAGTGGAATCAAAGTGGCATCCTTCTGTTTTCCACCCTCCCTCTCTTCCTCCCTTCCTTCCTTCCTCCCTCCCTTCCTTCCTTCCTTCCTTCCTTCCTCTGTCCTTTGTTTACTTTTGCTTTAGACAGGCAGAAAAGACTCATGGAAACCAGTAGAATGGTGCAGCCATTTTGGTTTACCAAACAAGGGCTTGTGCCAATGTTTTAACATGAAATAATTTCTCTCTTTCTCTCTCTCAAACACACACACACACACACACACACACACACACACACACACACACACACACGCACACACACACACACGCACCTTACACAGTGCTTATATTTTAGAGTGATTTTTAGCTTTTAAAAATAAATCACAAAAATAGCACAGCGGATCTAGTGCTCCTCAGATTTGAGCATCTTGATCCACTGTGATATGTTTGTCATGAGGAAGGGAGTCAGTACTGGGATGTTATTTTAAACTAACTTCAGCCTTTATTTAAATTATTGTTCCTGTCTAATGTTCTTTCTCTAGACCACCATGCCATCTAGGGTACATGGTATTTAGTCACAACGTCCTTTCCTTTTCTTGGCCTTGACAATCTCTTAGATGCTTCTTCTTCTTTTTTTTTTTTTTTTTTTTTTTTTTTTTTTTTTTTTGTTTGTTTGTTTTGTTTTGTTTTGTTTTTGTGGGCTTGATAGTTTGGGGGACATGGCAATTGGGTATTTTATAGATTATTCCCCAATTGAATTTTTTTTCTGGATTTTTTTTTCCTCATGACTAAATTATCTCATGATTCTGGGCTTTTGATAGAAGAACCATCAGAATAAAACATTGCTGTCCTCACCCCTCCCAAGCCACATGAAAGGTGTGTGTGATCAGTCGCATGTGTCACTCTTTATCTTCATCTGGGATTTTCATTATTACTGCTGACACTGGCCTTGACCACCTAGATGAAATGATTCTTGGCAGAGTTCTCTGTTGTGTTGTGGTTGCGTTAATAGGAGGTAGGCATACCATAATCAGTTGTGGTTTTCTGTAACGGTCTCGATCTTCTGAAAAAGGCACTTCTTGGGTAGGAGGTGAGAGCTACACTTACCTGTGGTGTAAGAATAAGTTTTAGAACACATGTAGAAACAATGCTGGTCCAGTGAAGTGGCAGTATTGGGTTCCTCTCTGAGCCTATGATCTCATGAGCCCTGCAGAGTGGCTATTTTCCCAGTGCCAGAGATGACCGCCCCCCTCAACACACACACTTTAAGTCCAATTAGAAAGCTGTTGGCTACACTATGAGCGCCACTCTCTCACCTTTTGGGCTGTCTTGCCATGATTTCCTTGTTGTGGATCACAGGCCTGACAGCTGGGTAGAGCTATTGATGTCTTCCCTCCCTCGGCAGCTTAAAGAGGCCTTTCTAGTGCTATGAAATCTAGACCTCAGGATGGAGGCTTTCAGGCGTGAGGCAGCTCAAATTCTCCAAGTTCTGTGCCTGAAGAGTGTATTATCTTCACCAATAAGGACTTACCTCTGACCTCTGGGAGAGAACCACGGACAGCAGCAATAAACTTTATTATTTTTGCAGTCTCTTGGACTGCATAACCTTGACAAACAGCGTGAAAAGAAGCGTCTTCTGCCTGATCCTGAGTATTTTCTCTGGCTCTGGTGTCAGCTCAAGTGGCATAACTTCACTTAAGATGTGTGTGGTGTGTGTGTGTGTGTGTGTGTGTGTGTGTGTGTGTGTGTGTGTGTGTGTGTTACATGTACTTTTAGGTAAATATAAAATTCTCAGGGGCTTTTAAAGCATAATACAAAGATACTTAATGTTAAGACTTATTCTCTAAGCGCTGCTTACATTTCATTTTTTCAATTTTAGTAAGTTTTAAACATCTTCATTTTAGCTTAAAATTTTTTCATTATCCTCTTGGGATTTTTTACTGATGGTTTATTTACAAGTGTACTGTTTGGACTCTATATGTTTTTCATCTACTTTTAAAATGTTTCTGGATGATTATTGTTTGTTCTTAGAATATACTCCATATTATTTATATTCTTTTAAATTTATTATTGTGTGTTTTATTGCTCAAAGTATGGTTTGTCTTGGTGAGTGGTCCATGTGAGTTTAAAAATAACATGTATTCTGTAGTTGGATAGAGTTTTCTTCAAATGTCAATTAAATCAGATTGATTGATAGTGTGACTCGGGTCATCCACATCCCTGCTGCTTTTCAACCCTTTTGATTTATCAATTACTGACAGGAGTGCTGAAATCTTCAGCTACACTGGTGGAATGTTCTGTCTCCCTTCAATTCTACTAGAGTTTGCCTTGTACGCTTTGACACTGGGTAGTTTGGTACACATATGTTTAGGGTTGTATGTGTTCTTGGAGAATTGACCTCTTTATCATCAGACAATATACTTCACCTCTGACTGTCTTCCTTGTCTGAGGCCAACGTTATCTGAACTTAACACAACTTAGCAACTTCAGCTTTTTTCTATGTGCATTTGTGGGAATGTAATATTCTTATACGTATATAATTTCTAAATGTACAGTTTTGTGGCATTGAGTATCTTCACATTGTTTCTTCTCTCACTGCCACCCCTGTGTGTGTGTGTGTGTGTGTGTGTGTGTGTGCATGCATATCACTATCATCATCATCTATATCCAGAACTTTCTCCCCATCACCAATTGAAAGTTCATAGCTTTGAAACAACTCTTTTAATTTCTCCCCTGAGTCCTTCATGACCATTTATTGTCCTTATGAATACTACATTAGTGTCCCATATAAGTGGAATAATTTAATATCAAGCTTTTCTGGCCAGATTCTTTCACTTAGTGTAATTACAAAGTTAATCCATGTTATGACACATTATAATTTTTTACTTTTTAAAGCCAAATACAATTGTCCTGTGTGTACATGTCACAGTTTGTCCATTCACTGGTGCAAAAATGGGCACTTGGCTTAATCTGTCTTCTTCCATTTCTGATGTATTTTATGTTGGAAGTCATGTTTCTCTCAAGAATATGTAATGGGATCTTGTTTATTTAAATTCACTTTGGCAATCTCTGTCCTATAGTTGATGCACATAAGTCATTAATATTCAAAGCAATTATTAACACAGTGGGGTGGATATTTACTGTGATTATAACTCCTTTGTACCCAAGACATTTGAGCCTTCTTTTAGCTTTCTCATTATCTGCCTAGTACAGTTTCAACTGAATATTTTATATAATCCTATTTCTCACCAGCATATGAATTACATTTCTTAGGAAAATCTAGTGCTTGCACAATATATAAGTGTCCTGTAAAACAATAAACCTCTCCTGAATCACGTATCTCTCAATACTTTTTCTAGAATTTTCTCCCACCCCATGTGATGCTGCTGAAATCACGTTAATCATTGCCATTACTGCTTCAAATGGCCATGTGTATCAACTTATTTTGAGTTTAAAAAGTGAATTTATTTGAGTTCTCGAGTCTGTCAGCTGCATTATATTAGCTTTGTGATATACCATGCCTCTCAGTTTCTAGAGGTTGCTTCACCATAGGTTAGTCCACAGCCTTTACTAAAATGAAACCATGCAATTTACGACTGTAAACAAAGATGACTGATCTTATAATTTGTTTGCCAATGGTCTTGTTTCCCCAGGAAATCAGACTAGTTGATTTTCTTCAAGAGTCCAGAGTGACCACTTGCAGGTCGATGGTTAAGGTCTATTGATCCAATTTCTTCACTATGATTTTGACATTATGTTGACTGGAATAAATGAACTGTGTCTAGATAGTTTAGTAGTTATGACAAGTGCCGCAGATTGACCAGTCAGCAACAAATGCTTTGCCATGGATGCAGCTCTCAACTTAGAAATGGATGCGGTGTTAATTCAAACTCAGACCCCACAACTATAATGTAGCTGTTTTAAGTGGGCTTAAAGACATGGCCCTAACCATGTGTATGTGTGGTCCTGGAGAAAATCACACTGTTTGGGACTTGGAGTCGGTTGCTGAGAAATGAACACTCTTCTGTATATCTGTAACAATAGGGTAACTGCCACAAATGACAAGCAGTGCAACATGTCATTGCCCAAATGTGATGAAAACTGATCAGTTGTTGGTAAATGCTGGAACTGGCATGTGACAGACAGAGATATTTTCAGAAGCAAGGTTCTGAGACCACTGAGTTGATCTCTTGGGTGCTGGGGGAGGAGGAAGGTGCATGTTACTGAGATGTGCACTCTGGAAAGAGGACAAAGTGGAGTGAGGGGAAGGCTTACACTCAGCTCTTACCCTGAGGTCGGGGAAAGCACTGAGACCATCATGGTATCCCTCTTCTTTGTTCTGCCAGCAGCACACACTCTCTGATCTTTCTTCTGCTCTCATAACGCCATCTTTGTTTTTCATAGCACATGCCTTTCCTTGTCTCTCCTGATACGATTCCCATTTTAGCTCCACGTGCGATTTCTCCTGGAAGCTCTATTACAGCTGTTGTCTACAGATCTATTATGCTGGTAGACAACACATTCCAGATTCTCTATTCTAGAACCTGGGAGTGTATATTCTTTCTCTGATACTAGATCCCTTTCAGCAGTGTCCTGGGACGAGACCTAGAGCTTTTCCCATCCCACGCAACTCCTTTTTAACTTGTCAGTTTCATCCTGGCTCTCACTAAGTTGCCTAGATTGACCCAAACTTACAGTGCAGTCTAGGAAAACCATTACATTGTGATCCTCCCGACTCAGCCACCCATGTAGCTGATGTTACAGATCTTTACCACCAAGCCTGGATACTATACCATCTCGCTTTAACTTTATACTAAATCAGATCGATCCCCCAATTTTGTTCTTTCCCCTTCAGTGCTGGTTTCTCTGTGTTTTTGCTTCTCTGCTTGAACTGCTCTTCTCTCCAAAGTAATTTGATTTGGAATTGTATCAAATCTATAGATAAATTTTGGATAAATTGATGTCATGATGCTATCAACTCTTCCTAACCATGATTATGGGCTATGTGCCTATTATTTTACATTAAATTCATAGTTTTAAAAATTAATATATATGCATCTGTTATGTGTTTGACTCATTTGTGTTGGTTGAATTTTTTTCACGTTACTTATTCATCAGTGTGTGTATCTCTGTGTGTGTCTGTGTGTGATAGTGTGTGTGTGTGTGTGTGTGTCTATGTGTGTTTATGTAGGCATGTGTACATGAAGGCACACTTCCTATGACATGCCTGTGGTGGCCAAAAGACAACATGAAGGAGTCAGTTCTCCTTTGACATGGGTCACAGAGACGGAAGTCAGGTCCTCAGGCTTGGCAGCGGATGCCTTTTTCCTGCTCAGCCATTTCACCAGCCCTGCTTCTTCTGAGTTAGCTTTCTATCTAGAAACCAAAATGTGCTTTTCTAAACACAAGTGTTGCTACATCACTGCCTATTTAAATGTAATATGTTAAAATAGAGACCCACTTCTAAAGATCCATTTTATATCCTTGCAATTGAGTAATATTCATTTCAACACACAAAGTTTTCACAGGTTAGACCAAGCTCCTCTGTGTCCTGTTACCATGTTCCTCATCTTCACAGTTAAGTTTCCTTCAAATCTGCTGATACTTTATTGATCTTTCTTTTATGCATTATGTCCAGTTTCTGATCATGTGTTTCTTTGAAAATGTTTTGTTTCATATCCAGTTACTGCATACTGCCTTCATGTCCACTCCAGCATTGTCTCATATAATATAACCTCTATGAAAAGACAATCACATTTTCATCTCCATTAAGTTTTTAAAGTCAGGAAACCTGTATGTGTTTTGATGCCTCAGTACTGATGGAAGAAAATAAATACAGACACTCTGAGTTAATAGAGAAAGGGTACCCTACCATGCCAGTTAGATATTGGAGACTCTGCTTGATAGAACCACATTGACTTAATTGCATGATGTACGTATGAGCTTTGTAGAATTTAGAATGGGTTCTCATTCTGCTGGAGTCTGGTAACAGTGAAAAGGGGAAGAATGAAGGACTCCTCAGTATTTCTAGCCACATAGAGAGCCAAGCCTCAAAGCAGGGACACTTTTGAAACAAGTATTGTTTGGTTGAGGAAAACGTAGTCTTAGTTACAATGTGAGGCGATTGAAAGGAAAAGATGCCCATTAAAGGCAAGTATCCACCAGAGACTTCAAAGTTCCTATGTTGAAATTAAATTGTCCACGTAACAATATAAAAGACAATGTCCCTAAGGAGTGATTAGGTCCTGAACACTCTCCTCTGATGAATGAGGTTGAAGAGGACTGCTCATCCTGTCTTTCTTATGAGAACAGGGTGACAAAACCCAGACTATGGAGAAGACAGTAAGCCATCACCAGACATTGAATCACCTAGAGCCTTGATTCTGGACTTGCCAGCTTCCAGAATTGTGACCACCTAACTTTTAATGCTTAAAACTTACTCAGTCTAAGGTATTTTGTTACAGAAATTAATATGGACCATACCGCTGCCCTGCAATGGGAGTTCGGGTGGCTGGACCCTGAATGACCTTTCTAACACAAGAGACTTTTTTCCATAATCCAGTTAATCAATGTACTATTATGAGTCCCTATGTGATAGGTGTTAGTGAGAAAACCAAGACTGGTAAGGATTAGCTTTAATTTTCTTTCAAAATATCACTTCTTGTCTCAGAGTGTGCTCCCTGTGAGTAATGGCTTGTGGTTGTAAAGGAAATGGCTTGGTCAATAGCCCTTGTTGAAACACAGTGTTTGAATTGGCCTAGGTCAAATGATGGCAACTTATGGGAGAAAAGTTCAGGCCATAAGCTCATGTTAATGAGAAACAGATGACTTTTTTCCCCTATAATTTTACCTTTAGCCACACAAATTGCATGCCTGAGATGATTGGGTTATTTTGTAATCATCAAGTGGTTATGAGCATTTAGTATGTTACAGGGAGTGTGTTAGCACATATAAGAAAGGTTCAATTCCTTTCTTCACAGTATGAAGCATAATTTATATTTACTTCAAATTTATTAATAGATTATATAGTATTTTATATAATATACATTGTATATACTATATAAAAATAAATATGTCATATATAATGTGTGTTAAAATTATAAACAAACTTATACTCTAATGGGAGAAACAGACAACAAGTGAGTGGAGTGAAGTCTGCAGCTGTTGTGTAAGCATCTGTTCCTGGTGGGGGTTTAATTTTCATGATTACATTAGCTGCTCATGCTGCCATCATGAGGTGCGCAGACTGGACATTTTATGCAGCTAGAAGGCAGGAGGTACTGGCAATGGTGATTCTTTGGGGCTCCTCTTCTTGCCTCATAAATGAGCATTTTCTTGAAGTATCTTCACACCATCTTTTGCTCTGTGTGTATCTGTGTCTCAGTCTCCCTTTGAAGGACTTTAGTCCTGTTCAATTTAGGACCCACTTATAAGACCACATTTTACCTTAGTTACTTCTGTAAGGATCCTGTTTCCAAGCAGCAGATCATTCTGAGAACTAGAGGGTTCAGCATCAACCTATGCATCAGGAAGACATGATTCAGGTGACCTCATCCCTGATATCGGGACAGATATTTTCAATGAAAATATCCAAAATAGACATAAATTTACAAGTTGCAGAATCACATTAAAAATGGAAATAAATGCCAGATGAGTTTACCACAAGTACTATATTTTGTCTAATGTAAAATATTAAAATCTCATTTCAAAATTTAACCAACGAAGACAATTATTATGAAACACTTAACCTTATTGTAGTCACTGAAACCCTGTGTGTATTTTCTTCTTATAGTATCTTTCAATTAAGACACTAAATTTTTGTCAGAAAAACCTGAATTACATCTTAACTTTCATAAAATGTATAGTTGAAACAATATTTGACATATCCAGGATCTTTTCAATAACTGTATTAAGTACTAATTTTAAATGTAAATTATTTTTTAGCACATAAAATTGAGAATTACTATTTTGGTAGTAATAGCCACATTTCAAGTGTTCAATAGCTATACATGACTTGTGGCTATTTCAGTCTGTCCAGGTTAATCTAACAAAATCCTATAGACTTATAACTCACAGCCCTGGAAGCTGGGCAACTTCAGATCTGAGAACAGCAGATTTGGTCTATGAGGGGGACATCTCTGTTGTATAAATGGTCCTTTCTTGATAAGAATTTGTGTGGACAAGCAACAAGTACTTAAATAACAAACAGACAAACAACAACAACAACAACAAAAAAAAAACTACAACCGAGTCAACAAGTGGCCTTTCCATTAAATGTCCTAGTCTTGAGCAGCTGTTCCCACCCTGGGGATTGCACCCCTCTCAGGGGTCACATATCTGTGATACAAATATTGTATATTTTCATTACTATTCCTAACAGTGGCAAAATTATAGTTATAAGGTGACACTGAAATACTTTTATGCTCGAGGGTCCCCACAACACGAGGAACTGTACAAAAGTGTTGCAGCATTAGGAAGGTTGAGAACAACTGCTCTTGGGGTTCTTTTTCAACACATTGTTTGGGGAAGACACAAGCACTTGGACCATAGGTGTGGCTACCTGACTGGACAATACAGATATCAGAGATACAGGGCATTGCTCAGAAAAACTGCCCATGTCTGAAAGCTTCAGGCTCCTCAGTAACTTAATTTTCCTATCAATAGGATATTCTACTGCAATGTCCCAAGACTAGGAAATCCCACTTCATGAAAGATTAAGATTTTGAAAAATATTTAACACTCTCCAACTCCTTCTGGCTGAAAGCATTTTACATCCTAATTAACTCCTTCAGCCCCGCCCAGGGGGGTTATTAAAGAGACTTCTTATGCTGGGCTCTGAGCCAAGTCTTCCATGTGTTTGCCACCATACCCACCCCTCTGGGTGCCAATGGCGATGGGGACAGCTGGGAATCTCACACCCCCTCAGCAGGAGGCCACCCCACCCCACATCCTATGCTCTCCATCCCATTATGGGAAGAATCTCAGGAAGGCTATTTCTGTCCTGAGTCAGGATAGAGTTGAGCACTCTGGCTCTTGAATGGAGCATTGAGGTTCATTAACCCACCTCCTGCATGCAGATTTGCTTCCCAGCCTCTGTCAAAGTCCAAAAGGCAGAGTAGAGAGGCATTCTAACATTTCAACTACCCACAGTGCTCCATCTTGAGGGAGAAGGTCATCAGAAGTCACACAAGAGGGCAGGAGTGGTGTGTGGCTCCATGAAAGTGTTGATCCTTCTCCACACTCTGGAAGAAGCTCACAAAGAATAGGCTTTTGCCTTATAATCTCATTGCTGGCAGTTTTATGCACTTGCACACATAATATATTATGATTATACTCACTCACCATTGCCCTCTGTTATCCCTAGTTTCCCCTCTGAACTCCTTATTCTTCTGAAGAAAACAAAACAAAACAATGGCCCAGTGGCTATTTCATTGAAGTAAATGATATCACCTCCTATAGACAGCAGTTTTTGACGTAAATAGCTTGCCATGAGTGCAAGCTCTCTCTCTCTCTCTCATTCCCAGCCCCCCTCTCTCTGTACGTGTCTGTGTATGTATGTGCATGAGTGTGTGCATGTTTGTGTATGCTTCTTTCTCCTCCATGTTAAGTAGAGAGCCCAGGGTCTTGGCATTGTCAGGAAGAAGCTGTGCTACTGAGCTACACCTCCAGACCAGAAGGTTTGGTTCTAATATATAAGGTCCCTTCTTTCTTTGACAGGCAATAGAACCAAGGCCAAGGCCAAGAAAGCAAGAAATGCACAATTCAATCTTTCACTTTTCTGCTAAGGAAGCTGGCACCACTTTCCTTGCCTGGTTCACATCGTGAGTGAAAGTGGCAACAAGCTTATCTTCATGGTGCATACACTCTAAAACAAGAGACAGATAACAAACTACATATGAACAGAAAATAACAAATACTACAGTCCTGAGGAAGGAATGGCCATAGAGAACACAAGGGAACTGGGTGGGGTCATTCATTTATGCCCAAGTTTCATAGTACCTGCGATCTCTTTGGTCCTGTGGAAGAATTAAATAATAAATTAGATGAAGTTCTTACCTTCAAGGATTGAGATTTTGCTCACCGCTAACATTTCAGTGTGTGTGTGTGTGTGTGTGTGTGTGTGTGTGTGTGTGTGTGTGTGTGTGTATGTATTACATCTTCAAAACTGTTAAGAGGGCCTGGAAAGAAGGCTCAGTGGCATGCAATGCTCTTGCAGAGGACCTGATGTCATTCCCAGAACCCATCTAAAGTGGCTCACAATTGCAGAGTCTAGAACACACACACACACACACACACACACACAATTTAACAATAAAAGTAAATCTTAATAAAAAGGAATTTTTAGAAAGTTGGCATCTTTGTCTTGATTTTTAATTTTTGGTCTGCAGGAACAGTTAACAGGTGCTATGTACACAGTATTTCTCAGTAAAACTTCATATTAAAAAATGAATGAATGGATGACACAGAAACAGGACTGCCAAGGACATTATTATAAACTCAAGTCAATAGCATCAATCAAATAATTTCTCGATATAGATACATAGAAAAATGAATGTGTTAAAAAAAATAGGGAATAGAGTCTCTGTATCTCTTCCACTTCTTATGTACTGTGTGATCTTGGACATATCCTTAGATCTTGAGGTTTAAATGTTTTCCTCTGTAAAATGGGGCTTAGGATTGTTGCTAAGTGCAGTGGCTAGAAAGCCACTGAAGCTCCACGCTATGTATCGAGGTTATTACGTGTGCTAATGCAAGCCTTCATTGGTGTGGCTAATTGAATACTGACTCTGCTGAAGGAAATTAAAATTAAACAGTCTGTGTTGGACAATCCAATGTCGAGCCTCAGCATGGCAGGGGTTTGCATTAAGCCAAACATAGCCAGAAAGAGACCCTAGCGGAGAAAAGCAGTTAGACTTCACTACTAATTAGGACTGTTCCTTCAGGAGGTGGAATCTTTGCTCCCTTTTACGGATCAAATTACTCATGTACCCCTATAAAAAGCATGTCAAAGTCAGGAGTGCAAGCGGGTCCCAGTGCAATTTGCAGTGGGACTGGCGGCAGCGAGCAGTTAGCACACCATTAATTCTCAATTAAGTACCAATTTGCACGTTGCTGAGAAACAATTGCAAATTCTTTGTTTTTTTTTCCCCTTAAATATGTCACTGGAATCTAAGGGAGTAAAAAAAATCCATTAGGGAAGGATAAGTAAAAACAAGTAGAGATAAAATCCCGTTTGACCAACTACTAGAAAGGGATTTCCCACACCAGCCTGGGGCTGAGGTCCAGCCTGATTTTAAGCAGTGTGGCAACACCCAGAGGTGGGGTCAGTATTCATCACAATCCAGAATGGCCAGAGAAATACATCAGCTCTACTTAGGACTCTACATCGGAGAGATTCTCAGCCCTAAAGTAAGACATTGGGAATTCCCCTGCAAAAAATCATGCAAGGAAGCATTCTTTCCTGCCATGTCCAATCGTCTAGATAACTCCTATTGCTATCCAGGACTCTAGTGCTATCCTACATTCCCAGCTGCTTGGTGGGATGAGGCAGGAGGACCACAAGGTCAAGGCTTGCCTAGGCATCAGAGTAAGTCCAAGGTTACCTTAGGCAGCTTAGTGAGAACCTGTCTCAAAAAGGAAAAAGGGCTGGGGATAGAGGTCAGAGGTAGATGCTCTCATGGGCATGGCCCAAGGTTGAAGCTGCACCTCCACAATCCATCTATCAACTGATCCATCACCAACCCAGATGCTTCAGTTGCCCAAGAATTCATTTTTTTTTAACTGTCCAAAGTTAAAGGCTAATGTTTTCCTTTTGGGGCAAATGACTTAGAAGCAACAACCTCTTAATTAATATTGCTGACAGGACCTGTGTTTCTATGTAAATCCCAAAAGATGAATTTGATAGTTGCAACTTGATTTTCAACTCAGTAGAATTCTCTTTCAATGCTAAATGTATTGAGCATGAAACGCCATCATAATTTTTCACTCCTGTATAATTTATTGCAACTCTGCCTCTGGATGTCGAGCTGAAAGGTATCGAAGAAATACAGGTCTGCTTTCCAACAGCTTGCAATTTAAATGGGCAGAAAACACACAGGACATGATGAGCTTGAGTCTCTGGCAGGGCACTGCACCGCTCAGGTGTTGGGAGCCTGCAAGATGCCCCGTAGCAAAAGCAGGTAGCAAGTGTTAGGTTTGATGTAATGTAACAGCCTAGCTGGAGGGGAATCAAGCAAAACTGTCATATCACAGGCTTCTGTGCTTGACTCCCTCCTTTTCTTCTGCACCTCATTGGCTTTCTTAAGTGCTGATGCTTGATTTTGCTTCCTCAGCTCTGCGTGGGGACATCCTGGCAACTGCTCTTATCACTGTCTAGTTAACGTCTGCTACTGGACCACTGGAGTCACATCTCTTATTCTTGTGATTAAATATCTAACAAGAAGTGAGTTATGGAGAGGGCTAATGAGAGAGTGTAGTTGGAGAGGATGGTGATCTTCTCCATCAAGGTGGGAAAGACATGGCAGCAGTCATGAAAGTATGGCCACATGAGGAGGATGCTGGAGGTTTACATTGCATCCATTGGAAGCAGAGGGCAAATAAGAAGTTAGGTGGTCTATAAAACCTCTAGG
Source organism: Acomys russatus (assembly GCF_903995435.1). NCBI lineage: Eukaryota > Metazoa > Chordata > Mammalia > Rodentia > Muridae > Acomys > Acomys russatus. The sequence goes on along the minus strand of NC_067142.1, from coordinate 65,056,066 downwards.
TCTTTCCCCAGTAGTCCACTCCCAACAAGTTTCCAGAACTTTCCCAAAGAGCACCATCAACTAGGGAACAAGGGTTCAAACACAGGAGCCTATAGGGGACATTTCACATTCAATCTACATTTTTCCTTCTGCTCCTGTTGCCCAACAGATTGTATTGAACCTGATCACACTCATCAGTTTGTTCTTCTCCCCATGAATTCTGGGATTTGGCCCCACATGAATCAGAACACTACCAGAGGTGCTTTTCTTTCTTGAAAACATAAGCTGATGCCTAGTGAGAAGCAGACAAGAAGCCATGCTCCTCAGGAGCCATGCAGGAGCCAAGACAGCTCTTATGTCTTTCCAGGATGCAAAGAGGTGGGGGCGGGGGGACGGGAGACATATCTTACTCTTATTCTGGCTACTGTGGAGTGAAGTTGCTTGCCTATCTTGGTTCGTGGGAAGTCATATGGAGACTTTCCTGAGTCCCTTGCAGTCCCAACCAGCTGGGTATTTTATACGCTGAGCACATCTCTCTTTCTCTTGGGATGGGTAACTGTTTCTCACCTGCTTCTAGAAAAAACAATTAATAGGAAAGTGATTGCAATATAGCTGAGCAATGAATAGACTTGAAAATTTATGCTCAGCAGTTTATTTTTGTTTTGCTGAAGCTACAAGGCCTTGAGACAACTCAGGGACCATACATATAAGATAAAGACACACATCAAATTACTCTGCAACTCCTGGGTGATTGATTAAAATAAATTCACTTGTATAAATCAATGAGTTCTAATTACAATGTTTATTTTAACAGGTTCCTAGGTATTCAATTAGGGCTATCCCATTAAAATGGCACCATAAAAATATGGCCTACTTATGTGATTTGATGGGCCCTTGGGAAACCTTTTGCTTAACATTCCTTCTTACAGAGTCCTGCTATGGCCCAGTGATTCACCTATGTAAGTAAATGAATCAGTTAAGACTGTATCGTGTATTTTCTTTTTTGATTTTCCCAGCCAGAAGAAGAAGTGAATATTATCATAATTACACATTTTATAGGTAGGAATACTGATCATGAGAAACATTAAATGGCTGACCCAAAGTCGCTTAAATAACAACTGATACAGCTGCACTGACAACACATACTCTGACTTCAAATTCTACATTTTTCTCTGCTCTCTACCCTTTGTTGCTAGATGGCATCACTCCTTCAGTTCTGATGCCAAAAGAAAATGTTCCTGAGGATAGCTTAGGAGAAAGCACATGTATTTCTGTTGCTCCTGTCTTGTCTCCTACCTTGAAGGTTTCCTTCTTTACTACCCAAAGCTTGTCTTGTGCAGTTTCTTTGTCATGGCTGGAGATGAAGAATCTGATTCTACTCCAATCTTACTTAAAAAATTAAAGATAAGGTGAGGGCAAGCAGAAAACACATTTAATAAAGTCATGAGGTCTTTATGGGATGGTTTATGATTCCTCACATCAAGTGCCCAAGGGTTGAAGTCCTCTCATCTGATTCTCTAGGTACAGGGAATTGAGGAATCATGTAGGGTCTTGGATGTATGGAGTCTTGGGTGTGTGGAGTCTTGGCTGTGTGGAGTTTTGGGTGTGTGGAGTCTTGGCTGTGTGGTGTCTTGGGTGTAGGGATCTTGGATGTATGGAGTCTTGGGTGTAGGGATCTTGGATGTATGGAGTCTTGGGTGTGTGGAGTCTTGGCTGTGTGAGTTTTGGGTGTGTGGAGTCTTGGCTGTGTGGTGTCTTGGGTGTAGGGATCTTGGATGTATGGAGTCTTGGGTGTAGGGATCTTGGATGTATGGAGTCTTGGGTGTGTGGAGTCTTGGCTGTGTGAGTTTTGGGTGTGTGGAGTCTTGGGCCTGGCCCTGAGCTTTAGAGCCTTGCCTTCTGCCTCATTCAGGAAGGTGAAACTGCTTTGATGGAATTAGAATGTCTTGCCTCTTTCTTTGTGTTAGTGCAACTGTGTAACTTTAAGAGGCATTAGACATTCTTGAATTTAACTCCCATAGAAGTTAATCATGTCTGAGATGATAAAAATACAAGGAATATATGAGGACAGATAGTTAAAGCCTGGAAATAAGAAATTTAGAATATGTAGAGTAAAAGCAAGACTCTATACATGATTTAAGCTAGGCCAGGCATGACTGGAAAGATGGCCTAGTAAAAAGGGAATAGTTAACACTGTAACAAACATCATGACATCAGGAATCTGACTAGCATCTCTCTCTCTCTCTCTCTCTCTCTCTCTCTCTCTCTCTCTCTCTCTCTCTCTCTTTCCCCCCCCCTCTCCCCCCCCCATGTGTGTGTGTGTGTGTGTGTGTGCGTGTGTGGTTTGTGTATATACAGAATTGTATGCCAATGTATTTTTGTTTGTTTTTTCATGGAGGCCTCATTTAGATGTTGGTTGTGTCTCTCTGTACACTTTTATTTATTTACTCATTCATTCATTTGAGACAGGGTCTCTCATTGAACCTGGAGCCCACTGATTGGTTAAACTGGTTTGCCAGGGAACCTTCAGGATTCTCCTTTCTCCTCTTACCAATGTCTGTTAGGATAACAGGCTCAGGATGTTGCAGCCTACCGAACCTTTTACACTGATGCCCAAGATCAGAATTCCTAAATGGCTACGTAGTAAGCACTGTAGCCATCGAGCCACATTCCCATCCCACATTTCTCTAGTACCAAGTTCTATTGTTAAGCCAAACTACTTCTATTGGGCATTCAGGAAATCTGCTTGGTACCACTAGGATCAAAGATGCTCTGGAACATTTCATAGCAGTGTCCACAGTGTGGACGGACTGCTCATCGCTCTTGTCCAGTTTAGCTGAAGCTAAAGTGTTTGCAAAAGGTGTTAGATGGTATTAGAGGAAGTGCAGATTCAGAGGCTTGGGTGGTTGCTGTTTAAAAGTAAGTTATAGGTTTGGGTAGGGGTTAGAGCAGAGTCTCCCTTGTCCCAAGTGTAATCGTGGGTGGGACAAGAGTACGAATCTGGAATGTAGCTTCTACTGGGTATCGAGCAAGAGCTACAGACTCTGCCCTCCATAGGCAAGGCGTAGCTGCAGCTGACGAAGAAAACAGGCATAGAAACAAAAGCATCCACTTACCTCTGAGCTCTGGAAGTCTGAAGTTGTCAGACCCAGGTGGAAACCTGAGGCTGGACTAAAGAGACCAGATGTCAGGCAGCCTGGCTCATTACACTCTGACCCACTTCTGGCCACTGGAGGCCATTTCCTGCAGGGATGGGCAACTGCTCACCACTGTAGCCTTTCTAATTGTTCACTGCATTCATTCCCACTCTTTTCTTTTCTTCCACGGTTCTCTTTCTTTGTGATTACAGCCCTCTCCAATGCAACGTGGTCCCCCCACCCCCCCCCCCACCCCCGACACCAATCCGGAGGCCTCCCTAGCACATTTTCTGCTGTGACAGCAATCCACATCACTCACTAGCCTGGTGCAGCCTCATCGCTGCTCTCTGGGGTTGATAAATATGTAGTTCCAGCAGGAAAGAGACTGGGTGTAATCACTGGAGACTTCTCAGAGTGAAAACATCAGCGCTCTTTCTTGACTCTGCCTAACTGAGAACAGCTTGAGGAAATAAGTTTTGTGAACGAGGAAAGGAATGGGGAGAGTGGAAAGAAAATTGGGAGGGCTAAGTGCAATGCAAATAGAGGAGGATCTAGTTTGTGAAAAGGGGTCAAAGTCACCAGTCACCACTGTTCATTTAAGGGAACCCTCTAAGGCCAGGGCAAGTTCTACACTAAATCTACTGATTTGGAAGGACACTTATCCTGAGAATGGACTTCTGTGTTTCTGCATGGGGTGTTTAAATTTGCTTTTCTGTTGCTAGGACAAAACATTCTGACCTAAAGTGTCTTGAAGAGAAAGGAGTTTATTTGGTCATATTTTCAGGTCAAAATTCATCATTGGGGGGAAGGCAGTGCAGGAACTCAATGACAGAACCATGGAGGACCTCTGCTAATGCTGACTCTCTGTCAGTCAGTATGTCTATCTGCCTGCCTGCTTGTCTGTCTGTCTGTCTGTCTGTCTCTGTGTCTGTCTCTCTCTCTGTCTCTGTCTCTCTCTCTTTCACACACACACGTGTGGTGTGTCTGTCTCTCTCTCACTCTATGTGTGTGTCTGTTTGTCTGTCTGTCTGTGTCTCTGTCTTTGTCTCTGTCTCTGTCTCTGTCTCTCTCTGTCTCTCTCTGTCTCTCTCTCTCTGTCTCTGTCTGTCTGTCTCTCTCTCTCTCTCTCTCTCTCTCTCTCTCTCTCCCTCTCTCTCTGTGTGTGTGTGTGTGTGTGTGTGTCTGTCTGTCTGTCTGTCTGTCTGTCTCCTCCTCTGCCTCTCTGTCTGTCTCCTCCCACTGCCTTGCTTTCATTGGCTCATGTTGAGCCAGCTTCCCTATCCTCTCCAGGAGTGCTTCCTCAGGAAAGATGTTGCCTACACTGGCTTGGCCCTTTCTACTCCACACACAATCAAAACAGTCCCCCACAGAGGTGCCCACAGAGTAAGTGATAAAGAAAATAACCGAATTACTCTCTTTTCAGATTCTAGAGTATGTTGACAATTAAAACTAACTACAATAAGGGGAAAACATCAAAACTAATGGTGTAAAGATTTTTACCGAGGTGCTTAGCAGCCTTATTGGGGTACTCTTATTTTGAAGAAACTCATAGGGCTACTTAGTTGCAAGTGACCTCTGTTTACTGCTTAGGGACATGGCTCAGCCCATAAAGTGTTAGGCATACAAGCATGAAGTCCCAAGTTCCACCTCCTGTAACCCATGTAATGAAAGCTGGGCACAGCAGTTTGTAATCCCAGCACTGAGGTGAATACAAGAGGACCTCTGGCACTTACTGGACAGCTGGCACTGCTAAATCCACGAGCTCCACGTTCATGGAGAGACCCTGTCTCAAAAAATAAAGTGAGGAGTGATCAAGGAAGGTACAGAATGTCAATGTCTGACCTCTACATGCACACATAGGTCTACATCCTCCCCCCCCCACACATGCCCACACCAGTATGTTCACACACACACACACACACACACACACACACACACACACACACATGCATGCATACACGCGCACACACACAGGAAAAATCTAAAAATGAATGCATTGTTACTGACAACTGTCCTCACACTCAGTCACTGAATCGCCTTACATGTGTATATTCAAGTTTAACATGATTCAGTCCTCCCTGGAATATACACCAAGACGCCCTAAAATATTATTATTCAGCTTCCTGTCATTTCTCCTTTATCTGGAGTTCATCTGATTTGGTAGTTTTTAGTTTGGTCCAAAACAGGACTCAAGCATTTTAGTGAGGCGTGTTCAGCCTTGGGAGCCTATTGAGAAGGGATGAACCTACCTCAGTGGTTTTGATCATCAGGCTGAGGAGCTGGTGAACTTTATTCTCTTTCAGTATCAACCCAAGGCTGTTTCCCTTGCCTATAAATTCTCTTGCCCATTAATGACTCCCTGCACTGAACCCCCTGTTCTGTCCTAAGGTACCCACAGATTGAGAGTTAAGTTCTCCAGGGCCAGCTTGGCCCATTTGCCCTTTTAGCACGGATTGGTTAGTGGATTTAGGGGTAATTAGCAACTTAACAGAAACCAACAAATCGGAGTACTAAAAAAAATGTTCAACGATACATAAAGCCTTTGAAAAGAGCATTTGAGCTCAGCTTATGACTCTGCTTGGCTGCTGGCTTCCCATCAGCCTCCAAGTCCTTTCCTCTTCAATAACTCTAATGAAGTGTTGATCAAAGGACTTCACACTTCTGTGTCCTCTTACATGTTGGCACCTTTTCAGTCCTTCATTCCTGTGAAAGCTTTTGTGCTGTACAATTCTTAGCATCCGTGGGCTCCCTGGCTTTTCTGTGGAAGGAGACTTTGCTGTGTATCCTGGGGTGGTGGAGTGTGGGGGTGGTTGGAGTTGTGGCCAGCAGATACCTGGGGCTCAGCAGATGCTTATTCTTTCAGGCAACTGTAGAGTCCTGATGTCCTTCCCAGAGAGGGCTAACAGCCAGCAGTACAAGCAGTGTTAGAGGTGTAAGAGGGCAGTGTTACACTTCATTAGCAAAACAAAGGGGGCATGCTGCTCTCTTCCTAAGACCTGAGCTTTTGGATAGCAGTACAGCTAACTCACAAGTCTGTGAGTTTCTCCATTGGAGGCACTTGCTAGGAAGTTGTGGAAGCTAGTCTCTGGGCTTCATAGTGATTGTGTGTTATATACATATATTTATGCTTTAAACTCTGATGTAAATCTGAGATATTGAATTCTATCAACCAATGAGAAGATAGATGAGTAGTATTAGTTGAAATTAACATTAATTAATGTTAATTAATTAATATTTAATTTAGTTAATTTAATTAATAATGTGAATTCTTTTTTATAAGAACTATTTTCTGCATGTTTGGTTAAAGTAATTTTGTAGGTAAGACAACAACCTTTAAATAAAGCTGAAAGGATAAAACATGGGCAGGATAGAGACAAATGGGAAAGTCTTAAGTAATAGGATGCTATTTTTTCACAGTAATTAAGATGAGAATAATTTTACATGAAGAGTTTTAGAGTCATAGAGAGTTCAGCTTGGATCTAGTCTGTATTGCTAATATAGTGATTTCACCCAATTAACAGTCTCAAAATTCAGTATCCTCATCTACAAATGTGAGATAGTAATATTACGCAAATAAGAAGGTTAAATAAAAACTTAAATCACATAGTGCTGATTCTATAAGGTTCTAGAAATATGTATTTTCTAGTTTTTAATTACCTTAAATATTCATATGGGAATGTCCAAAATATTTATGTCATTTTGGTGGGGACGCTTCTCTCTCCTTGGATTCTTGAATGATCATAGAATGAGAAGACTCTGAAATGTCCAAATGTTCTTGAGGACATGTGATGCCTCCATCAGGTCAGCACTATTGTTCTACCATTACTGTGTTTATAACTCTCTGGCAGCACCAGGACCCCTCCTGGACTCCTCTCAACTAGGACCATCACCACCATGAGGCATTTAGAGCAAGACTGGAGCTTGAACCTCAATGCAGGGGGAGGGGCTGGATTTAGAGATGGAACTATGCACAGGGCCACTTGTCCAGGAGTCCCAAATGCCCAGCTCAAGCCCTGAGTAATTTACAGTGCAACAACCCCTAGGACACCGAGAGGCAGGGTGCTGTACCAGGGTATCACTGGTTGGATACATTGCCTTTAAACCAGTGCCTTTTCTTTCAGATTTTTTTTTTTTTAAAGCTACATATTGTTTCTTTTTTTTTTTTTAATTTATTCTTGTTACATCTCAATGTTTATCCCATCCCTTGTATCCTCCCATTCCTCCCCCCCCCCCCTTTTCCCATTATTCCCCTCCCCTATGATTGTTCCTGAGGGGGATTACCTTCCCTGTATATTCTCATAGGGTATCAAGTCTCTTCTTGGCTACCTGCTGTCCTTCCTCTGAGTGCCACCAGGTCTCCCCCTCCAGGGGACATGGTCAAATGTGAGGCACCATAGTACGTGAGAAAGTCATATCACACTCTCCACTCAACTGTGGAGAATATTCTGACTATTGGCTAGTCTGGGAAGGGGTTTCAAGTTTACCTCCTGTATTGTCCTTGGCTGGTGCCTTAGTTTGAGCGGGACCCCTGGGCCCAAATCTGCCTATCATATTGTTCTACTTGTAGATTTCTAGGACCCTCTGGATCCTTTTATTTTGCTATTCTCGCATGCGTCTCTCATTTAGAGTCCCAATAGGATGCCCTCCCCTCTGTCCCAGTATTCTTTCAGATTTATGCCCTGAAACAACAACTAGAAAAACAGTCTCAGCCTCTGTATTTCTAACTTGGGTGAAATTCAGTCTCAGAGAAAGAATTCAGGAAGAAAGAAGTATCTGGAGGCATTAATACAATTAGAGATACTTCAGAAAGTGCTTGAAACTATCTTCAGCATCCTTCCGGCTCTGTGTTAGGTATACATTACTATGAAGATCTAATATTATGCGTACCTTCATGTGCATGCAATTTCAGAGTTCTCAGGCACTGTGGAATCTACTACAGAGAAGGAAACAAATCCAAGCAAGTAAGACAACATATTCAAAATTTCACATTCAGGGAGTTATAAAACAAGGACCTGAACCCATGCTTGTCTGGTTTTCTAGTTTTCTCCTTTCCACTGTGATTGCCTACCAGCGGCTTCAATCGAATTTCAAAGGTTTAAATGGATGTGTTCCCCATAGACTCAAATGTTTGAATGATTGGCTTATAAGAAGTGGCACTCTTAGGAGGTGTGGCCTTGTTGGGGTAGGTGTGGCCTTGTTGGAGGAAGTGTGTCACTGTGGAGGCCGACTTTGAGGTCTTCTATGTTCAAGCTACAAGTAGTGTGGCACACAGTCTCTCCTTGCTGCCAGCTGGTCAAGATGTAGAACTCCTAGCCCCTTTTCCAGCACCGTGTCTGCCTGTACACTGCCGTACTTCCTGCCATGAGGAGAGTGAGCTAAACTTCTGACACTGTAAGCCAGCCCCAGTTAAGTGTTTCCCTATTTATAAGAGTTGCCACGGTCATGGTGTCTCTTCAGAGCAAGAAAACCCTAACTAAGACAAAAGGCACACTTGACCATGGCATTTGACATTTGGAACAAACTTCAGGTAAAGAGCTTTGAACCAATACCTTCATGTCTACTGCCTGTACTTGGGGGTTTGAATAACACTGTCTTCTGGTAGAGTCTGATCTTTTCCCATGAGACACTTTCCCAGGTGCTTTCAGACTGCTGAGCCACACTGATATTCGATGCACGATGCTCTTAATCCACATTATTAAAAAGGATGGATATGTCTCAGTTCGGCCTATGGAGGGTGTGTGCAGGAAAGGAGGGCTGTAGCCTGGGTTTGCTCAAGTAGGGCACTTTCCCTGCAGTCAGAGCACTTGAGCCCTGTGTCCTAACTCAACTCTTATTAAAGAGTCTCAGGTCCTCCTTTGTCTTTCCCCAGTGGTCTCACCCATTGTCAGAATCTAGTTTGATTACTGTCTCCAAAGGTCTGGAGTCTTAACAAAAGTGCTTCGATGCAATCCCAAAGCCTTGCAAAGTGCTAAGCACAGGTCACCCATTCAGACCATCTGCATTTACCCTGATGAAAACGGACAGTCATATTCTTTAGTCTATCTTTTCCCCCCTGAATCCCAAATATTGACAGGTGGGGAGCACGTGGAGACAGGCTGCACTTGTCTTGGATGTGTCTGAGTGGTAGGCAGGGAAGGGGGTGCAGAGATGAGTGAGATATCAGCTCAGTCACTCCTTTCCTGGTGTTGTTGAGTGACACATGGATATATCACTAAACATATAAAAATAGAAGCTCCATGTCAGCCTTCTCCTTGTACGGGGTGCTGTGCTGCAGTGTTTAAATCTGGATGTCAGTATGCCACTACCGTTATTTATAGAGGAGGCCTGTATTAACATTTTGAGAGCAGTGGAGGAAGAGGAGGAAAGAGAAGAACACATTTTAAAGAAAAGGTGGTGTGCATTTTGTCTTGCCTTTAACTGAGCAATTCGCTTTATCCTGTCTGAATTAGTTCATATCCATATAGAAATGTTTATCTCTTTTAACTTTGTATGTACGAGTCTATGTGTATGTGGGTAGGTGCTTGAGCTCAAATGCCATGGCCTGCATCAGAGGACAGCTTGCAGGCAGAGAATCTGCTTGTGTGCCCTGATTGAGAGAGGGCGTCCTCGAAGTTGTATACGCCAGGCTTGGTGGCTTATGAGCATCAGGAGATTCTCCTGTCTCTGTTGGCCAACTCCTCATAGTGGTATGCTGGGAGTACAAAACTCTGCCACTGCCTTCATCTTGTGTGTAAGTTCAGAGGGTCTAGAGTCAAGTCCTCAGGCTTGAGTAGCGAGCACATTTGACTGTGGAATCATCTCTCCAGCTTGGAACGTGTATCTTACAAGGAAGGCCCTGCCAGATATTCTAGTGCATTAATCACAAAGCTCTGAGGGAAGAGGATCATCTCTGTCCCTGCAGAATCTGGGGGAGATGAAGGCAACCCTAGCCTTGTCACTCTACTTAGAAGCAGAACTAATCCTCAGTCATGCATCTTTCAAATGAAGCAGTGTTTTTCCTCCTTGGGTTCATATTGGGTGTTAGTACAGCCATATAACAGATAAGGAAACTGAGGCATTGAGTGTTGAGCTGGATACCCCAGGCTGACTAAACTACAGAGATCAATAATGACCCGAGACAGTCTAGACATTGAAGACACAGTGCACAAATAAACAAAAGAACCCTTGCCTTTGTGGATGTGCGAGATGAACATGAGCATCCTGCAGCTCCATGGATTTACGTGGAAGTTCAGACTTACCCTCTTTTAACCATTTGAAAATTAAAAACTGGCTTCAAACTCAATGCACACAGGAATTAAATAAATGCATAGGCATTATTAGTCCCACCACACTTGATTGTCAGTTCTCTGGTGACATGGATGATGGCCCATGTTCATATTCTGTTCAGGTACATACAGAATCATGGGGAAGTTTTAGAGGTAGCAGTGGATCCACAAGATTCTTGCGGCTCACATAAACCCATAGCCAAGGCTCCTTCCACCTTCTCTGAAGTGTAGCCCTACCCAGAAACTCTCCAACAGTGGTGACCCCTTTGTCCTTTTGTAAGAACTTTGATTTTTAAAAAAGTGATTTAGAGTGTAACTAGAATGTTTAAAAGGTGATTCTAACAGGAAGAGAAGTCTAGGAACCATTGAAATAGAGTTGGCCTAATTGAGTAACAGCTGTTTGCATACTGGACTGTCATTCTTCATGACCCTGTTCCTTGCAAACAGACATTAAATGACCAAAATGCACAAAGGCAGGACCCCTCTAGTTCAGGGAGGTGAATCATGGCTAACTAGTGATCCTGTATTTGGCTTCCTTATACTTCAAAGAGGAAAGAATGGTAAATGTGGATTCATTGGGGCCTGAGTGAAATTCTGGGGCTGCCCAGGTCTTGTAAAGAATTCTAGGATATGTTGCCCCATAGGCCATCTTTATGATGCTATGAATAGTTATAAATCACATTTGTTAGGCATTCACACAGTACCATCTATCATGCTAAGCTAGTCACATCCATCATCTCAAACATTCTTTACAAACAGCCCATGAGGACCACACGTGTGTAGGAGGGGCTTACATGACTCCCGAAAGGTTGCAGTTAGCGCACGGAAGTTCTGGGGCAGAAGCCGCGTCTGTGCTTCTTCTGCAGCACAGTAGTTTGGGAGCCACAGAGGAAAGCATCAGAACACTGGGGTCAAATTCTACCAGTTCCTTCCTGTGTGACCCAGGCTGAGGAATGTTCATTTAAACTGGAAGCCCTGTCCAAATGCAGCAGATAATTTCAATGCCTTGGACCCACAGACTTCCTCTTAGACTAAGTCTGGCGTCCCTATTATGTATGGACCCATCTTCAGGTTCTGGGAGTCCAAACAACATGGAGGTACTAGATGTTTCTCCCCGGTCATGTCTTGACCCTAACAGAAGCAGCCATATTCCCATTCCAGACGGGCCTTGTGCTGCCTCTGTGTCACTGAGCCATGCTCACTGCAGCCTGTGGAGAATTGTCACCAACAGCTCCCCAGCTGCCTCATGTTAATGCAATCAGCAAGAAGCCTGTACACCTGACGACAGTTCAGACTCTGAGGTGAATGATTAAAGTTTAAAAGGTCGCATGCCATTGCAATACTGAAAAGAAACCTCATGATTCATCATTTCTGATGCAGTCTCATCTGTTTAATAAAGCTGTATTTCACTCACAGCTCATTTTTAATGGGCCAATTTAAGTAATGGCATCAGGGTTGGGTATTTTACCCCTTTCCCCTGCAAGTTAGAAGTGATTTACATGGTGTATGCTTAAAAAAAAAAAAAAGACAGAAAAGTAAGAACAAAAACAAGAGCAAAAACACCACCAAAACACCCAAAACAAAACCAAACAAAAAACCAAACAAAACCAAAACAAACCAACCAAACAAACCCCCAAAACACCACAAGGCTTAAGGAGTTGTATATTTACTGTGTCTTTCCGTCTTCAGCTAACCTGGTGTTATTTATGCCAAACTACTGAATTTGGACAGAAATATCTGGCAAAAGCAAACCAGCAGCTGGATATGCTACACTGTACATTAAGTACAATTGTACAATTAAACCATGAAACCATATCTCCCATAATTGTACGGAAGGAAATTTATATGGGGGCTGGGGAGGCAAATCCTGTTGTCAGTAGATTCCTGTGCTGGGCAATGGTCAGAGGGCATGCTGCCCAGGGTGGGGATTCACTCCTACAGGAAAGCAGAACTTCTTGGTCCTGCTCATCAAAGATCAGTGATTCTCCACCAGTGACAACTGTATCCCCTGGGGGACATTTAGCTATTGTCTGGGGGATGTTTTTAGCTGTCACAGCTGAAAGGGACAGAGACATTGCCACTAGGAACCAGTGGGAAGACTTCAGGAATGCTGCCCAGCTTTCTACATCACAGAGGGCCTTTGTTGAGTGCTCACAGCTTAGGAGGACTACAGGGCTCCAGACAAATGCTTTAGTACTCCTGTAGAAATAAGGGTAGATTTGATCTCATCCTCTTGGTTCTAATTCTCATCAGTGCCACAGCATGCTTCCTAACTGAATGTCCTGAAAGAGATCCTTCTCATCTGTCAATGCACACCTTGTGGGGTTGGGCAATGTGGCCTGAAAGGAGAGAAAATAGTGGGAGTGGCCAGATGCTAAATTCTGTCTCTAAAACTACTGAGAATAGAAACAGCGCAAAAAGTTATCCAAATGACAACTTTTATTTATTTGGTAGATAAAGATCTACCAAAAGGAAGGTGACCGGCCTGTTCATCGTGACAAGCAGCAGTCTCACAGTATTTATTTTGCTATTTTTGTTCTGAATTGGAGAACAATAGGTTCCTGCCCACTCATCCATCTACTTTCTAAATGCAGCACACAAATTAACATCTTCCCCATCTTCCTCTGCTCTTTGCCGCCCCTCCCTACATTGGCCCCATCACATCTGCTTTTTGATGTAGTGTGACCCAAACCAAACTATTTTTGGCTGCTATTTTTTTTAATGCTAATATTTTCAACAAATACAGTCATTGACATGCTAACAGTGGAGGCAGGAACATTAGTGCTCAGTGGCTTACTATCCATGGCTTTAGACATTTCTTGAACACAACGTTGGTCCTTGTTGCTGGTTGTCATGGCATAAACATTAGTTCCTGGTGATCTCTTTGGGATCCAAGATGGAGAATGTGTGGATGTACCAAGTTAAGGAACATGATGTGGGTATTTTGTTACTTGCAGCACTGGAATAATTTCAACTCTTAGTTTTCTTGTCTGCTTTTGTTTGTTTCTTCCATTCACCTGTCCCACTTTTTCTCATTGACTAAAGAGCAATGCAGCTTATCGCCACCTAGCCAAAACCCCGCAGAGCATCGCTAGATCTCTACCTCTTTTACCTCTCCCACATCCTCACCAGCACTACACACCATGGGCCACCTCTCCAAATATTTCTGTAATCCCCTATTTTTATCACAACTACTACTTACATCTACCAGTCCCTAGACGACTATGCTTCCAAATTGAAACATCATAGCAACATCCCAACTAGACTTCATCCTTCTATCTAGTTGTCAAGGATAGCCAGAGCCTTTTGAAGAAAGCCTCCCGTCTCAAGAAGGATGAGGCACAAGCCCTTTCCCAACCTACAAGATACTACTATCTTTTGCTGCCTCCTGCCTAACTCCGCTTGGCTCCTAGGCTTTTTCTTCATTGTCCTACATGTTCCTCTTTGTGTTCCCCAAATGTCACATGTGCTCTTACTTTATGATCTTTAGTCTTTTCTTTCTCTGCCTGACCATTCTTTCCCCAATCAAATTCTATTTCTCAGAACTTTATCTTTCATCCCACGTAGAACAGCATGTCTATTCCCTCTCCTTGATTATTGAATATTGCATTGTTTTTGCTTCCTTTATTTTACAGTACTAATCAGAAGCTTATGAGAGAGAGAGAGAGAGAGAGAGAGAGAGAGAGAGAGAGAGAGAGAGAGAGAGAAAAGCTTCATAAGGGCAGGATTTATGTTTATGGTTACTCTGTTCCTTGGTATTTAACATAAAATAGGAGTTTGGTGCAAATAGTTTTTGCATGCACAAATGAATGCATAAATAAATGCATCTTTTATTGTTTAATTTTGAACCTGCCATGTTCTTCGCAACTTTTCATCTTCATTGGGGGGATCAGGATGCGTGACCCTAAATTTTCCATATGTCATCATAGTAAATTGAACTTCTGGTTCAATATTTTGGGTGTTCAGTTAGTTTTAATGTTTGAAATTGTAAGCTGTTTCAGTGGCCAGCTTTTGGCTTACTTGTCTCTAGAGGTTGTCATTTGCTGTCAGTGTGTCCATATATCTACCTTTATTTAATTCATTTTTCCTATTTACTTGACCTTCTGTAAGATTTTATTATATATTGGAGCATTTTCCACATATTTGATGATCATGACCTTTGTGTGCCCTAATCAAGGTCAGTGCTGATGTCCTTTAATGACCGCAGAAGTGCCACCTCTGTGCCCAAACTCTCCTGGCCACCTTTTATCTTTTCTCTTCCTTCAGTCTGGGTGGAAATGTTGAAGTCCTTTTGAATTGGCAAAGGCTGATGTAAAATAACTTTGCCACTTCCATTTTGTGAGTGATCCTGTCTCAAGCATTTTACAAAACGGCAGAGATATAAGACCACTCGCCTGCCTTTCATCTGCTAATTTGAAAATCACGTTCTAAAAGGCTCTGAAGTTGGCTGGCCTTGATTTGTTCTTTAAATGTCCTTGCTACTTAATCTTCATGAAGCAGCTATTAAGATGCTGAATGATCCTTAAACAGATTTTTTTCTCCTTTTCTACAAAAGACAGGAAAAGGAGGACGCATAACAACAGCCAATGCGATGAGCAGAAGACAGCTATCCAGTCCTGCAGGTGCAAAGGCCCTGGAGGACAGGAACAAACCACAGATTTTTCCCTTCAATTCCTCAGTCAGGTTACAAATAGTTCAATTTAGGACTGCCAGCTTTACACGAGTCCTCTGGCATTGATTATAGAAGCAATAAAAATAGGAATAGTCAAGTTTAGTCAGCTCTCTTATTTGCAGGGCCCCAAGTGTGTGTGTGTGTGTGTGTGTTTCCTTGCTGTTTTTTGTATGTTGGGGTATGATGCAATGGAAGATGTAAATCCCTGGATTGGGATTAAGAAGACCTTCATGGGACTTCCAGCTTTGCTCCTATCGGAATTGGTTTTAGGTCAAGTGTCCTAATATTTTTCCTTAGTGTATGAGACAGAGACTATTTCATGCTTTAATGTCATTTGGTCCCTGCCGCAGCATCTCCACTGGCTTTTGGAGACGGAACAGCCAGAGATAATATGTAAGTGACTATCAGTGATTTCCAATAAAACTTTAATTACAATAAAAGGCAGCAAGCTGGGTTTGATTTGGGAGCCATGATTTGCTGACTTCTACTTTAGGTAATTTTGAGTCTTATTTTAGTTTTCAGATCTGGCCATTGAGTTAGAAAGGGTTCAAATCACAGAGTTGTTCCCCCCACCCCTCCACCCCCCCACCCCCGGTTCATGCCCAGGGACTCCTCTAGCAGGGTTGTTCTGCTTGAGATTATAGAATGGGTTTGACCCTGTTGCTATCATTAGGATAGGTATTTCGTATCTGAGATTAAACCCCAACTAGAGAACAACTCTTGAGCGAGGAGCTTCCTTTGAAATCCAAAGGCACAAATGACTTAGTCTCTAGGTTAATGCCGAAAGCTTACAAACCGCTTACTGTGAGTGGAAGAGTTAAGGTCTCAAGAAATTGGGGTAAAGACTTGCTATAAGAGCCCTGTACCCCTTTCCCAGCGAAATGTCACTTCTGTGTTTGACCTCATCCCTTTTCCCACCCTGTCATATGGCTGATTTCTGTCACTTCCGATTGTGTCATTATGTTGGAAGGAAGTCTCTATATGCTCAAACAGGAAGTCCTTCGGGGACTCCACTGAAAGTTGAATTATGAACGCAGAGCTGTCACTCAAAATTTTCCCTTTGTGGAAAATGTGGGCAAGGAGGTTCCCTCACCTGTCATTCATTTAGGACACAAACATTTTTGAAAACCCAGGACGCATAATGAATTCAGGCCTTCCACTACTACATGGCTTTTAATCTTACTTAATACACCATTTTAGTCAGTGGCCCAGGATCACAGTTCTATAGTTAATGTCAAGGAAATGCACTTGTTGGTCAGTTGGATCTTTGAGTTGACAAACTGGCTAGCAAGAAAAGTTGTTTCCCACAAGAGGAAAAATGGAGCCCTCTGAAGTATACCTGGAGGCCACCTTAGGTGGACAAGGATGATCCTCACTGGACCTATGTGAATACTTAGTTGTTGCTTGAACTTTGATTGTGTCCTAGTGACAACTGTGGACCATCAGTCCCTCCCTGTCAGAGAAGCAGTTCCTATTTTTCTACTTTCACAGTTAGGAATCCAAGCCTTGCCCAGTATCCAAGTTCTTAAAGATTTAGAAGATGGAGCAAGTTTTTAATTCCAAAATATCTAAGCTTAGCATTCTTAAACAATTGTTATATGCTATTTCCTAAATTGTTTCCTTTGATTTTGTTTTTCAAGACTGTATTTTTCTGTGTAGCCTTGGCTGTCCTGGGTTTGCTCTGTAATCCTGTCTGGCCTCTAATTCACAGAGATCTGCATGCCTCTGCCTCCCTGAGTGCTGGGATGGCAGGCTTCTTAAATGGATTCCATCAGAACTAATTTCATTTTTAGATGTCTGAGTTTCTCAGTTGGGTACTGGTTGACTCACCTGCTGTGTTTGGGGTGGGAGGAATCTCAGTTTTGGAAAATGGCGTTGTAATAAATGGAGGTGGTGACACTGATGTTCAGGACAGTAGGTACTCTAGAGATAACCAACTGTCACGTCTAATTTTTTAAATAAATTTTCTAAATTTTAAATTTGAATGTTATCAAAAGTTTTAGATTTGATTAATGTAGCAACCTCCAGTTTGTAGCCACACCAGGAATGTGCAGTAAACAAAGCTGTATTCTCTTTCTAGGTTTCATATACCACTGTGGGGAAGAATCAGGACCAGACTCTCTTCCAGCGTGTGTAGGAACCTGTACACACACTCTCCAATTCCATGGCTGCCAGCAGGTGACAGCAGTAGGTGCTATTCCACAGGAGCCATCCACCTTGGGTTTAGAGGTAAGCCTTTCTTTGATCTGGAGCTTGCCAAGAAGGCAAGTACAGTTGGACAAGGAGCCCAGGGGCTTTGCATGTCTCTGCCTTTTCAGGGCTGGAAGTAGAAGCACATTACTACACCTGGCCTTCTGGTTAGGTCCAGGGATCTAAAAGGTTGTGCTTAAAAGAGAGACTCTCCACCCACCAAGCCACCTCTCCAGGTCTTATATCTTTGGATTCAAAGTCTGAGCTTCTATTGAACAGAAATGACAGACTTTTGTCCTAAGAGATAGTGGAGAAGCTTGTTGCGAGAGAAGCAGAGAAGCCATTCTTTCATGATGCAAGTTTTCAAAGCCAGGAGAGGAAGCGACCAGGAACAGAAACAGTGTTGGTCTGAGACTCAAGATAGTTTCTGATGCAGCTCACCATACAGACTCTGTCTTTCAAAGTCCCATCCACTTGCTCTTAGCTTGTAAAAATTAAAGCTTCCATTATCAGGGATTAAAATTGTTGAGTTACAAACAATGTGTTTGTTCACAGTGTTTTGCTTTTGAAATACTGTGGGATTTAGATCTGGAGGTGTTCGGCAGTTTCCAGGCTCTTCATTGTGGCCTGACCACTCCATAATTCTCTGCGGTCTGCCTGAAAATGCTGGCAATTCCCTCTTTGCTTTTGTAGTCTCTACAGAGCAGTTCCCACAGTTATGATGGTTTACGATTCACTAATTTACCTGGTTAGTTAGGAAAGGTCTAGGGGTTAGATTCTAAAAATAAGCTAGCTGGAAGCTGGCCGAACAAGAAAAATAGTCTCATTAGAAACTGGAAAAAAAATGCACTCAATATAGTCTCTCTCCTAGCTATGGCAGCTTCCAAATGTAGGACAGGAAAGGAAGGCAGTGTTCCCAGTGGAGCTGAAGGCAGAATAATGAGGAGAGGAATGGAATTACCCAAACTGGAATTTGGCCAAGACCTAGGGCTACCACCTGTGCAAGCTGGAGTCATATGACTGAGGAACTAATGGTAGTTTCCCTCTTTCTGGAACGTTCCGGACATATGTAGTTGCCTGTTTTCCTTTGAATTGAACTACTTGGCCAATCTCGTCACAGAAGTGTTTTCAGGAGTCATGTCTGCTAACTCTCTCATTAGTCTTCTCTCAGTGGTCCCAAGTTGGCTTAGTGGGCTAAAGCAGTGGTTCTCAACCTGTGACCTGCCACCCCTTTGGCAAACCTCTCTTTCCAAAGAAAGTTTGCATTATGATTCCCAACAGTAGCAAAAGTTCAGTTATGAAGTAACAATGAAAATAAGTTTATGGTTGGGGACCACTGCAGCATGAGGAACTCCATAGAGGGGTCGCAGCATTATGAAGGGTGAGAACCACTGGGCTAAAGGATCTTCTAAATTCATGGCCTGGAAGAACTTGTGGGGCTGCCCTAGCTTACTCCCTATTTGTGGCTAGCTTTTGCTATGTGATGTCATTCATGCATCTCATCCTGTGCTGTCGTTGATGCCAGCAGAGGGACAGTCACCTGTGTTCCATACAGATGTGACTCACAGGAATGCAGAAGATGTTCAGAGCCACACTTCCTATTGCCTGCTTTAATTTAATGTATGCCAAGGGTCACTGGCAGCAACATAAGCACTGTCTACTCAAAGACAGGCCATAGGAATAGTCTGAGCCAACAAAGTTAAACTGGTAATTGTAAGAGCAAACTGCCAGGACACCATTAACATTTCATGTTTGGCATCCATTTTTTTTTTTTTTTTTTTTTTTTTACTTTCTTATGTTGGTGAATCATACCAGTAAGAACTATGTTTGTTGCTGATACCAGAAACCTGGAGGCTATCATCTTTTTCCAATGCCCCCAGAGTTATGCACTGCGAAGGCAAGCTCTGGGGAGCCACTCCCTTTCTCTCTTCATTCTGTCTCCTCTCACCCTTGCTGAGCAGTTGCTGCTGCAGTGTTTTCTTGACCGGCCCACGTGGTTCTTAGTCTACACTGCCATCATCCTTGCATCTGGAATGCCTTCTTAGTTCCTGCCTACTCTTTCCAGTAGAGTGGGCTCCTCCATATCCCCCTTGGAGGTTATGCACCAGGATTGTGTCTGTGGTGTTTTGCTGTTCTTATTTAATTTTTCCTTTCCATCTCCTCCACCAGTGTTGGGTCCATGTATAAACCCCAGACCCTACCTTACTGCTCACTTTATCCTCCCTGCCTGGCTTGTATCTGGCAAAGGTAGGCACTCAGACCATGCTTGGTAGCTAGGTGGATGTTTATAATAACCCACTCTCACTCACATTGGAGATGAGATAGACAGACTCCCTGTGGATTGTAGAGCCTGGGACTGATGTCCAAGCAGATAACCAAGACAAAGTTTCCAAGTACAGAAGCATCTTAGGAACATGGTAAAAGCTGCCTGCCATGTAATGCCGTGCAGTGATTTTGCCAAGAGCCATGGGTTTCACTAGGGTATTTCCCACATACATATTATTGCACTGTTCTCATCTTCTCCTTGCACACATCACCCTCCAGATCCTTCCTCTTCCAAGTAAGGCCTCCTTTCATGTTGTATGTACTCCGTCCCTTCTCGTGTTCTCTTCTCCCTCATTTAGTAGCCCACACACATGTAGGTACGCACAGAAACAAGTTATCTGCAAAATTAAACCTAGATCCCACATATGGGAGGAAAATGAGATTTTCTTTCCAAGTCTGGCCCTTTTCACCTAATGGTCTCAGGTCCAAGCACTGTCCAGGACACACCCTGACTCCATGCATCAGCACAGTTGCTGTCTCTTTCCACCTTCTGTCCCCAGGTAAGACTTGGAGAGGAGGCGCCTTCCTTACCCTCCCCACCCAGCTCCCTCTCAGTGGCCACCTCACACCTATCTCTGACAGATTCTGAGGAATCATTTTGCTGGACTGTTGGCATTCACTCTGCTGAAATCCGCTCATTCTGAGTGTTAACACCCTGGGTCAGAAATACCTCAGAATTTTATGGGGAAATCAGACAAGCAAACTGCCTCACCACAGCTACGGGGAAGTTATTGATATTTTCCTTCACAGTAGTTCTCTTCCTCAAAGTCCTGTCCTTACTATCACTGTTTGTACCAACCCCTCCCCCAACTACATCAAAATAAATGTCTTTGGGGGGGGGGCAGAATCTACAAGAGACTTGAAAGTCAATCAAAACCTGGGCAGAAGGTCAGTCCAAAATGGACAAAGTTACCACTTACATGTGTCTAAGGCGGCAGAGGGGTAACTTGTATTATTTCCAGTGTCCATAAACACAAGACTCTTGTTACTTAGAGACTTGGAATTGTTCACTGTCGGTAAGGTTGGGCCTAGTTTGCTGCTGTGGCTGAGGAAGGCAGGGAAAGGGTTAACTCTCTTTCCCTCTCTCCACTCTCTTCCCTGGGTGAGCTTTGGGGCGAGGGGGGAAACTTTGTTAAGCCTCCAGATTTCTCTGCATTATGTCCAGGTGGCATGACGTGTGAACAGACGAAAAGATTAAAATCACCGAGGAAATCGCTCTGTCTGAGTCCAGATCACGACGCCTCGCGGTGACCCAGCGACCCAAGTCCTATCTGTCAACTTGTCCTTCCAGCGACTTCTCACCCCATGCTCCGTGGCTGCTACTCTAGGGGGTTAAAAAAAAAAAGCCAGGAATTGGAAGGAGGGGGGAAGAAGGGCGAGAGGAAGCAAGGATAAAATACTGCCTTATTACGGAGGACTCTGCGACGCGGGTCAATCGCAGGGCGCGGGACCCTTTTAACAAACCAAATACTTTTTCCAGACCGTCATTCCCTAGGGAGTCTGTAGTCTTGATTGCAACTCAAGGTCCCTCAGGAAATCTCGGGCCCTTGTTCTGCTCACCCCGAAGTAATAGGTAATTCTTAGATATCCAGTGAAGAGGAAGGCTTTCCTAGGGAACAATAAAAATTTCCCCAGATCTGCCTAGACTTTGCTTAGGTTCTTGGAGCATCATAAAGGAAGCCTACCCCACTTGGTTCTCCGGTCAGGCCAGAGTTAAATTGCTTATTCCTGAGCTGTAGGTGCGATAGAGGAAGAAGACAGAAGGAGATGGGAACATAACCTATGGGATCTTTTTTTAACAAAGTTCACCACTCTGAGTGAGTGGCTACTTATTAGGGGCCAGCAGTAAACCTGGGTTGGCAGGGGAGCCAGCTGGAGACTGGAGACTTCCCCGTGGCTCGTTCCTCTCCTGCCCTGGACTGAACCATATTTCAAACGCAAACAACAGCCAGATATTGGCAGTTCCCTATGGTTCAGATTCACTCAGCATATAAACACAGCCTAACTTGAATAAGTTGCATAAATGTAGTTTTCTTTTTAAAATAAATGGTTCGGGCCCCTTGGTTTTGCCTGTGCCTCTGGCATGACTCTACCAGAGGGCCTCCTCTGCAGTAATTCATTACAGAGAGAAGCCATTTAACACTTTGTTCAACACATCTCCAAGATTTTGACATGCGAAATAAAAAAAGACTTATTATTTAAAGCCATCGTTGTATAGAAAGACAAACACACGTTTTTAAATGTTTGCACAGAGGACAGTTATTGGTCTGCTTTTTTCCTTGCTTCCCCATTTTGTTGTAGGGTTCCACCCAATATGTCATACTGCACTCAGCCAGCACAGTTCTTCAGTCTCCTTTTGCCCATGATAGATGACCCAGGGATTGCTAATTTTTGCTAGGTAGGCATTTGTTTTCTAAAGGCTTATACCATTAAACATAGTTTTAAAATGTACCTTAAGGTACTTTCCTTCATGTTGCCATCTTTTAAAAGAACTAGCATTTTTAATTACTGCATAATAATCTATCAATGATTGCACTATTTACTTTTTCTCTTAAAGAAAACAAAATTCTCGGTATGCTTCTTTGACGTTGACTGCAATTTAACTGAAAAGAATAGCATTCATTCATTGCCAAACTGCCACAAAATAAGTGCAATCCGGTGGTGATTTACTCTGACATTAGTGTTTGTCGTCAATACTTTGGAAATGTGTGTAAACGCAGGCATACCTGCACACACAAAAGCATGGAATCCTGGTGCCTATTACACTAATCTTGACCCTAATACCTGTCCATCAACACTGCCTGCCTTCCCAGTGAGAGATCATATTACAGGAGACCTGGGCTGCAGGGGCCTGATCACCAGAGTTTAAGTGGGGGTGGAGAAGTTGGGGCAGGGGACTTGTGGAGTCTCTGCTGCTGTTGGGGTTTGCACACCCTTTAGTCTGTAGGAAGAAGTTATGTGTTTGATTTCCTTGAATTATCTTTGGTGCTTGGGATAATTCCACCATAAAGAAACTGGCCCCCTTTCATAACGAAAGCACAGGAACAGCATTTTAAAAGGTTCTCAGTCCACCAGGCTCAAAGCACCACTACTCTTTGGGTCCCTTCATCTCTGGGGAATCCTGCCGATTTGGTCCTTCTCACTCATTTGGTGCAGTCTGTTCTACCAGTCACTGCCTCACTCTCCTCCCAGGTGCCAGTGCCCCGCCCCCACCGCCTCCTGCTGACCTTGTCGCTGAGGTTTCTAACCAGTTCCTCATTTCCTTCTTAAACTCCTGCTTTCTTTCTTCAAGTCCACCCCTTCTTCATGTGGAGGTGCACATCTCTGTATCTGCCTGTGTCATGAACACACACATGCACGCGCACGCACGCGCGCGCGCGCGCACACACACACACACACACACACACACACACACACGAGTTGCTTCTTGTTCCTTACTTAAGCTGACTTGGTTCAGATCCTGAGTTTCCTATTAATGTCAGCTTGAGTGAGAAATTTAGCACCCCACCCCTTTCCTCTTCCTCCTCCTCCTCCTTTTTGAGGCATCATTTTCGTGCCTGGTCTTCATACCTCTACCTCGCAGATTTTAGGATTACAGACATGTACCACAATGCTAGGTTTATGTGAGGCAGAGATTTGAACTCAGGGCTTCATATATGCTACACAGTACTTTGCCTACTGAGCTCCATGCCGAGCTCTTGTCTTAGTTTTCTTGTCTATAAAACGAGACCATAATACTTGAATTTGCTTGTTATCTTAGGATGATGATATCTCTGCGGCAGACACTTAACAAATTACTATTACTATCTTTAATAATTAAAAATAAGAAAATAAGATGCCAGGCAACAGATATTAGGTGAGGAGTTTCTTAAATGAGCATGGGTAGAGAAGGAAAGAGGGGAGGGGTACCCCAGAGAGACAGAGACAGAGGAAGAGAGGAAGAGAGAGAAGGAGGGAGAGAGAGGGAGAGGTGGGTAAGAGAGAAAAGGAGTAAGAGGTAAGAGAGAGAGAGAGCCCCTAGGAGGTTCTGTCCTTTTATATACTGGGCAGGGCCATGCCTCCGTGGCAGATTGACAATGACATCACAGGTAGGCAGACTGAAACAGAATCCTAACACTATCCAGTTACTATCAGAGGCAGCCTGAAACTCTTACTTTAAGGCTTCAAGCTCAGAGATGCTGGACTCCTTAGGCGCAGCCATTAAGCTCAGACTCTGCACATTCCCTCCTCTCCACCTGTCTTCTCTCCTTATGCCACCTGCCCATCCTGTTTCTGATAACCAGCTCAATGTCTCCCTTTCTGGGCTCATCTTTGATAAATCTCCATGCTTTTAGCTCTCCTTACAGCGCAAATAAATATAGTCCAGACTTTATGGAGGAGAACCCAGGCTCAAGGCATGTTCGCATCATATCTACATAGCTGGAAATGCTAGTCAACGTAGGGTACTCTGGCACTGCTGGTGATTTATATTTCTTGTCCCAGTTTGCTGGAGCCCATAAAGTTATGCTGGACCTCAGAGTGGCTTTTAACAACTCTGGAGTCTGGCTTCCATTCTGTTTCTTCCCCCAAGGGTTTTGTGTTTGTTTGTGGCAGATGGAGAAAGAAGCAGGAACCCTTAGTCTTCCTCATCTATGTGATGAGAGTGTGGCACCGTTTCCCTCCAGGCCTCCTCTCTTTGTTCTCTTCTTGGGGCATCATGCTCCTGAATATGCAGGTGGGATACTTATTGATAAATGTTCTGTAGCTCATGGCTTCCTTTCTCTTCTCAATTGTGGATAAAGAAGGGCTTTAACTGAGAAGTACCTCCTTGGGGGAACCGAGAAGACACTGCAGAGCCACAGCCTGCCAGGAATAACCCCTAATTCCATTAGAGCCCCTTCCCCGTCCCCTGCAGCTCTGATATTTATAAGCCTCTCATTCCCACCACTTCACACCCTGCTGGGGTTTATTGGCTCAAAGGATCAGTACACAGACCAGGTCTTTGTTCCTTCAAGTAAACTAGGGCACTGGCCTCCTGATCAGATAACAGGCAATCTGTCCCTTGTCACTCTCCTCCCTGCACTTTCCACCAGGCCCCCTCCCAGGACCCAGTGATAGTATTAATTACTACCCCTCATGAATAGAGGCCTCCTGCAGGACAATCCTTGTGTAAAGGAAGGGCTCCTTTTTTTAGAAGGAAGAACCCTTGCTGATAAAATCACACAAAAAAGCAATAGCTGGGTGTGATCTTTTCTAGCTCATCTGAGGAGGAGGATGCTGTCCTGCATTGAAGTCCAGTGTCTTCTGAAAGTTTTATTAGACTGTTTTCATCAAAAGTAACTTCCTCTTCACCAACGCATCTGGAGTATTTTTATCTGGACCATTTGTGGGGTGTGTGTGTGTGTGTGTGTGTGTGTGTGTGTGTCTGTCTGTCTTACAGTAAATGAGATTTGAGCAAAGAATGAACTTACCTTTCTGTCCTTTGTCTTTCAATTCTCTACTTTCATTATGTAAGTTTCACTCATTCACTCAGTTTCTTGGATTCTTGTTTTCCTCCCCTATTTATGATGGAGACACTGTTAATTCAAAGCTCTTGGATTGTTGGGAGTGCAATGGTAGGTTGACACTCATCATCTCATATTGAATTTAGAGCATTCCTAAACTACTCTGCCTACCCTAGATCCTTGCTCCTCAGAGGCAACACCTTCCTCACAGAGAATGTTAACAAGGTAAATGTGATTATTGCTCGAAAAGAACTTCGGTGTGTGGTGTGTTGTGTTGTATTGTGCTGTTGCCTTTTTTTGTGGGACAGAATTCTATTCTTTAGTTTAGTCTAAGCTGGAACTCATTATGCAGCCCAGGTTATTCTCCAATTGTGACAATCAGTCAATCCCCCTGCCTCAGCCCCTCGAGAGCTGGGAGTATCCATATAAAATACGAGTCCCAGTTTGGGTATTTTCATGGTTATTTTCTCTCTGAGATATTATATCCTGACCACAGTTTCCCCTCCCTCCTCTCCTCTCAGCTCTTCCCTCTTCCTTCTCCCCCAGATCCAATCCTCTTCCACTTTCCTTTCAGAGAGAGAGAGAGAGAGAGAGAGAGAGAGAGAGAGAGAGAGAGAAAGAAGGAGAAGAAGAAGAAGAAGAAGAAGAAGAAGAAGAAGAAGAAGAAGAAGAAAAAGAAAAAGAGCAGGCCTCTCAGGGATATTAACCAAATATGGGATAACAAATTAAAGTAAGAGTAGGCACAAACCAAGGCCAGATGAGGCAATCCAGTAGGAGGAAAAGGGTCCCAAGAACAGGCAAAAGAGCCAGAGACCAATTTCCTCCCACTTCGAGGACTCACACAAGAACAGCCAGCTACACAAACATATGTATATGCTGAGGACCTAGTTCACACACATATAGAATCCTTGACTGTCACTTCAGTGTCTGTGAGCCCCCTATGAGCCCTGCTTAGGTACAGGAAAACCGCAGAACTTGTAGCTTTGCGCACACTCTAGGATAAAGCTAAGTATGAGAGCAACACTAACAAAATCTCATTCCCCCCTTATATCCTGACTCAGCAATCTCTTGTCTACTTAGTGCCTTCTAATCTAGAAGCCCAGACACCTCGTTCTTTGCTCTCTGGCCTGAAGCCCACCCAAATGCTGCTGTCCCCTCAAGTCTTCCCAACTTTCTGCACCCCAGATACATGATTTGTATGCATCAAAAGACCTGACAATAGTAAAAGGGAACAAAACGCTTCACAGAAAAGGGTTAATGGAAGTAGTTAGAAAAAATATGTTATTCTTTAAATGCAAGAGAACAAATTATGCAAGTCTTTCCACCAAAGGGTAATGAGCGATCTTTACTTTCACTAGATTAGCTCATTTAATTCTCATAAAAGTCTATGAGAAGCTTCCAGGTCCATGGGATAATGGCAGCAGCCTAAATTAGAATCTCCACACATCTAAAAAAAACATGCCCATGAACAAGGCGAGCACATAAAATCACTCCAATCTTGCCTTGCAACACAACATAATGACAAGGGACTTTACAAACTTTAATTTACCAGTAATTGGGAAAACAAGAAACCAGAAATGTGTGCCGGCAGAATTGGGGCTGAAACTTACTGTAGATGAGAAGGGTGGTCCAGGGAAATGGAGAGGGCAAGGCAGGATCGAGTCAGAGACCTTTAGGAGCAGCTGTGAAAGAAGAAGCAAACTAAGACACCAGGAAGAAGACCCAGACGTCTATGCAGGCACCTGTTTGAGACAGCAAGCAGGATATGAGTGTGAACCTTTCTAACTAGCAACAGAGTCTAACAGGAGCAAAAGTAGCATAAATAAACCAAAAGAGTAAGAGAAAGAAAAGGGAAAAGGAGAAGAAGGAAAGGGAGATTTAAAAAAAGGGAAAGGGGGAGAGAGAGAAGAGAGAGAGAGAGGGAGAGAGCGAGAGAGAGAGAGAGAGAGAAGGAGAGAGCGAGAGAGGGAGAGGGAGAGAGCGAGAGAGCGAGAGAGAGAGGGAGAGAGCGAGCGAGAGAGAGGATGATAAAGTATGAGCCACTATGCAGTGAAAACATATAGCACACACAGTATATAACTGATAGATAAGAAGTAAGTAATACCAGTCATATGAATGACTGCAATCGTGCTTAAATCACATGTAAAAATATAAATACTTTTAAACTGGTTTGTCAAGCAAAATCAACCATGTGCACATAAGACATCTAAAATCAGTGAGTGCGTTAAGCCCGAGCCTAAAGCATTGAGCAAAAATAAGTTCAGTGCCCACAAGTGAAATGAACCTGGAGCCAGACATCTTCTTAACTGATTATTCAGGACTCAGGACAAAAAGAGAGAACCCAGAACGAAAGCCTTTATAAAGGCAAAGGTCCACACTTCAGGCAGAGATAGGAGAAAACTTCCTGACTAGCGGCCACATTCCTAAATGAAACTCACTGGAAACATAGGCACATACCACGAGTGTGTGAGTACACACACACACACACACACACACACACACACACACTCACTTTCACACACACTCGCCCACACATACACACACATGTGTAAGCACACACTCACACTCAGTAGACTCAACCTAAATGCTGTGAACAAGGGCAAACACAGACAAGGTGAGCAGGGAATAAGATAGAATAAGATTTATTTACACCTGGTTATTGCCAAGTCAACTTTTTCCCTAAATCCTCTTTTCTAATGCACAATGGACATTTATGAACAATTCTGAAGTCACCGCATATATTAGATCATGATAAAAAAAAGTTGAGTAAATCATAAGAGGATAGTAATTTAAAGAGAGAGAGAGATTCAAATGAAAAACCAAGAATGAAGATCAAGCACTGTAAATTGGATAATTCTGTGTATTAGAATCTGCATTCTACCTAATCCATACAACTAAAGCAGTGAACAAAGGAAGCTGTGTAGCACCAAATGCATGTGTGAATAAGGATGGATAACAGCTGATGATAGATGGATTTAGCAGCTTAGGAGACAGCACGATGCAGCTAATAAAGAGAATGAAGCAGAGGGCTAAGAACCAAAGCAAAGGCTAATAAAGTAGGACGAAGAAAAAAAGGAGCAATCCCAGCATGTAAATATTTGTTTAAACGGTGAAAAATAGATAAGCACTGGCTAATCTAATTAAGAAGAATTTATAGTACAGGAGTGAGAGAAGAAAGTGCAGACAGACAGAAGGGATATTGGAAAGAGAACCAACTACTGCAGCAGAGGAGGCTTAACAGATGCAAAAGTGAATTACTCTCAAAGAAAACACAATTTGCCACTAAAGAAAAGTAGTAGCTACTGTAGAAGAGTTGGGGAAAGTGACTAGGCTACTCGCCACAAATCTACAAGGGCAAACAGAAGCCCAGGACTTCATAGGCAGTTCTACGAAAGCATCCAAACCAAGCCATCCACTTTCACAGGAATGCAGAGAGGGCAGCCTTCCCATCCTCCCCTAAGAGGAAAATAAGAGGTTAATAACAAATCTTGATGTTTAAAATTTTCTCTTCTTTACTCTACAGGTAATGTTCCTTTTAAAATACTGATGATATTGTCTAAAATAAACACAGGAAACAAACAATTTCATTTAAAAATAAGCATAGGAGGAAACACTTTATGCCAGAAATATAGATTAATTAAAAATAAGAATTAATCTTAACTTAAAATGAATCAGAGATTTAACTGTATGATCTATATGAAAATGTAAAATTGTAATCAAACTACATTATAGCAAACAAGAATTTTTTACAGTGCAAAAGAAATAACCAAGGGACAAAGAGGCATCCTGCTGAGTGGGCAAAAGTATTTGCAAGCTACCTGTTAAGGGACTATTATTTAGAACTTATACTAAATGTAAAATATCTCAATAGTAAAATAAAGAATAGTCTAATTAAGAAATAGAGCAATGATCTGAGTAGATACTTCTTAGAAGAAGGTATATAAGTGGGCAACAAGGAACACAACATTTTCAGTATGCCCACATAGAAAAACTCTGAAGAAATATCATCCCATGCTGGTGAGAATGGTCATTGCCAAGTGGGTGAACAATGACCAGTTCTTGTACACTGTTGGTTTAAAAAATTATAAAGTCACTACAAAATGGCATGGAGACTTCTGAAAGGGACAAAAATAGAGTGATTACACAATGGACATATTCCATGACTGGGTATGTATGAAAAGGAAATCAAGTCAGTTTAAAAAGGAAGCTTCACTCTCATGTTTATTGCTATCCTGGTCACAACTGTAAAGATATGAAATCAATGGAGATGTCTAGCAACAGGTGAGTGGATAAAGAATATATGGTGAATACACAGAATGGAGTATCTTAGGAGTGGAGGACATCATGCTAAGTTAAATAAATAGTTTCAGTCAGACAATGACACATTATTCTTCTGATATGTGGTAGTTAAAAAGCTTGATGTCCTAAAAACAGAAAGCATGATGGTGGCATATAGAGGCTACTAGGGGGAAAAGGGTTGAATAGTAGAGAGAGAACAATAGTTTCCGAAATACAGTTAGATTAAGTGCCAGTGATCCACAATAGAGTAAGATATCTATGTTTACTATAATTTATTGTTCATCTACAAAGAGTAGAGGAGAAAAGTATAAAGGTTATCAACAAAAGATAATACGTTTTCATGAACATGGAAATGCTACTTGCACTGCTGTGATTGTTACACAGTACATGCATGGCTTAGTTTATTTCACTGTACAATGCATAGATGCATACAACAGATGTCAAACATTTTGAAAAGCACAGGAGGGCACAGGAGAGTTTGTGACAGAGATCAAGGTCATTGTTAGGAATCCATTAATACATTACAACACATTAGCAGAACTAGAGACAGAAGTCCCATGCACATCTTCATTTGGCCACATTTAACTCGTATTCTCAATAAAAAGCACAATCAATCAATATTTTCTTAACAGTCTAGAAATAGATATTTCATGCAGAAGCCTGTTTCTATTCAATGAAAAAAAATACAGAGTGTAATCTCTCTAAAGTCAGTCACCAGGCAAGGATATTTACTCCTCTGTCATTGACAATAGAAGTAGAGAATTTTGCCCACAAATCTTCACAGTGGTGCAAGATTATAGATGTAAAAAGTAGAAAGAATGAATCATGGTCATGTCAAATAGTAGTCTAATTTTATCACAAGAATATGCATCTTCGGTCTTAACAGATAGATTTGATTCTATAGATACATAAGGTAAAATAGCTAAATAAGATCTTCTAAAGCCTCAGAGACCTACAGAATATGGCATTTAAAGATGTTTTTATTATTCTAAAGATTCTTTGACAACAAGACAAGTTAACTTCTGGCAACACCCAGCCTACCTCAAAGAAGAAGATTGAGCATCAAAGAATCTCCTTATGGAGTTGGCTTTAAATATGGTAAACCAACCACTGAGTAAAATGTCCTAATTTCTGCCATATATAGAATTCTGCCTAAAAATGGGCAAGCTTAGATGCAGGCAGAGTTGAAGGCCAAACTCTGCCAAGATAGGGTAAGCAAGTCCTCAATAGTTCCTGCCTCACAAAGATGTCTGGCAGAGATATTGGGTCAAAAGGCCGAAGATAATGTGCCAACTTTATAGAGAGTGTGTTCGGTAACTGTTTAGGCAGTAAACTGTTTCAGTCATTTTTTCATTTTGGAAACTGCTAATACACACTTCCAGTTCACTCAAGTATTTAAGTTTTATTCCTTCTCAAGTCTCCAATGGGGTTGACGACCGGATAGTTTAGTCTTACAATTAAACTTAGTTGGTGAGGGGTTAAGATGTTTTTAGATCAAGATAGATGTTTTAAGTTAATAGAGATGAGATATGATGAATACCGGTTTTCATTCAGAAATTTAGACCCAAGAAGACAGGAAAGATGTTTACTTCAAGTTTGCCAAATACAAATAGCCAAATCACTATAAATATAACATTTATATAATTCCTTATTGTCTCACGGTTCTTCCTGCTGTATGTAGTTTATTTCATTCACGAATAATACTATAAATATATGTTAAAAAGAAACATAATAAAAATGGAAAAATCTATTTGAAGATCTAAACATATGGCTGCACACTATGAAAATCCAAGAAAACTTGTAGAAACACACTATGACTCATAAAAATATTTAGTAATCATGCAATAGTAAACTAATCTTTAAGGGAGAGTGGGGACTGACTTTCACACAAACTCTGGTGCCCCATTTTTGACCATATCCCCTTCATGAGGAGGCCTGGTGGCACTCAGAGGAAGGATAGCAGACTACCAACAGGAGACTTGATACCCTAGGATCATATTCAGGGGGAGGAGGTCCCCCTCAGTCACAGTCATCGGGAAGAAGAATAGGATGAAAACAGGAGGGAGGGAGGAATGAGAGGATACATGGGATGGGATAACAATTGAGATGTAATAT
Organism: Acomys russatus; assembly: GCF_903995435.1. Classification (NCBI taxonomy): domain Eukaryota; kingdom Metazoa; phylum Chordata; class Mammalia; order Rodentia; family Muridae; genus Acomys; species Acomys russatus. The sequence continues at coordinate 65,024,601 of NC_067142.1, read as the reverse complement.
GAATGAATTAATAAAAATTATAATGCAAAAAAAGAATCAATAATGTTATTTACTTAGACTCAGAATAAAGGGGAAATGAATGATCATTTCAATTGTGGATGCAGAACAAAGGAATTTTACATGAAAATAATTAGCCAACAAATCCAAAACAGAAGGAAAGTGTCTCACATTTGTAATAAAGAAAATATATGTGACAGTATACTCATCTGACAGTATACTCAATAGTGAGTCTGAGAGCTTTTCTTACACAGTCAGGGACAAGGCCAGGACACCCGATTCTCACCACGACTGTTCTATGTAGTACTGAAAGTTCAAACAGCGATTAGGCAAGAAAAAAATTATGTTTATTTATTTTCACTGATAACATTGTTTTATATGCAGAAAACTAAGCTCTAAAGCTTACATCAAAACAAAGAATAAATAAATGAGATAATAAGAATCCAAAATGAACACTCAAGAATCGAGTAGAAATGAAAACACTAGGGCCAATGGGATAGTTTAGCAAGTAGAGGTGCTTGCAGCCAAGCCTGGGCCCTTGCATAGAATCCCTAAGATCCACATGGTTGAAGGACAGAATGATTCCTCTGACTTCCACACATGCTCCATGATATGTATAGCTATGCACACACACACACACACACACACACACACACACACACACACAGAGAGAGAGAGAGAGAGAGAGAGAGAGAGAGAGAGAGAGAGAGAGAGAGAGAGAGAGAGAGAGAGAGAGAGAGAGAAATAAGCAAGCTAAAAAGAAAATTAAGCTAATTTAATTTACAAAAAATATTAAAAAGAATAAAATAGTTAAGAATAAACATGAAACCATAAGAGATTGCCGAGATATGTTAAAGCCACAAATGAGTGGGGCTGTCTTATTGTTTGTGGATTAGAAAAATTCATGTTGTTGTGATGTCAGTATTTTGCAAAGGAGCAGAACACAACTCCTATCAAATCCAAGTGATGATTTTTGGTAGATCCCAGACTGTGTAAGTGGAGAAAACACTGAGCAGTAACAGACATTCTATGGTCTCTGGTTCCCGATTCAACTCAATGTGATCGGTTGCTTTAAGCTTCCATTGCCTTGGCTTCCTTCTTATGATGGACTGTACTTCTAACAGAGAGAGAGAGAGAGAGAGAGAGAGAGGAGAGAGAGAGAGAGAGAGAGAGAGAGAGAGAGAGAGAGAGAGAGAGAGAGAGAGAGAGAGAGAGAGAGAGAAGAGGTTGAAATAGCGTGGAAAAAGTGATTCAGGGCTGGATGCTAGCCCTGCTTTTTACTGAGGCATAGTCTACTATTTCAAAGTAGAAACCACGGCACATGAACTGAGCAATGGGGAAAAAAGAAAATGTAGAAACAGATTCTTAAAATTTAGTAAATGGTAATGGTAGTATTTCCAAATAATTGGGGGAGGGGGCGGGGATGGGGGAGACACTTATTGATAGAGTGTCAAGATCCCAATAGCAACTTAAAAAAAAAGCAAAACAGAAAAGTCTACATTAGTCACCAGGATGAATTAGAAAAGAATCAGTCCTTTCACAAAACAGAAACAGATCTTTTATTAATCGAAATAGCACTAGGAATTCAATGCAAAACCAAAAGTGGAGACCTTCCAATGAGCCCACTGAGTCAGGTTTGGAGATGTCATTGTTTTTCAGTGGAGTGTTCAATGCCGGAGAAAAAGCTGACTCCAGGTCTGGGTCAAAGAATAAGCAGAGTGGACATTTCATTTTTAGACTGGGAAAGGGCTTATTTCCAAAATATGCCTCTCTCCTTAGAGCTCGCCTTGCTCACCACCTGGGACAAATCCAGGAAAATCTGTACACAACACCATGACTTCATCTGGCTCTAAGCAACTGTAACCTAACAAATGAGCAAGACCCCAAGCACTCCCCAGGGTGGATTCCCTCCCTTCTATCTTTGTCCACTTCTGTGCTGCAGGCTTTGGCTTAGACTGTGTCAAAGATCACATTCCTTCCTAGAACCCTGAAGTGATCCCCCTTGGGTTTAGAAAGCAAATTCTTACCTTGTCTGCTGATGCCTTCTCAGACCCTCGGCTTACTTCTCTGCATCCTTACTTACCCCATGAGTTCTCCATCTTGCTCAGGCCCTTCTAAAGAACTTGACTTCTTTTCTCCTCCTGGAAAAGCGCCTTTGCTCCTTGGGGATTGCATTCCTCACTTATTTTCTCTGTGACATTTATAACCATCTTCAATTATCTTGTGTCTTTTCTTTTCATTTGTTAACTGTCTCTCCCAGGAGAGTCTAAGGTACACAATGGCAGGAGAGTCTCACTGTGTAGGGACCAGCAGAGACTTAGGGTCTTCCGACGCTTGTAAAAGAAGGAATGGTCCCTAAGTCAGTGCTAAGTGAAAACTCCTTCCTTGCATATCCCATCCTGGTTTCTTTCCATGATGAGTCTCTGGTGTTTCTTCTCTTTCTTTACTTGCTCCAACAGACCACATTGCACACACACTGAAGCCTCTGTGCTTACACAGTAGCATCTTCTGTGGCGTTATTATGACATCACCATGTAATTATTGCCTGTTCTCTTAGAGGGTCAACACCAGAACAGTCCTTAGGGACCCCATGCAATCTTCTGATTACAGACAAGGAAATTGAGGGTTGTTTGGCAGAGTGTGTAAGTTGTCCAAAGTCACATAGGAAATACTTAGTACTTTACCTCCATTTGGAGTGTTCACATCTCCAAATCGTCTAATTCAGTGCTGCAATGGTTAAATCTGGATTTTGAACTTGATGGGATTTGGAATCACATAGAAGCAAATCTCTGGGCGTGCTCATGGAGGTTATGTAGAGTGGGTTGATTAAGATGGGAAGGCCCTCCTTAACTCTGGGTGGTGAGATTTCATGGGCTGGAGACTCAGTCTGAATAAAAACAAAAAAAGTGAACTGAGCACAGGTGTTCCGTACCCTCTCTTCATGACTGTGGATGAAACGGGTCCATCCATCACTCTGCAACCCTCCTTTTCTACCATGATGGGCTACATCCCACGGGACTATGAACAAACTCCCCTTTCCCTACGTTGATTTTATTAGGTATTTTGTTCAACCAAAATGACAAGCAACTAACACGTGTTGTTCTCCGCACATTGCTTTCCAGAAACTGGCTTATCCCTTAACCCCCAGCAAGCTGGCTCTCCCTAGAGCACAACCATGGTCAAGAGGAAACGGTTTGGGTGTAGAATGAAATCCTACTGGTGTCTTCAGTTTTTTCCATGACCCTGGACAGAGGTTTCCTTGAGCTCCCAGCATCCCAGGGCTTCTTAGCAGAGCTTCTGAAATCATGAGCACGTCCTCCAAGTGAGATGGTCCTCAAAGGACAGCATGTCTTAGGAGGCTAGATGCCGAGACGTTGCTGGTGTGTCCCTTTATGGAATCTGCCATTCCCAAAGAACCACGCTACCAACTGCAGGGATGGGAAAGTTACACCGCGGATCCCATGAGGCCTGTTTTTTGTATTTCCCATGTTTGTTCAGATGATAAATGTGAGACGATCATCTATTTTTAAGCCATTTGAGACTATTGACTCGAAAGAACAGGAAAACCCTGTCAGGACAATTCTGTTTTGTTAAAAAGAAAAAAGCAGGGTGGGGGCTTTGGCTTTTCTTTAAATAGATGAATTTAAGGCTGCTGTTGTTGCTTAAGAACTATGTAGTTAGTTGGAAATGAACAGCCTTGCCACCCTTGTAAATGAAAGCCACTCCCAAGATGAAAGCACAAAACTGCAATTATGGAAAGCCCCTATAGCGAAGAAGTCCACTGAACTATGTACAAGTCTGGCAAAATATACTCCAATATGTGTGTGGCTCCCCAGATGAACAAAGCTTTCTCTTTTGAAAGGGTGTTTATTTTGATATTCATTAACAAGACATTGCTTTACTTTGTTGTCCTTTTTTCCAACCCCCCCATTTGTTTTTAATAATCTGCTTATCCAAATACTAGATCCTATTGGCTATCCATGTGGCACAAAGCTGTTGTTATCATCAGAAAGATGGTTTTAAAAACTTGTCTCTTCCTTTAGAAGCTTTGCTGCATATCACATTCAATTCATATATACCTTTATTCAAGATACATGGCTGTGGAAAAACAAATGACATGACTTTGGAGAATGGAATATTTGAAAGTAGCACAGAGGTCATGTTGGGTCATTGCTGCTCTGTGTGGTCCTGGAGTTAGCTGTGCCAGCATCATGAGCGAGATTGCTTTAATTGGACAGTCCTTGGCTCTTCCCAGATATACTGGATCTATGAGATAAATTCCCCTGGTGATGCCTGAAAATGTGAAATGTGAATGTTCTAGACCTGGGTTTGTTCTCTTTTTATAGACATGGAGATTATCATTGGCACTTCACCAAAGATATGACTTTGTGACTATTTATCAAAATTGTTGACCTGTCTTATTTAACTTCAACTACTCTTTTTATAGGCAGGCCTGAGAAAGGTGTCGCCAAGCGGTCTGCCCATCCCTACTCCTACAACTCAGAGTCTGAAGCTTCCAATATGGTTTCAAGGAAGTCTATTTGAACTCAGGCCCTCTCACAACTAGATATAGGGCTTTTCTCAGTCAGATGGGCCCAGGTCCATCACCCAGATCGTCTATGTGGAATTTCCTTATGGACCTCCTGTAGATTCTAGTTGCTCTCATCATGAAAGAGAAGCATTTTCTCTGCTGCTATCACACTGACCTGCTGGGGATGCACTGTCCAAGCCTTCTCCTGTTTCACTGCTCTTACACTGGAGGTTCCATGAATCCCATCATGATAACTTACTTGTCTGTTTTTTCAGGCTCTTGCTCACACAGAGACTTCAGATAGCCTCAGGGAGTCCAAGAAGGGCCATAGTGGCGCTGAGTGGTGGAAACCAAGCAAGCCTGTGAGTGTTATCTGGAAGAGAGCACACTGGGGACCACCATCCTTGAACTTGACCTTGACAGTTTCTTTCTGTCTCTTTCCCAGTTTCTTTTTCAGTACCTTATTCTTTGCCTCAATCTTCTTTCTGGTAGCAGTTTTAGGAGAATTCAATTAAAATAATTAAGTTAAATTAAAAGCCATCTAGAGACAATCATGGGAACCTTTTGGGGTGCTAGTATTGTAGAGCACCTCTTCAGTTTATCTGATATTCAAAACTGGAGCAAAGGCCACTTCCACTTTTTGCTGTCACTAAGCACAGTTCTGAGATTTCTCTCTGCCGTTCCCTTACCTGACAGGCATTGTCATGTCTTGGTTATATTAGACACTTAAGAAGAAAAAATATACAGCCAATTAAAAAGGATATGCTTTTGCCCAGAGAGTCAGTAGCCCTTGCATGTTTCCATTCAACATACAAGACATATAAATGGCTCTGTTGTATAAAAAAAAAAATCATGATAGGAGCTGCCATTTCAATGACAAATAAAATGTGTGTTTTTTTTTTATCTCTCCAACTTCCAAAAATGTCTCCTAAAAAATCATGTAAGGTTGTAGCTTTTATGACTGAGCTACTCAAAGGCTGTAAGCAGGCAAGGACTTTGATTAGCAATAGGAGGCAAGAATCATGAGATTAGAAAGTAAGGCTCCATGGCAGAGTTGTCTGCGTGTGTTTATGGAATTTTGGCTTCTAAACCATGAAAATATTTTTCATATTTATTAATTACATTAGATTTAGAAGAAGACTGTAAGTACGGTAGCTAGGGTACAATCTGCATTTCCTTGAGATTGATTGGAAAGTGCTCATAAAAACTATGAAGTAGATGTATTTGCTTGTATCACTTAAAAAATGGTTTCCGTATAGTCTAAAAAGTTGAGTAAATAACTGACTGTTTGGACCATCACTATCATTAATATTTTTCTTGATCACCGATAGTTGTCCTAGATACATAACTTATCTAGATGGAGGACCACGTGAGGAAGGGCAGGCATGGCAGGTGGAGGGCAAGTGGCTTTGCTGTGCTTCACAGTGCGATCACTAGCAAGCTACACATCCCTTCTAAGAATCACTTTTAAACAGAGGAAGATATTCTCTGTAGGTATCAAGATTTTCTCCCACATAAGGATGCTGTGAATATGAAAGCCTATTCCAAAAGAGTGTCTGCATATTTGGGGGATGTCGTTTTAGAGAGTGACCCTTCCGTCAACAAATAATCTCTTTCACAATGAGCATGCCCATGCCTAGAGTGGGAAAGTTATTAATTGATCTTCCTGTTGTGGTCATTCACCATAAAATAGTCACAGCCTCTGTCTGATAACCCCTGGCCTTTCTCTCTCATGGGAAGATGAGAGAATTGCTAAAAAAGATAACCTTCCTACTTGGGTCAACAAGAGCTGCAACTGGCTCTAAGGAGGGTGTCTTATTGCTGTCAAATTGACTGGGGTTGTCACACATGAAGTCTGCTGTCACTGCATCTTGCTTGGAGCCAGCCCCTTAGCTGGCTGAGTCAAGCTGTGCTGGCTACTGGTGAGAGAATTTTAATGTGAGGGATGACAGAGGCCTTGGAGTTAATGTGTGCGCGGAGGTGACAGTTTTGAATGTCAGCCAAAGCACAAAGACCTGTCTGAAATTAATTTGGGTGGAGGGGAGGAAGTCAGAGGAAGATGGAGAAAAATAGCGTGAGGGACAATTGAGATAGGTTGAGTCGAATTCGCTACCATCTGCTGCACAGGCAAGCGGCATTCTCTGAACAGTTTCTGAGTCTGAGAAATAGAAAAGTGAAAGACAAAGGAGATTGGCTACATCCAGTCATCTGTTGGTTTAATGCATCATCCTTGTGTGCAGTTGGCTACATTTGTGGGTCAGCAACCCTATTTCCCTTTATTAAAATAGAGCTGCAAAAAGAAAAGATGGGTCTCCCGCTGATATAACTCAGTAGTAGCCACACAGAGGTGACACTTGGATTTGCAATAAAAAAGGAGACCACTGTATTTTATTTACCTTAGCTTCCCTTAGACATGGCTATGCATAAAAATCTCTAAATATTTTCCCCAACTATTAAGAGCTTGGATTCAAATCTTGATGTCCTAATAAGCCCATTTTTTAATCACTCAACCTGTGAGTAGCACAGTAAGGGGAAATGAGAGGCGACAGAAGCCAGGCTGTGACTCACGTGACCTTACAATGTCAGGGCCATGTGAGGGGATCCCGTGTAATCACAGAATCCTTCAGAGTGAAAAGGAATGGCAGAACCAGAGTTTGTGAAAAGCCTGTGCCTTGTTACCTGTGAATATGTTGGTCTTCCATGAAACAAGAACTGAACTATGAGAGCCATCTTTAGAAGCAGGAAAGGAAGGAAATGGTCCCCTTCGGGCCTTCCAGAAGAAATATGGACTTTCTAATACCTTAGCGTTAGCCTGTTCATATCAGACCTGGGACCTGTGGGACCTATCTAGAAATTTTGTAGTCTTTTAACCTCTTCGATGTGTAGCCATTTGCTGCAGTGGCATCAGAAAGCTGACATACTGGCCTTTCAGACTTTTCATGGTATGGCTGTTTGTCTTCTGTTTCCCCACACAAATTCTGCTTCTGGATTCTGAACCCTGACTCCTAAATACAACTCACATTTTACAACACAGACCATTCCTGTGTCTGAGGGAAACTCACCATCCTCTATGGTTGATGAAGACTTGGCCATTTTCCATGAGGTATCTGCTTGTGCTAGGATGAAGACCTGGGGCCTGGTAATGCTTGCTATATGACATGAGTGGAGGGGAGAGGCAGAGCCTGTGTCCTTGAGAAAGACCAGAAGCCAAAGAGTAAATCTCAGCCAGCACCAGCATCACAGGGAGAGGACAAGACAACGCTGGAGAACAGAGCCAGAGAGCAACCAGGCAACTTGCAGGGAACTAGTGTCAGTGTTTCTTGGGGTCTCTCCTTATGTGTGAGATGTCTCTGTGCTGAGCCAGTAGTGATGCTCCTAGGTAACTCTGAGTGTCCTCCACCTGTCCCCAGTCCTGTCTCTGGACCAAAGCCCAGCTCACATCCAACATCCAGGGCGCTCCCTACATCTTGCAATCCCACTTTTCTTCTCTAAGCGTTGCCATTTCCATCCTTTATTTGGTAGTTAAAACCATCATTTTTACTTAAACTAAAGTATTACATGTCTGAATGTAAGAACTCACATAACACAGCAGAATATAAAGTATACTTAGACAATTATTTAGAATCTGGCCATCTAATGAAACCTATGGTGTCATTTTCGAATTTATCCTTCTAGACTGATATTGTTCTGAAGTTAAATGCTGAGTTATGTGCAGTTTATTTGACATTCATAATGCCTGTAGCTTTATTTTACATTTAAATTTCCAACAAGGTCAAGTTATAGATGTCTTGAGATAAAAGAAAAAAATTTAAATATTGTTGTCTCCACGGATGGCTCACATTGTACACTGCATCTTTTTCAGATAAATAAATATGAATTGGCTAAAAGGCTGTGCCAAAAAAAAAAAAAAAAAAATCTAGAAATGTTTCCTACCCTCAGATGGAGACCATTCGTCATTGGCATGCTTTCAGATTTTAACAAATATTTCTAACAATTACTTCTGCACAAACAATTTTTAAAAGTTCCACCACTCTGTTATTTTCATAGTGGTTGGGTTATTATGAACCCAGAGATTTGTCAATTAGCATCAGAATTACTTGTTAAAATGAGAAAGGAGATAGACAGAGATAGGGTCCTTGTTAACTCATTAATATTCCCTATAATGAAAAATGTTGCAGGAGAGAAATAGCCGTGGTAATACGTGTCATCAATCTAGCTGGGAAAGTGATGCCATTTGTTATCTTTACGGAGTTCTTCTGTTCGTTCATCAGCTCCTGGGTGTATTTATCAAATGCCCGGTTGGAGCATTATGCTGTGCTGTCTCTTTCAGCTACATATTACTTTAGAACCCATTCATTCATTCACTCATTCACTCACTCATTCATTCATTCATTCATCACTATTTATTTTTAAACCTGCATAGTTTGGAGGGCATTTTGCACAAGTCACTGTAAGAAGTGCTGGGGAAATAAAGTCGAGTAAGGTAGTTTTATCCTTGACGTTGTCAGTGGATGGGAAAGCCTCAAAACCAGAAAAGACTGGAGAGGGTATGGAAGGGAATGTTGATGAAACAAGCACAAGCAGGCAGGTAATCCTGACCCATGGAGAGTTTGGAGTTTAAAAGCAGGGAGGATAGAACAAAGTGAAATGTCATCATCTCACTGCAATGCTAGGCTCAGTTAGGTAGAGACAGAAAGTGGGCTCAGTTGAAGTGCTGGCACTTGCCTGTGACTTGGAAGCTATTGGGACAGCCAGCAGAAGTGGAAAGCACTGGGGCCAGGGAAATGGCTCACTTGGTAACGTGCCTTGCTTGGCTACCACAAGGACCTGTGATTGATACCCAACTCCACATTAAAATGCAGAGGACAGAGTTGTGTGCCTGCCATCTCAGCTCTCGGGAGGCAGAGACAGGAACATCTCTGGGACTGATAGCCTGCTAGTTCTGCCCAATTGATAAGCTCCAGTTCTCCAAATAGAGACTCCATCTCAAAACATTATTAGGTGGTGGCCTGCTCAGGCCATATGGCACAGCAGGCAAAAGGCACCTGCTGCCAGGCCTGACATCTGAGCCCAATCCCCAGGTCCCAGATAATGGAAGGTGATAATTGATCCCTCACAAGTTATCCTCTGGTCTTGGCTTTGTTACTGTAGCCATGTGCCAACTTGCTCCACATTGTATACTCCTCATGTACACAATATAAATGTGCTAAAATATTTTAAAAATTCCTAAACCTTCAACTAAAGTAGAGAGTTATTCAAGAACACATATGTCAAGACCCTATCCTTTACATGCACACATACATGTATGCTTACATGGCAAATAAGAGTAAGTGACGCTGAACTAAATTTCTAGGTTAATTAAAGAAAACCACCGGGAGGTGGGTGGCTTAAACAACACACTGATTTGTCAGTGATTTGGAGGTTAAAAGGTGGAACCCAGAGTCTGTGGAATTGACTCAGTAGGGGAAAAAAGCATGATTCACAAGTGTGAGGATCTGAACACTATACAAAATCAGGCATGGATGCTCATGCCTGGATCCCCAGTTATGGGAGACAGAGACAGGAGGATCTTGGGATCTTGCTGTCTAAATAGTCTACCTGAAACAACCAACCCCAGGTTCAAAGAGAAAGATCCCATATCATAAAATAAGGTGAGGGACAATACAGGAAGACACCCATTGTCAACCTCTGGCCCCTACTCAAGCACAGATAGGGGTGTACACACCTATACACGTACACACACACAGACACAAAAAAGGTCTGAGCTCAGACTGTCCTCAAGTTTAGTCCTGTGGAGGTCTCTCCTGGGTTAATGGACGCTCATCTCTGTCTCTAGTCTTCCTTCTGTGTGTTTTAATCTTTTCTTAGAAAGACATTAGTCATGTTGGCTGAAGCCCACCCAGATGACCTCATTCTACCTTCGTTATCCCTTTCAAGACCCAACATTCCTGCATAGTCACAGTCTGAAGAATTGAACTTCATGGCCCACGACTAATGGCAAAGGTGGGTCCCAAAATGCCAGGAAAACAAAATCCCCCAATGGCAGCAAGCAAAATCCAGCTGGGGGCAGCCAGCCAGGTGCTGACCTGAGAGCTCAGGTGAGGTAGAGCTTGGTCACACCATCTGTCAGCTGACCCCATGCTGATAGATAGCACACACCAGCGTGAAAGAATGCAAGCCTGACTTTGCTTTCAAGGCTGTCTGAAACATTTCTTAATGCTTCTTGCCATCGAAGCCAACCATATGTTCTGGAATTGTGGGGCCTGGGGAAGGAACAAGAGAAGAGGCATAATCTCCTTAGACACTAAACTAGAGCCCTTGTATTTTGAATATACTAAATTATTAAAGCAATTTCCTACACCATGCCACTATAATCGCTAAGATGTAATAGTGCAATGTAAGTACCTCAGAGTAAGACTAAGAATTCTGATTTATAAGAAGAGTTACTTTAACTGATTCTTAAACTATTTTTTAAAAGATTAATTTATTCTTCTTTGCATGAGGGTGCTTTGCCTGCATGTTTGTCTGTGTTCTTCAGGCATGCAGTGCTGCTGGCAGGCAGAGAAGGTAGTTTGATACTCTGGGACTAGAGTTATAAATGGTTATTAGATGTAATTGGCTGATGAGAATCAGACCCAGGTCCTCTAGGAGAACAGTCAGTGCTCTTAATGGCTCAGCCATCTCTCCGGCCCCCTTCTACCTGGTTTTTAAGAAAAAAATGAGGTGAAAAATACATTGAACTGGCATTTCCTGGTGTCTAGCACGTTGAGACTTACTGCACACAAATCATGATCTTAGGGTAGGATAGGGCTTAGAAACTTTTACTTTACAGATGGTAGCATGGATTTTTTTTTCTTGTTCCTATGGAAATCTGGGTAACAAGTGGTTTTAACATTATCATCAATATCAGCACGTGCCCAGGCTCCTTCTGTCACAAGAGTGTCTACCCTGCTTACCATGATGCTTGTCTTCGCGCAGGACCTGCTGCTGCAGAGTTACCTGCAGCAGTAGAAACAGAACTAATGCCTTAGTGTGGTGATGAAAGAAAAAAGAACAGGGGAGAGAGAGAGAGAGAGAGAGAGAGAGAGAGAGAGAGAGAGAGAGAGAGAGAGAGAGAGAGAGGGAGAGGTTGTTAAACTGTAGCACAGGCCCACATTTAAACTGTAAAGAGTGGAATTGCTGTGTTTGATTTGCATTATTAAAATTTATCTTTGAGCTGGTAGCAGTTTTTCTCCTAAGCATTCCAGACCCCCCCACCCCCAATCATGAAGTGAGTGCTCATCTAAATAACAAGATATACCACAGAGAGGCTTTGGTCATCGAGCATGGTATGTTTAAGTACATACTGATAACACATCACTTTTGTTAAAGTCAAATAAGAAACAATTAATAGCTAATTATCCACTATATGAAATATACTGTATTCTAAGAAATTTGATGCATTAAAATAGCTAAGCCTCAGAACATGGTATGACAGGAGTGATGCTATTTTCCAACTTTACAGATGGAGACGTTGAAGCATAAACATACGTTAGTTTATTGGAACTAGGATTTCTTTCCTGTCATTGGAGGCTTCAGAACTACCTGTTACATCATAGGCTAGTCCAAACAGTTACGTAATGAGTGGTACCATGCAACTGAAAGCTTTGCTTATGTAAAAAGTAGTGAGATTGATTTTTTTTTTTTTTTTTTTTTTTTTTGGCACCTGGCTGTGTCGTTAGCTCTAGCCTCTCTATTAAAAGCATTAGGGACCTTTTGATTAGCAGAGGACTGCACCAGCAGCTAGGACATCTCAAGCAAATTAAGGAGTGCTGCAGCTCTGTTGAATAAATTGAAGCTCCAGTGAGGAAATCGAATGCTGTTAAGAGAAATATGGTCAAAAATAAGGTGGGATGTAGCAAGATCTGGGGAAAACACAAGGATTATGTCCCATTGACGATGGAAGGAGCTTAATTCCAACAGGAAGAATCAGTGATGGGTCATGAAGGAAGATTTCAGCAAGTATAGGGGCAAGAGAGGAGAGGGCATTCTAAGTCGAAATGAGGTAAGGAATCAGAGAATCAAGTGTGCATTCTGTTGTGCTGTGTTAGTGAACTGGTATGGACGGATATCGGGCACCTAGAGATACACGGGAAAACAGAACTGCAGGCAGTGAGATTAAGAACATGCCATGGAGTGGCTGAAATTACTCAATGCATGAACAATCATGATTACTAGATATTATGTATTATAGTTTGCATCTGAAATATATCTTTGAGTGCTTGTTTCTCAGCTATAAACTATTTGGGAAGGTTTTGAAGCCTTTAGGAGCCAGGGTCTAGCTGTTACAGCCTGACCTTGGTTGCTGCCCTATTCTTTGCCCGCTGGTCCATCAGAATATGGACAGTCTCCTTCACTTTCCCACTGCCACATACTGAGTGACTCTGTCATGATGTCACGACTATGATGGACTTCAACTCCCTGAAACAATAAGCCAAACTGAACAATCCTCCTTCATGTTGCTTCTGTAAAGTTATTTTGGTCACAGCAATGAAAAAGTAACTAATATAAGTTGTTAGGATGGTAGGTGACTTATGCTGACTTTTGTTTTTTTGTTTTTGTTTTTTTTGTGTGTGTGTGTGTGTGTGTGTGGTTTGATGCTACGTAGTGGAAGTTTTGGTTTCTTTAAAAACTCATTTATGTTGCATAGATATGTTTTTGTTTTAATCCCAAGTGTGAGATATGGGGCTGCCTTAGTTACTCCACAGCTGATAATTGCCTCGTGCAGCTTGGACAGTGTGGTCTTTGCCAGCTGCAGTTAGTTGAATTCTGAGGACCTGGAGAGGATGTGAGTAGCAGACCCCAGAGAGAGAGAGGGAAGATGCTTGGGGAAGGCTTTGAAGAGATGATTGGAGGAGGAAGAAGGCTTCTAGCTCATTCTGCTGCTTAGTTTGCTGTATGTCAGTTTGCTGGCTAGCTGGAATGTTGGGTATCCTGACAACTAAAATTGGCATTGCCTCAAAGAACCTTAACCAGCTGGAAGTAGCTAAAGAGAACTCCACCCCTCTCCCCATTAACCTTTTTTTGCCTACCTAGTGTTGGGGGGTTGGTGGAAGGGAGGTAGATGCAATAAGAAACCAAAATAAAATAGAGTTATAAAGTAGCACCCGCCATGCTATCTTCCCACCTCTACTAAAATAATTCATCTCCAAAACCTAGGGCCCATTTTCACCTTTTCCTTCTGTCTCTTGACCTATATATTATTTATTCTTAATATATATTGGTGAAAGACTGGCTTATCTTTTCAACTAGATTATGCCTTTACAGAAAAAAACACAGATATTTTTGTAATCACTTGCAATAAAGTACATGGTTTTATTTCTATGGTGTCCTGTTGTTATCTGTAGATGTGGGGTGGGGGAGATAGCTCGGTGCCTCAATGGTTAAATGAATGCACTACTGTTTCAAAGGACCTGAGTTTACTTCCCAGAACCATACCTGGAGGCTTACAATAGCTTGTTACTCTAGCTCTAGGCTCTCTTGTGCCCTCTTCTGGCTTTTGTAGGTACCTGAACTCACATGCACACACACACACACACACATATAATTTAACATTTTTTTAAAAAAATGACTTGTTTACAACATTTTCCTTCAGAAGCCAGGTAAAAAGGAAGAAAGATGTCCCTGTCCGCTATCGACAATCTTGGACGCCTGTCATTGTTTAAGGTATCCTCTTCCCTGACTTGTTCAAAATCTTCCTTGAACTTCTATAATTTTTTATATGTTTCCTTCATGGTTTTGTTATAAGCATTCTGCTCCATCAACAGACCTAGCTCTGAATCTCTTTCTAGGGTAGCTGATTCTTTGCAGTTTCCTATTTGTTTTCATGTGGGACAGCTCCATCTCCCTAATTAGGACTTCTGTATTCATCCAAAGTTTTCTCATCAACTGGGCATTTAATGTAGGATCATTGCTCTCTAATACTAGATATCATTGTGAACAAAATTCTCTGAGATGCCTGTTGCTAACCCACTGGTAGAGAAAAGAGTCCAGGACCTGAGAGCTTCCTTATAGAATTGTTCCTTTGTGTTGGGCCTTATGCAACAGGGCCATCATTGACATTTAGGAAGTAAGTGGTGTTATAAAGCGTCGCACCAAATTCTTATAAAATTATAGCAAATATCCCTTCTCATTTATTTCACACTGGATACATCACTTAAAAACTTTTCATACTGCCAGTTTAGTCGGAGATAACAGGATAAAAATATTCACATGTAAGTCTGGAGATGTCAAATTAGTAGAAATTCACAAAAGGATGTTGATTTTCCTGTGTTTAATAAAAGCAGAGACCATCCCTTTTTTGTTTGTTTTCATATCCTTGGCGTCTAACTGCCTAGAATCCAGTACGTTTAGTACTTTTGTTCTTGCTTGTGTCACGGACATATCCCATGCACTTCATCTTTATATAGTAATAGGCCTTTCCACTGCACCCTGGGAAACGCTGCACATTGATTGGAGCTGGAAACACAAAGCATATTTATCATTCTCTTAGAATTCAATAAATATGTCTTAATTATTAGAATATTCCTCTCTGTGCATGCCCCCTTCCCCTTAGCAACAGTTCTGACAAATAGCTATTCTGTGGCTGTTTAAATACCTTCATGTCCTGAAGAATGCATTATTTTATAAGACAGGTTCTCCCACTGTGTTATAAATTAACTGGAAAGTTCTTTACACTTAGCAAAGTCCTGCCTTTGTTAATTGATGTATTCAACTTTCCTAATATTAAAAAAATAAACAATGGATTAATGCATCTTATGGTTTAAGAGTCAGTCATATCTGATCTTCCTGATTCATCTCAGAACTTGGTGATAATAACTCCAATCAAATCTGTCATGTCTTTTTAATAATGTCCAAATGACAACTTCTTAGTGACAATAACCAACACACACATGTATATATACTCTATAAAATGGAAATATTCTCATGGAATTAATAAATATACAATTACTCCAAAATTTCATATAGATAGAATTGGCATAACAGTCAAGGGTTAGATATCCCAAATCTTTAAAAATTTTCTTCGAGTACTCAGCCATGGGTGTTGATTCTTATGTGTCCTTTTTTCTTAGCTGTTACTTTCAGCGCCTGACCAATATTGGACCTACTACTTGATATTTGAGAAATGTTAAAAATGATAAGTAGTTTCTCTGCAATCACCCCATGTTTATTCCCTTTGACCCCGACTTTGTGGAACGCAGCAACAGTATATCTTTGCATTGCTGTAGCATAGCTCTGCAAGATGCTACTATGGTGAGGGGAGTTTCATAGAACCCTTAAGATACTGGGGAGAAAAAAACCATTTCATGCTAAAAAAGAAAAAAGAAAACAGCCTAGAAGCCACACACACTAATCAAAATACTTAAAAAAAAGCTTTTTCTACTTATATTAGAAGTGGCCTTACTTGAGAATAGTTCATTATCTTTGGGAATAAGGGTGTGGGCAGCAAAGGTAACTGTTCCGAGTTTATGTGAGGGATCACGTGCCTGCCCCGTGTGCGGGGTTACGTGTCTGCCCCGTGCTTTCTTTGACATTCTTATCCTTTATGTATGCCACATAGCTGATGGAGAAATGTAGATTTCAGCCTGAGCTTTCTGTTTTGTTTTGCTTTTTGCTTTTGCTTTTGCTTTTGTTTTCGTTTTTGTTAAAAGGAGACACGAGTCTTGATCTGTCTTTAGTTGATGAAAAAGAGCCTAAAACTCAGGCTTCCAGTGTCTTAGTCTATTAATTTAAAACTATTAATCACTGCTATAGAAAAATAGGTGAAAGTTCCTCTTACTCTGGATTCAGAAGTATTCTAACACCATAGAAAGAGAGTAGACCCTCCCTTGGGACAGGCCTCATTGTGGGCCCGTTGTAGAAGACTGCTGAGATCAGGCCAGACTCCTGCCAGATGGTTCTTATGTGGGCAAGACACCATAAGAGCTTTATAGGCAAGAATGGTAAGGTGAGTTAACTATGACTTAACATCAGCACCTCAACTCAGAAACCTTGAATGTAGAGCATGTTTATGCCACCATGGCAAGAACTGCTTCCTAATACGGGCCAGGCTTCTGATGCACGGAGGTCTGGATGGTGTTACTTTTTTCCTAAACCAAGGATAACTCGTGCATATAACTCCCTGATGAGGAAAGCTGTGATAGGAAACACTCAGTCTTATCCCCTTATAGTGAGATTAGAAATGCATAGAAGGTACCAAATGCACGCACCCGGATTATCTGCCAGTGCTTCCTTAGTTGCGCATTCTGATCTGCTGCGGTTTTCATTCTTTGTCCTTCACTGAGTCAACAAAACACAGCATTATTACTCAGAGAATGTTACTTTCTAATCCTTTATCTCTCAAAGGCATGCATTTTGGAAATAAGATCTCACTCCTTCAGGGAAGTTGGGATCTCAGTGTTTTGCTACAAAACAAAGTGGTGTCGGCGTTAATGAGCTGTCTGTCTTCTAAACAGCCCTGAAAAGTTTTCTTGAGTGACTGTCTCCCGCTTGCTCGCAACACCTTTGGAGATGACAGGTGGCAAACACTATTAATCCCATTTTGCAGATGAAGAGATTCTGCTTATCCTCAGTTCCTGTTTGAAGAACATGACGTGCCCTGGAGCGTGTGTCAGTCTCTACATCTGTTTAGTTCCACCAAACATCTGAGAAGTACTAGCAGCAAGCATCCAGCCCCCTTCTCCTTCAGCTTTTAATCCATCGGTTACATCCTCTGCGGATCACCAAATGTAGGTGCTAAGTGACATGGTCTAAAAAGAAAGGAAGAAGTGATATGAGGTTTGCTATTTTCTGAAATAGTGGGAAATAAAAGGTGGGAATTCATATTCCAAGGACACATCTGAAAGGCAATTAAAAATTTCCTTCAACTAATAATAAGGGAAATTGTGAAGACAGTGGCTGATGGTGCACAGCCAAAGTGTAAAGGATTATAGTGTGCACTTTTTACCCAAGGAAGTGTCACTCAGCCCTTCACACTCGGTTCAGGAATGAACAATAGTGATTTAAGCTAGATCTGGGCAGCGTAGGTCAAGCAGAAAAACAAAGGTGTATAAGGTCATAACAAAGTTCTCAGAAGCCTCGAGAATGATCCAAGAGTCAGAACTGGCATCAGAAATGAGGCATGTGGCAAAGCTTGGACACAGTAACATCTAAGTGAATGCTACTCTGTGCTCTGTGGATGTCTTTTATTATCTTTAGGAGGGGGACCAAAGGAACAGTGACAGTTGATTAGTTTAGTCTCATCCTGACAAAGTCAACGGCCAGCACCTAAGCAGTGTTCTGCCCATCACACACATGTGCTAAGACAGCACGGACATGTGAAAGAAAAATGAAATCCTCTTGTTTATCTCCACTTTATTGCAGGTGGATGAAGATGTTGGAAATAACTTCAGAATATTTTTAGTACCTTTATTTTGAATACTGCACTATAAAAATGAATATTTGCTCTGCAATAATTTGTGAGAGAAAGAGGATGAGGATCATCTCATGCCATGAATATGCTATTTACCTCAGGTTGTCTTAAACAATTCACAGTGCAGAAGCCAGTGGACTACACGACACCCCTTTTGGACAGCCTGCTCCAACCTCACTTTGTAGTATAGATTTCACCTTATTAAATAAAACTCTTCTCTAGCTGTTTGTGTCTTGCTGAATTCTTTCCTCTGGGATGATCAGAAGCAAAGAGAAACTCTCACCTTGGTAACAAGAATATGCTATTTAATTCTTTGTATTTGTGAATTTTCTAAATGTCTACTTATCATCTTTTTTTTTTCTAAGAATTTTCTTCTTCAGTCAGAGACTCAATCTTATACATTTTAATGTACTTTATATGATTTTAATACTTTAACATTTCTTGGTATTTATATCTTGTTCCAATAGAGAGTCTGGAGAGGTTTCAGTGTGTGTGTCAGAAAAACATGATTTCAACCTAGAGTGGCCATTCTTGCCCGCATGGCACTCAATGACCTGCCTTCTTGTTATGTTGAAGTTGATTGCCTGAAATAGATAAGAAGACATGTATCTGAAGCTGAGCTACCTGACCAGAGACAACCTGCCATTGTAAGCTGACATTTCACTACGGAACAGGCATGTGGGATGTTTGTAGCCAGCCCGGGGTCATTCAAGGCTAAAAGAGTCTACTGGCTATGGAAAGATACTGATGCCCGTTCCAAAGCTAACTTCCTCCTTTCTGCCCCTGCAGATGTTGTTTGGCAGGTTAGCTAACTTCCTCCTTTCAGCCCCTGCAGATGTTGTTTAGCAGGTTATCTCGGGACTTTCCGAGAGATAGTTAGCTAAGATAAGATAGAAACTGTTCCGAGACAAACCACAGGATGTTCCTAGAGACATTCTCAGGCCCCTCCTACTTCTTAGTTCCTGCCTCCACCCCATATAAGCTTCTGCTTTCGATTCAATAAACGGACCTTGATAGGAACACTACTTGGTCTCGCCTCTTTCTTTCCCGTCCCATCCCTCAGGTATAGCTCCCCTCGCGACCCCATAATTACTGGTCCTGCTGGACGGGACAGTGGGAGCCATCTGATTTGGTCAGAAAAGTGAGTAAAATAGAGGAAGACGTGAAGGCCATGGCTTACCATTTCCTATGGCTGGCGAGTTCATAAGGAAAGAAGACAGAAGGAGGCTGCCTGGGTCACTTGGAAAAAATATGGTGAACCAACCGACTCCAGTGATTTTGCAGCCCAGGAAACTAGGAAAGGTGGCAATAGCCTCTCAGCTGCCATCAGCTTGACAGTTCCAATGCAGGCCACAGGGGTGGAAGGTGAGTCTGGAATGGTACAACCTGCCACTGTTGTTAGCTACAGCCCTGTAGGTTGTGTTACGTACTAGCTTGCCAGTTCACTAATTCTGAAAATTTTTCACAGCTCCTACTAGGGAGATTTCTCTGTCACTACCCTTACATAAGTTTTACTTGTCTTCTCATTTGTTTTTCTGACTCCTCAGATTGTTGAAGACAAATATCCTAATAAGTTATTATCTCTTCCAACAAACTACTCCATTAACTCATTTGTCATTCATGTATCATCTATCTACTATCTATCTATTTATATATCTATCTACCTACCTATTCATCACCTATCTATCTATCTACCTATCATCTATCCATCCACTATCTAATTGAAATATTTAATATATGTTGAATGTTTAACCATTGATAGTAGGACCCTATATGCTATAGATAACATTAGATAATTAGATATCATTTTCAAATACAAAGCACAGTTATTAGGACTGAGAGTTCCTAGAATCAGATTGATTGGGGCTTATACCTTTGTTCTAGTTTAGTATGTAATAGCTCTTTGATCTTAAGCAATTTTCTTAATCTTTTGAAATCTCTTTCCTCATTTACAAGATGAAAACAATGATAATCGTGCCTCCTAGAGTTGTTGTGGGGATTATACAAAGCAATTGGTAGGAAATAGCTTGCATGCCCTAATTACATAGCAGAGATTTACACGCAATAAGGCTTCCTAAGTTCTTAGCTTTCATTAATAATAAAAGAATAAGTAATAAGAGAGGAACTAAACCTTATGTGTATTCACAAGTTAAAAGATCCCCCTAGCTGAGAAGCCGTTGCATAGCACGTCTTTTTTCTTCATCAGTGAAGTCCATGTTGAAAGGCACGATTAGCAGATACCTAGTAAATCTTCATTGAAGTTAATTTAAATCAGTTGGCATTATATGACCCCTGTATTTCACCATTCAGTTGCTTTTTAATCAAAAGGGGACTATTCAGGTACACTGTCTTGGAGGTTAACTAACTTGTTTTGTTTCTAAAGAGAAAAGAGAACATTAGTGTGCAAACATGCTGAAACAGAGATGGATTCCAGAGTCATGTTCCTGGGGTGCTATTAACTACCCGTGTGATGCTTGAAAACCTTTCCTCATCTTTGTCTTTTTCAAATTTCTCATTTATATGATGAAAGCAGTTGATAACTGTGGTGTGCATCAGACCCAGTGGTAGAATTTGTTAAAATTATATGAACTTGGACTATCTCTTGAGATGCCCTACTTTGGAGAGCTGAAGACAGTCTGATTTACATGTTTATGTAAATAAGAAATGGAGATACTTTAAAAAGTTTTACTCTATCCTAATAAAAGAAATGTGTACAGACTAAATTGTTATTAAATTTGTGTGTTATTGACAGAATCACAATATTTCTGACTTATTCATGTCAAGGTTTATTTCTGTTATGGCGTTTTCTGTTGTTTGTCAAATTACAGAACAAGGAAGCAGCCATCAGTAGGGATATAAATATTAGCTTTATTATTATGGGAAAACAGGGTTGGTATCCACTTCTTTATTTACCGTTCCTTTCCCTGTGTTTAGTGCTAACCTTAGTGTGACAGAAACTTCAGGAAAGACATCAAAGCCCAGGAAAAGAAAGAGGGCACAACGGTAAAGAAGGAAGAAAAGGAAATCAGACCCACCCACTCCCATCAGCAAAGACATCCTTTGCCACTTGGAAGATTTGGAACAGAACTGAGAGGAAGCCTGAACTAATTACTTTCCTGAAAATTCATTTAGGGAAACATGGGCCAGAGAACAATGTTTATCTATCAGAACAGAATAAAAAGTATATACATGACTAGATTCATAGATTGTTAAAATTGCTATATCTATATGATTGCATATAATATATGTGAAATCACTTTTAGTCTCTCATGTGTAATTCCTAGATACATATAAAAATAGTTTTATGGATTTCCAAATTCTCTGTGCTTCTTTGAGCTGTCCATTCCCCCTCTTCTAGCTCCCAGGATAAGCTGTTTTGTTATTGTTGCTGTTTGTTTGTTTTTTAATTTCTCATACTTTTGCCCTACTTTTCAAAAGTGTTATATAAACAAAAGTACATAGTTTTAGGATTTATGCATCAGAACTATACAACAAGAGGCAGATCTACTTGAGAGGTTTATTGGAGGAATGAGGATGAGGACGAGTCCCCTTATAAAATGACTCATGTGCAGAAAGGGCACACATGGCTTAGGGGACTGCCACATTCTGGCTGCTAGTGATGATGTGTTCCATTGTCACTGAGTCTCTGGGGTGACCTCAGAGATGCCTGTTGTCCCATTGTCAACTCCCCTGCAATTGGCTTCAGATATGCCTTTTACCTTTAAATATGGATTATTTTATAGAGTACTTATGAGACATTTTTGTATGCAAAAAATCTTATTCCATTTTATTGAGTATTCTGCTTCATAAGTATACATGTAAGATGGACATATACTACCATTATATATTTACAGGTATATATGAATATATATGCACATGTAATGATGGATACTATATATAGTATCAATAGGTAAGTGACATATAATTCTAAACCTATAAAATTTACAAATATAGAAAATATCTTATGTGTTAAAGCTATCATCTCCTCCAGATGAAAATTTGGTTTGGTTCTAATTTTTATGATCTTTAAGTGATTTTATTGTGTCCTTGTATGGATGTGTTTTATTTTACTTTAGTAAATATTTTGGAATAGGAAGGCTGAGCTAAGTGATAATGTAGATTTTGTCAATGCCTTCTGTACAATTGTCCTTTAACAGTACATAGGTGTTCTAGTTACTTTGCCTCCCACAAACACTTGCTAACATACCACTTTGTATCTATATTCCTTTGTATCTATATTCCTGTATATGTTGGGATAATATTTGCACTGAGTATAACACTCTCTTTTGACAGCTTTTTCCCTTCAGCCTTTTAAAGAGTTCATTACATTGCTGTCTAGGTGGCGTAGTCTCCAAGGAGATGTAACTGTTTTCTCTGTAACTTTTTTATTTTAGTTCTTCATCTTTTGTAATCATGTTTGTATGATTTCATTGTTTTGTTTTATTTATTCAAAGTATTCAGGTAGAAAGATTCAATTATCCTGTTAAAGTCATTATTTAAGTAGGTTATCATGTTTTTAAATGTGTTAAGTTGTCATTTGAATTTTTCTCGCAGTATCTCCTTTATATAGAAACTCCTCATCTGATTATATTTGCTTTCAATCTTTCTAATAAAGTCTTGGATACACTCTTCGTAGTTACTCTAAGTAACTTATGTGGGTCATTGACTATCTTGTTCATAATTTCATATTGTTCTGCTGATTGCTACTTTTTAATAATATAATTTTTTCTCTCATGCTTTTCTTTCCAGTTCATGATTTTTTTTTCTTTTTTGGCATTATACCAAAGTTGTAGTGCTACCAGAGACTGAGTTAAATTGTATTTATTTCTGGAGAGAAATCCTCAAGTAGATGATTAATGGCTGAGATTTGAGTTGTGACTAGGTGGTGACCGAGTTGGGTTTGGTTGTTGGTGTGGTTTCTTTCAGTGACCATCAACTTCTGATTGGCTTAGCCAATCAGGGAAAACTTTTGGCTGTTCTTGGTATTAAGATAAAATTAACATTCATTATATTTTATATATTATAAGTAAAATCTAGAGGTTCCTCATATGATATTATTTTATATCTAGAATACATAATTGGGTATCAATATTATCAGAGAACTTTGTTTTGATCTTGTGTTTTTACCAGTGCCAGCAACAAAAGCATGGACACATATAACGCTATATAACCCTTGATATTGATGATGATTGGTTACTCTCCTCAGGTTGTAATGTAAATAAGAAACCTGGATACTAATAGTTATTAAATATTAAAGGATACGGGAGAGGAAAATATGTCAAGGACTAACTAAAAATTGTCTCACCAATGTGTAAGAAAAATTTAAGAATAAGTTTAACTGAAAATGAGTGATTACTAGCTTCTGTGGAGTATGTCTATATATTGGAAAAATGGTGCAGTTTCACCAAAGGGTAGTATAGCATCTTTTCATTTTCCCAATTATATTGCCTTTTACTTTTGATTTTGGCTGACACCTAATTCACTACATTTTTTTGATAGATGGTACATGCAGTTAAAATAAAATGTGATTCATGTGTACTAAGTGTGTTGTAAGGATACCAAAAGTATTCCCTACATAATGTGAGATTTCAGTCCTGACCAGTAGAGTGTTCTTTGCTGATCTTCACAGTAGAGGGTGACATACAGATTCCATTTGTCAGAGGTTGCATCTGAGGAAACTCTCATAGGAAGCTTGGCAACTCCCCACAACCATCCTCAATACTACTACTCCTTTTTAGTTTTTTTTTTTTTTTTTGAGTGTTAAATAATATTGCTTTATAAGGCTTATGTAGAAAGCTATATAAAGGTTCTTTGTACTTCCAGAGAGTCAAATCTTAAAGCCGGGACTATTGGACCAGCTAATAAATTCCTATAGTGAAACTGTAGTTGGTTATTAAGGGAAATAGGGAGTAATAGCACGTCCCTTTCTTCACTGTTTTGTGTTTCGGACATGGCATTAGATGAGGAGTAAGTTGAGTACTTTTCCATCAAATTTTTTTTCATTTGACCTCCAATACCTAATGCTGGAATTTCACCCTTTCAACTTTAGTTAATAATCAAAGCATGCCTTTTCACTTCCTGTACATTTTCAGTAGGATTCTGTATCTTACTTATGTTTCTATCCCATTGTGATGTGGGCAGTTTTAGTTATTGAACAATTGGCCCAGAAATTCCATTTTAATGTATTTGAATGTACCACTGACATTTTTCTACAGCAATCTATATGTTCAGCTGTCAGGCAAGAAGGAATCAGATTAGTGGAGCAATTGATTAAGTCAATTCTCAGCCGCATCTCTTGACAAAATGTACAGGAATCAGAGGGCCCAAGGAAATCCAGAAAGTGCTGAGCTAGGGACATGACTTGAGACATGGCTTTTTAAGGCCACTAGGCTAGGTGTTACGGAGTATGTGGACATAGGTGTTTGTGGTAGCTGTCATGTCTCTCTTCATATACTTTTAAAACAAAAATTATTTCAACTCAAGATAACTGCTTTGTAGGTCCACAAATTAGTTGGTCAAGGTCAAGGTTTCATCATGAAACGATCCTGAAGAAGCCCTTAATAGCTGCAGGCAGTATATTGCTTTTAAAGGTTATCTGACACTTTTGCTGGTTTGTTTTGCTTTTTGTGGAATTGACTGTGGTTGAAGTTATTCCTGATCTGACTTCTTGTGTTTAGAAATGGCTCCCCTAATTAAAGGCCGTGATGGTTCAAAATCTTAGATTAACTCTGTTTTAGCCCTGACTCACTCTGCTAAATAAAGACGTCTAAGCAAATCTTATCAGGAAGTGCAGCTCCTGGACCCACAGAGAAATCCATGTCTTGGCAGAATGAATAGACAAAGAAAAGGATGGAGTTGGCTTCAGAGAAGCAACTTTACTGACAAAAATAGCTAAAGATATTTTTGGGGAAGTTAAGAAACAGGAAGAGTTAGGGAAGCAATCCCACTAGAAAACAAGATACTGTTTGATAAGCAGAAAAACGAAATTTAAAAATTTTGAAAAGACCTTGAAGGTTTGGGATGAGCTACCAAAAGGTAGCTTTCTTTGGGGTCTAATGACTTCATCTTTAATCATTTGCCACTTCGGCAGATCATGGCAGCTGGCTGAGAAGACCCTGGCTAATGATGGGAAGATGATCAACATACAGCCTACAAGAACCCTCTGGAATGTGAGAGTCCAGCCACACTCTCCCGAGGAGCTCCTCTATCTGTGACCTGGTACTGACTAACCCAGAACAGTCAGTATTCAGGCCCTGAGTGAAACCTGGGAGATAATATTTCTTACTGACTAGGGATAGACCATGACTTCAGGGAGGGTTGAGGTTAGTCTGTCTGACACACAAATATGGCCGCATAGTTGACAGAGGACATATTAACAATGTCGTTAAAATGGTGTCAACTGCCCTACCTGTAGGTGTTAATGTGATCATGGAAGCATCATGTCAATAAGTGTAAAGGTGTATCAAGAGCAGAGGAAGTCAGCCTTGCAAAGGCGTAGATGACTTGGCCTTCACTTTGCATTTCTCTTTACTGTGCTCTTTTCACTTTGCCATAGTTCACTAAACCAATACAAGATAAGCACAGGCAACATGCAAAAACCAGGTGGTCTCTTGCCTTGGTCCATTATAAGTTGCTGCCATATCTCCTAAGGTCTCACGATGTTCCTTGAGGAATGATTTAAGGAGTGAGGATCTTAGGAAAAAGAAAGAGTGCGCGACATAATTCTAAAACAATTTCACATGGAATGGATGAATGAAAGGACCTTCCATAAAGTTCTCCTTGATTCTTAGAATAATTAAGTTCAGAGACACGGAGTACCTGGCATCTTGATACCTGTTTGTCATTCACGGTGCTCATCAGTGGGGTTCCTGAAACCTTGTGATTACCATGTGTCCCACTCCCTTGTCTAGATTGGTTGTTGTGCTGACTAGTTTTAATCATGAGAACTTGAAACAATTTAGACTCACCTGGAAAGAATGGTAATGGGGAATTATTCAAGTCACTTTGGCCTTGGGCTTTTGTGGAGGATCGTTTTGATTATTAATTGGTGTAGGAAGACCCAGAGCCATCACGGATGGCACCGCTCCTTAGGCAGGTTGTCCTAAAATATCTAAGAGAGAAGAAAGCTAGCTAAGAGGTAGCAAGCAAGCAGCAAGGAGTTTGTTATTTCTTTACTTTTGATTATGTAGATGATGTGATCAGCTGCTGAGTTCTGCCTTAACTTCCCTGAAATGAGAGCCTGCAACTTGGATTTTAAGCCAAATATACAGAGTTCATACCATAGCAATAGCGATGGAACTAGAACAATCGGATCTCTTTTCCAGTTTCTTCTTATTCTGACTGTCTCCTTTTGTCTCTCTTTCTGGCTCTGGCTTACTGTCACTTTTGGGGCTTACAAAGGTCACATATAGAAACTGTGTGTAAAGAAGCATCCTTGAGAATAATGGTTTTCTGATGTTGGAATTCTTTTCCTAATGTTCAAAACTGATCTTAATGCTAAACGATATGTTCTTTAAGGTCTCTTAGTGCAGTAGCCTGGCAAAAGTTGGCTTCAATGAATTTTGAAGAACAAAATTGGATTGAATTAAACCTAGTAAAGGTCACACTTGACACTTTTAAAGGAATCCAGACTCAGGAGTGCCAGCCATCCTGAGCATTGTAGGAGAGACAAGGCAGCCCCATGTTTTCTAGCTTGAAGAGTATTTTATTCTAATTGTTTCTGTATTTTAAAAAATCCACAGAACTGCCAAACTTCTGTTGCCATCTCCCAAACCCAATTCACTACTACCTGTCTCGGGATTTATCAAAGAATAAATCATATAGCACCAAATCTTAAAGTGCCAACACAAGTTATATCTGTTCAGTTTACATCTGTGAGGTCAATCCGACTTATTGGACATAACTTGCCAACTCTAGGCACAGGGTTTGTGATGACAGTACAGAAAAGAGGGCTAGAGTGATGGCTCGGAGGGCAGAGTAGTTACACTAGTACCTGAGTTAATATCCCCTTTACCTGCAAAAAGGGGAGTGTAGTGTGTCTAGCTGTAATCCCACTAATGTGAGGTGCACATAGAAGGATCATGAAGGCTTGTTGGTCAGCCAGTCTAGCCAATCACTGTGTTACAGATTCCGTGAGACACTCTTGCCGAAAAACGCGGATAATAATAGAAGACACATGATATCAACCTGTGGGATCCATACATGCATGGCATATGTCTCAACCTACACATACACTTCTCTAACATGAACATAGACACACACACACACACACACACACACACACACACACACTTCAGAATTGTGTAAAGAAAGCAGGCAAAGAAAGCTAAAGGAATGTCACAGAGGGATTGAAAAACAGCAAGGCTTGTTCTGTAAGAGTGTGTGAAATGATTTTTTTCCCATCCAGTTCTGTATCATTATGCCAACCTCAACTCAGTAGCAAGTAGGATGCAGTTTAGACCTTTGACATAAGTCAAACAGTACCTCTTAAATTTTTTCACGTCTTTCATTATGTTTGTTTTTTTCTTTTTTCTTTAAATGTTGACTATACAACTTCTTTTCTGCGTGCTGGCTTATTTGTTTCATTTGCTCTACTTGGGCTGGTATAACAGGTTGATCCAAAGCCTTATGTGTGCCATCACTGCCATGTGGCTCTGTGCATCCTGCTGTTAGGAAGCAGAGGAAGAGTTGGAAGGCTTACTTGCGTTATTGGCCATTCCTTTTCTCACCACTACTATATATGGACAAGACACACATGCATGCACACACAGAGGCACACACACACACACACACACACACACACACACACACACACACACATTGCAGACACGCTCTCCTTAGGTGATGGAGAACATAGATACCTAAAACCCTTCTCAGATTTCAGAGAAAGTGTGAGAGCCTCCACTTCATTTTGACAGAGAGAGAGAGAGAGAGAGAGAGAGAGAGAGAGAGAGAGAGAGAGAATAAGTAATAGGCAGATGGCATTGCCCTAGAACTAAAGAATGTACCACTAAGAGTGATATGCAAAAACAGGTCTGAGACTAAAAGCAGACAAAAAAGAGAGTACAGTGAATAATTTCAAAGTGCTAAGGATGGAGCAGACTCTGTGAAACAAAGGTGAATAAAATCTATTAACATGTAGCAATAATAGAAATAAATTTCACCATAGAAGTTTTAGGGAAAGTGATGAAATAATACATATGAATAACTCTGTGTAAACGCTGACACTATGAAAGCAAAAGTATATATTGTTTACGATCATAGAGATAAAGTGAAAGTATAACTAAAAGAAAACAGGAAGGCAATTGCTCAAAGAGGGATTGGAGGACTGGGGGACACTGCAGGACAAGGCTGTATAAACGGGAGGACCAGCGCTCAATCCCAAGCACTCAAGCGAATGCTGGGTGGGTGTGGCAAACTGCAGTTTCAGCCTTGGAAGGTGGAGAGAGAAGATCTCCCAGTAGGCTGGTCGTCTAGACTAGCTGTATAAGAGACCATTCCTCCTTGAGTAAGCAGGAGACCAATCGAGGAAGACTCTTGATGCACGCACATGCACAAAAGTACATTCTCACTGCACACACACACTCCAAACAGACACATGCAAAAACGAACAAACAAGCCAAAAATAACAACAAAAAAGCATTTGGCTATAGCTTCTTGATGAAACTACAGAGTCATTCAGCTAATCTTAAATACTTATGTAATACTCTTCTTGAACAAGAATTTGGTACCTGAAGATATTCTATATTATTGAATTCATATGTATGTAGCAATGTATTCTTTTGCATACAATATACAGGTCTGTAGGTTCACACATACATACATATACATGCCTATACACTTGTGTGGATATGTGTATCCAAGAAACTGGCTGCGAACTACACTTGAAGTGTTTCGGCTGGAAGGAGGGTAGGAGGTTAAGGCCGGGAAATTCCCTGAGCCATAGAATACAGTTACAAGCCCTTTTCATAGAGCAGTTTTGTGCACGAGCAGGAATAGAGCTGTTATGAGCAATGAGCCCTTTGGATCATAAATAATGAAGGGAAAGAACACAGGGAAATAAACAGGAAAAGTCAAAAAGGAGGAAAGAGAGCTTGGGTGTGTTCAAATAGGCGTGCCTTTATACCAGTGCCCTTATTAAAACACACCCCTCCAGATGTATAAAGTAGTAACTTTAGGACGTTGGCACTTTAAGGGGTCCTTTTGAAAACTGTAAAATTAAATCATCATTCTCCACATGGTTCATCTTCATTGAGGCTTCTTTCAAAAATTTATTTTGGCTCAGGTACTTGTCTGCTGGAGTCTCAGTGCAAAACCTAAGACCAGATGACACCAAGGCTTGACGCACAATGTGAGGGTACTTGGCTCTGACCTCCAGAGAGACTGTAAGCAGGTCTCAATCAGGGCATAGAGGGGACCAGGCTAAGTCAGATTTGTTTTGAGCAAATGTAGCTATTGGATTGAGAAGCAGGGCCCCACCCAGAGGCCAGGATATAGGAATGCTAAGACCTGCACAAGGCTAGAGACTGTATCCAACCTGCTAACAAGTCAGAAGTAGAGTGTCAGGGACTCTAGTATGAGATATGAAATACCTGGGCCAGAGGAAAAATACTGTCATGGCAAAACTAGTAGCCAATATATAAACATTTGTGCTCAGATCCCTTTATGCTCATTTCATTCAAGGTCCTACAAAGAGGACCTGGGACTGCTTGCACATCTAATGGAGTGTGTGAAAACAGAGTATTGCGTTTCATGAACGGATGCCTGGCTATCACCCCAGAGGGGTCTTGATTCAACTAGAGAATCTGTAGCTCAGACATGAAAGTTCCTAGTTTCAGAGAAGTTTCCAGTTACCCAGTGATGTTGGAAGAAATACGAGAGCTGAAATAAGTAGACTGTAGACAGAGGCCCCCAGACATCTCAATGCTGACCAGTGTGGGCTCACACCTCATGCCTCACATGCTCTTCTAAATCCTTGCATTGTCCGAGGTTACTGAAAGAATGTGCTTGGCGTGGTGGGACACGCCTTTAATCCCAGCACTCGGGAGGCAGAGGCAGACAGATTGCTGTGAGTTCGAGGCCAGCCTGGTCTACAAAGTGAGTCCAGGACAGCCAAGGTTACACAGAGAAACGCTGTCTCAAAAAACCAAAACAAACAAAAAAACAAGGAAATAAAGAAAGGAAGGAAGGAAGGAAGAAAGAAAGGAAGAAAGAAAGGAAAGAAAGAAAAAAATGCAGTGATGGCTGCCATTGTTTTCTTTCTGGGGAGGGAGAACACATGGAGCCTAGATTTACTTTAATGAAAAACAGAACAAAGCAAAACAAGAAAAACCAAAACAAAAGAAAAACAAGTGAAATTTTCTTCTTTGATTGTTTTTTAAAGTTTAAAATGAATATGAATGAAGCCCATATACAGGAAAGGTGGAGAGGGGGAGGTGATAATAAATGCATCATTAATTTTCCAAATCTACAGGTAGGCTACACCTATGAAAGATTTATGCATTTTATAGAAATCCAACTTTTAACTTTGATCTTTTTCAATGCTAGCAATATGTGATAAGATGTTCTTCTGTGATTCTGGGCATGGCAGTTAATCACATCTCCAATCATGAGATTCTGTGGAGTATATTTTGTGGCTCCATTATAGTCACACCAAGTAGACATGTATTGGAAACTTCCATTTCTAACAAGTTTATCATGGTGTAACTCCTTGTCATTCAAAGAGCATATCTATACTTTCCAATATTACCATATACTCGTAGATGTCATTATTAGGGCTGCTGTTGCTGTGTTTAAACATCATAACAAAAAGCAAATTAGGGAGAAAAAGGTTTATTTCATCGTACATGTGATGTTAGGGCAAGAACTCAAGACAGGAGGAACCTGCAGGCATAGACTGACGTGGAGGTTGTAGAAGAATGTGGCATCCTGGCTTGCTCCCCGTGGCTTGATCAGTCTGTTTTCTTATATGTGCCCAGGCATGGTACTGTCCCCAGTGAGCTTGACTTCTTATATCAATCATTAATCAAAACTGAAGCATGTTTACACATTTGCCCTTAGGCCAATCTTATGAGCACTTTCTCTTAATTTTGATTGTCTTTTCCAAGATGTGTGAGCTTTGTGTCAAGTTGACAAGCGCAGACCAGTATATTTCTAGCATTCCAGATGCATCCAATGAGATTGGGAGCCTCCCAACATATTGCTTACTCTTGTCAGGACACTTCAGACATAGCATGGGTTGGCTTGCTGGGGTATCTGCCTAGCCAACTGGATGAAGACAAAGTTTTAGAAAACTAAAGTACGTTTTCCTGTGACTTTCATATCAGTTGACAGTTTTAGACCTGGCTTGTCTGGGATTAGTTGTAGTTATTATTACTGCAGGGAAAGGCTACAGTTCAGCTTGGATATAGTCAATTAAAGCAGACACTTTTCAGAGGGCACTGATATGATGGCTAAAACACTTTAGATCCATGGAGATATCCAAGATCTTTTTTTTTTTTTTTTTTTTTTTTTTGAATCTGCAGAACTTTCCTTTGGCAAATACATTTTTTCCCTCTTGCATTTGTAGAACTTTAAGGAAAGTTCAAAATCCACGTGAGGCTTCTGCAGCTTCAGGGTCCATTTGCGTGTTTATTGAAATGTAGAATCACATGTTCTATAGAACAAACATTATTTAGGCTTAGAATAAGAATGTGGGTCTAAACATCTCAGAAACAATCCATAAGTCTGATGCAAGTGAGGCAAATACCAGCCTCCGAGAACCCCAAAATAACACAGATTTGCCAAGACAATCAAATATTTTAAGACTTCTTACAAGGCAGCTACTCTTCCCAAGTCAAGTCTCTCTTCATTTTGCCTTTCAGTGAGGAATAGTCACCCAAGATCGATCTTTGCTCAAGCAGCTGCTGAGATCCAATAAGAGAGCCAAGTACACCAAGACATGGGGTTTTTAAATGCTGTTCTTCAAGGAGGCCCCATCCCTTTCTACTTCAAGGAAGCAGCCTTTTCCCAGAGGCATTTGAATTTCAGGCCCAGGCAAAACTTCTGAACGCTGAAGGCTCTTCTCTGAGCCTCAACCATCACAGTGTGACCTGTGAGCTTCCACAGAAGCCTAAATGGAAAAGAAATCTATTCTTTCTGTTCTTGTTTACCTTGAGCCTAGGAGCTGGCAGTAGTTCGCCAGTTTTCTGCAAAGAATCCCACTTCATTTTGAGGCCAGCTGCACGGACGTTGTAGTCCCATAATCATATCTTTCCAGACAGGCATGCCAACAATTGTGCGGAGCAGCCCCTGAGCCGTGATTACCCTGCAATGATTATTTGTGGGTTTGTCATTCATTTCCTAAAACTGGCTCTTCCTGGCATCTCCCCACCCTATGTTCTTTGGTGCAAGCAGCAGCTGCGTGGCTCAAGTTTACATCTCCCCTTGACGGGTACTCATTGTGGTTATATGAGAGAAAAATTCTGTGATTTGTTTTTAAAACTCAGTGGGCAATTACAATAACAGGGAATAATAGGACGTGGTGTGAGGGAGTTGAAATGCCTTAGGGAAAGGTTAAAAATGAGTAAGGAGTTTAATAAGGATATCTATAGCTGGAAGGTGATGTGTAAGTGTGTAATTCTTGCTTTTGCTTTCTGTTTTGAAAGGCTGTCCTGAGAGGGTTGAAAGTCAAACGGGAAGCAGTAGCTCAGCATCGATGATTGGAAAAGTCCAGACCAAGGGACCTGGATTTGCATAATGGTTCTTAGAGTCCTTTCTATTTGCCAAGCAAGACGGAATGGGCGGATTATGTAGGAAATGTAGCTGCTCAAGGCACAAAATGTAAACCTCTCTCCTCCCAGGAAACACTGACATCCTACCGGGAAGCTTTAAGGTTCACACCAGCAGCAAAGGGCACAAAGCTGATGATGAGGACTACATTCATTCATTCATATTTTGCAAACATTATGTCAGGCCTCCACCTGGTCTGGTCTGAAAGTCTCCGTGGTAAGTACCACACACAATGCAACTAACAAACCTACCAGCACCATTTTTTCTCTCGCAGGCTTCAGGGTCTTATGTGAAAACATGTGTTTACTCAGCCACAGACTCTGGCTCTTCAGCTTAGAGAGACTTCAGGTGGTCAGTCTGTTGGTTGGTGCCCGGTACAACAGTCTTTCTGGTCACCCAGGAAGACATGGCAGCCCACCATAATGTTCTTCTCTGCAGTGCATCTCCTCTTCAGAATGTTTGCTTATGTTTTTTCCATGAGCATCTAGAAATCACTGTTCTGTATATTTTTCTATTTTTCCAAGAGTTTATGGGCTTCGTTTCAGTGTATACATAGCTGTACGAAGGTTTCAGTAGGGTAACTTCTAGAGTTTTTAAGGGATTGTGTAGCTGTATTAAAAAACCAGTCCTAGTCACCGCTCCCAATCATGGGTGTGTGTGTGTGTGTGTGTGTGTGTGCACCTGCAGGTGCACACATGCACACATATAAGTCAATTTTGGCTGTTGTTGTTGCATGGAAGCCTTTACCTTGATTTGGTGACAGAGTCTTTTTCTTGGATGTGGGGCCTATCAGTTATGGCAGGATAAGGTCTCTTTCTCCCAGTATTGTAATTACAACTGAGCCACCACACCAAGCTTTGTATATGGGGGCTGGGGATTGAAACTCAGGTCCTTGTGCTTAGGAACCAAACACTTTCCTTCTGAGCTGTTCCTCCATCCCTTCTTCTTTTTTTGGTTGAATTGAGAAACGCATATTCACAGAAGTAAAGCAATTTGTTCAAGTCATTGTGTTGGTGAGTTTTCAAGGAAGGACTTGAGTCCAGAGGCTCTGATCTCCAAGTTGATGAAGGGTTTCTATTGTATTCTAATTGCACGTTCCTTCTTCCATTATGCTGCAGATGGGTGACAAAGCAAGAATGCTTGCCAAATGTCACACAGGAGCTAGGAAGAGTTGAGGAAGTCCTGAGTAAATGTGGAAGGGTAAAAGGACATTCTGAAGGAATGGATGCTGTTGACATGAATGTGGCCTCATCAAGGACGCCAATGCCTCAGACTCTGTGGAATGCCAAAGGCTTCTTACAGACAGGTTTAAGGAAAGAGTGAAGCTTTCCCTGGTCCATGTGTAGATATTGACACTGGGCAGCAAATGTTGGTCAGCTTCCTCCTCCTGGATTTTTATAGCCACCCTGGGACTGCTTCTCTGCAGAGACAATCTTGCTTAGCTAAATCTGCTTCCTTATTCAACTGTGTACAATAAGGCCACCTCCTCGGCTCAGATGTATAAAAGACATGCCATGCATTTCCAGCGTTTCCAGGTTGGTGTTGTTACTGGGTCCCCAGCAGAGCAAACATCCTGGCTGATCCCACGTTTCTGTACACGAGTCTGTGCATCCCCCCTCGTTACTTCATTCACTTAGGTCAGTCCCTGAGCCATGAAGGTTGAAGCAAGGAGCTTTCTTCTGAATACAGAGGGTAGGAAGACAGTCTCAGGGGATGATGCATTCAACCATCAGGAGCACTAGCAGCCAGAGCAAGGGGCAGGCAGGCTGTGCATGTGCTCCTAGAACTTTCCCACTTATCCATTTGCTCCGCAGCGGCATATGTGCATGTTCTCCTCTGCTCACAACTCCTTGAAGTTGGGTGTGTCATGATAACAATCACGATCTTCCTTTGGATCCTGAACAAAAAGTTTAAATATCTCTATTAGTTGTATTTAGCATTGGTAGAAGCAAAAAAAAAAAAAAAAAAAAAAAAAGCACACAGAGCTTCCATGTGAAAAGCAAAACGGAAGCAGGCATAGAGAACAGAATTCAACGAGAGTGCTCTGACAGGTGGGGTCCCTGGGTGCATTATTTTCTTTGATAGCTAGTGATATTTTTGAAGTTGCATTTTCTTCCAGATGCACTTTCTTTCTTATAATATATTCCCCTTTTGCCTTTGGCTGACTTACTCTGGATGTGATTATAAGCAGAGTTTCCAACCAAAACATGCTGACTTTATTGAGTTTTCCCCACTGGGCCATTGGTGCTCGTGCTAGTGCAATTAAACATGATAGTGTGTGTGTGTGTGTGTGTGTGTGTGTGTGTGTGTGTGTGTGTGTGTGTGTGAGAGAGAGAGAGAGAGAGAGAGAGGTAGTCTGGCATGTAGTAGGTATTCTGTGAATTTACATTCTGTTGAATAGAATTGAATTATGAAGTCATTATAGTGCTTCGTACAACTCCTAACCTCTGTGCTTCCAGAGAAATCTCTTAGGTACCAACAATGTTTCTTCCATATGTAATTCTTTTTATTATTCCATCCCTAATTCTTAGGGATGTGTCTGACGTGCAATGATCTCACTTTCTGCTTGTTACTGAGTGAGTGATTGAGGCAGGTGCAGACAAACAACAGCAGATAATTAGCCATAAATCTTGTCCTTTAATGACATCAGACTCCAGAAGTTACCCGGATGAAAAATCTTCAGGAATTTTGAATATAGAAATATTTTCAGTGATTCCTACTGGAGCATTTCTGATCTATCATGAGAGACTAACTTATTTAATTTGTGTGAATTATAACAAAATTACAAATGTTATAAGAAGCATATTTGCATGATTTAAATGGAATTATGCAATAACAATAGAGGAAAGACCTTAACATTTTAATACAACATCTACAGTGGTGTGCTTACAAGCTGAATTTTATTTTGAATTTGCTCTGATTTTTATATTCAATGAAATCAGTTTATACTTAGTTTAAAAAAAAAAAAAAACCTTAAAATCAAGCCACATTCTTTAAGCTTGAGTCTGTGTTTCCACTAGGATTACTGCCACCTGCCAAGGTATCTGTTACTTCATTTCACTAGAGATTTGACTAAGCAATGCTACCAAAAGTACTGTGCTGGTAGATATCTATCCAGCTCTCTTTGATAATATCTGCCAATTCCCATGGTGTAAATACTCCTGCCATGGCTCACTTTCCAGATGCCAATGCTGGATCTGTAGGTGAAATGGGCACAGTCAGCACTGACCAGGTAGTTGAGCAGGTCTTGTCATCTCATTGCTGAGTACATAGATGGCACCTGGCATGTTATTCTCCAGATTCATGTAGATTCACCAAGGCAAACCTTTTCAGGAAAGGTACCAGTCACGCATGCACATTTTAGCCTTCTCAGAATTATTTGTTTTTGGTTTTGTTTTTTTTTTTTTACCACAGCTCCTCACTCTCCCGCTACAGTGCAAAATTGGCCATAGACAAACACATCAGCAAATGATAGACACACACTCCTCAGGACATTATGTACAAACATAGATGTCAGACAGGCTTCAGCCTGTGAGAGGGTCGGCTTGCCCCGCCTAAGGCACACAATAGGTTTGAAACCAGAAGTGAGTTCAAAGCAAGGTAATAGCTCCTTGGAATTTAGAAAACTTTTAAAAGATATTGTTAGACCCTAGAGGCAGGCTACGGGCAGTTGTGATTACTGTCCTGTCTGTGTGTGGAAGTGTGGGTTAAGGGGAGGCCAAAGCCATTAAAAATGAAAGCCAATAAAATGTTTACTCAATCCCATTGTTTAGGGAGCTGAAGTGCATTTCTATCAACTCTATGGATTCTGTCACCCTAGAGGATGTGAGGACGTTGTGGGCGATGTGAAAGCCAGTAAATGCTCGAGGAGCTGGCTCCTGCTGAACCTTTCTGAAAGCTTCTTTGCATGATATTTATGACTCTTTATCAGAAAGCATGAGGTTTTTAGTGAGGGCAGACACAGGTCTCTCTGTCTCTAGCTAATCTTTTCCCTCACTTAGCAAAAACTCCAGTTTCATCACTAAGTGACTGCTTGCGTCTCTTGAGGGGGCCCCTTCACAGCCAGCATGGAGCAGAGAAGCTGTAGAATTCCTAGTCCTCTACAGAATGGTCTCAGAAACAAACCAAAACCCCAAATGTGTTCAGAAAGATCTGACTGTGGTCAGTAGAGCCAAGGCTCTATTCACATTTGGTTCATGCTTCTCCTTAGCTGACCAGCTCTCTTGCAATTTAATTTAGTTAGAACACCTAAATGGGGACTAGATTATGGAGTTCATAGGGTTTTTTTTCTTCCTTAACTCCAATGCCATCCTTATTTACTGGGGATTTGATAACAGACAAAGGGATCGAGATGTGAAAGCTCTGATGTGCTTAAGGACTATTAAAACGCACTTAACATTCCTCTCTCACCACGTAAGAACTGGATGAACGACTCGGTCCTTAATTCAAGGAAAGTTGTCTGGCTCCTCATCCTGTGATGCTGACTTGATAGCAATAAAATATACATCTCAACAAGGTGGCTCAGCCCTCACCCCTCCTTCAGCACACACACTGAGTCTCAGGAATTCCTCCCCAGAGCCTTTTAGGGCAAACTCTTCAGTGCATAATGACAGACTTTGAGATTCTGGTAATACCCCTTATTAAAACCTTTCACTCTACTGATTTTTATCTTCCTAATATCTGGAACCTCTTAACTCCTTCTGGAGGGACACACATAGCTCCCCCCTCCACTATGTCAAGATCAGAGGATCCAGAAGGGATCAAAAGACAGGGCAGGGGTTGCTATGTCCTTTGTTAGGAAGAGTGGGGTTGGGAGTTCCATTGTTGTTGGAGTGATAGTGATAAGTCTCAGAACCATGTCCCCAGCTCTAGATCCCTTGGATCTTCAAAGGCATTTCATTTCAAGACCAAACCTGTGATTATCTTCATTGCTGAATGTTAGCAATTTATATAGGAACCCCTGTTTCTTGCTTGTGCCTTGACTGCAAGGTCTAGGAGCAGTAGGTGCTCGGAGAACCTGAGAATCAAGGCGTATTTAGTAGAGTTGTCCCTTTCTCTGTGGTGGAGCAGATTTGGGTCATAGGGATATCTTAGAAAACCCTTAGATATATCCTTGGGAAAGGAAATGTGTGCCCTGGAATTCAACAGGTGGCTTTTGAAAATCTCTCAGGATTAGATTTGGAAAGGGTACCAATCTTTTATCTTGTGGAAAAAAGTCTTTAGAAGAGCAAAACAGAATTCAAGTGTGTTTCATTTCTTCCATAAAACACATCTGGGCAAAGCTGCATGCAAATCAGTTCCATTATGAGAAAATTAAACTGCCTAAGCCATCCATCCCTTGTGGTGATCAGTTCCATCTAGCAGACTTGAGGCAAGGAGCTTCAAGTTTTACCTCCCACCTTCATTACACCAGCTAATTCTTAAAATGTTATGACTTAGTGTTCAGACTAAGAGGTTGTGGGGATAAAGACCATTCTTGGCCATGTGCTCACTGACATGGCTTACTTTTCTTCTACAACAAAATAAAGGAAGTCAGGAAAGTGAAACACAGAAAAGTAAAATGACTTTCTCATAGGACACTCAACAGTTGTCACCAGGAATATTCTTTGTGCCCAGTGAGGGTTTTAGAAGGTGTCCCACAGAGTCTTAAACCTATAGTCCCAAAGCTGAAAGAAAGCTCAGGAGAATAAGACTTCGGGGGCAGTGAGCTCACTCTAAGTGCTTTACAGAGATTAGCACTTATGTCTGAAGACAAGTAGGTCATTGTCAGCAAAGGAAAAGACCCTACGACAGCTGGGGAGTTCAGCTCTTCTCCCTCTCAGCATCTTCTTGTCTGTCTCCCTTTGGCCCTTGTCTTCCAACTCTCCTACTTTGTTTCTGTGTCTTGTGATTGATATGCAAGATTGTAAAACTATGGTTTGTTTTATGGAAGAGAGAAGACTAGTCAAATTCACTAACAGGTAGGTTCACATGCAAAATTTTGGTACAAATCTTGATCATCTGTTGGAAGTATGCTTGACCTTCTCTTTGTTTTCATTTTATCTATCTATCTATCTATCTATCTATCTATCTATCTATCTATCTATCTATCTATGTGTGTGTTGTTGGTATGTGTGTTTGTGCATATACATGCCCAGTAACCATGTAGGCCAGAAGAGGATCTAGAATCCATGGGAACAAGAGTTATAGATATCTATGAGCCACCGTGTGTATGCTGGGAATTAAAATTGGTCCTCTGCAAGAGCAGAAAATACTCTTAAATGCAGAGACATTTCTCCAACCCCATATCTGACCTCTACTAAACCCTTTGTTGTTCAGGAAGGCAAACGGTACTTACCCTTTGGGAAAGTCAAGCTTGAGAATAATAGGAACAGGTGAGTGTTGTGGACCCAGGTATTATACCACCAAAATGCAGAGGCTGACACAAGAAGTTCTTAGGCAACCTGGTTACATGCTAAGAGCCTGTATTCAAAAGAAATGAATGACTGTAAGAACCATGGTCTTCCTCTCAGCACCCACACAAGGGCTCCACTGTTATTTCTGCAATTGCATGTTCATCATGGTTATAAGCTGATTGCTCTGTCTGCTCTTTTAATAAATCCATATGATCATTTAAAGTGCTGGACTCTAAATTGTTCTGTTGCCTCAGTACAATGGTCTATGTACACCAGGAAGTAGTAAAGCTGTCCTGTACTTTCTTGAATAGAGACTGTTCCTGTGAGCTCTTAACAGAACTAAGACTATCAGTAGAACCTGCATGTGTTAAATTGAGAAAGACCAATTGGAGGTTTTTCTCCAGGCCAACCTCGCATTCTTTTTGTAGGGGGATTTCACAGATATGCTTGGCATTCCGACTTTAAAATACCATGGCAACCAGATGCTGAGCCCTGAGCAGGCAGCAGCCATGGCATCAAGACTGGGATGAGAAGTTTATTGTATTTCTAGTGTTTGAAAAATATTTACCGTTGTGCCATCCTTTGTGCTCTCCTCTGTAAAGTCAGAGAAGCTGCCATTTCTGCTACCTCATCCTCTGTTTCATGGCCAGTCACTGAACTTCACTAGCACTGGCTTTCAAGCTGTCAGCCCTCTTCTTCCCACACTGAGGACATTCACCTTTGTATTCAGTGGACAAAGGGCCTGCCAAACAGCTTGAGGACCAGAGTTTGAACCCTCAGCGCTAACATAAATAGGTGGCTTGTGGTTGGCATTGCAGTGTTGGGAGGCAGAACAGGCTCCAAGGCTCGAAGGCTAGCCAAGGTACACACAACTGATGAGCTTTGATGTGCACACATACAGAGGAGGACACATGACCTCAACCTCTTGACTGTACTCATTGGCAAGAGCACAGGTATGCGCACCCTTCTCCCAAGAACACATGCATACACACACAAGGAGGAATTCTGGAGAATGCCAGCTGCGCACTAGCATTCTCTTCCTCCACATTCTGGTCTGTGGAGATGGGCAGCACCCCAAACACACCTTATCAATGCCATGAACTTCGCCATGCATTTCCTTCCATGATAGCCTACACCCTCTCAAACCACTCCCCAAATATCTCCTTTCTCCCTTAACTTGCTTTTGTCAGGAGTTATATTATAGAAATAGGAAAGTAGCCAGTACAATAACTTTCCTCGCAATCATTCTTTCTCCAACACAGTTTTCAGAAGATTCAATACCATGAGGGGGTACTTCCCCTGTTATTTTCATTCACTCCCCTGTGTGTTGGAGCTTGGTCAACCTCCTTTATAGACAGCATCTGGGAAAGATGTTTTATGCACAAACTGGAGACAATTGAGTCAGTAATAGAATGGCTGTGTGAACTACAATAGATTGAAATGATAGAATAATATTTGTTGGAAAAGAACTGCAAATACCTCTACATGCAATTTATATATACACTTCACATGTACACATATACATATGTGTGTGTGCTTGTGACCATTTGTGAAATGTGTGTGAGTGTGTGTGTAAATAGGAAACCATGGTTTTCTAAACTACTTGAGGAATTTAAACTTATTAATGGCACTGTTTATTTTTGTGTTCATATATATCATCCCAAATTTGTCAAGCAGAAGCTCTCTCAATGCTATCAGTTTTCTTCCTCTATCATTCTTTGAATATTTTCGTGCTCTCTCATTCAAGCTATCTTACCTAGTTATTCCTAAGACCTGGTCTTAGAACCAGCCTTTTCTTCTTCCACCACATAGATCCTGACATCTTTTCTAAAAGATGTGAATGATAGTAATTAGAACCTAAACCTTTAGAAGTGAATGTGCTAAGTGCTTAGCTTTTGTTAAGAGCTTTTATGACCAATGGGCAGTCCTAGGACATGTGTATAGCAGACTAAATCCAATGTTCACCCTACCTAAAAATGTGACTCTACTTGAAAAGAATGTCTTTGTATATACAATTACTTTAAATGAAGTCATATTGGTTAAGGATGCATTGTAAATCCAAAGACTGGCATGTTTATAGAAGAAAGGAGAGAGAGAAGAGGGGACATAGTCACAAGCATAAGGCCATCTGAAAGCATGCAGAGACTAGAGCCATGTGTGGCCACAAGCCTTAAAATGCCAACATGGGTCCAGCATTGCTGGTTTCCACTTGCAGCTATGAGAGAGGCAGAATCTGTTATCTTGCTCCAAGCCTCCAGAAGGAACCATTAATAAGTTCTTGATTTTAGATTTCTGGCCAGATCAGTGAAAATACATTTTTGCTGCTTTCAGATAGTTTCTGATAAGTTAAATGGCAATACTAGAATATTAAAACAATGTGTATGTATGTCTGCCTGTGTGCGTTTATTTACATATACGTTTTCACTCATGTTTACTATTCTACAATTTTTTTCTCCTGTTCCCACTCAAAATTATGAAGGTTGCTCTCCCCATATATAATGTATATAACTATAGGATATATAGTGTACAATATATTATATAATATATATTCTCTTTCTGATAGTGAGATAGCCAACTCCCATTATCTTGATGTTGACTCCTTTGATGAGCATCTATATTATTCTCTTTTATATTATGAGAGCAGAATAGCAGCGACTGGGTAATGCATAGATAAATATATTCCTCACAGTTCTAAGTCTAGGAAGTCCAATAATTAAGGTGCCAGCATCTGTAACTTCCTTCATTGTATTATTATCACTGCCCCTGCAGTGAAGGGGCAAACGGGGGCCAGAGCTTAAACCCACACATGAAGGTGGAGCCTTGACAACCTAAACATCTCTAACCATTGTGCCTTTGTGACCAGTGAAGAAATTTTCCAGGTTGTGTGGTCACTTCGGAGGGTAAGTTCCTCCCAGTGAGTGAATGCACTCAGTATCTGAGGAAAGGTTGATCAGTTTGCAGATTCTGGTGTTTTGCCTGTTTTGTGGTTCTAGAAGGTGAGCAAGAGACCTCATGCTTGCTTGGCATATTTTCTATACTCCCTGCTCTTTTACCAGAGTTTGAAAATATTTGGAATATTTTATTATTTTAAAAATGTTTTCAATATATTTGCATAAATAGAAGCATTTCCCCTCATTTTAGCTTATTTTTTTTCTTATTTTATCTTTTCTTATCTACTCTAAGCCATCTAAAGGAGAACTCACTTCGTTTATTAGTCTTGGAAATATTTGGGTTCAGTTATACTCATAATCTTGTTTTCATCCGTTGCATTCCAGGCCATTTGGAGCTACCATGACCAAGTACAAGCTTCCTGTGTAGATGGTACAAACAGCCCTGTCACCATTAAGCCCAAGTCTCACTTTGCTGGCTTCCCACTGAATAATCAGGAATGTTCTACAGCAAGCTAACTATAAGTTATGATCACCATTAAGAGCACAACACATGGATGGAACTCAGCCTGCTGACTCTTTGGGCTCTAGAACTAGGGCATTTGTAAACATGTATTAGTTGTATGGTCTTGCACACCTTGTTCACATTGTCACTCAGTGTCTTTGTCTCTAAAATGGGGGTTGAAAGTTCACTGAATTACAGTGACAGCTGAAAGTTAATGGACTTAAAACATGGGTTGAATTCTCTCTCTCTCTCTCTCTCTCTCTCAAGATATAATTTTACCTCAAGGTCCCAGAGCTATAATAGTGCCCGATGGCAGTAAAGATGGCAGCAAGATGCTTTCGTGGTGCAGGAACAGGAAGCCAAAGCTGACAGAGATCACAGCTTCAACCACAAGCAGGAAACAGAGAGCTAACTGGAAGAACGGTGAGGCTATGAACTCTCAGAGATGTCCTTCCCTTGGCAGATCATAACTTCTCTGAAGTGTAAAAGCTGATGACCTAGGGTTCAAATGCCACAGTCCATGAAGTACATTTCCCATTCAAACCAGCATACATGCTATCCAAAAAAATTTGTGTATGTGTGAGCTTCTGTATTTAGAATTTTGATGTATTCATTTTAGTGTCACTAGACACCAAGGATGTTGTTAGTGGGTTCTAGTTCTAGCTCAGCTTCTATCACTAACCCTGCCATTTCAGAACACACTGTTTCTTTCTGGATTTTGTTGCTCCTACTCTGTTGAGTGAAGGAAGGTGATGGGGATTGAAATGCTTAGCCCAAAAGTTACTTCTAACTTTAAGCTCTCATGTAGCAGACAATGGTTATATCTAGGTCCTTGTCCCTGCCTGGAGGAGTACACATGGCATGTTACATGGCACTAAGCTGACCTAACATAGATTGGTTGGATGGTCATGCAATTTTACAGTGTACTCAGCAATAAATAATATTTGAAAGTAATACCACTTCTCAACTTGTCAAAATGTTTCACTTGAGTAGTTAAGAAGTGGGAAAATTTGTGAATGACTAAGGCAAAAAAGTAGAGTTAGTAGTACTGTTTCATGGATGAAGGACTTTCTTAAATATGGTTTGGTAAACAAAGTAACGGTAGACTTTTTCCTGGACTCCTTGTGCCCCCCCCAATATATGGAAAAACATGCCTTAAAAGCATTCCTCAAATAGCCCATTACATTGTCCCACTATCCTAAGTCCTGTCCAGCCTCCTTGATGAAGTAGTCTGACCCTCTGACAAGAGTTTCCGCACCATCTCTTCATGCCTTGTTGGTTTAGTTTCACATGATGGATGACATGACACGCAGTCGGCAGGGCTGTTGGTACCTGCTCTGTAAATGACTCTGGTATCATGCCGCCAAAGGCAAAGTGACCATCTCTCAATTCTGGCTGAGCATTTTGACTTCAGATTTTCAAGTATGGAAGCTGGTGATTTATGAGACACAAAAGTATCGCATAAATGGCCTTCTATTCCTCTTGACAAGGATAGACTCCCTATGTAACCTCCAGCCTATGCTTCCTCAGCAGAGCAGCACTGTGCTAGCAAGGATAGAATAGCTCCCCCCTTTCTATCTATCACAAAGAGCTAACATTTGCACCAGCAGGTGTTGTGGGGATTAGGCGTGACCACTGGAGGATCAGATAAACAGTAAGGTCTCAGCTGAGTCATTTTCACTTCTCTATGCTTATTGGCAGATGCTGCAAAGAGAATGGAGATGAGAGCTGCAGGTGGTAGGGCATTTGTCAATACTACCCATAGGGTAGACATACTGCCCATGAGGTCCTGGGTTCAATTAATACCCAGCACTGTAAAACAAAACCAAACCAACATCCCTTGGTTTCTACTGAATGGCTGTTGCTTTCCTGGTCATGATGGCACAGGATTATAACAGCAACACTTAGAGCTGAGGAAGAGGGATTGGATATTCCAGGTCAGGTTGGTCTACATAAGAAGACGATGACACTAAACCTCTACCATGAAGAGAGAGAGAGAGAGAGAGAGAGAGAGAGAGAGAGAGAGAGAGAGAGAGAGATCAACCTGAAGTTCTGTGACAGTGTAGATGGAAGGTTACTGCCAGAAAATCCTTGAGAGATGGTTTATGCTTTACAGACATCTAGTGTCCTCCCATATCCTTTGTTGATAACTAAGACATCTAGCAGCCCTGAAAACATCTGTGTGGCATTATTTCACCTTCATGCTCCCCCTTGCAAGCTGAGACACAAACATGAGGAGAGGCTAAAAGATATGATGGTCATAAGGTGGCCAATTTTCCTTGTGGCCTAGTACC
Organism: Acomys russatus; assembly: GCF_903995435.1. Lineage (NCBI taxonomy): Eukaryota > Metazoa > Chordata > Mammalia > Rodentia > Muridae > Acomys > Acomys russatus. The sequence continues at coordinate 64,979,772 of NC_067142.1, read as the reverse complement.
TTCATGACAAAGTCTGAATGGTAGAAATGCACACCGAAATCTTGGTCCTCAAATCTGCATGGGCTCAGACAGAGGGATGAGCTAATATGTCGGTGAGCTTTCTGTTGCTGTGATACCATACCTGGGATGAGAACGTACAGAGTAAAGTGACACTGTCTTCATAGTTTTGGAGGCTCAGGCCATGATTAATTGGTCCTGATGCTTTGGGCCAGGAACGAGGCAGCTCATGGTCCTAGGAGAGGGGGTTGGGCCAAGTTACTCACCTCAGAAGCTACAGAACAAAAATGACAAAAGGAAGGTGCAGCGACATAGAATTCCCCTTAAGAGCAGGAGCTCAGTGACAGAAGGACCCCCACAAGACCCTGCTTCTTACTGATAAGGGAACAGTGACCCTCTAAGCATCACAGTGTTTCTCTTATTTGGAGGTAAGGGTGAGCTGGGTAAAGATGCAAAGGGCAGATTGGCTGGGAAACAGGAGCTTGAGCAAAGTTGGTATCACTGTTCACATCAACATCATGTGTTGTCCCTTGTAAAGAACAGAGGTTCAGTGATCTATTTTAAAATGGAGCTATCCAAATTAAAAAACAGTGTACAGGACTAGCCCGACCACTGCTCGGGGTGGCCTCCATGTGAACTTACCTTGGTTCTTATTGGCTTCAGGGCTGCAATAGATCTTTCTTTTAGAAGACTTACATGGAGTTAGTACAGCAAGCCACCTCAGAAGGATCGCTGTTTTATGGGAAACTCTGCAGTATTTGGACTCAGCTCAGAACACTGTAGTCATTAATACATCTTTGGCACTTGTTCAATGCATCGATTCTGCCACAGCCTGCTGCTTCTTGCTCTTGCAATCTCAAAGATGGGAGTGGTTTGGCATTTCTTTGAGTGACATATTTTTGTGGAAAAGAAAAGGTGACTTAGAGTTTTATAGTCATTTATTATTTTTATTAGTGGATGAGGAATTCAAACCCACTTAAGGTTGGAGAAATGCTTTCGACACTTTTCCAGACAGAAGGCTTGCAAAACAAGGTCTTTGGATTCTTACATAGCATTCTTTTGGAGGGTTATGTAACCGATACTTCGCTGATTTATTTAGCTTGGACTCACTTAATGGTGACTTTAGTATGACATACTAACTGCCTGAAAAGCAAATTGAGATTTCAAATAAGCGCTGAAAAGGTCTCCTGGCTCTAAGAACAGGAAGTGACATATCAGCCCAAACAGTCCTTTAGCTTTGAAATTTTGCTTTTCATAAAAATGAACAGATCAGGGAAGAGACAGGAAACCAGCAGCCATTTGAGGAGACACTAAACTTGAAAATTCTATTTTTAGAGACAAGCATGAAGGTGTAGGGGGAGGGGTAGCTGAAATATTTCCACTGATCTCCACTGCACCCAGACTACTGAACATATCACCTCAATGGCTAAACAGTCTGCCTGTCTTATGTTCTTCAGTGGGTGCTCAGGCAGATTCTAAAGGAGTGAACACAGACCTGGCGATACACAGTGGTCCTGTGGTTCAGAGGCATTCTCTGTCACCCTGAACTCTGTTAGGTCCCAGTTAGGCCGCTGAATAGAGGTACTCATTGTGACAAGGAGCTCAGGGTTTTGCTTGCTGCGGTTGCTCTTGTTTGTAGGTTAGTATTGGCTTCTGAATCTTGAGAATAGGTGTGTGTCACATCCGTGTGTCACATGCCAAGCAGCTTGTGAGTGCTCAGCTGCACGAACCCGCAACATTTCAACGTTATTGTTAAAAATGACCTTTTGTTAAATGACCTATTGTTAAAGATGAGGTCATCTGCTGAGAACTAGATAGCCTGATAAGTATATTTCAGAATGTTGTTCTTGTTGTTACCACTGTACTGATGTCTGTTATGATTCATTTGTTTTGTAGCTTAGGTGCAACTGTCCTGTAGTTGTGCACAATGGCTGAGTCACAGCAATGAAAATGAGATGGAAAAGTAGAAAAGGGTGAGAGGAAACAGTTAGCATATTCAGGGAATTAGTCGTGAACAGAACATCTGTACCACCCTCTCCAAGGCTTAAGGAAAATCTTACCGAAAAGGAGGCAGAAAGAATGTAAGATTTGGAGGGCAGGGGGTCATGCTGTGGAACGCTGCCTTCCAAGTATGACAAGGCCTTTACTCTCACACATTTGAAATAGCTAAGATGATCAGCACCAGACCATCAGTGCTCCATCATGGAGGAGGGAGGGGCTCATGAGGACCTGCCCCTCTGAGGATTTAGAGTCAGCCATCACTGGAGAAGGGAGACACATATTCTTCAGTGGTATAGTCACTGGTATATTGGTCATGCTCTGGGGACATATCGCTCATTCATGACTCTGTAAGAAATCCCAATGAAACTCATTGTGCCATGAATGAATGAATGAATGAATGAATGATGAATGAATAAATAAAAGAATAAGGGGCCCAGTAGTAGTGGAGGGGAACAAGAGAAGGTAAATGGGGGCATTAATATGATCAAAATTAATATACAAATCTCTGAAAATGTCTGAAATGAAAAGCAAATCTCTGAAATGAAACCTTTGATGAGGTATAACTATTATGTGCTAATATATTAATCAAAGTCACAGAGCAAAGCAAGGAGGACGATATGCAGCCGCCGCTGCCCTTCATTCAAAACCTGATCACAACATCTGAATTGCTGAACTTCCTTCTGCTAAGGGCCATTCTGCCTTTTCCTTAACCCAGATCCTAGAATATTCTCCATGGGTCCCACTCTTCTACATATCTTTTGAGCAGACCCTGGCAACCTCTCTGTCAAGAATGTCTTCTCATGGCTGCATAGCAAATGACCTTTAAAAAAAGACAGCATGTCCACACAGCAGAATCCAAGTCAGGGTGCTGTACTACCTTGTAGACTGGAGATGTGCGCCCACTGGGTAAGAGTCAAACAGGCATATAAAGGCCTGAGCCTTGGCTCAACAGCTGTACTATAGGTGTGTCTGCTTGTCCCACCCCTTTACATCCCTACATGGGAGCTGACGCTTTAAGGACCTAGCAGCCTACTCATCCCTGCTGTGCGGAATAACAGAGGCTTCACTTGACCCTCAAATTTCACGTGTTTTGCCAGCATTCATAAAACGGTGGCAAACTTGTAGTAAAGCATCAGCTTCCCCCAACTTTTCCTTTTTACATTTTATTTTAATTGAGGTATTGCTCAAATTTGGGTTGTTAACATTTATAATGCCTTACATTATTAAAGAAATGTTTACCATGCAATGAATTTCCATATCTAGGAGCTATGATATGATATTTCAATATATGCATACAGCACATATGGATCAAATCAATGTAATTTTCGCTCCCACTGTCTCATCGTTACATCATGTTTGGAGCCTCTGAGCCTCTTTCCTCTAAATACTCATGAAATGTATAATAGGTTTTTGTGAACTGTAGTCACCCCTCTGCTCTTTAGAAGATGAGAATTTATTACTTCTATCTTAACTGTGTTTGCTTACCCGTTGTCTAACCTCCCACTACTCTCCCATTCTTCTAAGCCTCTATTAATCACTCATATATGTGCTGAGCCATGTTTTACACAGCATCCACATGAACAAAATTTGCTTGTGCCTGTCTTATCTCACTTAGCACAGTCTCATCCAGATCCATCCATTTTTGCTCTAATTGGTAAGGTGTCATTCTTTTCATGATTAAGCAATATTCCATTGTGTAACCACAACTATCTTCATTATTTCATCCCTCCATAAGGATATGCTGTCTGTAACTTATATTCCACCTCATCACGTAGTGTGAGAATAGTAGAGAACAGTAAAACAATCAACAGGAACTGAAATTTCTCCTTTGATGCACTGATGGCATTTTCTTTGGGCATGTATTTAGGATTTGGATGACCACATCATAGTCTATTTTCATGTCGTTGTGATAAAATGCCACCAACAAAAGCAACATGAAGGAGAAAGTGTTTATTTTTGCTCACAGTTCAAGGGCATGGTCTGTTCTGGCACAGAAGTGATAAAAGCCTGGATTAGCTGGTAACAGGAGGAAACAGGTGACGGAGGCTTAGGCTCAGCTCACTTTCTTTTTACAGGCTCCAGGATCTGATGTCAGGGAATGACGCCGCCCATTGAGGAAAGGTCTTCCCACCCAATTGGCATAATGAAGATATGCCCTTCTTAGCATGCTCAGATGACCAGCTCCCAAGTGATTCTGGATTTCACCAAGTGGGCAATTGAGATTAGTCACCATAATGCACTACATCTATTTGTAGTGTCTTGAGGAGCCTCTGTCTCGTTTCTCATTGTGATTGTATGCATTTCTATTTCTTCCAACCATATATGAGACTTCCCTTATTTCCATATGATTGCCAACATTTATTTTTAAGCATTTGGATGAAAGTTGCATTAACCAGGATGAGATCATATCGCATTGTTTTGGCTTGCATTTCCCTGATGACAAATGGGTTAGAACTTTTATTTTTCATACTTTACTAATTTCAATTGGAAGATTTGTATCATTGCTACTGGTTCTTTTTTAAGTTAATGGAATTGGGATATAATTTCTTTATTAGATGAACAGTTGGATGTTTTTTCTGTAGCTTGACCTCAGTTTTGTTGATCATTTCTCCCACAGACAAAAATATTATTCTTAGTTATTACAACCCCATTGGCCTTCATTTTTATTTTTTATACTTTTGGTGTCTTATCCAAAAATTACTGTCTGTTTTTTTTCTAGCAGTTTCATGTTTCAGGTTTACATTTGGGTCATTGGTCCATTTTGAATGGATTTTTATGCAATGGGAGGTATATGGATCAAGTTCCACTCTTCTGTGTAGACTGTCCAATATTTCCAGCACTATCTGTTGAACAAGGCATTGTTTTCCAGTGTGTATCCCTGTGAATACATAGATTCCTCTTGAACACCCTTTGTCTTTCTATTGCCTTGTGTGGTCAGATTCTGCTGCGCTGTGCTTGTTTGAGTCACTAGAGCTTTGCAGTGTGTTTTGAGGTAGGGCAATGTGACGGCTTGTGCTCGATCCTCTTGATTACTGGCTTTGGCAATGTTGAAGAAGCAGGGACAGTCATGGTCCTGCCTTGCTCTCTGCCATAATCTGTAAGAAGGCCAAATTGAATTGTCCTAGAGTGGGAACTGTCAATCCGAGAATGAGGACTGCCAATCCTAGACCCAGGGCTGCCTACCATGACTGCTTTCATGAAGTTTTCCCTATGCAAGCCTCTCTGGTTAACAGGTTCAGGCCCTTCTTACTTTGGCTATGAAATCTCATGTTTGCTTATTCTAACCTCAGCCTATTTCACACAGCCTTTATGAAGCTCAGGTAAAATTCCATGAGTGGCAAGTGTCGCCTATCATATAAATATCATGTTGTATTTTTGTCAAATCACTGGACATGTCAACAGTCTGCTTTCTAGAGTGGCTGAGAACAGATGAGATATGATTATTATGTGATGAACAATTCATCACTGCAGAAAAAAGACATAAATCAGGGGACTTCAGGTGTAGTGAGTGGGTAAGCCAGGTTCTCTGTGTAAATGATAGAAATTCTGAATATCAGCACTGGGGAGCTCAGATGGATTGTCAAAATCACAGGCTTTCAACAATTAGAGGGCAGCCATTTCCATCATGGAGCCTCCTGTCTCATTATCCTGGGAAGCTGCCTTAGTCATGTTAGAGAAGCCTAACACAAGTGCACACAGTCAGGGGAGAAGTTGAGGATATGGAGAGAGAGAGAGAGAGAGAGAGAGAGAGGGAGAGAGAGAGCTATCTTGCAGTAACTTAGCAATCAAGGCATTAGCAGCCAAAAAAGCTTTGCTTGTAGAGGAGTTAATGGATTTATATTATTTGTGGTTATCTGGATTTCAGATTGATACCATAAATATTCAGACTCTGAACTCAGCTGGAAGCAGCCGCCACTGACTTTTCTGTGACCTAACTGGAAACACTAAATCAACTGTCTCCTTGACTTTCAAGGGAATGACATCCCCCAAGCCCATGAGATAGCATCGCCTCGGTATTTATTGCCTCCAGAGGACCTCGGCTTAGTATGGTCTGTAACTACAGCCCCACGCTGAATGCCAAGTCTAGCTAAGATTGCTAAATCACCAAGTTCTCTGTGCTGGGTTGGAGAGAGCCTTGACTATGAATGTAGATGCCGCCTAGTCCACGAGATGCACAAAATGAACTGCTTTCCAGGGCAAGCCTAGTAACATATTATCGTCAGACTGGTGCGCATTTCAACCAGTGGCCTTTTCTATTGCTTGCTCTTGCCAGGGTTCTTAAAAAGTTCATCTGTGAGAGAGATAGAATCATGAGTCCAGTTCCAGGTATGAGGACATTTTCTTCCTAGAATGTGGGGGAGTTGCTTTCAGTTCTTTCAGGCAATGGCTGACAAGCTCTTTATGAGATGGGGTCTGAACCTTTCCCTGTCGCACTCTGGAGCTGACACTAAGATGCTCATGATAGGAGAAAAAGGAATGTGATCCTCCTCCTTGCAAGGATTGAGGAACCTTCCACTGGCAACTGGCTTCCTTTTGCTCCATGACAAATTGCGCTGAAGGCTTGACAACACCAAATCCATCATAAGGATTGGCCAGCTCCTTCTTTCTGTCAGCTTAACAGATGTGGCAGCAGCCACAATGTCAATAAAGGTTATGTCCTGCTTCAGAGAAAAAGGGGCCAAAACACCATTTAAGTAATTGCTTGTGGAGAGAAAAAAAAAAGCCAAGCCCTCTTTGGAGGCAGGCAATCGCATTGTCGTGATGGGCTTCTCACATGGGCAGAGTCTCCTTTCTTTCCCTGATGAGCTGAAAGGTGGTCTGGGGGGTGGGGGTGGGGGGAAGAAGATGTGTGGGTCTATTACCAGGAAAATGGCTAAGACATAAGTGATGGCAAGTTGTGACTTTCCAGGTCCCATCCACACAGCATTTGGAAACCTACCAAGAATCCTTCTGTTACCATTTGACCCAGCTGTAACACACCCCAGATGTCATAAAACTTCCTTTGAGGGTTTGATGCAAAGCAGGGGGAAGGGAAGGAGCCATCATTAAGGAAACCCAACACAATGTGGGGCTTGTTTTATTCACCAGTATTTTTAAATCCAGAATCTCACATAGTACTATTTTTGTGGTTGTTCATGATTAGGCACTCTGAATATCCTAATCCAAGCCTAAAGAACAAAAGGTTCCTGGGAAAAGAGAATAAGAGGAAAGGGAAGCGTGAGAAGATTTAGACCAGCTGCAGTGAAAACATATAGATGCAGAGTGGCGAGTCACGACACCATCATAGTGTGTCTCAGATGGAGCACAGCCCAGCTGCCATGCTGAGGTCTTCGTGGTGACCCAACTCTCCCAGGCAACTAGGGATAGGAAAATAACAGGCCTGAATTTGCATGTCTGATAAATTCATTTGGACAGCTGTGTGAAGTATGGGTCAAGGAGAAGAACGGAGGCAGAGTTGAAGTAGGCTTAGCAAAAAACACAGTGAGGGTCACGACAAGGGAACCAACCACAGAGATGTAAAGAAAGGATGAAACGTACACAGCCAGGGTTAAGCTGACTGGACTCATGAGACGATGTGCCTGAGGGCCCAAGGAAGAAGGCTCTTCGTATAAGGCCCACTGTTCTTTGTGTGAGAACTATATTGTGATACCTCCAAGTATCTGGGCAATGGGCATCTGACTGAGGAGTATCTCACCTTGACCGACAACTTGCTAGGATCTAAACTCACTAGGAGATGAGCTTCTGGGCACATGTGTGATGTACTGTCTACGATAAGTTAATTGAGTCAGGGAGACTCTTGGTAACCATGGGTGGCAGGGTTCCGTGAGCCAGGATCTGCCTGCATGGAAAGAAGGGAGGTCCTAGAATACTGGCATTCATCAAGCGTCCTGACTGTGGACACAGTGCAACCAGTTACCTCAAGCCCCTGTGGCTGTGTCTTTCCAATCATGATCAAGTCTACTGTCGAACTGTGATCTTCCTTGATGTTTGCAATGTCTGAGGAATTCAACACAGTGGTGAGATATGCAGGTAAAACAGAGTGGGACAGTGATAAGTTTAGCTTTGTATAGGCTCCATTCAAAGTTTCAGTAAACACTTCCCCACTTTCAAAAACTTGCCTCAGTTTCCAATCTATAGACACTACCACAAATTTCCACATCTATAGGACAACTGCATTTGGAGAATGGGTGCTAAGCTCAGTCTTCATCCCAAGTTTTGATGAGAGTATGTGACTAATATTCATGAGGATGCATCGCTGTCTCTTCTTGCTGGATTGCAAGGCTTTGCTAATACAACAATGTCTACTGCGACCTTCAAGAATGGCATCTGGAGAAGGAATCCTAACAGCAGATAGCTGAAGTCTTATATTAGTGGATTCATGCACACAGTCTGAATAGATTTTATTCTGGAGAGAAACCTTCTTGCTGGCTCTGCTGCCCATCGGCATTACCTGGACCTTCCAGTACAAGCAGCAAACAGCTGCATAAGTTAGCTGAGACAGAAAAGGAAAGAGTTTGGTTTCATAGTCACACAACACGAAGGAGAATGGTATGACTGGGTCTCATGTCTAACAAGAACCAGGGTTGTGATCCATTACCCAATCGCTCTCCTACTCCCTTGCCTTTGATGCTACTGCACTCTCTGATGGACTTCCTTCAAGAGCTGGACAGTGCCTGTTGTCAGATCCCAGGCTTGTGTTTAAGTCTCTCTACTCAAGAAGGCCTGTTCATTGTCCCACATCTTTATCAGGCAAGTTCCAGACTCCCTGGATAGAACATTAATGTCTTGTTCTCGTTAATAGGAACCCTGATTTGAACAAAAGAACATTTTCTGAATTCAATGGGGTGGAGAGACAGAGAAAGTATTTCTCATAAGAAAGTATAGCGACTCCAAGAAGCAACAGATGCATGTGAGCTGTCTATCACTACAGTGTTTGCAAATCCATGCTAATCTCAAACCTCCCTTAAGGCCAAGGACAATGTAATTGTAGAGGCCCCGACTTCAGTTGTGCTTTAGGATAGAAGCCCATGCAGGAAGGATTAGTGTAGCCCACATGCAGAGTCCTCCTTCCCTCTCCTGTGTTCTATGCCTCTGCTAAGCCACTTAGCACAGCCCCAGGGAAGTATTGTTTATGTCTTTGTCTTCATCTCTGCAGCATGCGCTCCTGGAGATTGGTGGCTTGTATCTTCAGCATATGTTCAGCACCTGACCCAGAGCTTGGCACACTAATTCAGTGGCATTTTGCTGCCTACCAGAAGAGAAAGGTGTGATTATTATTGGTCACAGAGGCAGCAAGATTTTTAAAAACAATATGGGAGAAAAATATTTTCACTGTGCTTCAGATAAAGAATGGTAACTAAACGTGGGATTAAAGGCCAGCATGGTGTCTTAGGCTTGCAATTTCAGCTTCTTTGGAGGGTAAGGAGAGATAAGACTACAAACTAAAACTCTGCCTATGCATAGTGTGAGATTCTCTTCCTCAAAATAAAATTAACATGTAAGAAGAGGATGTTAGATATGGGTTTGTGGGAGAGCAGTGTCCAAGCCTGCATGAGACCCCGTGTTCAATCACTCTCTGGTAATAGGAAAGTCATTTTTATTTCAGTTACCCCTGAACTCCCACAGCCCTCTCATAGTGGCCTTTACTTTTTCCTGACTGGGACTGAAGAGATAGTCCAGTGGTTAAGAGCACTTTTTGCTCTTGCAGATGACCTGGAATCCACTCCCAGAACCCACATGGTTGCTCACCACTGTCTGTAACTCCAGGTACAATGGATCTGATGTCCTCTTTTGGCCTCTACAGGCACAGCACACACATGGTACACAGACATATATACAGGCACACACACACACACACACACACACACACACACTAAATAAAATAAATCTTTTCTTTGGTTAAAGAGAGAGATTTCCTGATAGATTAAGAAGACAGAAGTGTTAAACTCGGGAGGCAGAGGCAGGTGGATCGCTGTGAGTTCGAGGCCAGCCTGGTGTACGAAGTGAGCCCAAGACAGCCAAAGCTACACAGAGAAACCCTGTCTCAGAAAAACAAAACAAAACAAAACAAAACAAAACACCCAACAACAACAAAAATAGAAGACAGAAGTGTTAAAAAGGAAAGGGGCAGTGGAGTCCTTTGTGTTTTACTCATGACTGATACTACTATCATTGATATAAATACGATGGCATCAATAATCTCCCATCCTCCCAGTGCTGTTTTGGCACCCAGTTAGTTAGTGCTGTTTGTGCTTTCTCCATTCCCTTTGTTTACAGAGCCTGCAGTCTAGTCTGCTTACCAGTGTCTATGGTGCACTTGGTTACTGAAATACTTCCAAAGCTAGTTGAAAAGCAGACTGGAATGCAGCTTTTCTCTCCTCAGAAGTAACCTCTAACCAATGCAGGTAATAAGCAAGCAGAGGCTGTCCTATGACTTTGCACACTGATTCCATGCACACCTCCATTGAGATAAGTGGGGGAAATGGTGACAGGGTCTCTTATGGAACCTGCAGTATCTCGGGCCTGTTATAAGAGACTGCTCACTTGTCTCCCTCCAGTCCCTAAGTATCAGCACCTAAGAAGTGCAGCTGACTTGATCAGTGGACTTGCCTCCACTCTGCCGCGGAGCCTGTCATACAGAAGAGCAACACTCCGGATGAAAAAATCTTAGCCATATGAAGATTCCTAGTTTTAGTCCCAAAATAACTCCTGGTGTTGTTGGCTTCTCTCACTCATCTAGTTACCATCTGGGGTGTGTGTGTGTGTGTGTCTGTGTGTGTGTGTGTGTGTGTGTGTGTGTGTGTGCGTGTGTGTGCGTACGCTCACGCAATAATACCTCCTCCCTACAATCTGGCATGCACAGAGAGCCTTCTTCCACGTTGTCCATATTTGTATACTCATTCAACCAGGGCTGCAGAGAGGATTTCAGGGCAACTGAAAAGGCCTGACTTCTGCCTTCCTGTTAAGGATTTCTACATGTGCTTCATGCCTGCCTTGAAAACAAAGCAGAAAGAATGGGAGTGGGGATTAAAATTGGTCTTTAGGCAGAGGCTAAGGAGATGGGGGCGAGCAACAGGAATTAATTTGTGATGGATTGGGATGAGTGGTTCTTCTTGGGGCTTAAGCTGATGCCTGGAAGTGCTTAATGGTTTGGAGGCTGCAAACACTTTTGCACCAACTTGACAACTAACTCAAAGCATGGCCTGTTTTCTTTTGACTTCGGAAACTTAACTTGTTTTTACTTTTCTTTGGTTTAGAAATGACCCAGGCATTGAACTAATTAAAAAAATAATTTAATATATAGAAATAAATCCTATGCTAGCTGACACCTTGTCAGGCAATTTCAACCTGGAGAGCAACCTTAGAACAGAACAGTAAATTTCCTCTAAGAGGAGCTCCCAGATCCACTATATCACAGAGTGCTTTTGCATACTTGTCAGGGAGCACAATTCACCTCGCCAACTGCCCTCACAAACTTCCTGAAACAAGAGGGGCTTAATAGGAAAGAAACCAGGCTGGGGAGAGGGAGGGCTAGACCGAGGAATTGACAGTGGAGGAAGAGAAGGCCTGGGGGGATGGAGAGAGGAGTCACAGAGGGCCAGAGATTCAACAAAAGTGAAAAATGGAGGTGGAGGAGGAAAAAAAAATAAAGACTACTCTTCCTTCTCCCCCTCTTGTGAAGCTGACAGACTCAAACAGGAAGCAGCCATCCCAGCTTTCATCCCAGAAAACAGGTCAAGAAAGGGACAACATAGCCGCCATGCAAAGGTGTGTGTGTTGCACGGCAGGGAGAGGGGGGCGGGGGTGGGGGAACAAAACATGCAAACAGACAAGGCAAAACCTAACCAAACAACAACAACAACAAAACAATAAACAATGAACAACAAAAAACCTGAGAGAGCTACATACGAGGCAGACTCTGTTCCTGAGCTGGGGAAGTCAGGTTAGGTGAAGGAAGGGTCTATACCTGCTCTCACCTGGCTGTGCCACTGCGCTGTGAGCAGCATGTGTTGACTTGTGTGTATTGGAAGAGAGCTCTAATGCTGAAGGTGGTCACTGAGTACCCTTGTTTGGGGGTGCCCTCAGAAGATGGAGATTCACCTCACAGGCAGCTACTGTAGAGAACTGCAATGTCAAAGCTCTGTGGCTCCAACTTCCTACTTTCTCCTGTTGAAAATAGTCACTGAAGATGCTACCCTATAGGTAAAGGCTTCCTCATGTGGAGGAATGGGAATGAAAGAGAACTGAGTCACTCATGAATCAGTTTATTCACAAAGATGTGGTTGATTTAGGAGGGAAAATCTGGGAGCAAAGGAGAAGGAGAATGTAGACATTGAAAACCCAGAGGCAGAAGGAAGACGGTCTTGATAGATAATAGTCTTGTTGAAATGAGAAGGACTGAGCAGGAGTCTTCACTTCCCTTAAGCAAAATGAAATCTTCCACTGACCTGGTGAGGATGACATGAGGACAGTGAACACTTCCTGATGTTACTATTGTCCTCCAAAAAGCTGTGACATGAATTTCGTTCTTACACATCACTCCAGGTTTCCATGTCATAACAAAGGAAGTGGGGCAGCCAACCATAACAGTTTAGGACAATAGATTAAGATTCTCACACTTCCATTAACCTTAGATAAAGTCTACTCAGACACAAACCTTAGCTACTTGAATATTTTTGAATTTGGGCTGTAAGAACACAGGAGAATTTTTTTTTCAAATGCTAAAAGGCTTCTTCTCTCATGTGACTTGCAAATGATCATTTTCTGGAAAGCCAGGGATGAAGTAGTTTCTACATCCACAGCAAGATTCTTAAGTAATTATTTCTCTCTGGAAAGTTCTAGTTCAAATGTAAATGACGCATGATCGGAGGGTGGAGAAAGCACAGACTGCAGGTTTCCCTCAAGAAGCTATTGAAGATAGTTCTTGAAGAGTTTACTTATCAATAAGGTATCAAGTGCGTAGAGTAACAACAACAGGCCATTGGTGGAGGTGAAGAGGACACTTTGGTATTAATGGCAGAGTAAGCCTTCCTACACATGCCTGAGAACAGGATTCAGTTTTGACCACAACCAAAAAAAATCACAAACAGTAAGTTGTCTGCTTGGTGTTTGGACCTCAGTGAGAGTCTTATGTTAGGTTGACAGATGACAGGACCCCTTGCTTCACACAGGAGGAGAGTAAAATTGAACATAGCTCTTCAGCCATGGGGCTGGCAGGTGTCTAAGTGACATGGATTTTCTCATATACTCTTCTATGTCCTCTGTCATCTTCTTACATAGTCTTCTCATAGAAGAAGGGAAAGAGTGGGCTTCAGAAAGGATAGATGAGCAGCTAATCACTTAGAGGTTTTTCAAAAAGGACAGGCTGAGCCTTTGCCAGGAGCAATGTATAAACTTCAAACAATGAACATGACATCTGTTCTAAGACCAAAAGTTAGCCCTTAAGGATGATGGAAATAAGACATAAAAAATAAATAATAAAATATGTAAGAACAAACAGCTTCATTGTTGATATTTTGTCAAAATAAAATTTTAGAATTTCTTTTAATGTCTGTTAGGCATTGATTTAGCAGCTGTTGGGAGATAAACACATTTATGATGAGTCCCACACTTCCCAGTCTTGTGGAATCTCATGTCTTGTTGGAAAGAAAGGCTTACAAATAATAGATACTATCCAACAATAAAGATTTACAAAACATTTCTAGGTGTGCCAACAAAGTATTCAGTCTTTTGCAACTAAAGTCATTAGGTTATTAAAGAATATCCAATTCTTTTACTACAAAAATTTTATAAACAATGGTTGCTAAAAGACTCGTGTGTGTATATACACATGTATGTACACATGTACTGTATGTGTGTGTAGAGATCAGAGGTCATATGGTAACATCAGGTGACTTCCTCAATTGTTCTGCCATTAGTTTTTGGAGGCAGGGTCTCTCACTGGGTCTGGAGCTCACTGATGGAGTCACACTAGCTGGCCCTGAAGCCTTACTAATCCTCCTGTTCCCATTTGTACATGTTAGGGCTACAGGCTGTGATAGTAGGGTGCAGGAGGGTTGAACTGACGCCTTCATGCTTATGCGGTTAGCACTTTTACCAACGGAGTCACTTTCCTGGCTCCGAGCAAAGGATTTTAGAAATGAGAAGAGATCACTTCAAGATAGGGCTGGAAGGGCCATTGTTAGATGAAAAGTGTCCTTCAGCTGACTCTGATCAGGGTAGAGAGTGATTTGGGTAAGTGCATAGAAGTCTTATGTTTCTAATTACTGAAAGAAATAACTATTTACCTAGAGATTAAATAATCTACTACTATGATCCAGTGAAATATTATTGATTTGCTATTATTATTATTGTTGTTGTTATTATTATTTAAATTTATAAAAGTAGAAACTGAGCACTATAGTGGTGAATAACTTTGCCTAAGACCACTAGCAGAAAAAAGAATGTGGAACTTCATATTCAGCCAAAATGTATTACTAGAGTTCATGTCTATCTTTCTAGATTAACAAGAAAACTACACAACACACATGAAACAACTATCTTTATTCACTGAACAGCAGACTATACAGAACTAGGGTCCCTGGGAAACGTAAAATGAATGAAGAGTATTCTGTGCTGCTCCAAATTTTGCCAGGAGTTTTTAATCCCGTAGTACAGTACAGGGTAGCTCAAATAGAGCCTAGTGGTCTCAATTGAAAAGGTAGAAACTGATATGTAGGGAAGGGGGCTAGAAGTTTCAGCCGGAGTACCAGGGAAGTGATTTATATAGACAAGTCCAGCAACCTGCAGAGGGATATCTTTCAAGCATTGATTTGGGGGTAATCTGGGGACATTTGAGAGGGAAAAAGATAACTCTACTTTCCTATATGGTTTTTTTTTGATAGGCAAAGAGATTGTATTTTGTATAGGCAAAGAGATTATATGATGAATCTTTAGAACTCTGGAGCTGGAAGTAATTTATGTTTTCAACTATAGAAAGACCTTAGAAATCATGAGTCATTTGGAACAATTTCACAAAGATGCTGTGTTGTCAGCAGAAATTAATTAACTCTAGACCAAAGAACCCACTTGATTTTTCTCAGCACATAAAGACTAAAAGGGATCAAAGAAATCAATAACAAACAACTACCTTCTAAAATATTTTCTGAAATTATGAAATACTAACTAGCAACATAAATTTGGAAAATTTTGACACACAAGTAAGAATTACCAGGTATGCATATGAGCAGAAAAAAATGTGCTCATGCAAGGAGATAATCACTCAACATAAACAGACTCAAAACTGAGAAAAATACTGTAATTAGCAGCAAAGGAGTAAAATAAAGTTGACTATAACATGATATAAATAAAATAGAAATTATAAAGATGGTCCAGATGAAAAATACTAGGGATAAAAAATGCAGAATTTAAATTAAAATACAGTGAATGTGATGAATTAAGATTACGATAGCCATTGCTATACAAACTTAAGATAACAATAGGAAAAAAGAAAACTGTCCAGTTAAAGCCAGAGGAGAATAACCCTAAACATCCCTACTGACTGTGTCACAACATCAAACATGTGTAACAGAAACCCCGAAGGCAGCAGGACAGAAGAAAATGAATAATTCTCAGACTCCTGTTCTGTTTCTGTGATAAAATACTGTGACAAAAGCACTCAGAGATCCAGGTTACAGTCCATCATTTCAGGGAAGTCACAGCAACAGACATTTGGGACAGATGGTCATTGCACCCACAGCCAAGAAACAGAGAACAAAGAATGCCTGTCTACTAGTGCTCAGCCTCCTACACTCTTAGACAGTTCAAAATCCGTTTTCTAGGGAATGGCGCCACCCAATGCAGAACTACTGTCGATGGGAAATGAGATAGTTGAAAGAAGTCCCATGCTGCCCCAGATCCTGTCTAGCGTTCTCCCAGCACAACATAGAACTGGAGAACTCAGAGCCAAGTGGTCTAAAGACAAATTGGTTTTGGGAAAGGTAGCTAGAATTTCAAGTGACCTGCACTGGGCAAATCCTCCCACCACAATTAGTGTTATTAATATAGTTCCCCATACATGATCACAAGTCAATATAATCTAGATAACTCCTCCCTTCCCTGGTGATTCATCATTGTGTCAAATCAACAATTGAAACTAACCACCACAGAATGAATAGGACCCAAAATTTTAGAAATTGGATGAAAGTAACAAACCCACACATCCAAATTCTTGACAAACAAACAAGTTTTAAATTTAAAACTCATAGAAGGTAAGTGATGAAAATACTCTGGATGGAAAGAAAAATAAAATAGTAATTTAAAGAGTAAAGGAAGCCGTAGAAAAGAGCCTGTATGCACTATAAAGTACAAGTCAAACAATGGAGTTTAAAGATTTTTAAGAGAAAAATATTCAGTCTTGAATATACAGACCAAAGGTTCTTCAATAAAAATAATGTGAGGACTTACAAGACAAAAAAAAAAAAAAAAAAAAAAAAAAAAAAAAAAAAGAAAAGAAAAAAATTATCACTACCAAATATACAACACAGAAAATGTTAAAAACAAATTATTATTTTAAAATTTATTTGTGTGTGTGTGTGTGTGTGTGTGTGTGTCTACATTCATCTCACCATGACTATGCAAAAGCGAGGAAACATCTTGAGAGAGTCAGTTTCTCATTCAGCTATGTGGGTCCTAGAAACTCAAACTCAGGTCCCCTTGAGCTATCTTTTCAGGCCAGATCAAATTCTTTTGGTGGAAGGAAAATATCTGCATTCATATCTAAAGAAAGAAATAAAGTGCAGTAGATAAGGTAAATATTTCAATAAATGGAAGAAATTTTCAATTTATTTTAATCACTTAAAAATGATTGCTATGTAAACATATGACCTGAGTTCAATCCCAAGCATCCATGCAACCATGAAGAAGAAGAAGAAGAAAAAGAAGAAGAAGAAGAAGAAGAAGAAGAAGAAGAAGAAGAAGAAGAAGAAGAAGAAGAAGAAGAGGGTTGGGTATGCCAGCCACCAAAGTGTTGTATTTTTCTTTTTTTTTTTAATTAATTTTTTCAGATTACATCTAACTTTTTATTCCATTGCTTGTCTCTTCCTCGTCCTCCCTCCCTCCCTTCTTCACCCTATTCCCATCCCCTAAGTCTGTGACAGAAGGGACCTCCTCCCCTACCATATGCTCACAGCCTATCTTGGTAGCCTTCCTATTCTTTTTCTGAGTGCTACCAGGCCTCCCCAACATGGGGAAGTGGTCAACTATGGGGCACCAGAGTTCATGTCAGAGTCAGTCCTCACTCTCCACACAACTGTGGATAGTGTCCTGTCCCTTGGCTAGATCTGAGTAGGGGTTCAATATTTACTGCATCTATTGTCTTTGGTTGGTGCAGTAGCTTGAGCAGACCCCACTGGGTCCAGGTCTGACCATCATGATGTTTTTATTGTAGGTTTCTAGGACCCTCTAGATCCTTCTATTTCCCTATTCTCCCATACTTCTCTCACCTAGAGTCCCAGTAGGAGGTGCCTGCACCTATCCCAATCTCCTGGTAAGTGAAGACTTTCAGGGGACATCCCTGTTGGGTTAGCATCCAACTATAAGTGAATATATACCATGTGAGTCTTTCTGAGTCTGGGTTAACTCACTCAATATGATCATTTCTAGTTCTATCCATTTGTCCACAAATTTCAGGATTTTCTTGTTTTTAATAGCTGAGTAGTATTCCATTGTTTAAATGTACCACTGTTTCTTTATCCTTTCTTCGGCTGAGGGACATTTAAGTTGTTTCCAGGTTTTGGATATTATGAATAAGGCTGCTATGAACATGGTTGAGCATATGTCCTTGTTGTGTGGTGGAGCACCTTCTGGTGCTCTATATTCCAAGGAGTGGAATAGCTGGGTCTTGAGGTATCTCTATTTCCAGTATTCTGTGAAAGCGCCAGATTGATTTCCAAAGTGGTTGTATAAATTTGGACTCCCACCAGCAATAAAGGAGTGTTTCCTTTTCTCCACAGTTATGAAGGGCAATCTCTGGGCTTACCAGCCAGCCCATCTAGACTAATTTGGTCTATCTAGACTAATTGATTCCAGGTTAAATGAAGGACACACACTCAGAAAATATGGTGGAGAATGATTGAGGAAGAGACGCCATGTCAATATCCAGCATCTACATACATACACACACACACACACACACACACACACACACACACACACACACACACACACGGCAGGGGACAAAAATAATAAAATGTAGGTGTTTCATAAAGCCTAGATTTAAAAAAATGGTTATTATGTTTAAAAAATCCAAGTAGCAATAACTTACCATTTCTTTGGAATTCTATTCCAGGCTTCCTGGCATGCACAGAACTTAAACCCTCAATGACTAGTAATGTCCAGTGCCCTTTTGTAATACTGGTTGGCCATGTTGTATATCTTCCTTAAGAAAATATTAGTCTTTTTACCTACTTTTTTAATTAGGTGAAGGTCTCATTTGTTATTGCCTGTGAGCTTGTCATGTACTGTCATTGTTATTTTGAGATACATTCCTTCTACACCTGATTTATTAAGAGGTTTTCATAAAAGGATGTAAAATGCCACCAAATGCTTTTCTGTATCTCTTAAGAAATTCGTATGACTTCTTCATTGTGTTAATATGTGATTCATATGTATTATTTTCATCTGTTGTGTGTGAAGTGTTCCCTATAACTGCTGTTGTTGAACACTAATGTGGTCCCCAGATGTTGACTCAGTTTCTAAAATCTATGGGACACTTTAGATATGAAGCTTTCCCCTGGCATGGTGGACTGTACTCCCTAAAACTGTAAGCCAAAATAAACCCTTCTTTCCTTAAGTTGCTTACTTGAGGTGTTGTGTTATAGAGACGAAAAACTCCACCAGTATACCTGCTACAATGATGCTAAGTGCAACATGTTGGAATTTTGGTGCATGTAGTCATCAAAAACAACAAACAAATGAAAACAAACTGACCTCAAATTTTCTTTTTGCATGTTGCCCTTATCAGACTTTGATATGTGGGCGGTGCTGGCCTCATATAATACTCAGGCTAGTGCAAAAAGCACAGTGAGCCCTCATCTTTCATTTGTTAAGATGGATATATATCAAAGATAGTAAGTATTTGGTGAGGGTATGGAGAAAGGGACTTGAATAGTGTTGACAGGAGTGTAAATTGCTGCATTCACTATAAAAACAGTATGGAAATTTCTCAACAAATTAAAAGTATAGGGCTGGAGAGATAGCTCCATCGTTAAGAGCACATGCTGTTCTTGCAGAGCACCCAGATTCAGTTCCCAGCATCCACTTGGTGGCTCACAATCATCCGTAACTCCAGTTCCGTGTGATCTAGTGACATCTCTGGCCTCCTTGGACACAGCATGAACTTCATGCACATATGTACAGGTGAGGCCAATGTTGTAAGAGGATATTTACACTCCTCTGCTCATTGTAGTATTAGTCACAACAATCAAGATATGGCAATAAAGTATGTACTATCATCAAATGAATCAATAAGCAAAATATGACACGTATTATGAAATACTACTTATTCATAAAAGACAAGGAAATCCTACAGTAAAGTAGATTAAACTTAGAGGGCATTATACTAAGCAGTATAAGACAGACACAGAGCAAAAATAGTGTTAAGTCTCACTTAGTTGCTGTCATGGTTTTAAATTTAATGTCTACCACAGGCTCATTCATTGAAAGTTGGAGTACCAACTGTTAGGATTTGAGGACGGAATTAGATCCAGAAGGTCCAGACCTCTTTCAGTTCATTAATCCCTTGATGGAATTATAATATGGTGGCATTTGCAAATGGTTTTAGAAAGGACACTGTGACTGTTAATCTTGGTTGTGATTGGACCTGGAATCAACTAAGAGACGTGCTCTGGTCTGAAGGTATTTCTTGAAGAGTTCACCTGAGGCGGGGAAAGACCCTCCCCCAGGATGTAAGGCACCAGACTTAAAGCTGCTGCTTTTGGCTGTCTACCTTAAAGGACTGCTGGTGAGGACAGCTACCCTGCTGCAGCCACCCTTCCTTGATATTGGAACCCAGTTTCTTGAGCCTTTCCCTGGGGACTGAAGACCGATGGCTCTCCAGGAATCCCCAGGCCCTCATCTCCAGATCAGGATGACTTGGGTATCCAGTCTCAAGGACTGAGTAGCTGGTGGGATCTCAGGCTCTCCAGCAGGTGCGTGGCCGTCACTGGACTCTGCAACCTGAACTGTGTATGCCACTCTAGTAAATCCCCTTTGTAATTTGTGCTCAATCTATTAGTTCTGTTTTGTAAGAAGGCACTGACTAGGATATCACTAGTAAGGTCCCCTTGGAGGAAGTGCACTACTAGAGATTGTCACTGAATCCTATGCTCTTCTCTCCTTTCTCCTTTGTGGTGTCTCTGTTGCCTGGCTACCATGATGTGAGAGGCTTCCCTCTGCTATCTCCTCATTGTTCATTGATGGACTGAAACTTTGCAACTTGTGGGAAAATTAAATACTTCCTCTCTCAAAAAAAGTAGCTAAATGTTTAAAAATTGAATATTCTATCATTAAGGTAAAATATAAAAGGTAGGTGATGACAGATTTTAAAGTATGCTTGTCTGATAAGGTTATACACAAAGTGGTGCTGCTTAAGTTGGAGGCCGACTACGGTGAACCATAGATGTTCACTGTAGACACAGAATAGCCACATTAATGACAAAAAGAAGCAACAGTGAAGCCAATACTATAAATAGTAATTCATAAAATTTATCTAACTCTTCTGAAAAAAGACAAGGGGGAATGAGGAACAATAGGTTGGAAAGTGGAAAACATGGTGAATTGGAGAGTTTAACTCAACAGCATTGATAGCTACGACAAATTAATGTCAACTAAACGCATGAAATACAAAAAAAGGTCAAGTTGTTCTAAAAATAACATCTAGACAAATGTCAGTACAAGAACTAATTTAAACATCTGAACACACTGAGGGTATAAGGGTAAGATATCATGGAAATGCTAATCCACAAGACAGAGTTCACATTACATCACACCAAGCAGATGTCCTAACAAGAAGTGCGGATAAGGATGTTGCACGTCAGTGAATGATGAGTGCGTCAAGGAAGTGCAGTAAGAAATGTTTACAAGTGACAATTGGGTTTCATGGCATGGGCTGTTAGGGCTAGAAAAACAATGAACAAACCTACCATTATATAATTGAGACATAGCACTCACAATATTTGCTAGAACAATCATAATGTATTCATATACAGCTAGTAAACCACACTTATTCGTCTTCATAAAATATAGACAAAATACACCAAACAATACAACCAAATAATCCAGCCCAGTTCACTAAACCAGAGAGTGTGTATTCTTTCTAATACACATAGAACATTTGCCACAATAGGAGATTATCATGAGCCACAGCACTTCTCTGGAATTCTATAGGGTTCAAATCCTAAGTGTGATGAAACAGGAACTTAAAAATTAAATAAAATAAAAACTGGAAGTTAAACATTGGAAATATAATTAAAATAAGAAATGTTTAGTTACAGAAATTAAATTTAAAAGTAGGGTATGGATGTAAGTAACCAGAGAAGCAACTAGAATGAGTCTTTAGAAAACATGTATCAACTCACTAGGTTTAACTGACACCAAGTTGTGCAAACTCATGTTGCCATAGGTGCCCCCCATTCTCACAATGTGGTATACAAACAAGTCTATTACCTCTCAGATTTTCCACATATCCTTCCTTGTCTCATTGTAGAATAATGAGTCATTTCTTCCAAGTCTTAGCATATATAGATTTACCATCACCCACCAATCATCACAGCTCTTTTCCAAAGTGAAATAAAAATATGTTTAAAATATTGTTTATTTTCTCCTTTATGTATATTATACATACGTTCATACATACACATATATCTGTTTGTATATGTGTGTATATGCATATGTGTATATATGCATATGTGTGTATATCTATATGCACACATATGTGTGTATACATGTATGTATGTATGCATGTATGTATACATATGTATCCTGAGATCAGAAGGGAAACTATTTGTGGCATGGAAGCAGATCAGTAGGAGAGAGAGGGAGACAAAGTGGATCCTTGGGAAACAAATATGAGCATACGTGCACATAAGGGTGTGTTTAGTTGTCTTAGATGCTATGTTTATAATTGTCAAGATGACTAATTTCCAAGTCATTTCTTAGTTGCAGTGATGCTTGTCATTTAGAGTCTCTGGGAATTAGCAAAACCATAAATTTCTTGTTTTCTTAAATTTGACAGTTCTCTTTTAGCACCCCTTCTTTTTTTTTCTACATCATATGATGAGAAAGAAAGATACACAAAGGTTTTTATAAGCCTATCACAAACTTATCACAGCAAAAAACGTTGAAAGAGAAATATGCATCTAAAATTGTAAACTATCAGGAGAAAAGTAAGGTGAGTAAGATCACCCTGGCCTTTCACTAGGAGAACAGAGGCAAGGGATTACTGGATTTTTGCACAAGTTACCAAATAAAGAAAGTAAAAAAAACCCTGAAACTTGTAGTCAGAAAAGGCATCTTTAAATATAGATGGTGAACTTGATTCAGAAAGCATCTGCATAGGAAACATGAAAGATATGGAACGTCCTAAATCATTAGAGATTTCACATCAAACCATCAAGAGAATTCTACAGTTCATCTGTAAGAATAGAAAAACAGAACAGAATAAAATCTCACACATTGACAACGACAAATGTTACTGTAAATGAGCAGAATCCAGACACTTCTCTACTGGGAGAAAAACACCTGTCAATCATATCTTTGGTAATGGTCTTGTCTCTGGAATAATGTCAAATGTCTTATAGCTCAGTGATACAATTCAAATAACTCAATTAAAAATAAACAAAGGATATGATTGGATATTTCCCCTAAGAAAATATGCAAAGATATAAGGCAATACTCAACTTCACTAACTGTTGAGGTAATGTAAATAAAGCATAACCAGACACCAGTTCATAGCCCAGTAGACATGCTATAAACCAAGCTTCAAAACCAAAGCAGACACCAGTTTACAACCCACTGACAGTGTAAAACACAAGAAAATGACAACAGTAGCACACGTTGTTGCTGAAATTAAAGTAGTTGGTGTCCTCTTATATTATTGATGAGAGTGGAAAGTGGTTCAGCGCCCTCATTGTTCTATACAATGAAGTGTATTCATATATCCCAGAAACTCTGTCAAAGAAATGCACATCTTCATAGCAGCATGAAAATGAACAACAATCCAAGGGGCCATCAAATAAACTGATAGATAAAATATGATTATTAATAATAATAGAACTCTAGTATGCTTTAAAGGGCATGAATCACTGATGAATAAGTAGTTTCTCCAAATTGAAATGTCCATTTCTGGGGATGGGAAGGAGGGGGAAGGAGGCTCCTAAGACTCAGGAAGGGAAACAAACTCAAGAGACTCAGAAAGCTCATAAAACTTACAAGACTGAGAAAGTTCATAAAGTTATAAGAGTCATAAAAAGCTCTTCCCAGAGTCCATATAAGCAGAAAACAATTGTTTTAGGGGGAAGAGACTTTTCAGTAGAGGTGCCTGAAATTTTGCAAGAAACTCCAGGGAAGTGCCAATTCCAGTAACCACCTGCACACCTGTCTTTGAGTGACACATGCTCTTGTGAAGCAATCCCTTATTCAGGCTCATGTAAGTAAATTCAATAAACTTACTACTTCACCAAAGCAGACATGAGTAGGTACAATAATTTCTTTCTTCTGCCCTCAGTGTGTTATCTGATATGACTAGATGTTTGCTTCCCTCTAGGAAAGGTCACATGCATTTAATGATACATAGTATAGCCTGGGTGACCTTGAGTATTTATCCTAAGTGAAAGACATCATTCATAAAAGCACATACATCACAGGATTCTATTAATATGAAAAGCCAAGAGTAGGCAAACCCACAAAAAATAATATAGATTAATGTTGTCTAGTACCTTGGTGAAGTGGATAACTGATAAAGGACTGCTAACATACAAAACGCTTATTTGATGATCTCAGCAATAGATTATGGCAAAGGTTGCATAGACTTCCAAATACACTAAAAACTTCACAAACAAAAATAGGTAAAGGAAATGGTTTATAAATTATATCTCAACAAAGTAGTTGAAGTAGCATCTCTCTCTCTCTCTCTCTCTCTCTCTCTCTCTCTCTCTCTCTCTCTCTGTCTCTCTCTCTCTCTCTCCCTCTCTCTCTCAACAAGATTGAGACAGAGTCCCTGTTTTTACTGAGTTTCTTTCATTTGACTTTAGAGTCTGCTCAATGCATTACCTCACTTTATCACAAATAACTTATTAAATAACCCCATGCTATGTGGCTGGTAGTAAAGGAAGCACTTAAAGCTACACCTGTTTCATAGTTAGGAGATAATTAGGCTGATTGCCTGGTGTTTATTTACCCTCTCACGATTCTCCTGTCTTTCAAACTCAGGGTGAAGCTCTTGATTACAAACAGTGATGATCTCTTAAAAGATGCTAGGAAGGCACTGCTTTTGTTTTCCCAAGTCCCTTAGAGAACTCCCAGATCTCTTCCTCTTTATGGATTAGTATTAGACACCTCAAGAGACTATTCTGTGATTAGCTTATTTGCATGGATATGGTAGCCTCTTTGGCTGCATTTAATGAGGCAACGGTAAAGGATCCAGAGAACTTAGAATAAGACACTGAGAGAGTTGGGTGGTGACTTTTCACCTCCAGTGATTTCATTTTTTGGTGTCATTGGATAATTCTCATTTCTTAGACCTCTTTTCCTCATTCATATACTAAAAAAATATTCATTCTTTTTCTAACAGAAAATTTGAGTATTTTGTTAGAAAGTTGCTGTGGTTTGAATAAGAATGTCCCCTATTGGCACATATATTTGAATGATTTTAGAGAGGATTAGGAGGTGTGGCCTTGTTGAGGTAGTTGTGGGCATTTTGGAAGAAGTGTGCCATTGAGGGTGGGCCCATTACAAGGCCAGAGTCTCTCTCCCTGCTGCCTGCAGATCTGGATATAGAACTCTCAGCTACTTCTCAGATAACATATCTGCCTATGTGTCACCATGCTCCCTGCTATGATGGGAATGGATAAACATCAGAAACTGTAAGAAAACCACAATTAAATGTTTATCTTTATTAAAGTTGCAGTGGTCAGAGTTCTTTACACAGTGGTAGAATATTGACCAAGACAGAAGTTGGTACCACAAGTGTGGTAATCCTGCAGTAAGGTTAACCATGTTCTTTGTTGGGAGAATGTGACTTTGGGACTTTAAATTAGGAAATCTGTTGAACACTTTAATGAGAAATACTAGAAGGAGCATAAAAGTGCTGAAAGCAATGTAGATTATATTCTGGCCCAAGAGATTTCAGAGGAAAAGAACATTAGTAAATGACCCAGAGATTATTCTTGTGATATTTTGATGAATGTGGCTACTTCCTGCCCTTAACCAAAAGATACACCTGAGGCTAAATTGAAGAGTTTTGGATTAATGGCATTCGCAGAAGACATTTCAAAATAGCCCATTATTGACTATGTTATGTAGTTATTAGTGGTCACTCTTATGCAGATCTACAGTGAAAAGGAGGAAAGCTGGACTAAAAGAAATGCAAAAGCCATGTATGGGAAGATAGTGAAAATGATTTAAAATATAGGAGGTTCTTTATATGTGTGATGCAATGCTGCTATTCATCACAATAAAGAATTAATAAAATTGAAATGGCAGTGTTGATGATAATCACAAGGAAGAGCCTTTCACAACACGTGTTTGCTTATGGCTTTGCTCATGAAAGCTAAGTATGTGGGTGTTTGCTATATGCTAAGATGCATGTCTCACTTCTCAAGTGGCTAATACAGAGGATG
The DNA here is from genome assembly GCF_903995435.1 of Acomys russatus. Taxonomy (NCBI): domain Eukaryota; kingdom Metazoa; phylum Chordata; class Mammalia; order Rodentia; family Muridae; genus Acomys; species Acomys russatus. The sequence continues at coordinate 64,953,898 of NC_067142.1, read as the reverse complement.
GCACCCCTGGAACGATGTTTACAGACACAATGGCACCACACATCTTTGCTGCCAGCTTTGTGATTTGTTGAAAGATTAGACCCTTAGAATTGACAGGGATAGAAAGTAGGAGAGAGACGGTTACTCTAACTAATGCTGATATACCGGCGGACTTCATTTCCTGAAGATGTGCAATATACTGAACAAGTTCAGAACTAATGGTGAAAAGCAACTTTTGTACACTTCTTCCTTTTAATTCTTTACATTAGCCCTTCAACCCTTTGGCCATTTAAACAGTGGTGCTTTTCTTATACCACTTAAAGATGCGCTTAGTCTGTCAGGAAATTTATATGTTTCTCAAAATCGTGGTGAAGACAGGTTGGGAGCAACACTTCTTGAGGATATATTCCTGGCGTACCTCAGAGGAGCAAATGCTCACTTCCCCATTTTTTGTGGTGCTGAGGATCGACACATGGCCTTGGACATGTTAGGCAGGTAGTCTGTCACAGGCAGCTATATCCTCAGCATCATTGTCACTGTTTTGATGCCATTGTGTATGCCTCTACTATTGTGCACACTGAACAATATATGGACTGTGTTCTTTTGTATCTTTCTTACTGGATTGTAAACTCAGGGGCACAGGATTAGAGTCATAGGTCCCAGCATCCATATAAAAATCTGGTAAGAGCCTGTGTGCATGTAACCACAGTTCAGTGAAGGGCATATATAAAACATTTTCTGGAGACTACAGGTTATCAGCCTAGCCTCAGCTGAGAGACTCATTTCAAGAGAGCAAGTCAGAGAGTGACTGATCAGGGCACCTACTGTCCTCTGGTCTCCACACACATGCAGGGCACCTCTCTACATACAAACATGTTCACACACTGCATACATATACACACAGGTGTGCTCATACATATAATTTTATGAATTAAAAATGTGTCAATAATTTAGGAAAAGCTACTCCAAGTTTAATATCTCATTTAATTAAGTCTGTAGCTGTTGAAAATACAGGGGAGGCAGACTGCCTGTGTTGAGCCATAAAAAGAAAGAAAAACAAAGGCATTGTAGGAATATAACATTTATTCACATTCTTTTCTTAGTGTTTCCTTGATTAAAAAAAACAGTTTTTAGAATTATGTGTGTACGTGTGTGTGTGTGCATGTGTGTGTGTGTGTGTGTGTGTGTGTGTGTGTGTGTGTGTGTGACATGTGTGAAGATTTCTGTGGATGCCAGACGAGAAGCTCAGATCTCCCAGAGCTGGTGTTATAGGTAGTGTGATCACCCTTGAAGGAATTGAGGATATAACTCAGGTCCTCTTGAAGAGCAACAAGTGTTTTTTAACCATCAACCTATCTCTACAACCTCTGGAAATAATCATCCTTAAAATGTCCTAAATGCACAACATACTAAACTGATCAAGGTTAAATCTCTTCTAACTATCATGACGATCAGAGGATGTTACTGATGCAGAGGGTACATGCCTCTGTTAACTGGCTAATAACAGTCCTGATGGGGTTTCTGATAAATACCCCGAAAGTACCCAAGCTATTAGGACTGCCATTGCTCCTGGGGGTATTCTTGTTTCTTTTTTATCTCCCAGCCATGGCAAAAAGCCCATGCAGGCAGCTCCCACAGCCTGTGACCCAGGGGTAGCAGGGATTACTCGCAGAATACTTAATGAACACCTGTACTGAGGGGTGTTGAAGGAGTCACTGGGCTAAGAAGACTTCTTTGTTTTTCTGGTAATGAGTAGAGTTGATTGAATTTTAAACTTTCACTACTGCCGCTTGGTTGACGATGTAATTGGTTTGCAACCGTTATATATGAGAGTTTAAAAGGATGTCGAGAGTCTTTTGTTTCTCAAGATTCCACGGCCAAGTACGTCCAGAAGGCATTGAACTGCTGAAGGTCATAAATGCGTTTTGAAACCCCATGTTTACTCCTGGCTCAGAACTTAACTCTGTTGAATCACAGTTGCCTGGTGATTTGCCTGTCTGCCTTAAGCTCCCCGGCCTTATCTTAACCTCGCTGTCTCCACACAGAGTAAAGAGAAGGTACTGAGTATGGACCTGATGAATAAATTATTACCTCCGCAGAATCAGGAAGTAACCTCTTGGTGTCAGCAGCTGAGTCAGGCTATTTACGTTCTCTGGCTATCATGTAACGTTCTGGACTTTCAGGGTCTCCTGAATACCATTCCCACATCCCTCCTCAGCAAGATGTCACTCCAAGTCTCCCCAGGTCCCAGAGGGCCTTTGGCTACTGCAGCTAATATGCTGTGTGCTTGAATATTAAAGCCTTCTGCACTCTCTCCAATTTAACCCTGGCATCTCAGTGCTGGCCCTCTGGGACCTCTCCAAGCCATTTAAATGACATCCAGGCAAACCAGGCTGAATTACGAAATCATAGCATTACTAATATCAAATCCCAAGCCTCATATTTTAATATCATATATGAAGTCCTGTCTCACGACCAAGATTAATTTAATATGTAAAACAATAGATACCTCAAATTAATACAAAACATTGTAATACAAATGACTCTTATTCAGATTTGAATCCTGCTCACAAAGGCTATAAGTAAATTAGTTTTATTGATCTATATTCATAGAATTATTTAAATGTACCCTCTGGTACTGAGAGCCAGGGGTTTTCTGATGCTTGCCATCAATGCATTTTTCATTAGTGGCTAGTGCTGGGAAGCCCAAATTTCATTTGGCTGCAAAAGATTAATTTCCTCTTGACTACCATGGCCAGAATTTATAAAAAAGAAGAAGAAGAGAGAGAGGAGTTGAAACAGTGACCTAAAGGACAGTTCTCAGAACTATGAATTAGAAGACCAGGAAAACATGGATTAAAAAATAAACACAGAAAAACAGCACTATATTGTGTGTGTCCTTTTTCTTCCTTCACTGTGTGTTTGGGAGGAAACAGACATCTTCAAGACAAACAAACCAGTCCATTTTTGGTTCTTGGCTCTGAATGAGAACACATCACTCTGTTGTTGTTGATAACTGCTCTATTTTTTTTTTTTTTATCTCAGAATCATAAATAGGAAGGCACAAAGGCAATCCATCTCCAAGTGGTTTTGAATTCTTGCATTCTTCCTTTGCCTCTTGAGTGGATTTCCTGAAAGTATTTTCTCACGAACCTCTGAGAAGAAGCACATATAATAGGAATAACATAATTAAGGCTAATTAAAGCCATTCAAATTAATTTTGTTTGAAGATCTGTTGGAAAATTTGAAACTCCCATTGAGATAATTGTTACACTCTGGGGAGTCGCAGAACTGAGCCCCTAAACCTGACTGCTGCCTGGATGTCCCCGCTAACCGAGACTGTGTCCTGCTTTGTCTTCCCCTAGGGTAGTGCAGTCATTACGCCAGCTCTGTGGGGGAACCTTCTAGTTTTTCCTTTTAACTACCTCATCATTGGGCCCCATAACCACTAACCTATTTATTATGGCAATAGAAAAATACTGACGTGGACCGTGAAGACCAAAATGAGAAACATTTTTACAAGTGGGCAGAGGAAGCAGTCATTTTTACGGTGTGATTTATGAGCCTCTAAACGCCTTCTTGCATAAAGTTTCTCCCTCTTTTAGACTTGTCCCAGTGTTGGAAAATCCTTTGCCTTTTAGGAGGGTATTTTTTTTTATGGATGGAAATTCTATTTATGTTATAGAGATCTCTTTAAGGTACTAATTTCACTAGGCATTTTAATTCTTTCTAGAAACCACTGCGAATGATGAGCTTCAGGAAACTTAAAAACATTTTTCACAAACTGTGGTAGGCTAAAAAAAATCCATCAAAGACAATTTTATTTAGCATTTATTTATTTATTTAGTGAGTGTTGTGTTGTGTGTTTGTGCAGTAGCACACCTATGAAGGTGGGAGGACAATTTACACGAGTCAGTTCTCTCTTCCTATCTTGTGGGTTCAGGGATTTGAACCCAGCTCGTAAAGCTTCAGGGCAAGCCCTTTTACTCACTAAGATTTCTCTCTCTCCCCCTACAAAGACGTCTACATTTTATTCCTCAGATGCCCCACATTTGCCTGATGATAAGAAATTATAATTTCAGATGGAATTAAAACCACTCATCAGTTGAGGTGGATAAGAGCGGGATCCTGGGGTACCTGATGGGCTCCATGTAACCACAAAAGGCTTTTAAAACACAAGAGAGAGGCAGGAGAGAGATATAAACAGGCAGAAGCAACATTGACAAGGTGTAGCTCGTCTTTGGGGGAAAGAATGGGGCCATAAGACAAAAATGCAGATATTCTAAGGCAGCGAGGACATGGATTCTTTCCGGAACCTGCAAGAGAGCTCGGCTGAAAATTGAAACACAACCAATTTTGGACTCCTGACCTTAGATCTGAGATAAGACGTTTATGTAGTTTTAATATAGTGAACTGTGGCAATTTGTTCCAGTTGGACTGGGAAGCTCATCGGAGAAGAAATGAGAACAGGCCAGTTTTTCAAGTATGCAATCAAGGACCCAGCAAAGGTGAGTGGGAGGGACCCAGCAATGGTGAGTGGGAGGGGCCCAACAATGGTAAGAGGGAGGGGCCCAGCAATGGTGAGTGGGAGGGGCCCAGCAATGGTAAGAGGGAGGGGCCCAGCAATGGTGAGTGGGAGGGGCCCAGCAATGGTGAGTGGGAGGGGCAGGGGACCCAAAGAGCATCAAAGCACGTGCACAGGGAGAGGTGGTCCTGCGGGGGACGGGAGGGAGGGAGGTGCTGAGAAGGTGGATAGCTCAGGCAAGAGGTTATTGGGAGATTCAAGGAGGCAGGATTCAAGAGAGGAAAGAGTGATAAACAGGAGGAAGCCCGTTGCATAGCTCAGTCATACCCAAGGCAAAGACCACACATCTAAAAATCCACAAAACCTGAAGTTGCTTGACGGCTGCTTGCCATTAAGATTTTGGATTTTAGAATTTTAGGGAAAGGATTCTTCCACTGGTAAAAATCTATATCACTATGCCAAAAACTTGAAAAGAAAATCTGAGATCTCAAAAGCTTCTGGCCCCATGCCTTACTCCAGCTTGTTATGATTTTCTATTGCTGTGTAGTGAAATTACCACAAGCTTAGGGACTTAGAAGAATGCATTTATCCTCTCACAGTGTGCTGTGAGTTAGGAGCCTGGAACAGCTTAGCTGAATTTGATCGTGGTCATGCTGCTCAGCACCGAAGGCAAAACTAGTTTTGGTCTATGGTCTTGACCAGAGGAGAAGGCACTTTCATGTTCAGCCATGTTGTTGGTAGGATTTACCCCTTAGGGTGATTTGGCTACTAACTCGGCTATCTATCTACCTACCTACCTGTATCTGTATCTATTATCTACCTATCATCATCTATCATATATACATATATATACATACATACATGTGCTGGAGATCAAACCAAGGGCACTGTACTTTCTAGGAAAGCCTTCTACCACTGAGCTAAATCTCAAACTCTCAAAGGGCCCAAAAGTCATTTGGTGCTTATTTTCTGGAGAGTGCTCTCACATCTTAGAAGCTCACAAATTCCTTGAAAGAATAGTCTCCTCAGTACAACAACCCACAAAGTAGCCATGCAAAAGTCATGCCAATGTATTTATGGTTGTATATTATGTACACATGTATAATACAGACTATATTAAAATAATAATATGTATTAATCCTTAGTAACAAGTCTCAGGGCTCTTCTCCAGCACTCAGGAAAGGGGTTACTCAAAGACATAGACACAGGGAATAGGAATCACTTGGAGCACAACTCTGTGTTCACTTTGTTGTTGTTGTTTTATTTGTTGGTTTTTGTTTGTTTGATTTTTTTTCCCCAACTAGTACCTCCCAGACTTGATGTACATCTTTGCCCATGTTATGCATCTTATAGGAATCTTGTTACTACTGTTAATGACGTGTCTGAGAATAGAATGGCAAAATTGATTCTTTCAAGGTTCCAAATGGTAGCTATTAGAGCCTAAGTGAGGTCCACATGTTTTTAAGAAAGACTGATTCTTTATTGCTATTTAATTGATAGTGATTGTTAGAACCCAGGCAAGGCACTACTCACACCACACCCACCAGCAGCAGATTCTTTTTTTTAATAGATACTGTAGGAGAACTGTCAAACCCCACACCTGTCTGTGAATCCCCAACACCTGAAGAGATGTGTCTGGTGCCCAGATTTTAGGAGAATGATAGATGCCCATCTCTTTTCCTGTTAAGGAAGTTTAGTGATTCCAGGCTGCCTGTCTCTGGAACAACAGAAGCCTAGAGGTGATGACACATCCCCCACCCATACAAGAAGTACAAGGTAACTGAATGTACCTCCCCTTCCCCAGTCATACTGGAATTCCTTTACTGGGTCCTGCCTCCCCTGCCTCCTGTCATTCAGGAATCAGGGACATCTATTGCTGCAGGGTCCTGCTTTGACTTCATCAACCACATGGCATGTCACGTGCCTCTCCTTTGGAATCTGTCAGAAGAGAATCCCCTACTCTGCCACATGGGCCTGAATGTTCCCTAAAGCCCTTCTCATGCTGTTTGTCTATCTCTGACATGAGAGTCTGGACTCACTTCAGCATCCCTGGCATGATGCTGTTTGTTTGTCCACGCGATTGATAATTAAATTTACTACCCCAAAGACAACCTGCCTCATTTTCCCTCGAGCATCAAATCCAAAACCTCTCGATGAAGTAGTTCATACAAAGGTAAACTGAGTAAAGTCTCATTCTACACTGTTACCCTCCCCCATCTCCCACTTCCTTCTTTGCTTTTATGCCCAGCCCCCAACTTCTTTCTTTTAGCTCTTTTATTCCACGAGAATTGTATAGAGTGTCCATCTCTTCCTCAGAGTCAGTGGTAGTTTTCTAGATTGAAAAACAGTAACATATGCTCAACTCCCCAGACAGCTCCTTGGGTAAAGTGGGTATCTCTGTCCATATGGCAGGTTGAACAGCACAGAGGTCCTTCCTATGGCAGTTACCATGGGACCTTCAGTGTTGTGATGGTGAGACTAAGCCCAGCAGATCTGGAGCTTTCAATATTAAAATGGAGCTCCCAAGACAGATTTTAAGTTAATGTATGTGGTCGAAGTCTAGCATATTAGGAGGAGCAAACAACCATTTATGTGAGAAAAATAAAACAAATCTGTAACGACGATAAGCCAACAAGGTGTCTGTTTCTAATTTCTCTTATAAGTAGGTTTTGACTGTTGATGGAAAACCAGAGCGACCTGTAATCCCCACTGACTAGGAAGGTCCTCAGTGTTTGTGAGGGAGTATTCAATTGAATCAGGGCTCTGACTCATTTTCATAAAGAATGACTCTTTGGATTTACCGAAGGAAGTGAGGGTGATCTCTGTCTCCTGCACAGCTTGGTATCGGCATGCGCTATGCTATTTAGATGAGGCAAGATTCACACTGAAACCATGATAATTATGTAGAAGGTGTTAATGAGAACAGAACAAGTGGCTTAATTGAGTCTCCTCACATTTTGGAAGCTTGTGCTCAGAGTTCGGATTGGCGGCGCTCACTGTAGTGTTTCTGCAGCCTAGGAGGGGGCTCTGTTGGTTTCTAGCAGACTACATCGCTTTATGATAAGGCTGCCTCAGCCCTTTCTTGGCACTGAAGGTGTAAAATCACTATCACCAGAAATTTAAATCATCTTGAACTTAGATGAGTCGCAGAAACCCGGGAAATAAACAACTATATCCTTAGCCACGGTAATGGCAAGTAGAACAGTTCTCTGTGTGTGCGTGCTGTTAGTGTTATGTAGGGTGTGTGTGTGTGTGTGTGTGTGTGTGTGTGTGTATGGGTGTGTGTGTGTATTCCTAAGAAGAACACAAATGAGATGAGTGAGCATGGTGAAGCCATCTGTCTTTGTTAATGTCCTATTGCTGTGAAGAGACACCATGAATGCAGCAACTTCTATAAAGGAAAACATTTCATTGGGACTGGCTTACAGTTCAGAGGTTTAGTCCATTAGTGTTGGGGTGAGAGGCTTGGCAGCATGCAGATAGACTTGGTGCTGGAGAGGTAGCTGAGAGTTCTACACCTGGCTTGTCAGGCAGCCGGAAGAGAGAAAAAGTGAGGCACTGGGCCAGGCTTGAGCTTCTGAACCCCCAAAGCTCACCCCCAATGACACACTTCCTCTAACAGAGTCATATTTGCTCTAATGAGTTCATACATCTTAATGCCACTCTCTAAGCATTCAAATATATGAGCCTATGGTGGCCAATCTTATTTAAACCACCAAAGCATTCCTCTTAGGGCAAAAAAAAAAAAAAAAAAAAAAAAAAGAGTCACATTTTCTCTTAAGTGTGGAGTAGGTGATTCAGAAAGGCAGAGTGGTTTTTGTGTGTAGAGAACGCAGGAACCAGAGAGCATATAAGGAAAAGCCACACAATAAATAAGTACAAGAAGGTTGAGAGCCAGTAAAACGATAAAGAGTATTTGTAAATACTTCTGCACATTCTAGTTTCAAAAGGAATTCTGTGGTGACACTCTATTACCGAAGCTAGCAGACTGTGAAAAGCAGCATTTAAGTAAATATGCTATTACTTTTACTATCTATTTTTCATCTATAATAAATTGTGTAAAAGTGGAATTTCCCAACCAGGGCTACAGGCAATGCTATGTGAGACTCTAAGAAATCAGGCAACCATTGTCTTGATCACTTTTCTCTCCCTGTCTCTGAGTTGACCCTGATAGAGCAAAGGCAGATACCATGACCCAACCTGCTGTGAATGTATCCTACATGGAGAACAGCCAGGAAGATTTCATGGATTGTCATTCATCTCCAGTGCCATAGGTTTCTTCAAGTCTCAAGGAATCCCATGAATGGGGCTCCGTACATTTTCGTACTTTGAGTCTAGAAGGAGTGCGAGGACAGGGATTGAGTTACTTGTAAACTCTGAGGGTGTGTCAGAAGAATGATGGTATTTCAGTATACATTTCGTCAATCGCTGAAAAATAAATGAATGACTCTCTGGTCCGTATTAATATTAAAATGGAAAGCAATGTGTAGCTGAGGATTATTAAAGACATAATTAAGTTTTATTCATTGGGGGAGGTTAAGAACATTGTACTATGTGCTGAGGATTTCCCCTTGGGCCCGTTTCAGTGCTTCATTCCCCATGTGTAACCTGCAGACCTAGTTCTGGATGAGGACTGCACTTGGAGAACTCTGGATCCTGAAACACACTAACAGTGGAGTTTGTTAAGGCTTGAGTAGAAGAGCAAACTTATTGAGTTGGTAAAAATGCCATGACAAAAGCAACTAAAGGGAGAAAGGTTTTATTCTGAGGGCTCTGGTCCAAAATGGCAGGAAGAATGGATGGAAGCACTGAGAGAGGACAGCTGGTCACTTTGCATCAACTGTTAGAAAGTGAAGTGTGAACAGGAAATGGGCGAAGCTGTAAAGCTTCATGGCCCAGGCCATGGTGAGCCATTTCTTCCATCCAGGCTTCACCTTCTAAGCATTCTGAATCCTTCCCAAACAGCCTTTCCAGACTATACAAACAGCTGGGTACTAAGAGTTTGACCACATGAGCCATTGACTCCCTCCAGACCGCCGCTGTGCTACTCTCAGAAAAAATCTGGAACCAAAAGCCACATGTTTTAAAGACAGTAGTTATAGGGTCACCAATAAATTATTAGCTTTCCTTAAAAATAATATTTTATTTTTTTTTAATAAAAGCTAGGGTAATTTTGAAAGAGTGATGCATCTGTATTGAGTACTTTATATAGTCTATCTCAATTAAAACTTGACAGCCATCCTAAGACATGGCTGATGTATTTTATCCCTGTATGAAACTAGCATTATATAGCCACCAGAGAGGAGGAAAAAGACTGAAACATGAAGGTAACAGGAAAGAAAGAATTGCTAATCTTATGCAAGTGAACTGTCTTTTTTCCTAGATTAAAGAGTTAAGCCAACAGTCTAGGGAAGGTTCAAGTAGCTTAGAAGATCATCCTAATTTTTGCATTGTGGAGTTTTCCATTTTTATTTTTATTTTTTGACGCACAATCCAGTGTTTCTGTCCATGTTTCTGAAAGAAGTGTTTGATAACAGAAGCTTATGTAAGTATCTTTGCATTATTTAGTTTTGCTTTTCTTCTGGATAGTAACAAGTAAGAACTGAACACATGTTGCCATGAGTAAATATGCTAGTCTCTGACTAGTCCAGGGAAAAGTTATTAGAGCATTTTTGCTTAGTATGACGGGTCAGAGTAAACAATAACCAGGCTTTAAAAGGCTGTCATGTCTCTCTCTCTCTCTCTCTCTCTCTCTCTCTCTCTCTCTCTCTCTCTCTCTCTCTCTTTCTCTCTCTCTGACCACTGGGTTCAGAGAAATTAACTGTGATGCAACAACTATTGTTCATATTGTTGTTAAATTGCAAATCCTGCCTTATTCTCTCCTTTCCATAGAACCCACCCTGACTGCTCTTTGGACCTGGGGAAGCAGGAAGGAATGCCTGTCCTTCATTCTTTCTTTGAGTGGGTTTTGCCTCAATAGAGGGATAAATGGAGCAGCTGGAAGCAGCCAGTCCTGGGGCAGGTAATGAATACACATGGGTTTCTTGGTCCTGATTCTAGTCTTCTGTGCAGATAGGCTTAGCCTGAAGCAGCCAACCCGAGAGGGAAGGAGCTTGGAAGAGAAGATTTTGGACAACAGAGGCTAAACTTAAGGTGCTCTGCCCAATTATGCACACTTCTCAGTAGACACCAGTCAGCCGACTTTCAAGATGCCTCCTACCTGAAAAACAGAGAAGTGAGAAAGGAAAAAGAGTGGCAGACATCACTTTCCTTCAGGAACCTTGAACTCTATAGGTTGTAGAGGACCTTTCATCTAAATGGACAAAGAACCATGAGGAAGGGAGGTGTGTGTGTATGTGTGTGTGTGTGTGTGTGTGTGTGTGTACAAACTCTGGGCAGTACTTGCATACAGTCTTCTTGTGCTCCTCCAGGATGTGTCTGTACATAAGCTGACAACACCTACCAAGTTTTAAAGGATAATGTGAAGTGAAATAGGAATAGCATTGCTAAGGTTTCTGGGACTGGATCTGACATATATCTAGTTTTCATCAAATAAGATACTGAGATACAGGCAGATACTTTCTGTTGAGCATCTGAACTCATTTAAGGCCTGTGAAGTGGCTGTTTAAAGAAGACTAAGTTGGCCCACTGGGCGAAGATGCTCTTTCTTCCATGCTGCTCCTACAGCCCCAATCTCACAATACTGGTGGAGCTGAAGCAGCCATTCTAAACCACATGATGAAGATGATGACGAACTCCCACTGAGCGTTCAACTGACAGAAGGAATCTCGCCCTTAACAATGTAGGTGCTGTTGCCTCAACTCTGGGTCATTTAGCTTTAATGAGAGGCAAGTGTGGCCTTTATCTCATTATGTCGTAAGTTCTGGGGTGCTCCAGTTACTGCACAGCAACTTGAACTCTCACCGATACACCCAGGGTATCACTTGTAAACAGGGGCAATGGGCTCCATTTAGGGGAACAGGTCATTCAGATATCCCTGTGGGCTAAGTGTGTCATGTGTGCAAGCTCCTGGGAATGGAGTGGACAGTGGGCATTATGATAAATCAATAGAGGCAAAGTTGTAGCTAATCCAGTGGCCCTGTGGTTCCCACAAGGAAATCTAGGCAGAGAAAAATCTATTCCATACAAAGCCAAATCATTCTGGAAATTTCTATAATATATATTTAATTTACATGTGGTATAATGAAAACAAATACAACATAACGTCTAAGTATATATTTTAGTCCTGCAATTTAATAGTATTTAGGCTGTGGTAAATATTAACCTAGGGGCCAAGTAAGCCTGCCAGATTCATCTACTATTTTTCTTAAGTCAAGCAAAGGCTTGTTCACCTAACACTTTTTAGGCCTTGCCTCTTGGTCACTCATTGAGCTTTCTCTTTGTTTTTATAACTCATGCCTCTTTTCTAAATAGTGGTTGAGGTGGTAGGGACTCTCACCCGTCCCTTCCATAATCATGTCTCCAGCACTTCCCCCTGTGCCCAGAACAATGAGTGACTGGATAGAGAACAGGCTCTCTCTTTTTTTTACTGTCCAACTGACGTGAGAATTCTAAGTTGTAGCCTAAGCTGTATCATGATCAAGAAAGAAACCAGAAAAGGGATCCCAGATTGTGGATGATGGGGTTTCCTGTCAAGTTAGCCATGCTTCACTTTTCTGCTCAAAGAAACGAGGGGCTCCCTAATCAATTTTCTTAGATGAGACTTCAGGAATTTCTGGGGACACAAGAAGGCAGAGGTAGCTGGTAGAGAACATCTCTTGCCTTCCTTTGAAGCAGACAGGAACCTCCCTTGAGCCAGGAGAATGCAGCAGATTGTCAGCATGCTTGGAAATTTCCATAACAAAATATTTTGTAAACCAGGGTGATGCTTTCATTTCTTGTCAATATGTTAACTCAGAACATTTATTATTAATTTATTTATTCATTCTTTCTTAAACTCTCATCCTTAAATTGATTGACTTGACTCATATCTTTTTTTTTTAATTTAAGAGATATTATGACAGATCAGACTAGAAGGAAGAATCACAAGAAAAATATCTCCTATAATTTACTGTAAGAATAATGCACGATGGGAATTCTTCCTTCCAGGAAAACCAGGCATGAATTCTAATATAAATTTTTAACTTTATCACAACTTATAATCCAGAACAAGTTCTTAATGCCCCTTGTAAACCAAAATGGTCTTCACTGCTGTTCATTGAAATACCCTCAGGATATTTTAATGTTTCTGCCCAATCCTTTCATATTAATTGTCTGAAACAGGAAACTTTCAGTTGTATATCCTCTCTTTTGCAATCTTCAGGGTTTGTTTCTGGTTTTAGAGACAGGGTTTTTCTGTGTAGCCTTGGCTACACTGGAATCACTTTGTAGACCAGGCTGGCCTCAAACTCACAGAGATTTGGCCCCCTCTGCCTCCTGGAGTACTGGGATCACAGGTGTATGCCACTGCCCCTAGCTGCAAGCATGCATTTTAAAATGTACATTTACTTGTTTGTATTTATGTGCACTCATGTGCCTGCTTATCTGTATGTGCACCATGCACATGCAGGCACCCGCAGAAGACAGAAGAGTGGGTTATATCTCTGAAACTGAAGTTACAGGCAGTTGGACACCTCCCAGTGTGGGTGGTGGGAACTGATCTTGGGTCTTTGCAAAAAGCACCAAGTATACTTAACTGCTGAGCCATTTATCCAGCCCTACAATTCTTTCTTTAAGACTATTTTATCATGGAAATTTCTGAGCATGCAGAAAAATCAGAGCTTAATCACCCCACTTGGGTAACCACCCATTATTGGTCTGTTTAGTCTTTTTCCATTTCTCCCCATTTTTGTTTACTTATTTATTTTTCTAGTGTATAAGTTGAATCAAATAGTGACCTAATTTTACTTCCAATTTTGTCTTGCACAGCATAAATGCTATTAGAACAGTTGCCCACTGTCTGTGCTTTTGCTTTCCGAGGATGCGGGTACCCATAGTCCACCACGCTCTAAACCTATTGCCCCGGCCCGCCGGGGTTCGACTAATGCTCGGGAGGAAAATTTTCCTGTATAGGGAGAGAACACAAGACATGAAGAAGGGGGCAAGTCTGCATTCTGATCAAACCCCATTTATTGAGAAATTTCATAGAGTTTTTATAAGGCAGAGGGCAGGGAAGCATATTGCTATGGCAACCCAGCTGTAGGCTATCTCAAGATGTGAGGAATTCCAAGCAGGTCACAACATCCTGCCACACCGAATATTTTGCTATCTTTATCTAATCTAACTGTTAAACTACAGCAGGGTGGCTCCACCTAAATCTTATCTTTAGCCTAACTGCCGAACCACGACAGGGTCAGCTGGTTTCTGGTAAATGGCAGACTGCTGGAGAAATGAGAACCTAGGCTCTGACAAGATGTCTGAACATTGGCCATATAGCCTGTCCCCTACAACCTATAAAATGGAGAATTTCAGAAATACCCACTTCATAGTTTCCTGAATAAGGTGGTAGCATCTCCCAGAGTCCTGGTACAACTCAGGTGAAACATGAATCAGCCTTTCATCCAGAGTATCTACACTGTATAAACTACTTACCCACTACCACTTAATAGATGAACAGATCTTGGGCTATCAAACTTACTGTCACAGTGTATGTGTCTAAATAGCCCTTACGTTGCTTAATGAAATGATATCACCAAGCAGAAGAATAGTAATGCTGGTTATTTGTATATGACACATGGAAGCCATAACGTGCTTCCTTTAAGAGAAGTGGTATAAGCACTTGAAACCCCTCATCCCCCCCCAATTCATATGTTGATGTTGCTTAAATTCAACCATAAAAATGAGCCTTTGATGAAAAAGAATGTTCTTCAAGTTTCCTATCACATTTCAGGTTATAAAAGTCATGGTGTATGATAAGAGCAAAGATAAGATACAGAAACCATTAGACTTGTGCATATATACACAGGACAGGACGTAGACCCATGCATGGTACATTTACGGTTCAGTGCTGTCTATGGTCTCAGGTGATAGGGGGCTCACAACGTTCTGTATCCCCCTATAAAGACTACTCTACTATCCCTAACATATCTGTAATAATTCTTTAGTGCCATTTACTATCCGGTCTACACTGAATTGCCTCATTTGTCTCAAACACTTTTGTATAGTTGGCATGTTCATTCAGAATTGACGCAAAGCCTGCGACTGTATTTGATTGCAGGTATAAATTTACTTAAATTTGCTCTTGGTCTGCAGCTGTCTACTCTTGGTGTTTCCTTTTGTTGAGATACTGCTTGACTTGTTGAAGTCAAGGAGAAGAATGGTCCAAATTCTGTGGCTGTTTGCTTCAGCTATCACTTAACTAGTTTCTATAGTTAGCATATTTTCTACAGACTAAAAGTTAGATTTAAAGCTTTGGTTAGATTCCAAATGACTTTGTTTTAGTAATTTTGATGTTAGTGCTGTGTTGGTACTATCTCACATTTGGAAGGAAAGCAGTGTTTGTGGAAAACAAAGTTGATCTGGGATCTAGTCATTCAGATGCATTTACTCAATGACCCCTTTCTGCAATGAAAGAACTTGTTCAGCTCTTCAGTCTCGCTGTCTCAGGGCTGGCGGTGACTTAGCTATGGATTCCTAAGGGCTGCGGAAGTGGCTCCATGACAGAAGGCTGACCTAGCATGCACAGAATCCTGGGACTGACCTTACACACACACACACACACACACACACACACACACACACACACACACACAGAGAGAGAGAGAGAAAGAGAGAGAGAGAGAGAGGGAGAGAGAGAGAGAGAGAGAGAGAGAAACACAGAGAGAGAGACAGAGAGAGAAGAGGGAAAGGGAGAGAACAAATTATTTTTATTTTTTTTTTAGTATATTTTATTTTTATTCATATTACATCTCAATTGTTATCCAATCCCTTGTATCCTCCCATTCCTCCCTCCCTCCCATTTTCCCCTTATTCCCTTCCCCTATGACTGTGACTGAGGGGGCCCTCTTCCCCCTGTATATGCTCATTGGGTATCAAGTCTCTTCTTGGTAGCCTGCTGTCAATGAACAAATGATTTTTAAAATTAGGTTTCTAGAAGCAGTCTGAAAAACAGCAGCTCACGTCCATCATCTAAGCTGGCTCCTATAAACAATTTAGAGAGCAGTGTGCCTTAGCTTCTGAGGGATCTTTGGAGACCTTAGAGGTCACACGATTCTGAATTGTTCCAGCAGTATGGAATTGAATCTAACCTCAGGATGCTTTAGGGAAGCTGAGAGAGACTGGTCAGCCCGCATGGTGCAGATTCCTTGCAGTTTCCACAATAAACTTCTGCTTATAGGTCTCCATGTCTGTCAATAGAGTGGGAGGAGGCCGTGTCTAAGTCTTCTTCAGTTTCGAGTGTTTGTGGATTTATGCTCTACATGCAGTGACCCTGGAGCTAGCTCTACCTGTCGGTGAGGACTGTTGCTGTGTACCAGGAATCAATTTGTACCCAAAGGTCCCCACTTTCAGCAGTGGAAAGATAATGTACTAGCTTCTGGCATGGTATTACACATTTGAGTCATATGCTCATATTGTCACTCTTGACTGTTGTTCCTTTTAAAAGAGTAGGCAACCACATAAAGGGAATTGGGATACACAAGAAAAACTCAACTTGATTTGAGGAAGTATCTTTTTTTCCATGTCTTCACTAACTCCTGTGCTCTAACAGACCTACATTGCAAGGACATGGCACACTAGAACACGGGCACAAACCTCATTCCTTCTTGTCCCGAACCACACCAAAGATGCGATTCTGTAGCTGGAAGAAAATCTAGGAGTGTTCCGAAGGAAAGGAGAGGGCTTCTAGAAAGAACCCACATCTCGGTAAACACTTAAAGATTTCTTGAATGAAAGACAGGATAAGCCAGGGTCTTTCTGAACAAGCCCCGACAGAGAACATAGCAAGGGCCAAAGAATGGGAAGGTGAGGAGGCTGAATTCAGGACAAAGTCAGATCAAGCCTATGACATGTGTCTCTATCCTACTGACAATACCCTTGCTGTAGGAAGGGTTCAAGTTGAATCTGGATGCCTAGCTACTCAAAATTCTCAGCTCTGAATTCAGTATCCAGGTTGGACTGTGCAGTGAGAATGTGACCCATTCATGTTCTTCAACTCTACTGTCTCTATAAAGATTTCACCTGAAACTTCCTTGAACACCAAATTTTTCTAGATCTCATTTTAATACACATTTATCAATTCTTTCATACATTACGGGGCCTCAAATTAGCCCTTAGTTATATGTCGTGTCTAGATGTGTCTCCGACTGTTTCTATCATGTTGCCATCACATCCCTCCCTCTCTGCATGAATCTATGCTTCTTTGTATTTGGAAACTGTGTAAGATGTTTTTCTTTTATGTCTCCCATGGTGCTGCATTTGTGATACAGCACATGGTTGTGTTCAGTAAATGCACATTGAAATAGATTGAATTGATGTTCAGGGACTTCCACAAGACAGCGCAACTCTGAAGAAAAAAAAATCCAACTTCATCTCCTTTTGGACTTCCCCCAAGACTCCCGTAGCTGTTCAGTGTCTTCCAGCTGGCCCTGGCCTCCATCCCTTCTCTCATCTCTACATCTTCCTTCCTACCATCTACTTCAGCTTACAAAAAACAACTCTTTTGGGTTTTTACTTTCCCTCGTATGAGTGCCTCTGCCTTAGGGGAAATTGGAGATTTTTTATAAGAAACTTTTTCTGGGGTAACTGAGATAAAAAATCCTTCTTCCTTTCCATTACTGTTGAGACAAAAAAAGGTGAAGTGAAATAATTCATAGACATGTGTGCACACACAAGTGATGAGGGTTCTGGAGTTCTGATTTGAGTCTTTCCTGTACAAGTGAGCTGGCCATGTGATCTTCTGTAAGCTGTGTGAGCCTCTGGTAATCTGGTCCACCTGACCTCAGAATGATGGCAATGACATGAGAAAGAAAATGTGAAAGCAGTGTGTAAATTATAAACTATGAAGATATCAAATGCCTTTTAAAGTGATTTCTTTATATTTTATTTGTGTGTGTGTGTGTGTGTGTGTGTGTGTGTGTGTGTGTGTGTGTGTGTGTTTATGAAGGTTCCCAAAGAAATCAGAGAACATTGGATCTCCAAGAAGTGGTGTTAGATGGTTGTTGTGGGCTCCTAGTGTTGATGGAATCAAACTCAGGTCTTCTGTAAGAGCACAAGGCACTGTCTGCTGCTGATGATTCATCTATCCAGCTCCTCAAACATACCAGCCACCATTCCTTCTCCTCTGAAAGATTTTCCATGGACAAATTAAGAGCAGCTGATCCGCTGCAGATGATTAAGATGGGTCTTGCCTCTTGGCGTATTATGGGGAAGAATGAATGAATACCTTAGGAAAACTAAAACCCAATGATTCTTTCACACACTTCAAGTTCAGAGAGAGTAGTAGGCACCACATTATTAAATCTGGAATCCAGAGCACAGAAACCATGCAAGATCAATTAGGGATAATTTTTTTCTATTGAGCAGAATTCTCATTCAGAATTTGAGTATATATGCTTTCATTTTCTCTTATTTCTAATGCCTTCCAATTATAATGAAAAGTGCCAAAGTTGATAAAGTGGTTCTAAAAATATTATTTTCCTACATATCTATCTATCTATACATACATACATATATACATATATACACACACACAAATGAAAGAAGAAGAGTGCTAGATGAAATGCTTGATGTAATTTACTAATGCATTCAGAAATAGGGGTGTCACATCTGTAGCAGCTGCATCATGCAAGTAGAAAACATTAAATTACTGTAATGTGAGGCTCTTGTTAAGAGAGAAATATATGAGATAATACTTAATTTGGATTTTCACTTTCTTTGGGTTATTTCAGTCATACATAACGAGCAAGAGTGTTTTATGAATATCTTTTACAATGTATTTAATTTATAATCAAATATTAAATCATAACATCCATATGTACCATCTCTGGCATTCCCAGACTCTCCCAACGACAGTCATCGATGACATGTTCAGACTCGCTCAGGTTGTGAGAAGATTCTGTGCAGAGTGAAGGCCTGCTACTCGTTGTTATGCCTCAGCTGGTAGGATCTGATGTTAGGTTTACGGTAGCAGAATGAGAACTGGGAAAGAGATTCATATAACCAAATATCCTCCTCCATTGGCTTTCTGCCCTTTTATCTCTCATCTGTCCCACCCTCATCCATGTCAATGTAGTTCATACCACCTGTCAGCTATACCTTGGTTTTATCCCTTTGTATCGCATCAGACTAGTGTTTGAAGATAAAGCCTTGACTACTTGAACAGTTCTCTGAGATTCCTGTTTTCTGGAATCTTGGAAAATGCACTTCATTCTTCCCACAAACTATCAAATCCCAACACCCTCTATATCATAGCATCAGAGATGTACAGTATACCCCACTATCACTGGCCCCTCAGATTGCCAATGGGAATCCCCTTTACTTTTGTATAGAGAAACTATATAAGTGTACCTAACTCCTTTACTAACTCAGTTAGCTCCTCACATCTTCCTGCTGAAGAATCAGGCAGGCTTTAGGTAGAGCTGTGCCTTTCACAGAGGAGACATTTTTCTTCCAAGTGGATTTATGCATGGATCCATGTGGCATCCCTGATGTTAAGGTAGACCAGTTGCCTCCATTTCCATGTTCACATTGCATCTCTTGTTTTGGACAATGCTCCTCAGGTGCATCACCTACCCTTACCTCCCCAGTAAGTGGGATGGTGTCCATAGTCTCATATTTTTTTCTGTGCCTGGATTCTGCTGCTTCTACCCCAGACTGTAAAGGCATGAGCGTTTTTGTGTAGTTTATTCTAACACTTAGAAGGGAAGTTGATATGAAATCTTGGTCCTCCTTGTCCTCAAGGCACTTTGCTATTCTTCATGATATTTTATCTATTCTTTGAGAAGGACTGAGTTCAAGATATGCAAATGAACATAGATGACAGAAAATAAGTTATTTTCATTTAAGTAATTTAAACCTCTATAGAACTACAAACTAAAGCCATTCACTTAAACAACAACAACAAACAAACAAACAAAAAACCACAGAACCGTGTCCATTATAAATTGGCTGCAGGTGATTTTGGAAATGGCTTACTGATGTCCAGAGACTCTATTACATAGACTTCCATAATATCATATAAAGTCTGGTATTGTCTTTAGGGCTATGAAAAATCTCATTTCCTTAAGTTTTAGTCTTAGCATCTATAAAACAAAGGAAGCAAACTGCTAGATACAGAAGGGCCCTTAGTACTCTATCACACAATGGTGGGATTTAATTTAAAATCTAAACAGTTGCAGTAAGAGATGTGATCAATTAGAAGGTTTGGTTATCCTGAATTAAGGTTAAAGGCTAATATTGATATTTCAATGGAGCCGAAATTACAGCTGCTGTATATTACTGCAGGCCTGCTTTAACAGTAGTATGGTAACTTGGGCCTGAAAGACTTATATGTACTCAGTTCCTGTTCTTGGAGGCATAGCTTCTATTGCCATGGTTGTAAAGTTGAGAGCTCATATAAATATCATTGGGCTGGGCAATTTGAGTGTGTCTGTATACTTTGAGCAAATTATTCTACCTGCTCAAGATGATATGCCTTCAGCTAAAAATGGACATAATTATAATCTCACATCTTTCAAGAAGTTATGAGATCTGTAATTTAGGAGAGAGCAATTAGTAAATAAATACTGTATGCTAATTCAATTTGAGAAGTGTAAATAATTCCTAAACATCAAGGAATGGTCATTATTATCTACTGCAAAGTCTGTAGGGCCAGTACCTCCAATGCCGGGTGCTGGCATAAGCTTATGTAGGTGACACTCAATGAATGACATTTTACATTGACCTCTGCTTTGCACAAACAGTATTAAACTTGAGGGGTGTGGGGAACCATCAGTTACATGTTCTGTGTAAAGGAGTACCTAGTGATCTCCAGGTGGTCTTCGATATGCTGAAAGGCTGACCCAATAGGGACAAGGTAGCTGTTATTTGCTTTTTAATTTGACTTTTTTGAGAGTTTCTTACTTGTATACAGTACATTGTGATCGTACCCACTCTCACTACCTCTTTGTACCTCCCTCTCATGCCTGCTGATCGCTTTCTTCCTTGTGTTATCAGGCTTTTCTTTTACTTTCACATCTTGTACAGGTGCTCACAGATGCTGTGTGGTTATTACTGCAGTGGGCATGTCAACCCATCATATAGTATATATTTTCATCTTCTGACTCATTTTGTCCTCCCATCACTTGTTCACCAATGTCCTCTGAGATTCAGAGTGGATAAAATGGATGTCCCATTTAGGGATAAGCACTCAGTGATCCCTCATTCTCAGTCCTTTATTAGGTTTCTGTCTCTGATTGTCATTTCTTATTAAATAAAACTTAATAAAGGTCCAGAGTTGCATCAGTATATGAGAATAAACATAGGTATTTAGAAGTCATTTTAATGCCATATCCATTAGCAAAACATTAGTAGTAGGTTCCACTTGTGACCTGTGACTTCCCTAGCAATTGGTTGGTTTTGCCATGTTTATAGTACCAGAAACAAATGCCCTTCCATGGAGCAGGCCTCAGGTGCTAGCAATGCACAGTTGGTTGTCACCAGAACAGCAATGCCACTGTTACACCAGTGAGTATATCTTATTTTAGGGTGGCATTGTAGAAAAAAAAAATACAGAGCCCAAAGCTAGGTTAGATTATTTGTGCATTTTTATTTTTACTAAAAAAAAAAAAAAAAAAAAAAGACATCTAGAAATGCAGATTAGTAGCTTCAGTCATTCAGGAGTTAGAGACTGACAACTGGTTAAAATTTAAATGACTATGTGGGTCCACATGACATATGTCAACCAAAATATACCCTTCGATCAGATTTGTCTAGGCAGTCACCAATTTCCCATTTCTGATACATACTTTAGCTATCACCATAACTCAGATCCTTACTGAATGCATGCAAGAGACTTCCCAGTCACTGAGGAGCACTCCCTCGCCCCCCCACTAGCAGTAAAAATCATAAGAGATTTAATTTGGGAGTTAGGCCAGTGAAGTTGGACAGCTTTGGAGAAATATGGAATGGCAGTTCTAAGAAATCTAAAACAGGATGGGTGAGCAAATCTGCATGCCACTTCTCACTCAGAAAGGGGTGAGGGGAGGTCTACAGATGTCTGTAGAGCTTGTTACAAAAAGAGTGGCTGGTATCATCACACAGTCAGATTTTATTTAAGAGCCCAGCAGCAGATTCCATTGTGATATCTCTAAGAAGCAGATTATTATCTGTACACCAAACACTGATAAGTGTCTAATCACCTTCGAATGCTCCCTCGGGCTGAGCATACCTTGTGCAGATTCCCCTGTAAGTCTTGCTGGATCCCCAGGTTCACAGTCTGATGTTGCTGGGAGTGAGAAGTAGTTGTTTTGGCTTGCAAAACTGTCTGAAAAGTCTCCAGGGTTTGTCTCTCTATTCTATTCGTGGGCATGCTAAAGAATGATTCAAACAACACTCCAACCCATTTGCAGTTACTCAAGAGGAAAAGAGAACGGCAATAAAGCAACCGCCTAGTAAAGATTCCAAGAAACAAAGAAAACCCATCTGTCTCTGGCATGGCTGAGATAAAGTTAAACTTGGGAGTGCACTTTTCTTTTCTCCTGCTGAGAGCTAGAAGTGAACTGCCCTGGAAGCCAGAAGACAGGTGCTCCCGGAATTTCGATAGATGCCTGACAGGCCCACATTCATCATTGAGTCCGCCATGAGAAATGGTGATTGGAGACTGATGTTATCAAACTTCTTAATCTCACTCTCATCATACTGCCTTTTCCTGAACCGTGCTACACAATGTTCCGGAAGAGAGATGGTCATTACATTTGCCTCTGATGGCAGTTTCTGATCACCGGCAACCAGGGTCTGTCCTGAGAAGGCTTGGGAAGTATAAATGTATTTTTAGGGTAGCTCATCCTTTTATCTGTTGCTTCTTCAGCCATTCACTCACTTGTATTTATTCACTCCTGAGTTATTTATTCAACAACCATTCATTGATTCCCCTTCTCTAGTCAATCACAGTTCTGTGCTCTGAAATTTTAATGAGAATCACACATATTTAAATGATTGACATGTAAATAAATGAGCAGGAGCCATAGTTCCTGCCTCCAATGCTTCCAGTCCTTCCTAATGCAGAAAGCAGGCCAGTATTTCATGATGGTTAACAACAGCATAGAGAAGGCTATGGCACAATGGGACCCTTATGGGGACACTGATAATCTCTGAAAGGTTCACAGAACACTTTCTAAGCAGAAAGAAATTATGGGTATTTGTAGGTAGCAGGCAGGGCTCAGAATGGTGGCTGAAGTGGTTTGAAGTCGTCAGTGAACAATTAATTCAGTTCTACAAAGAGAGAAAATATGAGTAACAAGAGAGAGGAGGGCAGATAAAGAACGTTTAGGGATTGAATGGCTAGAGAATTACAGTTTGTCAAGGCACAGCCTGAGCCTCTCTTCCTGAGCTGGAGTGCCTGACATCCCCAGTCACCAGAATGCAACTTAGTGGAGTCAGTGAGCATTGGATTCTCTGAGGACACCCTTTCTCCCAAAAGGGAAATGGATGGTGATCAAGGAAGACAGTTGATATCAAACCTAAAGCCATGTATACTTGTGCACACATGTGTGCACAGAAACACATACACATGAACTACCCACCACCAGACATACAGGATCACACAAATGTAATTATGGCAGAAATTTTCATTGTAGAACTTAAAAAGTGTTTCAAAATGTAAGGGACTATTTTTTCAAGGGAATAACTTTTCCCTGAAGGCCGTGGAGATATACCTGCTGTCCTCTTGTGTCAATCAAGCCTGATGTATCAGCTGAGAAACATTTGAGGTGTGCATTTAAAAATGTTCTGTTGTCACAATAAACATAATGTGGGACTAATAACAGTCTTTGTCAGTTGTGTCACTACCAATGGGGCTCCTATTAACTTATGTACACATCTCTCTCAAGTTTTAAAATAAGGACTTATGGTAAAGAGCAAGAATGTGGCTGAAACTTTCAGTCTGGTTTATACAGGAAAATATTTGAAAAAAATGTTAGTTCATCCATTAAAGCCTACATCAGAATTATTAAGAAATATTAAAAGCATATGATACAAACACTTTATAAAATTATCATTATTTACTGATATAAAAGTATATACATTAGTTTACTTAAAATAATCTGACATCCTTTTGGAGATGTTCAAACAAATATCAAATAGTGGGTCCTCTCCCCTCCTGCCATGGCAACAGTCCTGATTGTTTTCCTATTATATTATAAACCATGGCTCCATATCCCAAGGAATAATAGTCCACTCTCGTACCCGTCCAAGATGATTTTTGTCATCTTAAAAGGATGTGTGCTTTGTAGGATAAGTCAAACAAATGAATTTTCATTCAGAAGTCCATCTGGTGTGCTGAAGAAAAAACCAAGCAAGAGAATCCAACCCTTTCTTTTCTTCCCCCAAGTGAAGGATGCTTCCCAGACAAGGGAGGTACCATGCTCTGGAGAGTGCCTGAAGACTGAGCTCCTGTGAACGTTGGAGGCTATTAATGACAGAGGGGTGGGGGTGGGGGTGAGGGTGTCACTTTTCTCTTCCTCACTCTACTTCCCTTCTTGTCCCTCACTTAGACATGTCTTCCATTTCCATCATTTCCAGGCATGTTCCCAGCAGCTTCCATACTCCCTCACTGACTACAATAACCTTAATTTATCATCTTTACTTAATAATCCTTATTTGTTGAGTCCTCAGTATATTCCACACAGTGTTCCAAATGATTCCCATATGTCAAGTCATTTACCTTTACAAGAGTAAAGGTATATGTGCATGTATATGTATATGCATATGTATGTGATCACCTACAATACAATGGCAAAGACACTAGACACAAAGTCTTTAAGCAATTTGGACATAATTATATGATGCCAGGCAAGCCCCTTATCAGAAATAGCTTGATTTGGCACATTGCTTTTTTAATTATACTCACTAATGCCTCTTAGAATATATGCTTATCAGAGCATTCTGATAGCTCACAGCAATATGCATCTTCTAACTTTCTGTGCTATTGTCTTTATCTACCCCTGAGAAAACAGAATATGACTTGTTTATTTGTTTACATAAGATTGGCAGTGTTTGGCATATGGAAAGAAGGGACTTACAGTGTTTAAATGAGCAGACAACCTGTTTTCTAAAAGAATGATACAACTTTGAAGATTTCACTATCATTGTTAATGTGCAAGTTTCAGGGTGGTACCCACAAATCTCTCATTTACATGAATTGTATTCAATGTACTGTAAGGAAACCTCTTTTTCCTCTGTGGCTAAAATTAATGCCTGTTCTAGTTATGTTTTATTGCAAACTTGACACAACTTGGAAAGAGGGAGCCTCAAATAAAGAATTGCATCAATCAGATTGGTCAGTGAGGTATTGTCTTGATGGATGATCAAGAAGGGCAGCTCACCTTTCCTACATAGGCAGACTTGGGCTGTATAAGGAATTCAGGTGAGTTAAGCCTGCAAGCAAGCTACCAAATGGCTTCCTTCATGGTCTCTGCCTCTGCTCCTGCCTTGAGTCCCTACCTTGACTTCCTTCAGTGATCACTTGTGACATGCAGGTGTAAGCTGGAATTACCTCTTTATTCTCTATGTTGCTTTTTGGTCAAACTGTTTTAGCACAGTGTCAGAAAGCATATTAGGACAACTCTCTTAACAGAATCTTAAAGGATCTGTGCTTTCCTGAACAGTATGAGGGTCATCTAAAACTCTTCAAGTGATTGGCTCCTGAAACCAATTTCTCTACCAGACTAAGAACCAAGTAGAAGTCCGCTAAGATTTACAATAGGAATTAAAAGGATTCCCATGATGTTTACCTCCTAGACTATAACTTTAATTGCATATAAAGCCAAATTTATATTATTTTTAAATTTGAGACATTAAAATGAAAAAATATATAGTAAGTGAAAGTCAGTGAATGCTATTCAATTAAGTGATTTTGTTTCTACCAGCTCTTATTTATTAATAGATTTACTTTTCTATATTAATAATTTAGTTACACAAGAATTAATATAATTGATTAAGGAACAATGCACATTGGTCTTTTAGTTGGAAAGAACAGTCAGAGTAAGTCTAGAATTACCCTTTTCTCTCAGCATAGCCCCATGTTGCTGTGCAATTTGCTTTTTTCTCACCAAGTTTCTAATAAGATGTCTTGACAGTGTATTCTTAATGCTCCAAAATCTCACTTTCTTAAATTATTTTATCACTTAGAAAATTATTGTTTACTTAGATTGGAGAATTCCATAAGTGTATAATAAAATGACAGAAGAAAGATCCAAGGATCATCAAATAAATTAAGTATATCTAGAATCTATTGTCTGTGTAGGGTCCTGCTGGGACTTAAGGAAGTATTTAAATGAGCAAAAGATATAGACATATTCCTAATAATCCCATATTATAGAATATAACTTATATATGCCCAAATATTAAGCCTAGTGATTTAGATGTAAAGTGTAGGCAAAATATTCTATAGTACGTACTTGAGTTGAGTACAACAATGATTAAAATTGAAAAAATACTACAGGGGATTTCTGGAAATATAATGAAAATGAATGCTGATCTTTATTGTCACCTTTACATGATATAAAATACTCTAGAATGGTCTCTAAGCATACCTGAGGGGCATTTTCCAGATTAGGCTGGCCCTGGCATCACTGTGGAGGCCTGATTCTTACTTGAGCTAGGAAGATCCACTACCTACTGAAACTGGGCAGTGGAGTGCATGGGAGAAAGATAGCTAAGCAGTAGCATAAATACCTTATATTCCTGACTGTATATGTGGCCTCACTGGTCAGGTTCTTACTCCAGCCATCATGCTTGCACTGCCATGGTGGAGTGGACTCTTCCAGAACTATAAGAGACTAAATCCTGTGCTCCTCTAAGAGTAACTAGGGGTGGGTCAGGGCATGTTATGACAGCAGTGAGACAAGAATCCAACATAGTACATGAGTGGGTTGTTACAGAAGAGGTTTTGGTTACCCACCAGAAACTTAGTAAGTGAAGAGTAGCTTTGTTTTTGTGGACATGAAGGTGAAAGAATGGAAGTGAAGTTGTGGAGGCTGGGAAGGCAATGCTATTCTGTTCAGTCAGGAGTCTGGCTGGGCTCACAATTCCTTATATGGGAAAGTGCCTCACTCATTCCCTTGCTGAAAGAACAACCTTGTGTTTATCACCACTCATCCGCCACTTTTCTGGACATAGTTAATTCATCCAGTAATACACTTTTCCCAGAAGGCCAGTCAGTCTACATCCAGGTTATGGATTGCCTTGGTGTGCAATGATGAGATAAGTCAATCAAAGTCTTTCTTCCTCAAAGTTAAACTAACACATACGAGGTAAGGACAGTTATGCATAGAAATTGAAACTGAAAAGATATGTCAGGATGGTAAGGTAGAGTAGGAGTCAATTAGAGTGTCAGCCAGATATATTTTCACCAAAATTATGATAGAAGAAATAAATATTCATGTCTTTTATGTTAAACCATAAACTGGTGCTGTATCAATTTGTGTTCTCCTAAACACAAACCCAAGACAAAAATCTTATTTGGGGGTAGCAAATTTGATTTGAAGCAATAAAAAGACATCATTCTAAAGATACATCACTGAGTACCAGGTTCATGTTTTCATAGGAACTTCTTGAGAAACAAAAGTAAAGTCTACCAGAATTGTCCATCTGAGCAAGGGGAGGTAGATACACAGACTTAAGGTTCCTTCTTAGTGTATGCTGCCAAAGCAAGTTTCTGCTAGTATCTTAACTATTAGAGGGAGTTCTATATAAGATAGGGGCATGCTTTGTGTGGTCAGCTGTCATCTCTGTGCAAAGGCAAGAAGCATCTGGTACATGGAAAAGAATACCTTGGCCAGATTAATAAATAGCAGCTATCAATTTAAGTAAAGATACAACCATTAGAATAGCAACTGCTCGTGGAATATTAACATTATTAGTTAAGTGTATGGTGACTAGCAGATTTACTACTAGTTATAAATCTTTTGGAATTTTAGAGATTCAAGAAATGAGCCAAAGGGTGCTATGGTAAGGATCACTCTTTTACAATTTTGAAATCGTGAGAATGGCATCAACCTTAATTTTTCTTTCAAGAGTAAACTGCCCATTTCACTTTAATATACTTGTGAGGTGATGTTAAATATGTTTCAAGAATTTCATTTCCTTTTTTCCCCTTTACCATAATGAATTTTAAAGTTCACATAGGTCAGAAACCCACTGTGCACATTCTACTTCTACGTATATACATCTTTACTATGCACCAGGGAGGTAACTAGTTAACTAGGAGGTACACAGTCCTGTGTTTTGCCCCCTCTCAAACTCCTTATGTCCTTGAAAAGTATTTACTAGAAAAGCATTAAAATTATTTTAGGTGTTGGGGGTGGAAATATGGCTTAGTAGTTGAGGATAAATTACTCTTACAGAAGACACAAGTTCACTACTCTGTATCCACATCAGACAATTCCCCTGTACTTCCAGCTCTAGTGGATCTAATGCCCTCTTGTGATCTAAAGAGCATGAGAACTTGTCTGAAGATACCCACACATAGATATGTACATATACACATAATTAAAACTAAAAATAAATTATATTAGTAGCATAAACTCTTTCCTAGGGTAATATGGAAAATATTTTTTAACTTCAAATCTACCAAGCTTTGATTCTAGTTCTTTATCAATGAAATTATGTAGGACACATTGCAAAGATAAGAAGCATATTTTGAAGCAGTCACAGAACTTAGTATACTGCACAATGCCTTGACAAAAGAAGGCTGGTCTTTTCCCATAGAAATATATATATATGCCCCAGGTAGCTCAGAGACATCAAGATTCATAGTTCTTAGTCCATGCATCTAAATACCCATCTAAGTTATCTTCAATAGGCCTTGTTTCTAATGGAACACTGTGCTATACATCCCAATTCCTTCTTATTGTTATAAATACAATCTTACATTTAAATTTCAGTTGGGAGTGTGAGCATCCTTGGGCTTTAGCCATATTAGGTAAAGGGTACTTTAATCATGGTCATGGGCGTATTCTTGTTTTAGTCCTGTTGCTTTAGTTGGTTGTTACTCTTGTTCAAAATAAAATGTGAAAGAGCTTAAATTTGCACTGACTTCATACAACACATTTCAAATCCACTCCAGAATTGTCCACTGGAAAGATGTGCATCCCAGAATTGTCCACTGAAATTATGCATGTCCCAAAATTGTTCACTGAGAAGATGTGGAGAAGGACATTTTGTCTAATGTTTCCCATTTCCAGTTAGTTATCAGTTTTCTCCAAGAGTATGAGAAGCTTTATTCTTTCCAGTTGTGCGTGTGTACTAACTGAGCAAGCCCTGACTGGTGATGTTCCTAGCCATCAGAAGTTGAATGACAAAAAATGCAGGACACTATAAGTTTGAACTGATCTGGAACTTTCCACTGCATCTGCAGGTGACACCAGACAGAAGGTCAAAAAGCATGAGCTGGAGCATTTTTAGTGTCTGATACCACAGGTAAAGTAATTCCTCAGTGTCCTGGACTCATGATCCCTTCATCTGCTTAGCAACAACCCCTGAAATCACACTCTTCACATATGAAAGAAATCTCTTCCTCTACTGTCAATCAAAGGACACTGGAAAGGGGAAAGAGAGAGGGAACACCTTTTACTCTCAGCACAGAAGCTGGTCTCAGACCCATTGGTCAGAACTTGGTCATGTGACATTACTGGCTATAGTGTAAGATGGAGCAAAAATTCTATTGTATTCTGAGCTTTTGATATCTTTTAAAAAACTAAGCATTGCACTCAAAAAAAGCACATGGTTTCAGCTCATCTAAGAGGGAACACCATACAAGTATATGGAGGGCTTTTGTTTTGTGGTATTGTTATTATTTCAAATGATGATTAGAAGGTGTTTCTTTCATTTAACAAGGAGGTTCAATGATTTGCAATATCCAGAAGAGGTTAGCACAATAAATAGGGTCTGCATGCATTTTGAATGTTCTCAAGAGTGTCTAGGTGTGTAGGAAAAGAAAAGATAACTTTCTATCTAGAGTTTCACATATATATGTATGTATATATAATACATATATATGTGTATGTGTGTGCGTGTGTGTGTGTGTGTTCAATTATAATATACCTGAATTTTTGAGATATCTACTTACTTGCTTAAGAAAAATATACATTACTGTTTCATTGAAGTTTCTTTACATAACATATTTTATACTATTTACATAATGTAAAATAAAACTTTATTGTACATTTTTAATAATATACTTAGTCTATTATTGATTCTTGTGAAAGTATTTGTATAAGTAAGGTCTACTTAAGATTTCAGAAAAGGACAGAAAGCTTAATAAAATATCCAGTGTAAAACATGGGTATTTGGGCAAGTGAGGTTAAGGGTGGCAGTTACAAAAGGGCAAAACAAATACTGAGGACAACGAGCCACTTCTTCCTACGGAAACATGGCAGGGTGAACTAGAGAAGCAGAAATGACGGCTAAAGTTTAGAAATCAGGTACCAGACTTGCTGGTGAGTGACAGCTGTGAATTTCAAGCAAGAGGATTGCTGCAAGGTTTAGGTAAGCCTAGGATAAAATAACAAGGACCAACTTAGCCAGGGCTAAGGATCTTCTCTACAGCAACAGCAACAGCAACAGCAACAGCAGCAGCAGCAACAACGAACTATGTGTAAATAGAAGCTATGAGATAAAGGTTTACGTTAAGTCTATTAAAATTCAGTTGGTTGCATAACAACAACAGGTCAGATATTTGGAGAGTCACCTGACTCTGAAATGAACACTACTGTAAACATCCTTGAGCTCTAGTCCCCATAATTGGCATGTATGTCTCAAGTCCAACAGGCTTGCAGCATTTCAAGTGTAACTTGCTTTCTGCCTGCTCACTGCTGCTTTTGGTTTCCCTGCATTCCTCTGAACTTGAGGTTACTCAAGCATGCCCGTATCCAATCAGATCCTAGCACCAATGAGTACAAAGGGGAAGTGGTGAGAATATCTCCAAGTTTTCACACTAGAGGATGAAGACTGGGACGGAGTGCTAAATGAAAGATGCCACCATTGATCAAAACCATGAGAGGAAAGAACGCCTTTTGGATTAATGAACTAGAGAGAAGAATGCTGTGTGGGTGCTAATCCTTCATGTCCTTCTGTCATGTTCATATTTTAATTGTTTGTCCTCGTTGATTTCTGAGTCCCTTGACACTCCCCTGGCTTTCTCTTCCTTTCTTCTTGGGAAAGGAAGAAGTTCCCTTATATATTTTATTCTATATGCCCCATGGTTTCAGGAGTGCCACCTTACCCCGTTATCACTGGGCATCTTGATGAGATCAGATAAGCTATTCCTGACTGTGACAAGATGTTCCAATGATACAGGCGCTAAATGGTTTACTAGTTTTACCCTCCCCAATATGGTAAGAGACTGTGTTTGACAATGATAAGTACAGGAAGTGGAACACTTCAGCATCTATCACCCCAGGTAGTTGAAAATGGAGAAGAAAGGCATTCATGTCAACTTTTACTTCAAGGACAACTTATACATGTGACATGCTACAGAATGTGACAAAGATGGTGCTAGCTTTGCCTTGGGGTCCTGGGTTAAACATAGAAACACTTGGAATAAATCTCATAAGATGAATAGATGAAAAGAAAATTAAGAAAACAAGGTAAAAGAAACTGATGGTATAAAATCAAAATATTTTTGTCCATAAGTATAGAAAATTAATAACTTTAGATTATTTAAGAGCAGATGGAGAGAGGATGTCAGAAGTGAGACAAGAAGGCATAAAAATGAAGATTAATTTGAAGCTAGGCTCAAGTAGTCACTCTTTTCTTGGCTGGGGAGTTTGAACTTTATATATTTACTGTCTTTTCTGGGTAATGATTGCAACAGTGGTAAGTATCAAGTAAGGAAAGGTTATTATATACCACACACTTTGCAAATTAATAGAATTTTTTTAACAATCTATGCAGGACAGTCAAAATTGGTGAGTTTGTGTTCGAGGTGAAATTCAAATAAAAATAAAATAACAAACCAGCTGTCATAAATCTGGGCAATGATCTGAGACTAGAGTCAAGGCTGTTGGTATCTGGTCTCCTGTTAAAGTTATATCACGGCCACTCCAGGCAAACAAAGAGCAGCACTATTAAAGGAGGGATAGACAGGAGACTGCAAAGAAAGAAACTGGGAGTTGTCCATAAGAAATAATCAGGATTGAATGGAGCACCAAAGCCAGGGTGAGAAAATAATTCATAAAAAAGCAGCTGATTTAAGTCAAAGTCTGCAGAGAAACTCATTAAGTTAAAAAATTAACATATATCCATGGAACACAAAACATCAAGCCCACTACCTCTCACCTTTTACCCAGTGACAACTGAAAATTTGGGGATAAATGCAAATCCAGCAAGCTTACAAATGTCTAGTCTGAAAATGTCCTTTATGGAAAGCAAGACTGGTGCTCTAAAAATACTCATAAATCCCACATTTGAAGAAAATATTCCACATCCATGGGTGGATATGCTGTGGTATTTGAAGGGGCACAGCAAAATGGCCGCCTGTGTGAATTAACTCTGCCTGAACAAACACAGCTTTTCACCTAAATAGATTGCCTATTAGAAGGCATTTGACCTTCTGAGCCTCAGTTTTCTCATCCATAAGTGAGAGAAAATTATACCAATTTCATCAGGTCATAGGGGAGGATGCAATGAGATAATTGCATTTTAAAAACACTTAATCTGGTACATAGTGTAGGCTCAATAAATAATAGCTATTATGACTATGCTGGGGTGATATGCAAAGGGAGCCGCCATTGCCTGACTTTTCATTAACCATGCAACACTGGGGAGTTTTTGGCAGAAACCACAAAGCAGTTTGTTGGCACACAATCTTTCAATTATCTGCACTACTGATCCCCTCCATTAGTATGGATAAGAGAAAGTGTGCAGCAAAGATAAGCCAGGGGGTGGGAAAAGAACCAGGCTAGCCATAGATCTATATAATTCCCTATTAGGATTTAGGAGCCATTCTCATGGCTCCAGATTTACATCTTCAAAGAGAGGAACCCACATTCTTTAGGTGAGTTCTATGCCTCTTCTACTTGACCACAATGAATGTTAACTCTTCCTGGTCATTTCTGTACGGTTATATAACAAATTTCTGTTTAAGCAGATATACCCAAGGGCTTTTTCTTCTGCATACTGCAATATTTTAGCTCTGGCTTTATTTTTGATGCTGTTTCTCTGTCTGGCAAGGGTAAGAATTATTTAGTTATCTGAGAGTTGTTGGTGTGATAATAAAAGTCACACCTTATTTGACACCAAATTCTCATTGTGAAATATGGAGGTAGCTTTTATTACATCTTATTTATTTATTTATTTATTTATTTATTTATTTATTTATTTAACAAGACTGTAGAGATAGTCCGTAGACGTGGTATAAATTAGAAGTGGTGTAAATTTATAGTTTTTCTTTTTGGCCACTGGAGGGCTCTCATATTTCTCCACTAATGAAATGGAAACCTTGAACATGACTAAAAACTAGAAATCAAAGATGAAAATTTAAAGAGGGATCTTCTAGTTTGTGCCTCAAAGCTAGGTGAGAAAGAACTTTGAGAGGAGGTGAGTTTAAAGCTTCAGAGTGGAAATGTTACCTTTCTAGACAGATGCCAGGTCATTGGTGAGGGGTCACCTTACCCTCAGCAAGAGGCTTTGTTGCTTATCTTTCTGGCAGCTGCTAATCTCCCAGCATTCTCTCCTTGAAATGGTATTCCTAGGACAAAAGACCGACTCCCAATATTTTTGGAATCATTAATTTTATCTCACCCATGCCCGGCCTGCCTCCATTCCAGAGTCACCTATGACAATCTTTCCTAACCATTATAGTGTGTTCCATCAATCCTTTTAGGAATTCCAGTAGCGGGTACACAGACGCAAAGAGATACTTTTACACAGAGTCATACATACTCAAACACACACACACACACACACACACACACACACACACACACACACACACACATACACACACACAAACACACACACACAGAGGGGGGAGTTGTGCAGGCAATAGAGAACTCAGGGCCAACCATGAAGTGTTGGGTACTCACAATGGGATTTCAGACATCCTGATGATCATCAGATTTACAGTCAAAGGACAGACACAAACAGTGACTCTACGTCTGATTTCAGTTGTTCTGGATACTTATGAAGTATATGAGAAATGGCAGGAGGAATCTTTAAAAATAATAAAGTTCACAGACAAGAAAATAATCATCTGTCCAGCATGAAATAAGAGGTTTATCTGGCTTTGAAACAAATCCCCAAGTATAACTAGAGGATGAAACAGATGGTAAGTCTGGCTCTTTGGGTGAGATGTTTGAAACGACACAGCTCATTTGGTCTAATGGGTTGAGGGGCTCGCATAGGAGAAGTAGATCTAGAGGGTAAGAGTTAAGCACTGCAATCACCTAGGCATCAGGAAAGCACTGCAGCTTTAAAAATCCATACAGATACCATGAACTTGCAGGTGACTGCTCTTCATCCTGAGGCAACTAAGTAACTGAGACCTCAAGGTGCTCAAGAACTCATTGTTAGCTTCTTAGAGACAGTAAGTCTCAAGCATCTGCAACAGACAGGTGTTGAGATAGCCTGTCACAGTCCTTTCTGACATTTAGATTTCAAAGGTTTTTCTGGTATGTATGTATGTATGTATGTATGTATGTATGTATGTATGTATGTATGAATTATGTACTTATTCTTTCATTGTTTCATATTTAGAAAATATACTGTGATGATATTTTTATTATGTATTTGTATTGGTTGTTATTAGATATTGTAGACTCAGTGTCCTGATAAACCTTTTAGTTTTGTTTGACTTAATTCAAGTTCAACTTCAGCAAGTAAACTGAATTCATGTTTTGTCTCTGGAGGGTTTTATGTTGTGATTCTGTGTTAATCATTTGCTCATCCAAGCTATGTTTATTGGAAGCTCTAATGTGTACATACAAAGTCTGAATGTTTCACAACCCCTCTATTATATTTCTCAATACATGCTGTGACCATTAATGACCCCTAATGATAACAAAGTGAAAGTAACAATAAAACAATAACAGTAAGAGTTCATTTAATGGTGACAAATGTATTGTTTTACTATTATAAGATGAAAATAATAAAGCATAGAATAATAAAAATAATAGGGTGGAACTTCTTGCTATCTCCTCAACTGGCCCGTAAGTCTAAAACATGCAAGATTCAAGAACTGAAATAAAAGATGTTGGTTGACTATTTATCTAAGATGGTTCACCATCAGTTAGGGCCAAAGGATAAATGATAGCAGGACTCTGGATGGACAGGCACCCTCCGAGCAGTTGATGGGTACACAGACAGGAGTACATCATTCCTAGGACAGAGGGAAAAGCACCTCCGTTATTTAGGACAGGCTAGTATTCCCAGCATAGCTCCTATTCAAATCATGAGGCTTGTTCTGCTCCTCCGTGGTCCCACTTCCAGAGCCCTTCCCTTTGCAAAGCACCAGCTTGTCATCCTCACTCCAGGAGCCTAGTGATCAGATTAACTTTCTGGATTGTTGTTGTTTGTGTTTATTTGTCTGTTTGTTTTAACCAGCTTGCCTCTCTGCTTGAATTCTCATCTCCAGCATTGGTTCTTCTTCTTCATTTCAATCTCCCTTTTCTTTTCATGTGCACAGGAGTACCTACCCTCTTACTGTCTCCATTTGTGGGCCACAGATAAGAGGTTACTCTGAAATTATTGGATTTCTAATGATGGCAGCTTCCCAACACTTCATGTAGGCACAGATGATTCAAAGACATTTGGAAGAGTGACTTCTTGTCCTGGGACTCTGTTCATCAACTTCCATGTCAAGGCTCAACTATACTTGGACATTTCCATCGTTTTGGGAGGTTTTATCATCCTGTACATCTATGTGTCTTAGTCCTTGGTGGTGCTATTGTCGCCTACACAGTGTCCTCTAAATATTTAAGTCTAGAACACCTCAGTCCTTAGTCCCACAGTATTCAGAGGTGAACGCAATCTGCAAACTCCAACCTTATCAATGGATTCATTTGTTGGTGACATATCTGAAATGGGCTAGTGAAAGGTGAGAAACTGCAGAAAGTGAGACCTAGTTGGAGAAGGTGGGACTTTGGAGACATTCCCTTGAGGAGGAATAATATCTGGTCCCTAGCCCCTTCCTCCACTCCCTCCTTCTCTTGCTTCCTGATGTCTATAAAAGTGGGCAACCTCATCCACCGCAGGCTGCTGGTGCCATGGTGTTCTGCTCCACTGTAGCCCCAAACTTGTGCAGCCACTCAACTCTGAACTTACACCTCTGACGACATGAGCCCACATAAATCTTTCTTCTTCTAAGCTGATTTTCCCAGGCATTTCATCACTGTACTAGGAAGCTGACTAACACAGCTGGATTCTGTATACCAAGCCCAGACAGAAAACTTCATGTCATTTATTCCTCAAATAATAGAGCATAGCAACTATTCATGCAAGTTTTACATTATATTAGGAACAACTAATGGAGTAGCGACTTAAAGTGTATAGGGGGGTATGCATAAGTTATTTGTAAATCCTGCTTCTTTTCAAAACAAGAAACCTGAGATCGGAAAGATGGCTCAGCAGTAAAGAGGACTGGCTGTTCTTCCAGAGAACCCAAGTTCAATTCCTAGCACTCACAACCGTATGTAACTGTGACTGCAGGGGATTTGATACCTTCTTTTGGTCTCTACATGAACCAGGCACATATGTGGTACACAAACATACATGCAGATAAAACAGCCATACACATGTAGAATAAAAACTAAAATAGCACAAGAGACAGAAACCTGAAGATCTGAAGACTTTGCCATCCTTCAGGTTTGAGTAGAGGTTCTACAACCACCCCAGTGTGAAGACCCATCAGGCTTACCTGCCACTTTGACCTGCAATAACAGCTCCACTCTATTAACACCGTCAAAAATGATTTCTTTCACCCCAGCATTTCTTTTAAAGTCCAAAGACTGTGTATTATGCTTTGTTAATATCCAGTTTCTCTGTTGGACATGTGAGAGGCTCATTGCTTTCTGCTTCCTTTGAAGGTAGACGTGACCAGGTGACTTGTTTGGGCCAATGAAATGAGGCCTAAAGAGATGCAGAGCACTTCCTTGTCCGAACCTTTAATGGCTGGTGTATAACTTGCTAGGCGTCTCTTCTCCTGCTGTGAAGATCATGGGGACACATGTTGATTCAGAGGTGTCAGAAGATCAAAGTAGCCTCGAGTACTGAGCCAACACATGGAAGGCAGCTGCCCTGGAGAGCTGCCCAGACATACAGGGGGCTATGTATGAGTGAGGAAATGTTGTTGTATTAAAAGGAAAACTAAGATTGGGAGGATGTTTTTAAACCACTGGGTAACCTAAAATATCTTGACTATTACAGTTGAAAAGTAATCTCAGGGGTATACCACATTGGTAGTAATTGATGATACTTTAATGTACTACCTCTTCCAGAATATTTCCATTGGTGGGTGGATCTCAGGAGACAAGATATCTTCACTGAGAGGAATGATGTACAAATGATGGAGCAGGAGACCCGTGGGTCCATTAAAGAAGATGACATTTGGGGATAAGGAAGTTTTTCTGTGTTCTCTACTCACACCACCGTCGCATGTGGCCAGATGTAAGAAGCCCAATTTGTGAAGGTGCCGAAGCTCTTAGACCCAATCTCTTGATTCCTGCTCTGTGCCTTTCTAAATATCACAAGCATGGCAATCTCAGCCGGTCATGCTGTCAGCCACACCTTCTGCCTTTCATGCTGCCTAGTCATATTGTCCTTCTTTGTGGTTATTAATAATGACCCTTTTCATTTACACGCTGTGATATAAGCTTTGTAAGTGTATGATTTTATAATTATTTGGAACATGGATGGAAGATGGGAGCATCACAGGTCAAACCCAGTATAGATGCACATTTCACCTTGAGCTCATCCTCGGAGGCAAGGCCCCCTTTAAATGCCACTTCCTCAGTAATGTGTCTTTCTAAACAGTTTTCAAAATGACCTCTTATCCTTGTCGATCACTATTCTTACGCAGAACCACAGTAGCCAGCCTTCCAGTGTTCTCCTGGCCCCACTGATTTGTGTCCCTTGGTTTTTAGGTCCCAGTAGTTTGCCCCCAGGAGTTCAAATTTTTTTCTTTAGGATGTGATGGAAGTGGCATTACATGGCTTCCAAGGTCAGATCATTCAAAGCCCGACTTCTTCCTCAGCCTCTCTTTGAACGCATCCTCAAAGGAAGGCCAAACGGCCAGCATGCAGAATGTGACAAGCCAAGACTATAGTTTTCTGAGGAAGTACAAGAAAACCATGATGATGACAAGTGGAAAGAGACAGATGGCTGTGCTGCCGCAATCCGCGCCAGCCCTGTCAGTAGTGGCAGCATGTATAGAAAAAGAAAAGAAAGGCTTCTGGTTGTCCTAGATGACCCCGTCCAGCTCCAAATGCCATCTCTCAGGAACTGCATGACACCCACTAGGTAAAACTCACCTGGTGAGGCAGTCAGAGCACAGAGCCTCCAGCTGAGCAATACTAGTGTGGCTGGTTTTAGGTACCTGAGGTTTGCGAGGGTCACTTTACCTTGATGAGCATTTGGAGCAGAAACTTCCTGTGTAATGCTCTTCTTCTCCACAGGCAGATTTTCTGTTAGCTGCTATCCTGTTTATTTTCTAAATTAACAGTTTATGCAGTTGGCTCATTGATACTATCATAATTGAAAACTTCAAAGGACTTTTCCCCATTCAAGATGAGTACTGTCCCATTCTAGTTTTGTACCCGGGACATGGCAAAATGTCAACAAATGTTCATTTATCCATTGCTAAGCTCCTTGAAGTTGGGGACTACATAACTCTCACCAACATGTCCAGCCTGCCAGCGTATGCTATCTCCCACAACGCATCTGTTTATTGCTGACGTCTGAGGATGCCTGCTCTTCATCAGCCAGACAGCCTGCATGGTCTAACCTGAACAAATGTTTGTCTCCCATTGGGACCTGTTCTCCATAACTTCCTTCCTTGCGTGGACCACAAGCACAAGTCTTTAGTGGCTAGAGTTTAGCCTAACTGGGCTAGGCACATTAATCTGTATATTTAATCACACTGTTCTCTGTACTAGCAATGTTCTCTTCCATTGGACCCATTCAACTTGGTTAAGACCTAGTAATTTCTTCAGTAGAATCTAGCTAAGAGATGTCTTATTTAAGCCTTCCCCATTCTCCCAGCACTTTGGTCCCTTTTCTTGAATTCCTGTGACCTGTTGAGTATTTATCCCTCAGTCTGGTAATCCACTGACTGGTGGCTATTAAGCCTCGCAAGGATGGAGCCTGTAGCCTATTTAACTTTGCCTCACCTGCACATTAAACGGCACAGGCATGTTGGTCAATAAACGAGGGTGGGGTGATTGAATACATTTTACAAGGAAAGAACAATCACGGGTGAGATAAGAAATAACCACAGCACTGAGTCCTTTGTCACCACAAAGTGCTGTCGATGTACAATGGACACCCAGCTCCCTGGCTGCTTCTGCCTGCCTCCCGCCTTTCATCTTTCTCTACAAAGCCAACAGCCCTTCTCTAATCAATGCAGCTGCCTATCTCAGAACCTTCTCCAGTTTGTACTTGTTTTTTGTCCTGAGACGCCTGAAGCCTCTTCATGCTCAGCCCAAAATAGCGCTGACCTTTCAGCTGTGGTGTCACCTGGCAGCTCATATCTAATTTCCTTTTGCAAGAGCCTCGCTCCCCCGCTTTTAGCATTTCTGCTGTCTAGGTTTCTGTTGATGCTTGCAGGGTTGCTGATTGTGTTTTTCCCTCAGAGAATCTGGTTTTCACTTTTTTTTCTGGTTTGAACCCTTTCTCACTGTTTATTTCTTCCCCCCCCCCCAAGCATTCAATGGTGCATGAGGAGGGGCAGGGTTGAGAAATGGGAAAGGCTATTGCTAGGTGATTTCTCTTCTGTGGGGGAGCATGCCTAAGACCTGGAAAATAGTACTATCCCAGATCATTCTGCCCTCTCTCCCTCCCAAGATAAACTGTTTCCAGCTACTTTTTCAGACTTTGCCCAGGGTGAGGAAAGCGATCTGTTGTGCTAGAGGTTTTGTGTTCTCGGTTTCTTTCTCTTTGGTTATTTTTATGTTTTACTTTTACTGTTTCTTTTACAATTTTAATTTGAATAATATATACCCCAGGATAGCATGCAAACCTGAGTTAATTCTCTCATAGGCTTTGTTATTAGAAACTGTCCTTCTCAGGGGCTCCTCTCATACTCTAGTTGACATTCTCTACAAAATGGCTTCCAGTGGAGAAAGAAGCCTTACATCCGCCCCCACTTCCTGTGAATCTATCAGAGTTTTAATAACATGTGTGCTTACATGCCCAACAAATAACACTGTGATTCAGCCCCATGCCAAGAATCTATGAAGTCAGCATCATACATGATTATGAACATTTTGAAACACTATGAAACATGAACATCATGAACTTTTGAAAAAGCATAAATACGACTAGGCATGGGAGGCAGTCTTGGATGGACTGATCTACATAGAAATCTCTAGCTCAGCTGTGATAGAATAATACTTTTTTAAAGGCAAATATGGTTTCTGGAATACGAATATGACTTGATGCTTTTAAGGAAGCTATTTTTCTTATGTTGGAAAAAATCTTTCTCATTTTCTCACTTATTCAAAATGCAACTTATTCCTCCAAATGCATCTCTGATGGCTCTTCCTCCTTGAAAAGCCACCTTGGAGCCCATATGTGCAGCCTCACCTTCTCCTCTAGCTGCCCGCAGCTCTGCTTTCTGCACACTGCCGTACCCAGCAATGAGCTTTAGACCCCAGTTACCTATGGAGGCATTGTCTCCTTCTAACTTACAAACTACATGCAGACGCCTCCTCCCCTTTGAGGAGGAGAAACGGTAAAGTGTTGGTAACATATGTTGGCATGGTTTATTATCATTCTGATTTCAAAGTGGAAACAATGCAGAGTGAGGTAAGTCCTAGTGACATTCGCAGATCCTCGGGCCATTTTCCGAGGCTGTTGCTGGTTGGAGGTTAAGGGATGACCCTTTGCACTCTCCGGAGTTCTTCACAATGGGAGATATAGGGGTGGAGTGGGAGAGCTAAGTAAAGAATCAGTGGGAGCAACGGGAGATACAGCGATTACCTTTCAATCAGAGAGCTGAGTATTTTGCCCCAATGGGATTTCTTCGTGACATCTCCCAATAATAACATCAGCAGCTTTAATTTTAACACTTGATATTTG
This sequence comes from Acomys russatus, assembly GCF_903995435.1. Classification (NCBI taxonomy): domain Eukaryota; kingdom Metazoa; phylum Chordata; class Mammalia; order Rodentia; family Muridae; genus Acomys; species Acomys russatus. The sequence continues at coordinate 64,912,965 of NC_067142.1, read as the reverse complement.
AGAGTACTTAAATGCATGTGCTATGCCAAGTGCTCTATAAGTAATAAAGAACTTTGTTCTCATGACAACCATGAGAAAGGAGTTGTCTTTATCATCAACATCATCATCATTATCACCAAATGACGGAGGGATACAGGGTTCGGACCAAAAAAGTCAAGCAGTTCCAAAGCTTACATAGATAATGAATGGCAGGGGTTGGCTTTAATCCCATCCTAAGGCAGGATTCCTGGTTTTAAGAAACACACTAATTTGTCTTTCTCTGCAGGCGGGGAATCCTTTATTATCCTGTGTCATAGTTCCCTCTGATTATGAATGGATATGGAAGGTTGTTGAACACGGCTGTCATGTAATAAAAGGATTACTACTGCCCACTGCCAGAGAAGAGTCACTGTGACTACTAAATTAACAAATGACATTTAGGCTGTGCATAAGTGGCATCTACACATCAGGATCACTTCTCTTTCTAACAAACATCTATACCATTGTTAGCCATCCAGCAAGGAGGGCACCATAATCTTTATTAAACAGATGAGGGAACTAAACACCATGGAAGTTGAAGAGCTGTATGGAGCCTAGCAACCTCTCAGTAAGGAGGAGGCAGCTTCTGCAGGGATGCATTTGATGGAATCTCCCACTGGCTGCATTTTCCCAGTGTAAGGTAAACCTTTCCTATTGTAGTTATACCCATTTTCCATCTCAGGGCCGTTTTGAACTTGGAGATTGTTGTTCAGTCTTCTCTGGTCCTAATCTTATTTTTTCAGATTTTTGCAGGCAGGGTTGAGTATAATTGTGTTGGACATCAAATTGAAATTTTCTATTTATCCTACTAACTGAACAACTGAAAGACATGGCAATTTCTTACTCAACATTGAAAACTCAATTCCTGGTAAATAGAAGGTCAATAAATGTTGAGCCAAACAGCTCTTTCCCCTGTCATTCTCCATGGTTTTACTGATTGCCTGCCTTCTGTCTCTTGCTATCATTCTATCACCTGCTTTACTTTGTTTCTAATCTTGGAACTGTAGTGGCACCCACAGTCACTGTCAACCCCATGGGAACATTCTTGGCCAACCCATCCTTAGGAAATTGGAGCCAAAGCATGATCTGTTGCCTTGGGAGTAAGGCTGTCTGCCTCCTCTTTACTCATAGAGCCCTGGCTAGCCTACTCCTATTTAGCAGCACTTGTGCTCAGATTCATTCATTACTGACGATTAATCAATAATTAAGCATTCTATAGCCACACAGAGGCCATTTCATGGTGCAGTGGCATATTTATTATCTTATTCAGCGAAGTGACTCAGGAGCTCTCTGGTACTGCTCACAGTTTGCTTGACTAAAAGATGCCTGAGTGACATCTAGGACTCTCTGCACCTCCCCACTGGCCCTGCTCCTATGCCTCAATGCAGTCCTTCTGGCAAAGCTGCTCTCCGCAGTAGCCCAGACTCTCAATCTGTCCCTTTTAGACAGTCAGCTCGGGTTCCTCAAGTTGATCTGTGCTGAGGCTGGGAAGAAGCCAGGCAGCTTGGGAGCAGTGCCCTTGGTGGCAACAATGATGCCTGTAGTATTATCCTGGCAGCAGCTGGTACTTGTTGCATATGTGAACCATCAAGTTCAAAGCTTCTTTCCCTGGTGTAATGGGAGGGTACCCAGTATGCTTTGAAAAGTGCAAATGGAAATGGGTAGGAATGGTGCCAATTACGTGGAGCTGGAGAATCTGATCCTAGGAGGAGCATCCAAAGTTTCTAGGGGTAAGGCTCCCTGGAAATCAGGTGTACTGTGCAAGCCCACAAGACACACCACACTTAGGAATGGTCTTCCAATTGATTGGCACTTGGGATTCTAACCCTGGTTCTAATTGCCGTGTTTTGCCGATTATAGTCTATTGCAGGCCAAATCCGTATTTTCTAATCCTAGCAAAATTTGATTTTTATGGAAAACCATTGCTCTTCAGGTACATGGTAGTATCAATCTGACCAAAAAATCCTGTGCCAACTAGGAGAGAGATATTTACCCCAAGGATGCCAGGACTTCATGTTTTTGTGTACTGTCCAGGAAGATGAAGGGGTTGCTCAGTGCGGGGTTCTCTTTAAAAGTCTTCTTCTGGCAACATTCAGATCCTTTGTTCATCCTGTTTAAGAGACCAGTGACAGCATAGCCAAAGGCTTGTGATATTTTCAGACTCCTTTTTTGACTAGAGTTATGCTACGTATTGACTTGTTGGGTCTTTATTCAAGGAGGGGCTGTTTGTCACAGCTCTCAGTGATGGTGACAAAACTAATGTATGTTAACAGTGATAGCAAATAACTAGCCATTGTCCTTTAAGAGGAGATTGTGTACTCAAGAAGGCATCCTTCTCTTTAGGATAAGAATTCTAGGGAGAATCTTGTCAATGCCTCAGGCACTGTGCGTGGGGATTTCACAGGGCATTGGCAAGTCTGGGCTTCTCTGCAGAGAGGACAAGAAAAGGACACAATTAAATATCAGTTCAGTTTTTTTCTAAAGCAAAACTAAGGCCAGGTGTGGTAGCACATGTCTTTAATCCCAGCACTTGGGAGGCAGAGGACAGCCAAAGCTAAGACAGAGAGACCCTGTCTTGAAATAACAACAACAACAACAACAACAAAAAAGCAAAATTAGGCGTTGTTGATAGAATGAATACCTATTAAGTGCCCATCCTCCTTTGTAGCAACTATTCTTCTCTTACAGCTGAGTTTTTGACACCCTGTTCATCGGAACTGTCCCACAGATGGGAAGAGACAGGCAGATTCCCAGAGCTCACTAGTCTTTCTTTCCCTTACAGGCAAGATAAAAAGAGATGGACACATCTGAAGAGCTATACATGATGTTCTGTGGCTTCTGAATGCACATGAACATACATGCACATGCGCCAGCACATACATGAACACACATGCATACATGCGTGCACATGTGCATGCACACGCATGCGCTCACACACACACACACACACACACACGAGACAACCTACAAAACATCTCCTTTTAATTTTTTGCAAATGATGAGGTTTTAAATGTTTCCCCATGATTCTAATTGATTGTTCATAACAAGCCAAGAGAATAACCACTTTCAGTTATCAGAATGTTATATGAACACAGCATGAAGTCTGCTTTTATTATAAAGTCCTTAATCTCCGTCGGGAGGGAAGAACTCTATTAGCCTATCACTTCTTCAAGGCCTCATCTCTCAACAGCATCCCCTGGGTGTCTCCTGAACTTAGCTAAGCTACTCAAACCACAATCCCAGCATCTCTATCCATTGTTGGATCCCACATTTTGTTATATCTGTTGGTTAATCTTGCTTTTTGTCTTTCCCTTCCTTAATTTCATATAAGCTAAAGCCACTGTCTCTGGATCTTCACTCCTCATTCACTCTTCAACATTTCCTGGTTCCACCAACAAACTGGAAACGTCCCAGGATATCCCAAGAAAGCACCACCTTTCAGAGGCTCTCTTCAAGTCTATTCCTTAGTGGGTTACTTTTCTTCTTTCTACATTTTTCACTCGCTTGATGCTCATGGAAGCTCCTTACATCAGGAGAACCAGGGTGTGGTTTTCTGCTGATAGAGGAGCACTAGGCATGCCCAGTTCACAGGGATGATCTCACTTGGTTTTATGCTGCATTAGGGGTTCAGCAACCCCTCATGCTTTGGCCTTTCTTTTCTCTCTGACTCTTCGCAGGAGAAGTCATGGTACCAGAGGACCAGACATCTGTTTGCAAGTATGTTGGAGTGTCAGTGTGCCTTTTCCTGACATTGTTGGATTAAATGCCTACAGCTCCACCATGGCCGGTGTTCATCTTACCTGGATATTGTGGGAGAGAGCCATTAGACTGTTCTCAGTTAGATATGCTCTGCTTTCCATGCTTCTTTCCCTACCCATTGTTAGAGTCTAAAGCAGTCTGTGAGGTAAGCCATTCCCCCAACGACTTCCTCTAGCCAGTCAAACTGGCCCATTCACACACTGTGCTAGGACCAAAATTGCATAGGAGCCTTGGCACTCAGGCAAGTATAACCCTTTTATTTATGCCATATTGGACACCTGAGACAACTGAAGCTACATGATCTGACTTAGGAAACTCTAGGCTAGAGTTTGGCTATGTCTGCTGCTTATCCCTTCAGTATTTACTTTGATTTTCCTGAGTGCTTCACCATTGCTGGCGGTGTCCCCCTTCCCAGTGATGCTAAAAGCAATTAAAGTATCAGAGCTGAAGGTATGATACTCAATTCCTCAATTCATCACCCTATGCTTGACCTCCATACTATGCCCCATCTCTCTTTGGAAAAGTGCCAAGCCAGAGGTGGCTTTCAGGATGGAGACCCAATTAGATTTATCACTAAAAGGAACAAAATAACCCAGGCCACTTAGTGCCAGTTACATGAGAGGGAAAAAGGTTAACTCTTGATTGGAAAAGAAAAATAAGGTCCAGACCAAGCAGTTTACCACGGTGTGGCCTACACAGAATGTACAGCTGTAATTTTCCACTGACTCAGTCCCATGTTTATGTCTGAAGTCAAACTTGTATCTTCAGATTTTATGACAGTCACAGCTGTGAGGAAATTAAAGACAAGGCCAAGGATGTTCACACTCACAGAAGAGTGTGAACATCGTCAAACCATGTCAGGCAAGGACACAAAGCAGGGACCAATCACCTGGCACAAAATATTTACATCAGCTGAGAAGGAAAGCTAGGTTCTTTCTTTCACCAAACATGTCATTATGCAAGGACACCTGGCAGTATCCCAAATGCCACACTCTCAGAAGCAGAATCAGACCTTTGTCTGGTAAACTCAGATATCCCTAAAGAGAAGCATAAAGTCGGTTTCCTATCTTGTGTTGTTAGATTGGAGAACTATATAGCTTACATTTTCCAATGCTGGGCTCCACCTCAGGAAAATGTCCTGGGATGACACCAAGAGCTGCTTTGTATGGGCCACGTGACCTCTCCCTGACCTTCTTACCTGTAGAGTCAGCGGCATTCTTAACTCCCAAGTCTCTGCTATATGTTAAGTCCAAGGTTCCCACCACAGAGGGAAGAAAGGAATGAGACAGATGGCTTCACCTTGACTCTAGTACAACAGCCACCATCATCATCTTGACAGCTGAAAACAGGAGCCAGGTAAGTGTTCACATGGCTCAGATACTAAGAGCACTATTGTTGGGTCAAGTTGTCTATTCCAGTAATCCCAGAAGTTGGGAAGTGGATACAGGAGGATTGGGAGTGCAAGCTCCTTCTTGGCTATAGAGTACACTCAAGGCTAATCTTGGCTATATAAAACTCTACAGCTCTCCTCCTACCAATAAGGACAGTACCAGGGATATGAGATGATGCTTCAGTGGATAAAGTCACTTACTGTCAAGATTAATGACCTTAATTCAATCTGTAAGACCCATGTGTTAAAATGAGAGAATTGATTCACATACTACCTTTGGACTACCACAAGTATGTTAAGGCATGGGAACCATGGCAGATGCAGGAGCATGCATGCACACATACATAATAAATAAAAATGTATTTTTTTAAAAGCAAAACACCCAAACAGACAAACAAAGAAAAGAAAATATAAAACTAAGATGATTCAGTTGGAAATTTTGACCTGAATCCCACCTCTAGAATACATATAAGAAAGCCAGGCACAGTGAAACACTCTTATAATCCCGTCACTAAGAAAATGGAGACAAGTCAGTTTCTGGGGCATGTCAGTCAGTCAGGAGAGTCTACCTGTTGAGCTTTCGGTCACAGATAGACCCTAACTCAAAAAATAAAGTTAGACAATGCCTGGGAAATAACACCCAAGGCTATCTTCTTCCCTCCACACAAAATACGCATGTGTATATGCATGTACATGCACACATTCAGCTAAACAAGTACATGTATAGACACACAGTAAAATACAATTAAAATTGAAAATGAAAGAATGTGTTCTTGCTAACAGAGGAGACAAAAAGCTGATGCCTCTTCCTCTTCCTTCTCTGAATACGGGCAAAGAGCTTGCCATTTGGGGAAGATTTTATTAGCACTAAGAGATCGGTCCAAAGTACACTGGTGAGTGGATGAGGACATCAGGAAACCCAGGTCCAGCATTGCTTCTGTCTGTGGGGAGGGGGAAGGCTGTCTGTGCAGTTTCGGCTTCTCTATACTCAGCCTACACTGTCTCCATGAAGCACCAGGAAGGAAATAACTGAAGGATAACCACTATTTGAGATTATCATGACTACCAGGCGTCTCCTGGGATCTCGTTCTAAAGCAGCAAATAAAAATTGTTTTTATAAGTACACATTACTTAATTTGCCTAAAAATTATTTGCAAAAGCAAAGGTTGTAAGACTCCCAGCATTAGATTTCTCCCGAATGCAGCTAATTTAAGTATGCCTCACTGAAAAGAAGTCTACCTTGCAGAGATTCAGACCAGCTCAGTGAACAATTCTGATTGTTGCAATTATTGTTATCACTGTGCTGTTTGTTGTTGTTGTTGTTGTTGGCCTACAGGAAACATAAGAGGCCATAACTGCGTATGCTGTAAAGTAGAGGCACCTGACAAAATCTACCATGAAATAGTTTGTCTCATTAAATACAAAGGGGGTGTGGGAGAAAACATTTAGACATCCTAGTTCTCAGACAGAAGCACATTACACAGTGTGTTAATTTCTCAGTTAGTGATGGTGAAAAGTTGAGTATACAGAATGTCAGACCAAGCAAGCCTCAGGGAAATCCAAGAGCTGGGTGTGTGACTTGAGATTATAGCTAGTTGTGGTTTGGCAGTACACATCTGTAATTCCAGCACCTGGGATCAAGAGACAGGAGGAACAGTAGTCCAAGGTTATCTTGGGTTACATAGAAAGTTCCAGACCAGCTATATATGACCCTGGGACCCTGAAATGAGAGACTGGGGTGGGGGGGGTGTTGGAGGAGACAGAGAGATGGACAAAGAGAAGTTTAAAGAGTAAAGCAGAACTAAAATTGGCTAAGTTTGATCCAACCCACATCAGTGTCACCACACAAAAACACCCTAGCCTTCAGAATTTAAGTCTGTCGTGGAATGTTATAAATATTAGATTCGATTTTACAATGAAATACGATGCACCATAATCCTGAACTACAGCCCTTTGAACAAATGGTCTCTTACTGAGAAAAGTCAAAACGTACGACTTCCTCTTCTTTTGCAGTAAGAGGAAAGATGGAAGTTGATTATCTGCGAACCTAACTTTCCTGGGAGCTGGGAGCAGTTTTGCTTTGAGGCACTCACAGAGGCCTCAGTTGCCCTCTATGAGGGAGCAGCGATGACTGGGCTCCTGGTTCACACTCTATTTCCCTGCCTCTAAGCCTGCTATTTGTGAGGAATAATGACTCGCAGAAGCTTGGGCCTGATATCGCTTTTATAATGTAAAGGAGGAGAGCCAAGGAGACTGGATTTGTGCATCCCTTTAATGAAAAGTTGGCCTGTCTGTTTTTATCAGCCTAATGAAGCCCTGGCCCCATTCTCCTGCCCAGTATAAGCCTCACAGTGGGGACAGCAGAGCGCTTTCCAACACATCCCCTCCACAGATGCTATCTGCCGGCTCTCTTAGCAGAAGAGTTCATTTGAAAGGGATCCTGGCTTGATTGAGGCTTTGTGAGCCTCCCAGCCTCATTACAAACCAGTGGAGATGAACTGACTGCTAAGTACTCAAAAGCCAACCTAACAAAAACTGACTCATTACACACAGAGGGGCTGGGGCTCTTCTGGGTGCTGGGCCTCTTTTTCTTTTGTATTTCAGTCCCTTTGCCCCTCCTCTCATCTTCCTGGCCACCCCAACCCAATCTAAATTTTGTAGTAACACAAGTGCTATAGAGACCTGCTCCTCCCTCTCTTATTATTTCTATTCTATTTATATTATTATTATATCGTTACTGTAGATATCTATTATCTATTGAAATAGATATAAGAAACAATATAATATAATAATATTTATGATCTTATAATATTCTATTTTATTACCTCTATTCTATAGGAGCACAGCCTCAAGAAGGGTGTTTTACTGAAATGTTGTACCCACTGTGGCCTGATCTCAACCAAAGCTTCTGTTTTTCACATTGGTGTATTTCTTTGTGCTTGATGTTTAAGAGCTACAAATCCTTGCCTTCCTAACCCAAGGATGCACCATTGTAGCAAGACAAATGAAGTCAGAGACTCTCGACCATCCTTTAGGGAAAGATCTAGAGTTGACAAACACAGACACCCCCTCTACCCTCACTATCTCACTATCTCTCATCTCTGAGGTCATTATAGAGTGCTTTTATATTCCATAATCAGAGACAGGAATGTGTCAGCTCTTCATAATGACATCATAAGAACCCCCATAGGAGAGGGAGGAAAAATCACCCAATATGGAGGGGGTTTCAAATATTGTAAATTCAAGTATTAAGATCATGTAGCCCAGACCTGCGGAAGATCCTTTCTTTGAGGGACTAGAACATTCTCTGCTTACAGGGTGCCACTGCCTTGCCTTTCTCTGCTTAAATAATCACAATAGATGTGGATGTATATTCCCTCTGAGTTAAAGTTGTTATGAAGTTTGCATATAATATTTCATTTAACCTCTACAATAATCACATGAAGTAGTATCCCTTAATATTTATGCCTCACATACATGGCAATGAGACAAAAACCAATCCTCCAATCACAAATTTAGTAAGGAAAGCCTATATAGAAAGGCAAATATTTCTAACTCAGTGTGTAAACTAAGATACTATACTATCTACCTCTGCATAGAAGGGGCAAATAAAATAATTCTATGAAACTAGGAAAGGGTTTAGAGAGCTTGATTCCACAGGCATGAAGGACCACCCTTTCTCTACCCCTGTATCAAGCAAAGTGGTTCTTTAACTGTGAGTCACAATCCTCACAGGGTCACATATCAGATATTTACATTGTTTTTCATAACAGCAGAAAAATTACAGCTATGAAGTAGTAAAGAGGTAATTTTATGGTGTGTGTGTGGGGGGGTCACTACAACATGACAAATTGCATTAAAGTGTCACAGCATTAAGAACATTGAGAGCCATAGCTCTTGCCCACTGTGGAGCCCTGCTCCTACCTTTGAGGTTGTGACCCTGAACTCTAAGCTATCCCAAAGGAAGGAACCAAGATTTGAGAGGTAGACACACCAAATTTAAACCCAAGAGCCCTCATTATCAGTCAAGGGCAACTGAAGAATTTACCTAATGTTCTGGATTTTGTATTTCCCCACTTGAATGAAGAATATTGAAACTAGGATCATGTGATTAATGGGATTATATGTGAAAAGGGGTAGAACGTATTTGCAACACTGCTCCCAGTGTCATCTTTCTTTCTTCCTCCCAAATTCTCCAAGAAAAAGCCATCAAAGTGACCAACACTCATGGCTTCCTAAGCTTAATGCGTCTCTTCTGTCAGAGGAATTGCCTTTAAACATACTGGGATGCTTTGGGCTAGATGGAATGCATTTCTGATTATGGAGTTTAATTATTAGAAGTGCAAGTTCTACCTGTTCAAGACCTTTTCGGTAGTACATGTGCTTCACTTAGGATTAGGTAAATAAGTGGGAAAAGCTACGTTCAATGAGTCACAGAACTTTGAAATAGTGTGTCGTGTTATTTTACACAAGGTCCCAGACAGTGCAACATGGGAAAAGTATATATGTGCAGTTGGCGTTGCTTCACTTAGGTAGCTGCATCCATTCCAGCCTCCCATTCTCAGGTCTGCCCTTTTTACCTTGCATAGAGAGTCAAGAGTTCTTGTACTTGGCCATATAAAACAAGGGTATCTTCAATGAACAGTGATTCAGTAAAGAATGACCATGGCAATAAAGATTATAAATCGCTGCAGAAGTACTTTCCCCACCAGTTTTCAAACTGCTAAGACGTCAGGAGACAAGCTGCACAGCCCTTTGACAGTTGTGAGTGCCAGAGAAATTTCCTCCTGGATTTATGAAATCTGTCACTACCCTTCATTACGTTCATATGTACATAAGGCTATGCTGCTTGTGCCAAATCAAACTTTCAACAGTCAATTGACCTTCTCCAGTTCAAGACGAGGACCAAGCTCAAGAAAAATGACTCCATTCTGATCTTAGAGTAAGATTATTCCCTTGGGACCGGATCTGCCTCATGGGAAGTTCATGGTCAAAGCCAATGCAGCCCCAAGTACAGAACCACATCCAACAGTGAGTTATAACACACGGAATGGTAGGCATTGCTCATTCTGCGATTACGACTGGGCTGTGTTTCTGGCAGACAAAAGCTGTAGATCTCTTTGGTCCTGACTTCCATCCCCAGCTCACTGCTCAATCTGATTTAGTCATTCAACATGTTTTGAGCTGCCCCTAAGGCCAGGTCTTCAGAATGGTGTTCAACTAGAATCCTACTGATGCTTGATCTTAACAAGTGGTCTATTAGCTGTCAAGAGAATTGTGTGTACGATGAAGGGGCAGATAGCATCTGCAGCCCTCCCTGAATAATGCACAGATGACTCAGTGTCCAGTATCAAGTGTCCAGTGAACCAGACTCTGTCTGGGGAGATGGTTCAGTTGGTAAAGTGCAAGTTTGAGGACAATTGTTTGAGAACCTGTGTAAAACAGCCAAGTATGGGAGTGTCTGCCTGTAATCCTAGAGCCTAAGTCATGAGCTCTTGATTCAGTAAGAGGACCTTTCTCAAAATATTAAGGCTTCAGCAACTGGGAAAGACGTCAGTGTCAACCTCTGACCTCCACATGCACACACACACACACACACACACACACACACACACACACACACACACACACACATACTGACTCTCCCCACCTCCCCCAAAGTTCTGAAGTCTCTTTAGAGAACTTAAGTAAAGAATATTAAAGTTTAGTTATCCAGTTTTTCTTCCTTTGCTTTATTTTGTTTGAGTTTTTAAATGCTAATATTTGCATTACATATACAAATAGTGACAGAAGTGATTGAGATTTTAATCAGCAACTCCTGCAGTTGAAAAAGGAGACACTAGTTGCTCCTTAGACAAAGGGGTGCATTGTCAGGGAGAAGCAGCAAAGCACAAATGGCACTGTTCATGTTTTGTGCTCTGATGTGTACTGACTGGTTTTAAGGGAACTTTTCATTATTAGATTATTTAATATCTACATAAAATCTGAAAAATTGTCCACAGAACTCTCATATGCCTTCCACCCAGTTCCTCATTGCATCAATGTTGCCTATAACTATTGTTCCTCTCATAAAACTGGAAAATGAATGTGAGTACACTGGTGTACCCAAACCCACAGAATACATTCACATTTTACAAGTTTTCCCCACTAGGGCCCTTTTCCTTCAACCATCAACAATCTGTGATGTGATTATGTGTTTGCTTCTGTATTGTCAGCATTACTGAGTCTTAAGTTTAGGCATCTGACATCCCAATGCAGCCTAATACATAGGAAAGTGACTTAATTATAATGGACATTTTCTTAAATTTACTTAAAGCATAGGGAGTTATTTTTTAATCTGTTAACTATGACCAGACTGGCTGAATGACGGCCATTTTAATTAAGGATGCTAAGGTCTATTGATGAAGGGGAGAGAAGATATCGAATGCTAGAAAGAATACTGGGTCACTCAGGAGACAGGAGATGTGCTGACTATTCTATTAAGGCTCAATATGTGGTGAGAAACTGTGGTTACAGGCCACCTTGCAAAGTCAACATGTAAGAGAGTTATGTCATCCCACTGTCTTGAAGCATAGAAAAATCAAACATTTTCTGATGTTATACATAATTATGATAGGGCTATATCTGTCCCTAAAATCTACTACCAGGTACCACCACACTCTCTGTTTCTGTACAAGAAACCACAGCACCAACAAAGAAGTCCAGTATATATTTCAGGAACTCTTCAAAAGCAAAGAGTGCAATCTAATTTTTTAAATGAAAATACAATTGTATCATTTCTTCCTTCCTTTTCTTCTCTCCAATCCCTCATATGGCTCCCATAGCTCTCAAACTCACGGCTTAATTTTCTTTAATTATTTACACACACATACACTCACACACTTAATATATATGATATTGCTTGTATGCGTTTAAGAGCTGACCACTTGGTATTGGTTAATCACTCGGGTGTTCATCCCTGGTAAAGAATAGTCCTCTTCCTCTACCATAAGAGTAATTTTAATGGTGTCAACTCCCAAACACATATCACAGTGCAGTGCTTATGTCTAGATTTCCTTACAACCCTTCCAAAATCTCCAGTCTCTAAACTACTTTAAAGAAGGCTTCATAAACAATCCCTTCAACTAATGAGGAATCAAGACACCTTAATTTCAGAAGATTTACTGGATGTCATAGGTATGATTTCCCATCTTGTCCTAAAGTGGTCTTATTCATGCCTCTGTAATATTCCTTTATCTTTTCCCACCTTGGTTTCTAGTTTTGGCTTAGTTTCCAAGGAATATTCTTACTTTCTCATTTCTGTGACAAAATGCCTAGGAAATGCAACCTAGGAAAGGAGAGGGCTATTTTGGGTTGCAGTACAGGAAGATACAACCCACCACGCCAGGACCATGAGGCAGTGGGAGTAGGAGCCATCGGATTGCCTGCATGCTCCCACATTCTGCCAGGTGGAGACAGAGCAAAGCTGGTGTTCAATTTGTTATTTTACTCAGAATGTGTCCCCAGCCCAGAGAGTGATACAGCACACTTAGAATATTTCTGCTTGATCAGTTAAAGCAGGGATGACGTCACGGGCACAGGCATTATGTGTTTCTATAGTAACTCTAAATTCCATCAAGCTGACAGTCGAGATAAACCATCTCTCGAGTTGAAATCCTTTCTCCTACTTTTCTGAATGTGGTGTTGACTTTTTTGCTTTTCTCAAGTTTGATTATTAAGTTGTCCTTAAACAGTTGCTTACAATTAAGTATTTTCCCTAGTTACAACTGCTGAGGCTAAGAGCTCTGGCATTGCCATTTCCTCTCCTCTTGCAGTGCCCATATGCCCTGCTCCATGAGAAAGCCTTTCCAATGAATCACACTATCTGGTAGCCACAGTGTAGTCCTGCTTAAAATGGTGTACAGGGGTGGAGGGGATGCTCTATCCCAGCTGGGAAATTTCTAGACCTGGTGACCATTTCTTACTACAAAGGAAAATCTAACCCAAACACACCAGTGTCCATCAAAATCATGGTTGTTGTGCACTGTGTTGGAGGTGAGAGGGGCTATTCAATGGCATCCTAGATCTGCTAGTAAAATTGAAGGGACACTCAAATAGCAGGAAGGTAAATTAGAAAAGGAAAATGAAAGATAAAAGCAAAGAGTAAAGAGAAGGCAAAATAAAGAGTATTAGTCCATAGAGTCTGTGCATGTGTGTCACTCCCATACCCAAGATATACAATTTCCTAATGTCCCATATGTTATTATTCTTTCTGTATGTGCATGAGTGACTGCATGTATGAGCAGACACACATGTCACACTGTTTCTGTGGAGGGCAGAGGACAATTTTCAGGAATCACTTCTTTTTTTCTAATATGTGGGTTCCACGGATAGAAGCAGTGGCAAGTGCTTTCACCCCCTGAGCTTTTTCACTAGTGTCACCTTCCAAATACGTATGTGTATACATGTATACATGTGTAATTACACATATACCTATGTATATATGTATATACATACACACATACATGTGTATTTTATTATCTTCCCTTTGTAGCTTATAAAAGCAATTTTTGTTATTCAACAAATTTCCAGGGGGCCTTTGAGGTAGTCAGGAGGGCCTCGCACGGTGACATACCTCTAAGGTAAACTAAGCAAGCTACTGGGTGGGGGCCCTGTAAGCTTTTAGGAGCAGGTTAGGGAACTGTCTGGGTGTCTGGGGAGAGGGATAACAACATAAACCGTGCTTGGGAGGGCAAGGCTTTGATGTCAGGGCTCAAGCTACAGGAGCGGCTCCAAAAGTGAGAGCATTGAATGATGACCCTTAGAAACCAGCGCTGCTGTGGTACAAACCATGGACCACTGTGGCTGCAATCTAGAGGTCTGTGAGTAAAATATGTTTGGAGCCCAAAGTAGAGGAGATGATTACAAATGGTTTTGTAGCTTAAACACAGCTGGAGCCATTTTATTTAAATGAACAGAAAGGGCAGCTTTTTAAAAAGGAAAGCCCATCTTGAGATTCATAAAACTGCACCCCATGCAAAAGCCTTGGCCAGCAAGCTCAGTAAAACATTCGGGACAGCTGGGGTCAAAGAGTCTTTCACAAATATATTAAGAAAGAAAGGCATACTAGAGAGAGAGAGAGAGAGAGAGAGAGAGAGAGAGAGAGAGAGAGAGAGAGAGAGAGAGAGCAGTCTGCTAATAAATCAGAAAAGGAATGAAAATCATGATGGCTCAAAAATGACTGACTTACTGAACTGACGTATGGTCAGAAAAATAGATGTTAGCAACGAGGCTAAAGGAAAGCAGGGTAGGTTATTAGAAAGCAATAGATACTCAGTCTGTACCAAGTAGCTATTGATAGAGAGCAATGTTAAGGAATATTTGAAAAATCAAAGGCATAAATCAGTAGTCTGGGAGGAAACATCTCTGGCTTCTTGCCGAGGATAATCCAGTCCTTTGCTCTGTGAGCGAGACTCACCACAACTCTTACTAAAACAAAACAGGAAATCTGTACCTGTCATTAAAAAAAGAGCTATGGAACCCAAACAAAAAACAATCATGAAGTAAAGTGAGTAGGAGGCAGGACATGGAAAATAAGTTTTTTTGTGAAACTGTAAAGGGTTGATATAGCAGAAAAAAGCTACATCTAACGTCATGGGGAAGATCAAAGTTAAGCAGAAGTTCAGTAGAGAAAAAAAAATAAACACGCACTCTCCTTGTCAGTTCTTACCTTGTTGTTTTGTTTAGTTTTTCAATTGTAGGTAAATACATTGAAAATAGACTTATTGTTTTCAAATCCTACACCATTTTAATGAAGTCTTGGCCAAAGCCATAATGAAGTCATGGATGCAAGCTGCCCAGTAAATTCCTAAAGAACCTGGATTGTACATGACAAATCCTTGCTCAAACTAGGCTCAAATAGCCTTATGTAAGAAAATTTCTAAACACGGGCTTCTTTTTGAGTGTTTGATATGGCATCCTAGTACTGGCGGCAGAGTCTTTTGCCTCTCAGTGTGTTGATATACCATGTCTGCTATGGCCTGTGTTCTCATCCTGACTTCATCATACTGGTGAGAACTGTCATGGGTTTCATAGCCAATGGTGTCTCACATGCAGAAGGGAGAGGATTCCTTGGACACCAACCCTAGAGCAGGTTTTACCACGCATCCTTGTGCCTAGAGAGATATTTCAGCCCTAACAGTGCTGAGGACCTCAACTGGGATCCCAGCACCCACTCAAGATGGCTCAGAGATACCTGTGACTCTTGCTCCAAAGGCTCCCACATTCCCTCTGGCTTCCATAGTCTCCACGCCCCTCTCTCTCTCACGCACACGCACACGCACACACAATAATAAAGTAAGCCACAGTGTTGATACTAAATGTGCCAGTTCGCACAGGGTACAAAGGGAAAGTGGTAGACTGTACACGCTAGCTAAGAGTACATCATGCATTTTTCCACTTCGGCAGAGGTCAAGTCAGCCTCCATAGATTTATATGGACTGGGATTTCCAAATAAAGTGGATGCTTTTTGGAAGGGAACAGTGGTGATAACATAGAGGCAACTACCTCCTGCTCAAATTTGTACTAGAAGGTTAGATACACAAGGCTAAGAATCGCCTAGGCTGCCTTTCATTTCAGCACCACTAAGGCCCAACTTCTAACCTTTTTCTATCCAAACACCTCCTTCTCCAAACAGACTGGGTGGTCCTGCTCCATTGTTACCTGTAATTTAGCCCTTTTTTTTTTTTTTTTTTTTTTTTTTTTTTTTTTTTTAACTAGAACAAATGCAAAGATTTATACCACGAACAGCCAGACAAGGAAATAAGAAAACTTGAGACCCATGCCGAAGGTCATTTCTAAAAAAAAAAAAAAAAAAAAAAAAAAAAAAAAAATAGGAGCATTGAATGTAGAGTTTGAACACACCTCTTGGTATCTGAGGCAGAGTAAGGAAAGTGTCGTGAGCCGAGTGGAGGTGCAGCTAAACAGACACTCACCAGAGCTCTTGAGCCTTAGAAATTATACAGTAGAATAATGCTTGTCTGGCATGTGTGACACCCTCATTTGAGCCTTAGACTGAAGAAAAAAAATATGCCATGTTGGACTGATTTGAATCTTGACTTAGTCGTTTACAACATGTTTTTTTTTCACATTGGTCCTATGTCCGACGAATGGGAACCAAAGGCTCTAACCAAGGCTGCTCAGGGTGCAGATGATATTCCTCAGGTTCTAGAGGCACAGTGCTGCCCGGATGCCTTTAGATCAGGTCTATACCAACAGCTATGGAGATGTCAGGTTGACATCTAAGATTGGCCACCAAAAGTGTGTGATACCTGCTCAATGTCGCTTTTTTTGATCAGGATACCAGGAGAGATGATCTCAGCTAAATGTGAGGGCAGGATAGCTGCAGCCAAGTGCTTCCAGAAATAAATGGTAATGTTGGCAATGTGTTTACCAATGGCTTCCATTCTCTTTGCTCATTGTTTTAGTTTACCAATCTACCCTATCTTAGAGTTACAATGTCACAATCTTAACTAGGCCCAACAGAGCATCCCTGTCATTTGTATTTGTGAGCCCTGTATCTTACTAGTCCACATTTTGTTATGGAAATTTTTTTCCTTTCCATGTTGTGCTAAAACTTCACTGCATGCAAACCTGGTGATGCATATGGTGCATTTATTATTTTAAACTCAGTCTGGAATTCACTGCATTGCCTGCCTGCCTGCCTGCCCCCTCTCTCTTTTTTCACCTCTTTCTTCATCTGTTGCCTGCGTTTTCCCTCCTCCTTCTCTCCGCCCGTATGTTTATGCATTCAGAAAAGAGTCTTCTGGGAAAATAATGGAAGAGAAAAGCTTGTGATTTATCATTACACTGTAATGGGTGCCCTGCTTCCGCTGGAGGAGGTCAACCTCTCTGAGAGATACCACAGTCCCTCCTTATTAACGTTCTGTTCCCACTAATGGCTCGGGGTAGGGCAGCCAGGTCTTACAAGGAAGGCATTTAAGAAGAGCACTTTGTTTAATGGAAGCTTGGGGGTTTTACGGGGACACACACAGCACCAAGTATTCCTAGGAGAATGACATATTCATAGATAAAGAACTCCCTCTCCCCTCCCTTGGGAGAGGCTTAAAAAAAAAAATCAGCATGCATTTCCCCTTGCTCTCCTATTTGATTTTTTCAGTGTTTTCTTTTTTCCCCCCTGATTTTTATTCTGACACACCTCTACAATTACAGTTTACAATTTTCATCAGCCCTTCTTATTTCAGAACCCCTTCATCTCTTTCACTTTTTAATAGAATTCTCTTTGGGTCTGCCCTGTTAGTGGCTCTCTTAAGTCTCTGGTTTCATCACATCATGGCTGGTGTTTAACCCTTTTGCATTCACTAAAACAAGCTCAAATTCTCCAGCAGAGGTCCTAGCCAGGCCCATTCCAGCCCTTACATCCTCAAGAAAGGCAGACCTGCACTGAACTCTTAGGCACTGCATTAACTTGAAGGCTAGAGAACCAAACAGGATGGGAAAGCGTATAGCTGGATATGTCATGAGCTTAAATCTCGTGGTGCAGAAGAGCAAATGGAATGATGGCCTGACTGATTTATCTATCCATTCATTTATTGTATGTGTACGTATGTTTCTCTGTGTATGTATGCATGTGTTTTCATGTGCATGTGTGTGAAAATAGTGGGGTGGGGGACTCAAAGTTGATGTTGATATATTCCTTCATTATCCTCTGCCTTATGTGTTGAGGCAGGGTCTCTCGTTTAAACCCTGAGTTCACTGATTCTCTTAGTCCAGCCAGCTAGTTCACTCAGAGGATCTCTGTGTCCACCACCCAAGGGTGGTCATCACACTTGAATGTCATTTTTATGGGTGTTGGGGATCCAAACTCTAGTCCTCACAATTGTACTGCAAGCACTTTTCAGTCAGCCATGTCCTTGGCCCCGCATTATGTCCTTTTTAATGTTGCTTTAAAGGCTCTAGAGACATGCCCTACATTGGAGAGAACTTGCTTTGTATTTCAATCCTGGCCACAGAGCTCAGTCCATGGTAGAAAATAATAAAGGAAGAAAGAAGTAGCAAATGATAAGATTAATGAATGAAATTCAGTGAAATTCCAAGATAAACTTTTAGAAAGAAAAGAATTAAGCATGGGGCATTAATTTCAAAGTGTGGTGCCAGGAAATAAGTGGTGAGTTAAAAAAAAAAAAAACATCCCTATCTAATGATACGTGATGAGCCACAGAGAATGGCGCCAACGACATTGTCCATTTCACACATGCAAGTATCCCCTAATTATCCTCTTCAATATAAATGATGCAGGATGGCTGCAGACTGGGGAAAAGTTCACACAGACATGTTTGTGATGTGATATGATTTATTACCACTTTCCAGAAGTGGGGAAAGAGAGAGAGAGGCTTTCCAAGGTCACAGACTAACTACGGTAGTGTTCATGAGCAGGAGACACTTACCAAGTCCAACCATCTCTCCTGTTATGAGGCTTAAATGCAGCAGTTCATGGAGTCATGGGTGGCAAGTTTAATTGCTTGCTGAGAAGACACACAACGCTGATGTCCTAGCTTTCTGGCTTGAATTTGTTATCATATCATCTTGGTCTATTATTTAGTGGACAGTTTATGTACATCCTGGCCCTTAATCTACTCTTCTAAGTCATTTAAAAATAGATCTAATGTAGGTCTGTGTTACAAATGCCTGAAAGCACCACATGCATATCCAATATATGGACTGGTGAAATAGTGACGCTGCAAACACACCAATGAACATTATACAACCATTAAAATTAATGTAGAAATAGTAAGTCCATGCACCCTCCTATAAAGTATATTGAAGATAGCTTTTAGATTCAAAATTCAAATTTCAAAATAATACTTATTGACACCCTCTTCTCTATTGAAACAAAGTTTCATGGTGTAGCCCAGGCTAAGGGTGAAATCATGATCCTTGCTCTGCACTGTGCATTCCTAAGATTTAAGTGTGTACCATTACCCTTGGCCCCTGAAGAGATTTTTTTATTTTGTTTCATAGTTTGACAGTCTCTATCACTCTCCTAAAAAACTAGATAAGAAGTTAGTAGTCTGTGTATATGCTCAATAGAAATGGTGGCAAGGATCATTTTTAATTTCTTACCAAGAAAGCATTTAGTTTTATGTTAAGATTATTAATGAGGTGCCATAGTTATCTCTACATGATGTGAAACGATTTAGGGTTCATTCTTCAACCACAGTGTGAGCTTTAATCTTGATCGTCAACTTGGTTGCATTGGAAGGCATCTAAGCGCTTACTAAATGACACCATAAATATATCTTAGTATATTCCCAATGAGAATTAACTAAGAGCTGGGGAGTCCTATCCCAAAGTGTGTGGTACCATCCCATAGTATGAGGGTCCAGATGGAATAAAAGGCATAAAGAAAGAAAGCCCCACATAATGTAGATGCTATTTCTCTTCACTGCCTGGCTGTTGTAATAAGAGCAACTTTCTTCCATCATCCCCTTATACCACAATGTTCTGCCCCATTGGAGGCCTAGAAACAGCACCAAGAGGCCTTAGCCTAAAACCATGAGCCAAAATAAGTTTTTCCTCACTTTAAACTGTGTGCATGAACAGAGGGGGTGTTAGAGCATAAAATTACTAAAGAAATCTGTAAATAGTGGTCCATCTATTTTCCCACCTATGCATCAATCTGTATCTATCTATCTATCTATCTATCTATCTATCTATCTATCTATCTATCTTAGTTTGGGGTGATATTAATAAAATAAAAATGGTAATATGTAGGGCAAAACCAAATCAATTTTTATCATTCTGAAGATCAGTGTCTAGGTCAGTCAACGCAACTGAGGCTTCAAATGGTGTTTTGGCTACTTTAATGTCAATTCCAACTTGACACAAGCTTTAGTCATTAGAGAGGAAGGAACCTCAATTGAGAAATTGTATCTAGAAGATCAGGCTCTAGGTAAGCCTATATGGCATTTTCTCAATCAGCGATCAGTGGTAGAGAGCCCAGCCTACTGTGATGGAGATATCCCCAGGTTGATAGTCCTTGGCTCTGTGAGGAGGCCAGTTGAGCAAGGCATGAGGAGCAAGCCAGCCATCAGAACCCCTTGATGACCTCTACATCGATTCCTTCCAAGGTCCTTTCCTGCTTGAGTTCCTGCTGTGACTTCCTTCAGTGATGAACGGTGATTTGGAAGTATAAGCCAAATAAACTCTTTCCTCCCCAAGTTGCTTTTCGACAGTGTGTTTCATCACAGCAATAGTCACCCTAAATAAGGCACATGGTCATTGTGCATCGTCATGCAGTAGACAGAGAAAGTGAGCCCTGGTCTGCAATCTCACTGCGGAGAAGGGGATTTTATTTTTATTTCCTCTTATAAAACTGATCATATACTAAGTACTAAACCATTACATCAGCAACCAAGATGTTGACATGAGACAACACTTAATCCATAGCTCTATTCTGTTTCTCTCTCTCTCTCTCTCTCTCTCTCTCTCTCTCTCTCTCTCTCTCTCTCTCTCTCTCCCTTTATGTATATATACATAAAGTAGGCAGATTTTCAGCATGTGATTAGAATGTGCTCTATAAATTGGCATGGGCCCCATACAATAAAAGAACAATCTTGTATTCCAATGTACGTTTGAAAATTAGAACACACACACACACATTTATCTTAACAGAATGTACTAACACATACTGATGAGCATACAATTTTTTTTCCTCTTTTGGCTTGATATGGATCTTCTTCTGTGTAATATTGCTCACCGAGTGTGAAGATTAAATTCATCTGTTACTTTTCAATCAGTTATCATTTTATCATTGAATAGAACACAATTAATTATATGCTATTAAGTAATTTATTCAATTATTGTACTAGCAGGAAAATAGTAAACTATTAAACTCTTCTTTGTATATAATTAATAGTTGTATACAGCAGAAAATAATTTGACATCATTAAACAATTATCATTTAATTATTTCAGTTAGAAGAATCTATTAAATATTATTCAGTTTTCCTACAATTATGTCACTTGCTAAATTGTTTTTAATGTGCCTTTAAAAACAAGATAAATTTATAAAAATCACATTTTCCTATGTAATTTTGAGAAAATTAAGCATAGATATGTAGTAAAGATAATTTTAAAGATGAAAACCTTGTTTTTAAAAGTATAAAGTATGTACTTTATACTTTTGACAAGTCTTACAAAAAAAATGGCTATTTCTCATAAGTCCAAATAACTTTTCATCTTTAGATTTCATGAACAAAATATTAAATCTTCTTTAACATGGTAGTATTTATACACTTAATAACTCTTAATTTTAGTCCCACTTTAGTTAATTTTCAGCTTTCAGTTCTTTGTCTCTGCAACCACAGAACATGTCTTGTTCATAGATTTGGGCTCTGAAGTGGATGCAATCAAGTATTTTATCATATACAATATTGTTCTAGTTTTTCAAGTTCACAGATCTCTCCCTCCATCCAAATGTTAATTTCCTGAAACACAGACATCAATTTGTTTGTACATGTGTATAAGTATGTTTTAATTCTCCATTTACTTGAATAATTGCATCAGTATTGGAAATTGAATTGAACAGGAACAGATAAATTGGTTGATGATTAGTTCAGAATGTTGACTTAAGCTTATGGAGGTCTTTTTGGAGAGGTTACAAGTTTTAATGAGCAAACCACAAGGTTTTCTAAACCAAGCACAGCATATTTTCAAGATTATCTCTCAGTCACATCCATGAATCCCTAGTCTTTTATATACTAATTCAAAAATAATTAAACACTGACAGTCATCAGTAGAGCCACTTTAGCCTATTTGAGATGCCCTGTATGTAAAGTGGCTTAGACTCATCTCTAACCAGAGCACCTCAGAAAAAATTGTGATTCCGCTATGTTCTCTCAGCGGAGTGAAATGGCCATGATACAGTTTTTTTATTTTTATTTTTTTATCTATTTTATTTTTTAACACATTTTTATTGAAAGATAAAATAATTCATATTACATCTCATTTTCTATCCCATCCCATACATCCTCCCATTCCTCCCTCCCTCCCACTTTCACCCCAACCCCCCTTCCCTATGACTGTGACCAAGGGGGACCTCCTCCCTCTGAATATGGTGCTAGGGTCATGATACAGTTTTTTAGATAGTTCCCTCTGATTCATCTAATGACATTTGATGATTATTCCTCGAGTACTGTTTAAGTTCATATCTCCTACTTATTTCAGGTTTTCACAGTCACTGATCTCACTTTGATTTTAAGGTCTAACTCAAATATCGCATCTTTATGAGATTTCGTAGATAGTCCTTCCCTAATCTTTCCCAACTGCACTTTTTATTTCTGCCTGAGTGGAGACCATTTTGTGCCCTCCTCTGAAAATCCTCTTGGAAGATAATTGAGGTCTTTGCTGCCTTCTCAAACACAAACATGTTCAGAAGACAGACATCATTTCTGTGTTGTTTACACAGACGTCGTAGAGACCCATCTTTTATTTGCTAGGTGGGCACGGAAAATAAGGTGAGGTGGAATCCAGCTTTTCTTTAGTAACTGTCCTGTTGGGGCCTAACAGATGGTGATAGGAATAGGGTGAACATGGGACCTCTCAGGGTTCCTAATGTGCTCACCTCTTACATCATGGTTTTCCTCTGCTTGGTGCTCTTAAACCTCAGTTGTCA
This sequence comes from Acomys russatus, assembly GCF_903995435.1. Lineage (NCBI taxonomy): Eukaryota > Metazoa > Chordata > Mammalia > Rodentia > Muridae > Acomys > Acomys russatus. Next base: position 64,890,125 of record NC_067142.1, on the reverse strand, counting down.
CCCCTGATAGACCCAGCTCTGTTCCTGCGTGGCAACTCTGGTATCCATCAACTCAGATTTCACAACTGCTCTGGCTTTCGGCAGTACCCCACCCTCAGCAATTTGATGATGTCAGTTATAGACTTTTTCTGCAGCTGCACAGATCTGAAGGCTGCCATGACTCTGTCTATCTCAACAGAATCCCACCCTCCACTGTTTTTAAAGACACATGTTGACTTGTCAGCAGTGACAGGGCTGGCTTGCCTCATTCAGCTCAGCAAAAAGCCAGATGGGAACTGTAAGCTATAAAATTGTTCCTGTGCCCATTTCTTTAAAATTCTTTTTTATTGTTTACAACTTATAGATGTGTGTGCGTGTGTGTGTGTCGCTGCTTGTGTGTGTGTGTGGCTGCCAACAGACTCCAGAAGAGGGCGTTGGATCTCCCAGAACTGAAGTTGCAGGTGACAGCGAACTGCTCTACATGGGTGCTGGAAAATCAACTGGACTCCTCTGGAAGAGCCCCAAGAGCTCTTAGCCACAGAGCCATATTTCCAGGTCCCTCTGCTCATCCCCAAAACTGCTGTTATCTATTATGGCAACCAGAGTAAAACTCAGTGATTAGGTTTTTGTTTCTTTGTTTCTTTCTTTTCTTTTCTTTTTTTTAATAATGAAATAAAATTGTCTCTCTGCCTCACTTAATTTTCCTTTCAAGTTAGAAAGGAAGTCTTCAATAAATTTGCATTTCAAATTCAAATTTTTTATTTAAGGCTCTTAACAGGGTCCTTTGCACATTGACAACTTCCTTTTTAGCTTCTCTCAGATTGGGCTGGCTCAGTAATGTGTTGAGTCTTAATGTGCAGAATATGCGCATTGGCATAATGTCTAATTAGGCTCCTGTGTCAACTTTCAATCTAAGACCATCAGCATCTAATGAAATAACAGAAGCTCTTTGCTTCTGCACGGTGGATCCTTAAGAAGTGCACTTCCTTTGACTGACGGACTCACTTAAAAATAAATTAAAAACTAAACAAATAAAAATAATGGGGAAAATAAGTACTCGGCTTCCAAGATGAGGTATTCCTATGGCCATGGATTTATGACAGAAGAAAACAGAATCCACGTGACTATGAAAGGAACTCAGACAGATCCTCCCCTACACAATTAGAAAAAAATTTGAACAGATGGGAGTAAATTAAATTTATGCATATAAAATTATTTTCTCATTGGCTAGCATTACCGCTTCAAGTGAGCTTAAGGTTTTGTTGTTGGTTGGTTGGTTGTTTTCATTTGCATTCAGGGACTGTGGTGGTGACTTAGGGAGCACAGGAGATGCCAGCACATTCTTAGCCTTCAGGGAGGCTACAGCCTGGCAGCTGAACAACGTGGGCAAGGCAAGCACAGAGCACTACCACAGCAGGATCGTCAGCTTGCCATTGTGGGCACGTGGGTTGCACTTCCTAACCTCATGGTTTTTTTCCAGTGACATGGTAATGCTAACATGAATACTAAAGCATTGCCCAGATAAAATACATCAGTGCAAAGTGGTACACTTACTTCAGTGCCATGTACACAAGCAATACATGTTTTAGGTGATCGGATGAACTGACTGTTGCATTGCCTGCTTTCTTAAATGTGGACAATTGGATGAATCCTGTGTATGCTAGTTCCCTGTTGCTATTGACTACATTAGTTTAAGCTTAGTGATGTAATGCAGTACATCATTGTGTGATTCTGAAGGTCAGAGTTCAAAGCCAGTTTTCCTGGGCTCTACCTGTTGTGCTGGCATGTCTTGCTTCTTCTTTGAAGCATCTAAAGGCCTTGGTAATTCACCCTTTTCTCTTGCCGCTCACATCCTTCACATCAGCTGATACAGAGTCTCCTTGCTTCTTTATATAAACATGTTGTCCTTACTATTGGGGGGCATGTAACAAATGACCTGAAATCATACATCTATTTTGAGACTCTTAACTTCGTCATATTTAAGAGAGTCCTCTTGTTTTATAAGGTGAGAGTCACAGGATCCAGGACAAAAACTCTTATTACAGTTCTGGATACAGTTCAATTTATCTTATACATTTTGAGGGGGAATGTTCTGTAGGTGGCATGTAGAATGCTGTTAACTCATCTTTACCTATTTAACTATCCATTCTATAATTCTTTATGGAAGCTACAAGGTGCTCCAGTTTTTTTTGGGGTGCTACATTATTCGAAGTTGTGTTCACTTACATCTTAAAGATAAAGAAACACATGAAAGTTCATAGGTACCATCTACTGCTCAGGGAGAAAGCAGTGAGTGAGAATACCTTGGGTGTGAGATGACTCTGGGTTTTGTTTCATATTTGCTTTGTTTTTATGATCCCAATGACATCATCAATATAGCTCAGAAAATAATCAAGGTAATTCTATGGGGGCTTCTTGCCATTCATCTACCGAGATAACGTCTGTCTCTAAATTTTAGCTCTTTGATCTTTAGAGAAGTTCCAGGCTTGAAGATTTGAAAATTCAATTTTCTTCCTTATCTTTGGACTTTACTCAAGGTTGTCTATATCCTCTCCCTGAAAAAGTTGCCCCTTTTAAAAAAAATTATACATTTTAAAAGGTTTATTTGAGTGAAAGTAGATTTTTCTATCTGTTTAATCAGAGACACCCTTGTTAGCTCATGGGAGAAAGGTCATCACTGGATTTTATATTGAGAGTTTACATGTTTCTTCCCCAAATAATCTGCTGACTACAAATGCTTTCAAACTTCTGGGTGATGGGAACAGCTTTTACTTCATCTGAGCCACACAACAACTCAAGGAAGTAGTTACTGAGATTCCATCGCGCAAGTCAGAAGAAAGGTCCAAAGAAGGAAAGCAAGTCACACAAGTCTGCACAACGCACACAGAAAATGCACTTGACATTGTGTCTTTCTCCTGTTAAACTCTCCTTTACGCACTTTCCATAATTAAGTACACAGTAGGCTATTTTTCCAGACAGAGCATACAGACTTAAGTGTGACTTTTTACAAGTTCAGTAATGATCGAAGAGTATTCAAATTCTAATGATGTATCTTACACATATATTTTACTATTCAGAGAGGACATTAACAAATCATCTTACATTTGGAGGAGAAGTGGCCTTGTGATTGGTTGATGTGGCTCTATTAGTCAGCTGGACATGACTCAGAAATTAAAGGTAAGAAACACCCAGCTCAGAAGTTCCTGCAATAACAGTCAAGAATGAATGATCTTTGGTCACGATTTTGATGAATCTTGGGTTTGGTGAAACATACATGTAAACACACAGACACAGACAGCCCTCCCTACCCCCCCATAAACACACAGAGCAAGAGAATGACAGAGAGACAGAGGAAGAGAGGGAGAGAGAGAGAAGCAGAGAGATGCTCTGTTCACTCTCTGCCTGGCTCTCAGGGCCTTCAGTTACTGTGCTACAGGGCTTGCCCTAAATGTTCAGCCCATCTGCTCATGGAATGATGCCTTCTTGACAATTATCTAATCATATCACGGCAGAATATCAAACAAACTCAGCATGAGTGACAAGGGCGGAGCTGCTCAAAGCGAAGGGAAACAAAAGGGGATTCAGCATGAAGCGTGGTGCCAAGTATGTGTCTTACGTGTAAAATGTACAGTCTTATCTTTGAGGAGCTTCTGGAGGGTCACGGTAAGAAAGGAAATGAGCTGAGTTGGCATACTGGCTTGACTGAGAAAGCCGTCAGTGCCAAACGGTCTGTCCAACATGACTGGGGCTCTCGTGGAATATCCATGGGGTTTACTGCACTTGTTTAAAATTAATGATCCCCTTGTATATTTTGTTGAATGAATACAGTCTAGAGTGTGCAAATCACATTTGAATATATTTAAATAGGGTATGCCTTTCTCTTAGGCAGAACTCAGCTTGCCCTATTATACCAGACCCTTCCCACATTTAGGTTGCTTGCCTGAAACCTCCGTGCACGAGTTTGTGACAGTTGACCCACTCTCTACAACGTCCTATGTCATCCTGTCCTTTACAGCCATTAACTAAGCTCTGACAGCTGCTATGCAGCTTTTACAATGGGTAAAGTTGGGTTGAGGGACTTCTGCTGTCTATGCTACAAGATGCTTATGCACTCTACCTGGCAAGCCTTCTATATAATTTGAGAAAATCCATATAAAAGGAATGCATCAAGCTTCCTATTGAAATTATTAGGAGCATTAGATCAATAAACACTCTGGGTGGAGCCTGCCCAGGCTGGAAACACATGATGGTGATCCTGGGCTTAGACATAAGAGACCCTCTTACCATTATATAGCTACATACCATCACATGGCTGTTTCATCTTGAGTGGGCTGAGCATCTATGGAGTGGGAGAACTTTAAGGCTCATATCTTTGTATTCTACCCATCAGAAGACTAGAGAAATTTAGTAGATAATGTGTCATTAGCAGGAGAGGTAAATGACGCCTTGTCAACTTGACATAAAAACAAATCATGTAATAAGCCATAAGCTTTCCTTTTGTGTTCACTCCCAAGATTTCATATAATAATACAAACATCATTCAGTTGTAAAAGTCCCACGTCTTTAAAAATCCAAACACTTTAATAGCCCAGTCTTTTTAAACATAACAAGTCTTCCTAAAACTCCAAAATCTTTTTTAAATTTCCTACTTTATACAACTGTGGGCTCTTGTAAAATCAGAGTAAGTTAGCACTTTATTATTCTGAGACAGAGTAACCATGGCCCAGTCACAATCAAATCAAAGCAAGATCAAAACTACTAAGCACAAAAAGCTCAGTGTCAGACATCTGGGATTCAATCATGATCTTCTGGGCTCCTCCCTCCAAGGGCCTTGCGCCACTTCTGCAGCTTCGTCCTCTACAGCAAGCACAGCTTGTGTCCCAGGCTCAGGCCTCCTCCCCTCCGCTATGCTGGCTGCTTCAGCTGCACCTTTACCAACACCCTCTCATTGATTCTCACTGGGGACCCTCACTTGCCACATGATGTCAATCCTCGAATTCTTTTTATGACCCTCAATGCTTCTCCTGCAACTGAGACTTGCACTTTCACCAATGGCCTCTCCTGGCCATTTTCAGAAATTCTGCCATTACCCTCTGGGAATCTCTTATGTATTACCAAGTTTGTCTCCAATAACAAAGAACATATTTGGTCCCTCTGGACCACAGTTTGTGTGTGCTGACCCTGAAGAAACACTTTCTAAAAGACTTGGACTTAGTGATGGTGGTCTTTTCTTAATTTCAGTATATTGTTCAGTCCCAGTTGACCAAAATCAATTTCCCAGCAAAGCAAAGGTTATGCTTTAGCGATTATTAATTCAAATATCACAGAAATAGCCCTGATAGAGTTCCTATAGTAGCTCAGCAAGAGCTGAATCCTCAATAGCTTTTCTAACCCAAAGGTTAAAATCCTTTCACAATCTTCCCATTAAAACATATTCAGCCGACTCATAGCCCAGCCCCATTCCTGGTACTAATTTCTGTATTAGTTGGGGGTTCTATTGCTATAAAACACTATGGCAAGTCAACTTGGGGAGGAAAGGGTTTGCTTCAGCTTACAACTCTCAGGTTACTCTACATCAGTGAGGGAAATCAGGGATGGAACTCAAGCAGGGCAAGACTTGGAGGAAGGAACTAAGACAGAGGAACTGATGTAGAGGCCATGAAGGAACACTGCTTACTTGCTTGTTCAACCTCCTTTCTTGGGCAATCCAAGACAAACTTCCCAGTAGTGGCACAGCCCACTGTGAGCTGAAGCCTCTCACATCAGGACAATGCGCTACAGACTTGCACACCAGCTAATTGGGTGAGTGAATTTTCTCAGGAGAGGTCCCTTCCCTTTTTCCAAATGACTCTAGATTTTTGTCAAGTAGAAAAAAGAAAAGAAAAGAAAAACCCCAACCAGCACAATAAAATAATGTCAGCCCTTTTATTTTTCCTTAGTGATCCCTGGCAAATCTTCTGGGTAGTGGAAAGCAAACCCTAACTATGTCATTAGTATTCTAAGCCCTACAATCACATAATATCAATGCACCATTTCTTTATTGTCACCTACTTGGTAAAGACATAAGAAGTAGCCTTACTTCCATAGATGTTATGTTTTACATTATTATTTCACATTTGAAACCATTCAGAATTCAGTGGGTCATGTTATGAAAGGGTATTCAGTGTAACAAAAGATCTAGTGTCTTTCTACAAGGAGACATGCAAGAATGACCAGAAAACTTTTTCCTGGAAAAGAGAAGAGATTTCCAGTTAAAGCTAGAAAATGAAGCATAGATTTTTTTCTGTTCCCTCCTGAAACTCCACTATAATTCTGTAGAGTAATTTTTAATAAGATCTCAACCCATAAACTCAAAAGCAGAGAGAAGACCATCTTGCTACTGAAAGCCAGTGATAGCATTCTGGAAAAAAGAGAAAGTGGATGGGTTACTTGTAATTCACTTGCAGAGCACCCAAAGTCAAGCCTTCAATACTGAGGCCATGACACAGCCACTCCACTCTGACTTGCAAGCCTACAAAGTCTTGGGAAGTGGGGACACTTCATCCCTGAAAATGAGGCCCTGAAGAGTTTGAAATGGAGAGCGTGTGTGAAAGCGGGCTTGCTGTCCAGTAGGTCTTTCTTCTAGCTGTCTCTTACAGGTGACCACTTCCTATCCACCTGAGAGGGATATGAGGTCTTTACTCTGGAGAAAATGAGACAGAAGTTGCAGGAAGGGAAGTCGAGGCACATTAGAGAAAGAAGATTGTAGTCTATCAGGAATGGGGTTAACATAAACGTGTTCTGCCTTGACCCTGAGATGCTCCAGTTTCCCCAGTTGCTGTACTGAAAAATACTGATATATTAGGCCCTCCAGCAAACTGATGTCCATCAGAAAACACTTATGAAAACAGTACTTAGGGATTATACCTTGAACACTCATGGTCCCTTCACGGTTCCTCTGTAAGCAGAGACTAATTCAAAACAACCAGCAAGTCCTCCCCAGGCTCATGGAACTCTTGGTTGGCTTTTGAGTAAGTCTTATAAATGGACTTTTAAAGGTCAACTTATACTTTATAAAAACATTTAACATTAAAGGCAGGATAAAATCAACAAGTGAACATGAAGGAATTATAGGAAGCTAAGGACATCCTAGAAAGAAGAAAGCTTTAACAGTCTTATTATTAATAATATGTTCAGAGAAATAGATTATGCGGCATTGATATACTTTGAACAGAGAAATGCTTAAAATAATAAAAAAGATGGAAATGGTGGCACACAGTTGTATTTCAGCTACAAAGGAGGGTAATGCCAAGCTGGGCTATATAGCAAGACTCCATCTCAAATAAATAAATAAATAAATAAATAAATAAATAAATAAATAAATAAGGACTAGCAGATATTTCAGTGACAGAACAGTACCCTAAGAGTACAGAAGGCATTGGATTCAATGTTTTGTATGGAGAGAGAGAGAGAGAGAGAGAGAGAGAGAGAGAGAGAGAGAGAGAGAGAGAGAGAAAGAGAGAGAGGAAAACTTAAAATATTGTCAGAAAAAATAGAAAGGTTAATAGATTTGGAAGGTTAAATTGAAAACATGTTCAGCAAATTCTAGTTCTACGTCTCTTCATGCTAGGTTCACATGTCCCATAGAGATTTGAGATGGAGATAGGAAAGGCTGGTATCTGTTTCTGTATGCACATGTATAATATATGCCACATTATGCATTAGAGCTTGTGTGACAACTTTGTGGAGTTGGTTCTGTCTTTCCACCTTTTTGTGGGTTCTGTGGATTTAATTCAGGCCGTCAGACTTGTGTGGCAAGCACCTTTGCCCACTGAGCCACCTCGAACGCCCAGGATGTTCCTTTCCTCCTTCCCTCCAGCTTTCTTCCAATAACACATGAGGGGATTCTCTTGTGTGCTTACAGGAGTGATCCATGTATGTCATTATTACTTTCTGAAAAGTTTTGTTTAGGTCCCTTTAATGAATTTCAGGACCCAAGCTTTCATTCTTCTTTAAAAAGCATCACTGCTATGAAAGGGAGCAACATAGTCCACCTTAAGAGCCAGTGTATCTGCAGCTCTCAGAGCTGGTGCTGCTCCGTTGTATCCTGTATCTATTCTATGTCCATTTCTACTAATTTGCTTCCACTTAAGAAAGAAATCTATGTTCTTTCTAGCCTCGAACACACCACCCATCTGTCACCAATGCACAGTAAGCCATAGGGACTCTCAATAAAAATATTACAGGCTCTCAGAGAGCAAAGAAGCTTGTCTTGTTTACATACTGTCTGTATTAAGGAAAGTGTGTGGTGTATAGTAAATAGTGTATTTTTTGGACCATAAGACACACCTCCCCTCCCCGAAAGTGGGAGAAAAAGTAGGGTGTGCCATATATCCGATTGCTGTTTTTACTGTTTTTCTTGTTTTACTGCTGTAAAAACTGGGTACGTCTTATGGTCAGGTGCGTCTTATAGTCTGAAAAATATGGTACTTATTAAATATTTAAGTAACTGATTCAGTGCTATATCAGAAAAACTCAATATAGAAAGAGAAAATATTTTCCAGGGGCTAGAGAGATGGCTCTAGAGTAAAGTGCTCACTGTGTAAGTACAGGGACCCAAGTTTGATAGTAAAGGGCCGGGCTCAGGGCTACGTACTTGTAATTCCCACACAGGGAAGGCAGTGACAGGAGGATCTCTGGGCCTCAGTGGCCAGGTGTGTAGGTGCAATAGTGAGCTGTCAGTTCAGTGAGAGACTGTCTCAAAAAACTAAGCAGGAGAACTATCTAGGAAGACACATGGTATTGACCTTTGGCCTCCATATGTACATACATGTGTGTGTGTGTGTGTGTGTGTGTGTGTGTGTGTGTGCGTGCTCTCATGGACTCACATACACATGTGCACATGCACACATGCAAATCTTACTTCATACAAATCATAACCTTCATTAAATTCTTACAGATTTCTTTCAAATCATACCTCTCCTCTTGGGGTATGAATTTATTCCTTCAATAGCAGGGTAGGAAGACTGCACCAAGGGAGAGGTAAACACAATTGCCAACACAGATCATATTAGGAATGGCCAGTTAAAGAGCCAGAGCAGATGCCCATACGGGTTAGCATTAAGGTGGCCATACATTATCATCCAAAACACCACATTTTTGTGAGTGGAAGACAGTGATAAAACAATCATCAATTACTATTGATTCATCTAAAATAGGCATAAACCATGAATGCTCAGGCAACTAGAACATGACACGATCACCTTATTTAGGTTGGCTGTATATTGTCGGTTATTTAGGGATAAAATATCAAAATGCTAACATTTTGGTACCAGGATGTAGTTTAAATTATAGGAGAGATGATTATAAAGGCTTTTTACAACATCCTAAATGGAAATGAGATGAGCAGACCTCTCTGAGACTAGCTACCCTGCCTTTAGAAAATAGAGTCTGTGTCAGCATCTGGGTATCTGCCCATGGGCAGGACCTTTTTTTCTCACCCTTGGCCTTGATTCTCCCATGTCCCTTTCTTTTCCCATGACCTTTTATCTACCTTTTAAGGAGCAGTATGATTTTGTCCATTAAGCCAACTTTCTGCATTAAAGCAGGGACCAAGAGGCTACAGGAGGCCAGCGCTTCCGATCAGGGCCGAGTGAGGGCCTGCCAGGTGATGAATGGTTGCGTGCAGAGCAAGGTGATAAACCAACGCCACAGTCATGTAATCTTCCATTAAAATGAAATGCGTACCAGGCATGCAGTGTTTCTGCAGCTTGTACCCTCTCCCATCGAAGATCATGAATAAAAGAGGGAAGTGTACTGCTGACAGATGCCAGCATGCATAAAGGACACTTCCTATAAAGGCGAAGCTCTGACTAACAGATGGACTAAAGATGTGAGATGCAGAAAGATTTACCAATCTAAATAATTCAAGGGAATGTCGTATGGCAAGCTAGTGCTTTGCGGAGGGAGCCGGCAGAAGGTGCAGATGGAAAGGCAGGCCAAGCCTTTCCCATAAACCCATTAAGAACAGTACTTGTCTGAGCGACAGTATGTCGCAGAAGGGCCCAGGGAGAGGCCAGCAAATGAGAAATTTGCTTCGAGACTTTGTCCCACAAGGTCAGGAGCATATTTAGTAGTGAAGGTTGAAGCATCTAATGAGAGTGAAGGGAGGGGTGCTCTGCGCTTCATTGCTCATTCTCCTGTCCTCTCCAACCCCCACCCCTACTCAAGAGACCTTTATTTGTGTTGTGAGAATTAAAATCATGGAAAGCAACGGCATTCAAGGACCTTTCGAGAAGATGTCTTACTCTTCCCCTTGTTGTGACAAAATGCCTGGAATGCTAACAGAAGGAAGGGAGGGTTGTTTTGGCTTACAGCGCCAGGCTGCCCCATGCTGGAGAAGGCACGGTGGTGAGGGTGAATGCAGTGGAAGCAGAGAAAGGTGAGTTCGTACTCAGCTCTCTTATCTCTTTAATCACCGTGGGACCTCAGTGGGTTTTCTTTCCTCAGTTAAACCTTTCTGGAAACACACTCACAGAAGTCCTCAGAGAAGCATCTCCTAGGCAATTCTAAATCTACTTGAGTTGACCCAATGGAGACTAAATATTACAAAAGGCTAAGAGATACCCTTTCATGTTTTAGTTTGATGAAACCAAATGACAAGTGACAATATCACGTCTAGAATATTTCTCAGAAACATGGAACTATGTCTGTCCTCTCTCTAGAAGCCATAAGTACTTGTCTGTGTCGGCTCCTGAAAGGTGTGAAGACCATGATTGTAGCTTATTTCCAGGCTTATTTTCATACACTTTCCATATCTTTCACTGCACAGTAGTTAAACACACCCGAAGAAACACTGTCCCTTTATCAGTCACCCAAGGCTTGTTCTGGGTAAGTATTCAGTAATTCTCGAGTGGTAGTGAAACTCTTCCAACAGGAAATATTCCTGCCTGGGACACCTCCATGTCCTGTAAAGCTGGCCCAGGCAGGAGAAGCTGTAATGGTCAACAAAGCATGTGGATACACCTCTGGTTGAGGAACAGAGCCCAGCTTAGGCCCCAAGGAATTGAGCTACGCTAGGCAAGCCAAAGCCCTCATTCCTCAAGTGTCAAGGAAGCAATCAAAGCATTTCAAACTCTCTCGGTGTTAGACATAACTACAGTGAGGCAAACTAGGAGATGCCCACATAAACATACTAGATGCTTAAAGTAATTTCTGCAGTGCTTTTCTTTTAAATGCTTACCCATGCACACACCACCTACTGGTAACCAACAATGCAGTGCTTCTCAGTGCTCCACAGCAATGTTCTTCCTGGAAACATTGCTCCATAATTTTTCAACATTCTGACAGTACCACAACATCACCCAACCTCTCTGTCTCTGTCTCTGTCTCTGTCTCTCTCTCTGTTTCTCTCTGTCTCTCTGTCTCTGTCTCTGTTTCTCTCTGTCTCTCTGTCTCTGTCTCTGTTTCTCTCTCTCTCTCTCTCTCTCTCTCTCTCTCTCTCTCTCTCTCTCTCTCTCTCTCTCTCTCTCTCTCTCTCTCTCTCTCTCTCTCTTCCTCTCTCTCTTCCTTGCTACCTGATGCCTTGTTGTTGGCAGGAGTGACAAGCCTCAGTCCCAGGCCAGATATTACTGGTAAAAGGTGAGCTTTCTGTTCACTTTTATTGTCTTAATCTATCAGTGTTCTCTCTGTTTGAGGTCATGAGGACAATACCACTTAATAAGTTACTAGAATTAAAATTTTAGGTGGCTTTGATGGTTAGGCTCTGCAGCATCTCATGATCTGATGAAGATGCTGGCTTTTTGTTTGTTCATCTTTTCTTCTGCCAACAGCAGCCAGTGCTGAGGCTCAGGCAAGAGCTGGAATGCATAGCTGAAAGGTGTAGTTTGTTGAAGCCTGGCTTTGCCTGTGGGAGTTGATTACATTTGGTTATTTTTAATAATCTTACCAGTATTGTTTTACATTAATTCTTATGAATCAACTATGAAATCACCAAAGGACAAAAACAGCTATTATCTCATATACGGTACAGCAGTGACTGGCTTACAAGATGCATCTTTTTTACTCAAGATTTTCACAAATCAGTTTCCTCTTTCAGTCTTCTTTTTAAAAAAATATCACTTTTTTGCATGTTTGTATAAGAGCCTACAGTGGCCAGAGGAGAAAGAGGTGGAGCGGGAAGAACAGGAAGGAACAGAGAGGGAAAAATGTTTGAAAGAAACAGAAAATTACAGAGACTAGTTGAAAATTTCTACAATTAATATACAAAGATATAATGGTTGCATGAATAAGCCAAGGACAATATCCTATGCATAATAATTTGCAAAGCAGAAATCCCTATGAATTCTTCTTTGTTTTGTGAGTAGGTGTGTGGTGGGTGGGTGTGGGTGTGCACTGGTATGGGTGTGCGCTTGTGCGCGCACACACACGTACTTGTGCAAAGGAAATAAACAGGAGAGAAAACTTTTGTTTTTTAGAAACACAATAATAAAAATTGAGAAGCAACATAGAGTCAGACAAAAAACAAGAAAGAAGAGCAAAGGATATTAACAAAATATTAGCACATGATATTGCCCCAAGCACAAGGAAATGAGTCCTAGCATAGAAACAAAACAAATAAGCAAGCAATAACAATAAAACAAAGTTCTATGAGGGCCCACTATGGGGAAGCTAGGCTCCTCAGCAATAGTCAGAGACACTTTATAGAGAACACATAGGTTTTGTACAAAGGAATGGAGCCACCGAGGATGATCCTATCATGGGACACTGAAAATCACATGCCCATAGGGAGCTAGAAAATAACAGAAGCATCCTTTTCTCCTTCCATCTGGAAATCTTATCCACTGAACTAGCCCTACATGGACACAAAGAAGCACAGGGATGTCTTGGCATGTTGGTCTATAAGGACTGACGTGTACTCAACTCCTACTTGAGAAAGAAATCCTAAAAAGGCCAGAGGAATGGCGACTGGACTCAGAGTGGGAACAATCATCTTGAGTTATGCTGTGACATCTGGACATGGAAGATCTTCTGTGAGAGCCCAGAATGATAGTTGGATAGAAACATCCCCCAAACAAGCTAATGAGGCCTAACACACCAGAAACAGATAGGTTACTTCCATTTTTAGCCACTCAAAGGCAACGTTAAAAATCAGTCAGTTATTTAGACTGACTAGATAGACGTTTTAAGTTGATAGAGATGAGATATGATAGATATTGATTTATATTCAGAATTTTAGACTTGCGAAGACAGAAAACATATTTTCCTCAAGGTTGCCAAATACAAATAGCCAAACCACTATGAATGTAACATTTTTATAATTGCTGATTGTTTCATGGCTCTTCTTGCTTTATGTAATATAAATGTATATGTAAAATATTAAAAAATATTTAAAAAGAAATCAGACAAAACTATGCTGATGTAAGGTCATAGCAGCAAAACCAATATGATGATTATTAATTTGGGGAAAAACGAGCTATTATAGTTTCATAAGAATCATAGTCACAACATAGATTCTAGTAAGCTGTAGTTACATAATGACCAAACAAATAGAGTCCACTATATAATCACGAAAGGACACTGCTGGAAGAGACGGGTGCTGGCAGATGTGACTAGGGATGGTTTTGTATAAAAGGATGAACTCATTTCCATTTTCATATCCTTGGAAGTCAGAAATAATGTTAAAAACTGAAAGGCTAAGAAATAGCACGAGCACATTGTGTTTCAGCTTGGAAATTGGTTCCCAGAGAAATGCTAAAACCATTGAGAGACACTCCTTCTTATTAGGGAGCCTGGGGTCTGATGCGAAGGGTGGAGGCAGGGCACCATCAGGCTTACAAACGGCTTCGTGTGCATATTTGTCCTTTCAAATTATGAATAAATCAATGAATTACTGTAATTTTTAGTAAAAAGCTATGATGAATAACGAATTCATGGCCATGCAAACATATATGTCAGTATGTCCCATGCCACAGAAGTAACCCCATGCACAAACAAATGTATCTAATTCATATATATGTGGGGGGGGTGTGCCTCACTTTCATTCATGTAGAGAAACTAAAATTAAAACAAATCTCTCACAGCATTTTGATATAAAACATAAAGCCTGGAAGGAAATATTTTTGATGATGCTGTAGTCTGGCATTTGTCTCTGGACAGTAAATGACAGTCCTCTACCTATTTCAGAGTAGAGATTGCCTTGACCCTGTAGCCATGGCAGTTGATTAAGCAGAATAATACAGTGATATCTATGTCTATGGTGACAGTGATGAAGCTATTGGCAGTCTATGCTAAAAAAACGGTGAGGGGGGGAGTCACAAGACTTTCATATCTGGGACATTTAATATTGTCAATTTGATATGGGATTACTTAGGAGAAAGTTTCTGGGCATGCCTGCCAAGTACTGTCTGGATTAGGCTAATTAAGGTATGGGAACTCTCACCTTAATGATGGGTGGGGCCATTCCCTGGGGTGGGGTTTTAGAATGAATAAACAAGGAGGAATTGAACAGAACACAGCATTTCATTTTTCCTGCTTCCTGACTGTGGAAACAGTGGGACTAGCCACTTCAGTCCTGTGCCACCATGATGTTCCTATGCCAATGGACTATGCCACTGCACTGTGGGACAAAATAAATCCTTCCTTCCCTATATTGCATTTTTAGGTATCCTGTCATAGAAATGAGACAAGTAACTAGTATATTACTACGCTTCCCTCTTGCTGTCTCCCAGCTGTGTGTGATTGTGACCTGGGGACATGTTAGAGCATACAGAAAGTAGAAGGCTAAGTGATAATGGGGTTCGGTGATGCAGCTTATGGGTATTTCGGGGTTACACATGCTACTGTAGATAACCTCTCATTCATGCTTTGAAAATAAACCCAATAAGCTCTCTGATTTGCCATGCTAGAGTTTTGGCAGAATGATTGCTTTGGACTCTCATCAGTGACGCCCTTCTAGGATAAAGATATTTGTTTATATTTTTCTTAAGGAAAAGACTAATATAACATGAGTGATCTCTGCCATTTTTCCTATAGTATACACTGCAAAGGAATGTTGCCTTAAAGAAAATAATTTTGTTTGTGTCTTTATTGTCAGAAACAATAAAGATAAAAAGATAAAGATAAAAGAAAAATACAGCCTAAACCTACGCTTTATTCAAAATTCAAACTATTTTTAAAAATGAGTTCACTAAGTGTTTTTCCTAGTTTGTATGGGAAGGAACATAGAGAGAGTTTGAGTTGTTAATAAAAAGGGAACCTCATACATTACTAAGATAGTGAGCTTTGCTCTTCTAAGTTTAGACAACATACCCTCCCAAGTTTCACTCAGACTCATCGAACTTGAGTGTGTAAAGTTGCCCTCACAGAGGAGAGGCAGGCACCTAAAACTTTTTTCCTTTGGGGAAGGGTTGTCTTTCTTGCCAGATAACCTTAGTCTGAACAGTCCCTCTGTCCATCACCAGGTATTTTTTTTTTTTTTTTTTTTTTTGTAAGCTCCAAGAAATGTTACTTCTTTCTTGATGACTTGACTGAATATTTTAAAACTACTAGATGCCTTTGGTACCTGTGACAAAGGATAACAATTTTAATCTCTACTGGCCCAGTTGAAATTATTTGAAATAATAATAACTTTATATCATGTCTATACAGACATTTTACATTTAATTTTGACTTTTACTATGGATTATGAAAGTTCACTGTATCCAGGTGTGATTGAAACACGTGGGCCGGCTATGAGCTAGATGTGTAATGAAGTCTTTTACCCATAATGCACCATGAACAACAGTCTTCTCATCTACTGATAAACTGCTACAAATTTCTTTGTGGGAGGCCGGGATGGGGGAACAGGAAAGAAGAACAATGCCCAGGTAATCATGTGTCAATTTCACTTATCATTTAACTATACAAATGAAGAACTTTGTACTAGGAGAGTTCAGATGAGATTCCTAGGTTCTGAGAAAGAGTGCAGCGCTGAGACTCTCAGACTAACCTACCAGGCTTGTGTAGCATAGATCCAGACATTGCTTTTAGTCGAGACTGGCCTCTCCCACAGGAGACAGGCACTGGCAACGAAGGCAGAAGTGGCTACCGCTGTGTCCATTCTGAGGCCTCATCTGGGAAGGCTCTGGGTACATGAGGGTGTTGTAAGAGGGAGGGTCTCAGTGGGTGCGGGTACTTGAGGATGTCATGGGAAGGAAGGTCTCAGTGGGGGCATTGACAGTAGGTCAGAGAAGGATTAGACGCTGCTGTAAGTTTTCTTCCTGTCCTGATTGCACAGAAGCAGCAACAAAATGGTGAGCTGTACCTTTCCTGTGGCGGCTGCTCTAACCTTGCTGTCCATGCACACTATTTACATGTATTATTAAATACTGGAAGTTACTTTGCTCTAATCATACATTCTCTAAGAACAACTAAAAAAAAAAGCCTCAAGGGAAATTATATGCAGAAACTATGTTAATAAGACACTCAGGTACAACTGATAAAAAAAAAAAAACCCTCAGGAGATACAAAGCTTTAGAGACTCCTGTAGGCATGAACAAGCAAACTACATTTCTTATATTCTATATAAAGCTATTTTTAACAGCTTAATGAGCAATTTTTAAAAAATTATGGGTAGGATAAGTGAATTAATGTGACTGGAAAAAAATGTTAAGCTTTGATATTTCAGAAGTTTTTCAGGCTTCTATCCATTAGCTAAAGGTGGCAGCTCAGCTGTCTGGGACCAAGTGCATTACAGCAGTCATCTCGCTGTGGGACTTAACGTTGGCATGTCCTCATAAGAGGCAAATGTTCTTCCTTCCCGTTTCCCAGCTTAATCTTGAGGAAGATACTCAGATGTATTGAGGCAGTAAGGGTGTCCTTAGGGTGAAAAACTGTTGGGCTAGCCTCATGGAGGTTGGTGTTGGCACCACACAGAGCTGTTGATGAGAATCTGCTATATAGCTCCTTCACTGGCCTTTAGCCTGTGGAGCCTGTCTTTGAAATAGCAGTCAATTGAAACCTTATTCTCAGAATCTAGTGGCATCTATGGAGTCTCTCTCCCAGGAAGAACACTGTCCTGTTTCACTTTATTATTATTTGACCACCTAGAACTTCTGAAGTTCTTACCACATACATACAGACTTATATCTGGGTATAATTAAATGAAAAACAAAACAAAACAAAACAGAAGGGCCCCTCTCAAGCTTCCAACTTCAGTAGTGTTTATGAATTATTTATTTACTCGGATTTTTTCCTTTTCTCTACAATAATTTTAAAATATTTTATTTTATGTGTATGAGTGTTTTGCCTACTTGCATGTGTATGAACCACATGCATGCCTTGTGCACACAGAAGCCAGAAGACGGCATCAGATTTCATGGAACTGGAGTTACAGATGGTTGTCAGTTGTCCCATAGGTGATAGGAACCAGACCCAAGTCTCCTTTAAGAGCAGCAAGTGTTCTTAACCCTGAGTCATGTCCCCGGGCCCCACAACCACCGTGAATATACTGGTTTCATAATGTTATAGTGAGATCAAACCAAATTATCCAGAAATTACATAATTAATTCAGTTTCAATCACAATAGCTCCTTCATTTCATCCTGCTAAGAAGGTATCTAATGGTGGTCATTCAAAGTGCCCTTCCAATAGGTAGAAGTCTTTCAAGCTTGCTAATTCATTTAGTTTAAATAATTCAGTCTGTTATTTATTTTTTCTATAACACTTTTTCCTTAGACAAATCACATCTTCAAGAAGACAGACCAGTTATAATATTTTATGCACCTCACCTTTGACACAAGAAAGTAAATTCTGGGCTGGAGAGACGGCTCAGCCGTTAAAGGCTAGGCTCACAACCATAAACATAAGAAAGTAAATTCTGAGACAAGGCTAAATACCAGACAGAGAAAATGAGTTTTTATCAAGAGATATTAGGGAAGGCGGGCGGCGGGGGGGGGGGGGGGGGGGGGAGGAGGGAGGCTCCATGAAGTGTTGCCAGCACAGAATGTTGGTCCTAGATGGCTTTCTTGGCTGCATTCTATACTCTTTTGTGATGTTTGATCAAAATTTTAGTAGCATTTTCACTGAGACTAGTCCTAAAATTTGCTAAGCTGTAATGGTGGCCGATGGTGTGAAATGTCCACACACATGCAAAAAGAACTGTGAGTGATGAACTTGAAGAAGTCATTCATAACAATAGTTCTTAGAATCTGATTCCAGACTCACATGATTGGAAACACCTGAACAATTGCTAGACACCACGCAAAGGTTGCTGAATCAGAAACTCTAGAGAGAAGTGGCGGTCATCACTTCCCTGCATTTCTGAGGTGACTCTAGTGGTTGAGGACTTGCTGATCAAGAGTGATACTGTCAAGCACTATGAAGCTAGGATTCAGGTGGAGAAATCAGAACTCCGGATGTTGGCTGTAGTTCCTCAAAGAAGTGGAAACAGATCATTTTCAAAGAGATGCTATAGCGAGCAGTTTCCTGAAATCCAAATAATTAAAAGGGTAAGTGTGTTCTAGTGGTAAGCAGAAGAAACAGGAGGGTAGAGCAAAGGTGGAGGAAGTAGTCTGTGTCCTGGTATGTTTCCATGAAAAGGGAATAATGAATTACTCAGGGTCCTCAGACCCTCAGATGGTAGCACACAAGATCTCATTCTTCTGTTTTCACGTGAAAATGTGCATGGGGCTCCGCAGAACTGTCATTGAAGGCTACTTTCTGCACCGTTGCCTTTGTACATGATGGCGTTATGAGGGCAGTTTCAACTTAGCCAAGGTTTGCCAGTGCTGCCTCCTGTACCGTTGCCCAGCAAACTCTCACTGTGCTCCTCCATCTACCACTGCCCAACCTGCCATGGGCGTAAGACAGGAGGTGGCAAAGGAAGAAAGAACATCAGTGAGGAATGCCTGAGGGAGAGGAGAATGTGGAAGTAGGAAGAGGAGAGAGAGAGGAGATGAAATAAAAGGGAGAGGGAGAGAGAGAGGCAGAGTTCAAAGGAGAGAGGCAAGAAGTGAGGACCTGAGGGGATGCAGAGAGGGCAGGAGGGTGGGGCTACCCAGCAGCTGTTTGGCATAGGCGGCTTGCGCCATCCATTTTGCATGGACTCCTTCCTGTGTTCGTCAGCGTCTGCGATGTGGTGATTAATCATTCATGTCAGAAGCCCTAATCCCATTCAATGGAAAACAAATGCCATGGCACCCAGCCCTTTGCTTATCCTGTGCGTGCTCTTCACAAGCTTACTTGGATGAGGCCGTCTGGGACCAAGATGGTTTTTCTGGGGACTTCCATCCTACCCCCACCCCACGCAAACTTGCAATGGCTCCACATGTTGGCGATGCCCTTTGATCTCTAGGGCCTTGTCTTTTAAAGGGGGCAGGTTAAGAACCACTAGCAATAAAGGTTAAGTCGTGCTAGTTAAACAACCAATCAACATTCATTTAATTCTCTTTTAAAGAGAATGTAGACTCTGTTACTTACAAAGCTTCTTCCCTGAACCACAGTGCGCATCATACTATTGTCACCCTTGGTCCTCCTGACAACCCTTGTGGCAAGGGCTAGCTGTGTGGTCTCGATAGCAAATTCCTTCTTTACAATCTTTTCCTCACCTAGCTCTCTCGCTTCATTTCTTCTTCTTCTTCTTCTTCTTCTTCTTCTTCTTCTTCTTCTTCTCTTCCTCCTCCTCCTTGTTTTCCTCCTCCTCCTCTTTCTTCTCCTCCTCCTTTTTATTATTATTTTCATTTCATCTATAAGTGGTTGACACTGGAAGAAACAGTCTAAAAACATTATTATGCCCTAAACTGCACTAAGACAAAATGCGTACGAAACTGTCACTCGCTCTGGAAAAGAAAGATGACAGTGTAGCATGGGCTGAAACATTCAGGCAGTATAGGAAAAAAATCTTCAAATCAAAAATTCTCACCTGGGTAGCAGCAAGTATCTACTGATCTTCATCAGCAGGTTGTTTGGACTTCGGGTCATGTAGGAGACTGGTAAGACACACATTTGGGGATTTTGGTGAGCTCACTTCTGGACAGGAAATCACTTCTCCTTGAAATGTGAGTGGTTGCACCCCATAGTCTAGGTTCCTGGTTGGGATGTGACAGGGGAAAGGAGAAAGCTAGACAAGCAGACAGCAGCAGCTCTCATTCCTCTTCTTCTCAGTCATGTGATCAGCGCTCCATTGCTGTGACTCCTGCTGCCGTGCGATTCCACCAGACAACCATAAACTGAATTCCCTGAAACTAGTAGTCCCAAGATAAACCTTTCTTCCCTTAATTTGTTCTGTTAGTATTTCAGTCACAGCTAAGACAAAAAGTACAGAATATGTGCCCAGAACTTTGACATCCACAGCTTTCCTTTTCTTATGTACAACAACACTGAGACTTGTATGACCTCCCCCCCCCAAAATGATACATGTCCAGTGTGACAAATAGTCCATGCCTCATAGCTCATGACTTCTTTTTAAATGTAATAATCAGGTACCTGAGGAGAACCTAAGGTGGGTGGCTGCACTCTGTAAATGAACAATGCTTCTTAACATTCACTACGAGGTGAACTGTTGAGCCTATTTGCAGAGCAGACTTAAGGACTCCTGCCGATGTAATAACTGGAAAGGCCTCATTGCTCCAAAGCTCACACACCTTCTAAGTCAACATCAAGCTGCCTTGTCTCACAATGACACCCGTGCTTGAAAAGGCATTTGCAGTCTTTGCTCAAAAGGTTTTCTCCCTTGTGCTCTGGGTGCTTGCTCCACTGCTATGCACATTAAGGGGTGTGCACGCAGCTGTCCACTGGGAGGAAGCAGGAAGAACTCGGGACTTGGCACTAGTTAGTCCTCAACACATTTTCCTACTTACAACCTATTACAAAGTCCATGGACGTGATTTTTTTCTACCAGACTTCTTGGCATTTCCTTTTAACAGCATTTTTATGTGTTAAGTATGAATAACTTTGGTTTGTAGAGAAGAAAAGTAGTTTAGGGAGCTAGTAGGACGTTCTTCAGCTCAAATACCATAGGAATACTACTAAGTACAATCCCTAATCTGGAAGACCTGTGCCATTGAGAAGACTGGGGAGAGAGTGATGAGTCAAGTTCAGCTGCCCACTCCAGTGTCTGTTGGGCATCAGTTCTAAGAACCTCCATGGCTCCACCTCAACTTCTTGGGTCCTCTCATGCTTTATGTAGATTAGTGTTTCATAAAACTGCAGACAACTTCACTTATACTTTAAATCATTATCTCTCTCTCTTTCTCATGTGTGTTTGTGTGCATGTACATTTATGTGTACAAATGAGGGCACACACATGGTACGATATGTTTGCTGAGATCAGAGGACAATCTATTACTGCCCACCTTGAGGCCTCATCTCTGTTGTTTTTCTGTGGCATGCACCAGTCAGACATGCCCATGACATTGCAGGGAGCTACCTGTGTCTTCCTTCCATCAGAAGTGATGGGACTGCTGTGCTATCACTCTGTATCCTGCTTTGATGTGGGTTCTGAGGATTCAAATCCAGGTCTTCACACTTGTGCAGCACACTTCTTTACCCATGTAGTAAAGTCACTTCTCCAACCCCAAATATCTTGCATCATATAGAAAACAATAGAAGTGGTATGTATTCAAATCTTTGGTATATTGCATTGTGAACAAATAATAACAAGAAAAGAAATCTGTACATTTTCCTGACAGGCACAATTTTTCCTGGTATTTTCCAGGATTTGCTGAAGCCAAAGCTTGGATTTACAGAAAACTAACACTGACTGACTATAGAGAACTCAAGAAGGACTTTGAGATACAATGTTGTTTAGGATAAATATGCATGCTTTAAATGTATAAGTTTTAGGCAAACAATAAAAATTATTTCGAAAAGAATTGTCAGTGAAATGAGTATGGGACAAGGAGCATACTGTGTGTTTGTCAGAGGTTCCGATAGCCATGGGAGAGCGGAGTGATGCTTCTTTGTATTTCCAGTCTTTCAAGCATTAAACAAGAACAACCATGATATTTCCCCATCACATAGAATTTGGTTGCACAGTCCAGAAAGAATTTATGGGGGAGGTGGTGGAATATGGATGGATCTCAAAGTGGCATTTCTTACCTGGTTATGCTAGTGTCCTGGGACCTGTAAATATCCCACTAAAGCAGTGTTCCAAGGGCAACGCCAGATATATACGACTGCTCTCCCAGAACCCATTCTTGGTCATCAAGAGCTTTCTTGTCAATGAAAAGCATTACTGGATGACACCAGTGTACATGTGTAGCAGAAGATGGGCAAGAATCAGGTGCTCCTTGGATTGGACGAAACCAACCTACAACCCCTTCCCGTCATACTTCTAACACAGCTCCTTACTCACTGGACTCTAACTAAATGACTAGAGAAGTTGTGCATATGTATATAGGTGTTTGTACATGGTCATCACACTTGTGGACATGTGCACGTCAAGGTCAGATGTCAACCACTGATCTCCTTCCTCCAGCCATGGCCCATCTTGCTTGTTTGAAGCAAGGTCTCTCACTGGCCTTCAACTCACTCTCCAAGTAGATTATAATAGTTGGCCACGAAGCCCCAGGGGTGTTCCTATCTCCCCATTCATAGTTCTGGGATTGCAAAAGTGTGTCACCATGCTGGGTACGAATGAATCCTGGGCTTGCCCAGTGTCCTGGCTACTTTTATGTCAACCTGAAACAAGCTAGAGTCAGCTGGAAGAAGGGAACCTTGAATGAGAAAAGGCCGCCATAAGATGCAGCTGTAGGGTATTTTCTGAATTAGAGATTAATAAGGGAGGGCTCGCTCCATTGTGGTGGTGCTATCCTTAGGCTGGTGGTCCTGGCTTATCTAAGAAAGCAGGATGAGCAAGCCATGAGGAGCAAGTCAATAAGCAACAGCAACACTGTTTCATGGTCTTTGCACCAAGCGCCTGCTTCCGGGTTCCTGCGTGTTTGATTTGCTGTCCCAGCTTTCTTTTTTTTTTTTTTTTTTTTTTTCCGTTTTTCGAGACAAGGTTTCTCTGTATAGCCTTGGCCATCCTGGACTCACTTTTGTAGACCAGGCTGGCCTCGAACTCATGGCGATCCACCTGCCTCTGCCTCCCGAGTGCTGGGATTAAAGGCGTGCGCCACCATGCCTGGCTGTCCCAGCTTTCTTTCTTTCTTTCTTTCTTTTTTTTTTTTTTAACACATTTTTATTGAAAGATAAAATAATTCATATTACATCTCATTTTCTATCCCATCCCATACATCCTCCCATTCCTCCCTCCCTCCCACTTTCACCCCAATCCCCCTTCCCTATGACTGTGACCAAGGGGACCTCCTCCCCCTGAATATGGTGATAGGGTATCAAGTCTCTTCTTGGTAGTCTGCTATCCTTCCTCCGAGTGCCATTGGGCCTCCCCAACAAAGGGACATGGCCAAATATGGGGCACCAGAGATCCTGTGAAAGTCAGTCCCCAGTCTCCACTTAACTGTGGAGAATGTTCTGTCCCTTGGTTAGATCTGGGTAGGGGTTTGACCATCATCAAACCTCTACCCAGCTTTCTTTAATGGTGGAATATGATGTGGGAGTGTAAGCCAAATAAACCTTTTCCTACCCAGCTTGGTTTTGGACCTGATGTTTTATCACAGCACCAGTACCTAACAGAGACACATGGTGGGTACTTGACCAGCTCAGTGATCTTCCCATCTTTCCCGGGGAACCCCTTATCAAATTATTCTAATTTTGGCTCATGTTTAACCGTAGAACCTAAAACAGTTAAAAGAAACTTCTTTTTTTCTTTCTCTCATAGATTATTTGTAGTTTAACATGAATAACAAAATGGCATGCTTATTTGTTTTCAAGTAATAGGTGAATTTTACTTCCCTCCTCCATGCCTTGCTTGGCAGCCTCACGGGAGGCTAGACAGCGAATTTTTTCCTCTCCACAGTGCACTTTATTTATCATTACTTGGAGCTCTCTAAATCCACTTTTAATTCACTCTTGTGTCTCAGAGGGCGTGGCTGCAGGCCCAAAATGTCCTCCCACAGAAGAGTGAGCAAAAGTCACAAGATCAGTCCTGACAGTGCAGAGCTGTGAGGTCCTGGCTGCTAGGCATCTCTTGATGGCAAAAGAGCAAGAGGCACAAAGATGAGAAAACCCAAACCAGTTAGGATTCCTCCTCCTCTTCAAGAAACAATTTAATCTCAAAACATAGAGGCAACAGAGTTCCATCTCAGTCTTCTGGTATGAGCAAATTTATTGACCCTTAAGTGGATGTCTACATTCTACCTACATGTAAGGACAGTAAAGTAAGGGCCTGGGAGATGGGTCAGAGGTTAAGAGCGCCGGCTGCTCTTCCAGAGGGCATCCAAGCTACCTGGCAGCTCACAATCATGCGTAGCTCCAGTTCCAGAAAATCTGATGCCTTCTTCTGATATCTGAGGGAACCAGGGGCACACACAATATACTTGCATTTGTATGCATAAAAAGAAATAATAATTATAAAAGAATGGTAAATTAACAGCTGTATGGAATAAAAGATATTGCCATTTACCTTTTATACTTAACTCAGAGTAGCCATGGTCTTATGATCAGGGTCCTTCAGTTGTTTTTCACTCATTTTATAAAATTTGATACTTGTTAAGCAGGTATTATTCTTTTTAAACTTTTTATTAATTATTTATTTACTTTACATCCCAGTTGCAGCTTCCCCCTCCCTCCCTCTGCTCCTCACAGGCCCTTCCTCTCCTTTTCCCCTCCCTCACCATCCACTTCTCCTCTCCTTCTATTCAGAAAAGAAGCTATGCCATGGATACCAACCAGCGTTAGCAAATCAAGTTGCATTAAGCCTAGGCTTAAGGCTAGACCAGGCAGCCCAGTTAGGAGAAAGGGTTCCAAAGGCAGGCAGTGTAGTCAGGGACAGACTCTGTTCCTGCTTTAGGAGTTACGCGTGAAAACGCAGCTGCATAACTGTGACACTTGTGCAGAGGGCCTAGGTCAGCCCCATGCTGGCTCCCTGCTTGGCGGTTCAGTCTCTGTGAGCTCCTATAGGTACAGGGTTCACTTCTCTGGCTCCTATAATCCTTCCTTCACACCTTCCATAGGGTTCCCCAAGGTCTGCCTTATGTTTGGCTGTAGGTCTCTGCATCATATCCTTTTAAAACAGCGGATAGTTGGATTAATTTTAACCATCTCTCCTTTTCTTTTGCTCTCAGTCTGGACTGACGGATGTGAGTGAGAGTCCGTCTTTTTAGTGATTCCTACATGGATGCCAAAAGAGAAATAAACAAATATTCCCTGCAGTTACTTCTTTGCTCAGTTTTCACATTATGGAAAATGAATGTGGGTGGCTCACTGTGCTCGCCCCAGGTTGTTTATAATACAATAATTTTATAGTGACTCCAAGCTATTCATTAAGCACCTACTATGGTCTGGGCATATGTTAAGGGGAAAATAAAAAATAAATTGACACAGTCACTACATTTTAAAAATTAGCAGAATAATGAGAGAAGTAAGCAAATCATAAGGAGGCGAGATAATCCACAAGATTGTGGGAGGCACTTGCATCAAGATGTCAGCCAAGCTGAAAAGTAGAAGAGAGAGGCATTAAAAAGGAGCCAAGAGTACCTTAGGAGAATGAAGCAAAAAAAGAGTGTGGGACGTGAGCTCCCAGGTAAAGCAGCCTCAGCTGAAAGGTTTCATCTCCCTGCGGCCAGAGAAGGAAGGAAGTCCAAACAGAAGCCGCCCAAGAAGATGTCAGGCACCTTGGAGACTCAGTTCACTTGCCCCTGTCACCAAGCTTTAGGTTTCTGTCTTCTCGGGTGAGTTTCCCAACATCCCAGGCAAGGAATCACTGTGGGACCTCGTCAGCCACCTCACCAGCACCTTGCCCTCGGGGAACTGTACTTCCCAGCCTCGTCTTGCTTATGGCCTAGAAGTCAAGGCTACTGACCATCCAGGTCTTCAGCTGGGCTTTGCTGGGGAGCACCATTTGCCTCTTTGTTTGCTTTTGTAGAAAGGTCGGGGCTGGTTGAGTTATAGCTGTTACCAGCAAGCCTATCAATAAAGCAGCCAGTGCTGGGGGAGAGGGTGGGGTGAGGAGGGATTCGGGGGGGAGGGGAGAGAAAAGGAGAGGTGTTATGGTGACTACAGTGGACAATCTTCTTGTAGCTAGAGAGGGCACTGGGAATGGCTGGCTCCTACAGAGAAGAGGAGAACAGTAAGCTGTGAAACCGGAAGCAGCATGACACAACCAACCAATGAATATCTTTTGACATCGTAAGACCAGATTTATTTCAATGGTTGCATGGAGCTAGAGAGATTCAAGCAGGGAGGAGTTCTCACTATCTTCTTGTTAGTCTTCTGCTTGCAGTATTCACTCTGGAGTAGAGCACTTGCAGATGCTGGAGTTACGAAGCCATCTCAGTAACCTGCATGAAAGTTAAAAATAGCCAGGTCAGGGAGATGGGAGGGGATTGGGGAAGTGGGCATATTCTGGAACCATAAAGGATGTTGTCCCAAAACTTGGCATTTGATAAAGTGGAAGCAGAGCTGTGTTCAACATGGGGGTGGGGTGGGTAGGGTTGATGCTTGGGTCTGTGACAGGAGCAGCTGCTGAGAAGGGAACGCAGAACAAAGGAGCAAGCTTGTGTAGGAAGGTGACAGAGAAACACAGAGAGAGCATACTGTGTTCTACACACAGAATAAACACTGGGAATCTCCCAACCCAAAGCAGGAGCGTGGAGAGACACAGCACCTCACATCTGGAGACATCTGAGTAGCTTGGAAGGGCAAGGGAATGAAGCTGTGGTACATGAGTAAGTGCTAAGAGGAGGAGGCTAGGGCACTGAGCTGGGACCAAGGCATCATTTGTCATTGTCATCGCATCTCAGATTGGCAGGATCACCCTGGCTCTGCCTCATGCTCTAGACTGAGTATTTGTATTTGTGTGTTGTGTGTAGGTGTGTACAAATCTCTGGAAAATGTCTCTACCCCTTCTCCCTTTATTTTCAGTCCCTGAAACCCACCAGTTCCCACAGAGCACTCATGAACACTGCTTCCTATTTTCCCATGTCAGCCTTCATGATTATCCTTCCTGGGTTATCACAAAAGCTGGTGAGGGTCTCCCATGCAGTGCTATACCCCCCGCCCCACCCGGCCCCAGCCTCAGCATAACTACACTATACCACTCTAGTCGGCCAACACTCGGAAATCTCACTTCCATTATGTCGCCTTCTTGCTCATGCTTTTTGCCTTAGCACGATGCTCCTACCCACCGCTAAGATGCCTTCCTGAAGTAGAATTCCACTAACTGCTCTTGGAAACAGTCACCTCCAGCTACACTGGGTGAGGCGTTACTCATGGCAGGCTCATCCTTCTTCTGCACTTTTGACATGTTTCTCATGTCTCGGGTTGTCTCTACTCTCTTCTTTCTTATAATTTCAACCCATTTATGAAAGCCAGCTCACCTCTCAGCATAGCTCACCCTAATCACCCAGGCGTCGTCTCTGCATGAACTCAAAGCAATTATTGTTTATACCACTCATTTTGTACTTAAGGTTAAATCCCTCTGTGAAGCTGCTCTGACTTTGTGCTGCAATTTGATGTCTTGTTTTCCCAAACAGCTTATAAGCTGTCAGTACAAGGATAAAATACAGCTCCTAAAAAGTTCCTTGCACATCATAGGCACTCAAGTTTATTAGTTAAAGGGATGAACTAATGCACGAATAATGATCTGGCCATAACGTAGCTCAGTGTGACTACATGCCTTACTTTGGATGCTGATGGAGAGTCTTTCCCCCATCAACTGCTCCATGTCTATAATCCGAAGGGCTGCTGTGGTACCCAAATGGGAATGACCCAAGTGTATGATGGTGAAAATTGTATGCATGCAAGAAATTCAGACAATAGGGCACTATGTTTTCATATGTTTTAATTTTCCTTAAACCTAAAGAATCTATCTGAAATGCAGCTTGGAGAGTATTCATCCCCATGTTTCCTACCCTTAAAAAAAAAACCCACTCACTACTATCCTGCTTCTTTCTCATCAGTGCTTTCTAAACCCCTATGCCAGCAATTCTCAGCCTTCTTATTGCTGTGGACCTTTAAGAAAGCCATAAAAAGATTTCTTTGCTACTTTATAAGCGTCATCTTGCCACTTTAATGAACTTCAGTGTAAATATGTAATATAGAGGCTATCCGATACATGACACACAAAGGGGTCATGACCCTCAGGTTAAGGAGCACTTCCCTATCCTATGCCTTTCTCACCTGAGTTTCGCTCCTCTCAGCTTTTGACATGGGTTTTCTCTAATGGACCATACAGGGTATCATGGATCCTCAGATTTTATTCCATGTGGGGTATGAGCCAGGAGAGGGATGTCATAAAAGACTCTTCCCAGAGAAGCCTTCCGGTAAGACTGCAGACCCTTTAACGGTACAAATATGGTCAATATGTGCTGTTCAAGAAAAGTCAATCCTGTTTTGGGCATTGTGAAAACAAATGTCATCCAGTTGTTTTAATTTAGGGATTTTTGAGAATGCCAGAAAGCAGACAGCAGTGAGGAAGTGTGCGGTGTGTCACCCCAGTCCCCAGCCAAGGAAAAGAGGGAGGAGGAGCAATACAGGAATGCTTAAATGAACCAGACACCTAAAAGTGACCACAGGGATAGAAGAGACCCAAAACGTGAAACTTCACACACAGAATATATTTTTCTCTTTGGCTTGAAGGAGTTTTCTGCACTATGCATAAACATCAGCCAAGCTGCCAGGCTCCCATGGTGGGGCTGTCCCCAAACAGGCTTGAGTCTTAGCATTCCATGCGCAAACAAATTAGAGGGAACCTCTGACTTGAGGGAGAGGGAGCATAGGATGTGACTCCAGAAAACACAGTCACTAGTTCCAATCAGCCCCCTTTGTCACTGGAAAGGAGAACATTATAAGAACCTTTACACAGATGACACTCTGTATCTGTGACCACCAGGTGGCAAGTAACATCAAGAAGTGACTGTGTCACAATCCCAAGCCAGAACGTGCCTTTAAAATGATCAGTTTCACTCCATGCATTTTATAGATGAGAAAGCTAGATAAAAAGAATTGGATCCTGTGAATATTGCCATTATATTCTTACCGTGGATATACCACAGTTCTCAAATTATACTGCATTTGCAAGGTAGACTTGTTTTCCGTAAGGGCTGAGTGAGTGTTTGGATTGGGACTCATATTTTTGGTTCCTTTGCATCCAGCAATATTTCTTCACTTGTTCAGACTACCTCTGCATTGTGTGCATAAGGCAACCTCTGAGGGAGCTGCAGAACTCAACTGGGCGTGGCTCTGCACTGCCTACAGCAGCTCCCTAGCTCTCTGGACTTCTTGGAAACACTGGAAGCCAAAACTACTCTCTAGAGCCATCATCTCCCCACCTTACCTTAGTATTGGTATTGGCCATGTGCTAAGAAGGTGTGAGGTAGCCTAGCGTAGTCCCCAAGTTCCTACTCTCTATTCCCCCACCTTTCCTTTGGAAAGGCTCTTGTGCAAAGCACTAAGCTAAGAAGCAGAAAACTTAATTAGGCCACCAGTTAGGAGTCTGGATAATGTTTCATAGGTGGCTACCACCTAATTCAAGATTCAAGTCATTGTGCAGGCACTTGGTGTTTCTTAAGGCCAGTGCTTTTTTTTGGAAGTGAGACACAACCATTTGTATTGGTTTCCGGTGAAGGACAACTGCAGACTTTAAAGTAAAATAGACTTTGAGACCGAGGCTGTAGTTCGGCAGGATGCTGCTTACCATACATGAAGGTTCAAGCTAGAGCCTGGAAAACCCTAGGTTTGGGCTTCAATACCGCACATATGGGTGCATGCTGGTGCTGCTTCCAGTAATCCCATCACTCCAAGAGTCAAAGGCAAGAGGATGAGACGCTCAAGGCCATCTTCCCTCAGTTTGCTGCTCAGTATATAGTGATTTGAGTCTGGCCTAGCATATCTGAGACACTGTCTCTAAACCTTTGCTATTTTAAAGAGTTCTACACAAAACAAAAACAAACCTAAAACATAATACAACCCACCACTGCTGCTTTATCCACGTACTGTGTTAACCCTTCCACATGACTTAACTTCAGATCCCTCCTCTGCATCTAAACCCAACTCCCTCGTTAATAACCCAGATTCTCCCACTGCTAATAAACTTTTCACCCTACACAAACATTTGCACAGGAAGTGAGATAATCGATTAAGAACTGTGAAGACAATCAGCCATGTCTCTAAAATGTAGTCAACACAAGCCACGCGAAAGATAAGCTTGCATTTACCAAGTGTGACTTTGAGTATTTCAAATGGAGCTGCTTGTTTCCAGAATGGTCTATTAGCATCTTCATTTTAACCTTACTACATGTCAACACCGATATAGGCGGGGCGGTGGCAGACATATGCAGAGCGGGCCTGAGAAGACCATGTGGACGAGTATAGGAAACATTGGCTTTCAATTGACTACCTGCATTCAAAACCCACTTTCTCACCAGTCACATGGGCTGGGACAGCTCCTCTGGGTTTTTAAGATAATGTTATCTCTGTAGTTGTCCACAGGAATAAGAATAGCTATTTCTTAGATTTTTTTCAGAAACCAGAAAAAAATATAGAGTGGTTATCATGGGGCTATGCACATGGTAAATGCTTAATAATTATAATTATTTTTGTTAATAAGAACCTAGGCATTCAGTTTTCAATGCTTCTTTTTCTATCCAGCGAGTCTTTAAAGTCTTACAATGTAAGAATTCTTACCTCACACATTGTTAGCCTAAATTTTCTCATGTACATTGAAACAGGGACTTTTTTACACTGAAAGAAAATTGACTATTTTGAATGACTATACAACCTGCCAGCCAAGAGTTCAGCTTTCTCTGCATAGCTACCTTTGTCTGGAAATGCATAGTGTAATTATTTGAACATTCCCTTTGTGCTTTTCTTTTATTATTTTATGAAAATGACTGAGAAACAGGAAAATGAATGTGCTCGTACTGGTGGCAGGAAGCTCAGGCACCATAAATTTACTGTAGTTGAGACAAAGATGGCAGTCCCTAGATACTCTAGAATTGATGAATCCTTGTTGAGGCCTTAAGATGATCAAGTGGGCATGCAGGTACAAAGAAAAAGAATGAAATAGCAGATAGCAAACATTGGAAATGTGGCTATTATAATTACATCTAACTGATAAATCATTCCTTAGAAATGGCTTTCATGCCACTTAGCTTCCTCAGACCAGAAACTGCTTATACACCTTAAGATGGTTACTGCATTTCTTCTGTTAGCTCTGCACAGAAGAACAATAACAGGCTCATTCCTTCTTGAGGACCTGCTAGCAGACCAGGCTGGTGTGAAAAATAAGAGACTAGCAATAGTCTTGCTCCCTCCTTAGACTAAGTGCCTCCTAGTCTTTAGTCAGTTGCGCAGGAAACCTGAAATAACAACATAATTTTCCACTAAAAGGGCAATGAGAATGACATAACCTTATGGGTGTGATGTGCCTCTGCTAGTGGACCTAGAGAGTATCTCCTGGGATGCACATGGTCCTCAGCCAAGTACTGCTGGTTGATGCCTGCCCTGGCAACAGATAAGACTCTATATCTATTTGTTTGAGGCTCTATAAGCACTGTCTCTTTATACTATTATGTGTTTCTTGCTAACTACATACAAAGTACATTGCATCAAATAGTTCTTATCTCATTTTTGAAGAAGATATATTTAAGGTGGGTCACTGGAGAAGCTTGAGACCCAGGTCATGTTTCTTTAAACAAAATGACATTTCTTAGTAAAGAGGCTCCCAGTGTCCCCTGCAGAAATATATCTGATTTCAAAAAAGGATTGATTCAAATAAAAATGTGTTTGTATAAGAAAAATTATTTTCTGCTGAGAAAACACATAGTTTGGGGTAAATTTATAGTTCTGGCCAGGTCATTAATATCTGGTTGTCAAAAAGTATTGGTTTGAACAAAAATATGTTGTAATAAAAATGCATTGTTTTGGAGAAATTTATTGGCCCCATGAAAACCTATTCGATTCAGAGAGATGTGTTGATTTCAATGAAAAATCTATTTGTTTTAAGGGAGATGATGCTTGGCTCTCAGCTTTTCTGTGGGAAATCTCTGTGACATTGATATTCATTTAGAAAGATGAAACATAGACATAATTAGTGGAAAGAGTGTGAGGAGAGAACACAAAGCCCATTTGGTCAATAATGCTTAACCGGACATGATGAGTGCCAGTCTGTAGAGTTCATTGACAGACACCATCCAACAACTCCTGCCAAGCACCCCAAAGAGAGGTGCGGCTGGCCATGACTCTAGAGATAGGCCACTCCCTGATACAAGAGGACCAGGAAAATGGGAAGAAACTCTGGCCCTAAGACAGCTGTAGTTCTAAAATTCCTTTTATGCCTGACCTCACTGCCTGCCACGCCTCCTTCTCTGCCTATGAAAGATCAGGGTCTTGAAATAGTTAATAAAACATTTCAATAGATTATTTCTTCTGAGCAGCCATATATCTACTGCAGAAAGATGGAGATAATAGCATGAGACGGGCATTGAGTGGGCTCATCGTGGGTCAGGTAGGCTGTGTTTTTTATTTCAAACAATTTTCTGTCCCTGAAAGATGGTGAAAAACACCAAATCCAAAAGCAATTCTGATATCTTCAGCTGCTGATTTCAAGCAGGACTTGGCAGAAACCCATTTCTTTAAGAGGACTAGATAATAAATATTTTAGTCATTGCAGGGAGAATGTCTTCTGTCAATCTTCATCTCTGCCAGTGCAGGGTGGAAGCAGTCACCAACAAAGAAATTCTTAACTGGGCTATGTCCCAATAACTAGTCTGTGTTTTTATTAAAATAGGACACATATTAAATATGGTTGTGGACCATAGTAAGCTGATATAATCAAATAATTGTGCACTTA
The DNA here is from genome assembly GCF_903995435.1 of Acomys russatus. NCBI lineage: Eukaryota > Metazoa > Chordata > Mammalia > Rodentia > Muridae > Acomys > Acomys russatus. Next base: position 64,857,275 of record NC_067142.1, on the reverse strand, counting down.
ATCTATGATGAAGAATGCCGTTAGCATGCAGAAAGCAGGTAAGGACAGAATAAGAAAAACAAAAACATGGGCAGCCCCAAGAGACACTATTTGGTACAGAGACAGTTTAGGGAGAAGACTGCCAAAGAGCTTGCATAATATTCCCCAAGCTTCTGGGACTCAAATGTAATGGAGGAGACCTATTTATTTCCTTTGTACTAAGCATAAATAAGTTCATGATATAATATCTTTAAAGAGTTAAGTGGTAGGAGTTGTGTTTTAGGTGTGAGTTTTCTCTATGGAAAGCTTTAGAGACAAATGTGAATGAGAGGTGTGTTTTTTATTCTAATGGAGGGCCAGCCAGAAGTATGAGGCTCTTGCTTAGGCCCCATAACCATGACCTTGCTTCCTAGTAAGTATGTTGATCAAGCGCAGTATTTTTCAAGATTCCAAGATTCTAGGATCCTTTTGGTAGTGGCACTGATTTGGAACTGGCAAGTAGGATGAGCAAATCCACCAAGTATCTGTTGACTCGAGTCTAGATAATTTTGTACACTGCGTACTTAATGACTCTTCTATCATAAGTTTTTTGAAGTAGCTATTCATAGATAATTCACACATCCTTTGCATTTTTTTTACTATGGATTTATACAGTACCTTCTTTTGTCCCAGATTCCTTTAACATCCAAGACTTTAACAATATATATGGTCCAAGAAGCAAACACTGCTTAAATCATTTTGCACCCATTGAGAGACCTTTTTCTAAGGTACTGGTTTTGTTTTCTGTTAGTATATTCTTTCAGTCAGGATAGAAGACATTTCATAGGCTTCCAAATGGTTCTCCCATCATTACAGTCCCAATTTCATTTGAAAAAATAATTAGATGCTTTTAATAAGTGCCATGCATATTTATTCTTATTATATGTTTTTTAAATGATGGAGAAAATGACAAGTGATAGGTCTGTGGATTCACTTAATTCTGACTCACATGCATACTCTCCTAGCATAAAAAGAGGAATATGTGGATGCTTCAAGCCCTTACATAGCGCTTGGATCTTGGATTGTTACCTGCATCACCACAGTTTCTTCAGTCTGCTGGTGGTAGCACAAGATGGACTAAGAAATCACCAGTCATGCTCGCCATGGTACTAAAGGTGCTGTCTGCCCTTCAGCCAGCGGATCCTGCAGTATCTGGCTCAGAGGTAGAGGGGCTGCAATTCTCTTGGGACAGCTGACACCAGATGCCTGATTATACAGTGGTTTTTAAAGTTTTGTCTTTAGTTTTATAAATTCAATGTTTGCCTTGCTAATTATTCAATGATCTTATCTCAAGGAAAGCAACATGAAGCTCTCAACTGTGACCTCCCCTGTCCTTAAGATAAGCATGCACTTATTGCTCTACGTGGCTGAGAACCACCAGAGTACCTTCATGACATGGGAGCCTTACTATCACACTTTCAATTAAGTTGTTCTGCTTGAAATAACATCCTAGTGCCATCATTGTCTGACAAAAGACATTTTCTCAACCATGATGTTTCTCTCATAAACACAGTATTATTGATTTTAATATTTATTGTTTAAGGAGTCTAAATGAGCTGAGTCTTGAAAAAAAAATAAAAATAAGACATGTGAAAAATAATTTCCTACACGTTGGGTAGGGAATATTCTAGGCATATGAGAGAAGCAAAAATAAAAGCTGAAGAATTTAAAATTTTATAATCCAGTAGATCTAGCACAATGCATGTGAGGTCAAAGTAGATCTTGGGGAATGAGAGCAAATCTGTATGTTAGGCTTCTGAGTGAAGACCTGTTTGTGACTAGCAGCAAACAGAAGCGGCATGAAAAGGACTATAAAGAAGATGAAGGGTGAAACCATTCCTCGTTGTATCTAACAGATGTGACATGCAAGCAGAACGTGATCAACACCAGGGAGCCAGGAAATGACGTGGCTAATGCCCAAGCGCTCCTGACTTGTGCCTTGGGTGCTTGGAACTGCAGCTGTGTGACATGCAAATGAGCTGGTTCCAATGCAGCAGGTAACACACTTACCTGTCAGGATAGAGCACTGCTTCTCTACAGCAAGGAACTCAAGGAAAGAGATCATCACACAAACCAGCCGCGTAAAGCTCACTGAGGAAAGCCATGGGTGTTTGGCTCCCAGAGTTACTTGCCAGATTGGGCAATTGATGCGGCTGACTTTAGCAGAAATTTTTGTCCTTTGATTTTCACTCCCCCCCCATTTCCTTTTGACACCTTTGTCCCATATAGATACTTAGCAACATATCAAAAAAGTCACCCTCTGAGAATAGGAACATGCTAGAAATGTAAACTGCATATGTGTAGAGTAAGGAATTGATGAGGAACGTATGTCCGCCATCTAACTTCCAGATTTAAAAGGCCTAAGAATCAATGCTTAATGTCTGAAGGAATCCTAAGGTGCAAAGAAGAGTTCAATTGATCGTTCAATGATTAAATTTAATCTAGAAAATAAAAATAAAAAACAACCCAACAACAAAATCAAAACCATGTGAATAATTCAGTTATTTCTTCATGTATCTCTAGATTGAACAGTTGCTGAATCAAGATAATATTCATTCCAGTTTTATAAAGTACAGGCTTTTATTATATTAAGATTTCACTCATGATCCACTGTCTAAGGCTATCTATGATGTAATCCCTATCTGTATAGTTACTTTTTCATTGCTATGACAATATGCCCAACAGCATGCTACACAAAGGGAAAAAGGGCTGTTCTGCCCAGTCTGAAGAAATGCAGTCCTTCATGGCGGGAGAGCATGATGGCAGGACTGTGAGGTGACTGGTCCCATTGTCACTCCAGTCAAGAAGCAGGAAGTGGACAGGAAGTGGGCCTGTGTTGTCAAGCTATAAGTCATCCTTTAAATGTCCCACATTTTCAAACAATGTACCACCTCCCAAAAATTGCAAAACAGAACCAGAAGCTGTGGAGCAAGTGTTTGAATACACAGGGCTGTGAGGGATACACTGAGCTCACACCACCATAAATGCGGTTGTGGGGGATACTTCATGCTGAGTTCACATCACCATACACTGGGGTATGGGTGATATTTCACACTGAACCCATGCTACCAGCTCTACTAGACTCTTTCTGAGGCCTCACAGAAGTCTAAGACCTCCATGCTACTTTGGACTTCCCTCTGGGAGATACCCAATAATGACCACATTGGCTTTATATCCTTTTTCTAATATCATTTACATTGATCCTCTGCCAGTTTCTCGATCTTATCCAGAACCCCAGAGCATCATGCTCTCAGCTAGTAGTCAACTCATAAGCTATTTGTGTGTGTGTGTGTGTGTGCGCGCGTGCGTGCGCACGCATGTATGTGTGCTTGTGAGTGTGCATGTCTGTGCATGTGTGTGTCCATGTGCATATTCATGCTGCCACAGAACTTGTGAGGAAAGAGGATTTGTGCAGAAGGAGAGCCCACAGCCCCATGATTACTACTGAGATTCCACTGAGGAATTGACTATGCAAGAGGTCAAAGCTGAAACTCAGAGCTCCTGAGGGATGGCAGTACTAGCATGGTGTGAAAAACATGGTGAGGAGATGTAAATCAGGCTCTCAGTGCCTGGAGAGGTTCTTGTTTCTAAGAAAAGAAATGTCGTGTGTGTGCACCTTCAGTCAGATGTACAGCTTCCAGTACTGCTTCAGGGCCATGCCTGTCTGCTTCCCTCCATGATGATGGTAGACTATCTACAGCTATAAGAAAGCCCCTGATTGGATGTTTTCTACTCTAAGAGTTGCCTTGGTCACAGCGTCTTTTCACAGAAATAGAATACTAATTAAGAGACTCCTAATCTATAAAGTGAGAATAATGAAATCTATGTTATAGGGCTATTGGAAGGCTCTCAGGGCAGTGCGATTTTTCAATCCTAATATGTAATTTAGAAATATAAATCCAGAATGTTCCAAAATCTAAACTTTTTCAGTGTTGACATGATGCCACAGGTATAAAATTCTACAACTGACTTCTCATGACAGGTCATAGTCAAAACACAGGTGCACTGAAAATATAGAATAAAATTCCCTTTAGGCTATGTGTGGAATGTATATATGAAATACAAATCAGTTCTGTGTTTAGACTTGGATCCCATCCCTAAGATAGCTCATCATGAATATGCAAATATTTCCAATACCCCAAATCCAAAACCTGAAACGCTTTGGATAAGGGACACTCACTCACTCAGTACACATAAAGGCATGAATGGGAGAGGAGAAGGATAGACTCTCTTTATTTCTCTTCCTTCCTGGACTGAGTTTCAGGTCACAGGTCTTTGCCAGTCAAAATTCAAACAGAGAAACAGAAATGACTCTGTCTGCTTCAAGCAGTCACAATTTAGTGGAGGGATGTGGTTATGGCATTGAAAGAATTCAGAAACAAAAGATGATAATGAATGATCAGGGAATGATTGCTGTTCATAGAAAGGAAGACTCACCTCTAGGAGAGAGTACTACCAGACCCCAGAATCCAAAGAGACTCAACAAAATTGGAATAGCTGCTTGCCAGGGAGTATTCCTGGGTGATGTAAACAGGAGAAGGTTACAGTCAGAGACAATATACAGAGCAGAGAGAAAATAAGACACTGCGTTTTCTCTTTCATGCACCTCCAACCTTCTATCTACCATACACAGTGACAAATATAAGTTAAAAAGACTCTAGAAAATTGTAATTTTATGAAATTCAGGAAGGAAGTGGTAACAGAACGACACAGGATCTAGCTGGGGAAAAACAGCCAGTTGTGTGTCTAAATATCCCATGGTTTACTTCCAGAAGAGAAAAGTCTTTGCCACATTTTTCATTCCTCTTTACCGTAAAGCAACTACTCTCTGACTGCCCAGCACAGATTTTATTGAGAAAGACCATTTCTTGTTTCATTAGATAACCAGAGTCTCATGTGATCCTGCTCCAAGTTCCAGGAGAAAGTCAGTGAGTGGACATAGCCTAAGGTCTCCTCTTCCATCACAACTCTCTGCAGGAACTTCTTCTACAAAAATTTTATGAATATTTTAAATAAATGATCTATTAGTACATCATGAGTTTCATTTAAAGTTTTAAACTCTTTCCAACTTCACAAATTTAGTTCAGTTTTTTTTTCTGACCCAATTTGCAGAATTGGTATACATCTTGGGCGTTATACATACATTCCATATTGACTGCGTTCAAATATCCACAAGTTCAAGGAATTTAACAGAGATAGTAGTGTCAGGACTGAATTTTATTATGAAAAGTATCATTTTCTAGAAAATCTGATTTTCACATATTTGATTTGATTTATTTGATAATTTCATTTGCTATCTCTCTGACAATAAATGTTTTATAAGCCATTGTATTGAATGCAACAAAAGAAGAAGCAACAAAATATCATATGAATATAGACAGGAGGAGGTAAGAGGGAATGAGTTATAACCACTGGCATACGAATATAGATTCATAAAAGAACTTATACTTGACTAATACTTCACAGAACTGATAGATTTTTAAAAAATAAAACAAGAGAACAAGTAAAAGCTGTACTAATGGGAAATTGCAAGATTTGTTCAATAAATGTTGTACTAATATTTGGCTGGAACATGCTAGAACTTGTGTGAAATATGACTTACATGTTGGGTGTGGTAAGACTGTGAAGATCTTTCCAGTAAAGTTGAGGTATTTGCCCTCTCCTTGGCAGCAGGGAGTCACTAAAGGTGTTTTCTCGTTGATAACAGAGTGACTAAGACTTTACAAACTGATGCTCATTTCCTTGCCTACATTTTTTAAAGATGTTTTCTTTATTCCTATGTTATTCATATGAGTGTTTGGCTACATGTTTGTATGTACTCTAGGAGGTCAGAGGGCATTCCAGAGAATGGAAATTACAGATGTTTGTCACGTGGGTGCTGGGAACCAAACCAAGGTCATCTGTGAGGGCAGCAAGTGCTCTTAACTGTTGAGCCATTTCTCTAGCCCACCTAGGAATCTTTAGGAGGCTAGGGAAGTGGAAATCCATGTCACTACTTGAGCATGAAGACCTAATTTCAGATCCCTATTCCCATATAAAAAGCCATATGTGATGGCATATGCTTTAATCCTAGCACTGGGGTGGGGGAAGGAGGGTAAGGACAGGAAGACTTCTAGAATTTTCTAACTCTAATTTGTCTAGCCTAATGGGTGAGCTCCAGTTCATGAAGATCTGTCTCAAAAAGTAAAAGGGAAAACGACTGAGGAGTACACCTGAAGTGAACTCTTTACTTTGCTTTTTTCTTTACAGAATTACACAATGAGATATTTATACAAAAAGTTATAGTGTAAGAGAGGTGAATGTGAATAAATTCAGTTAAAAATTCAAATTAGTTATGTAATTTAAATATGATCATATGATCATTGAATTTGCTGTATCTTTCACCCATTTGTAGAATCTAAGAGAGTAAGATTTTCAAAATAATGCTGACATTTTCTAAGTATGCTTTCTATGAATATCCCAGTAGAAGCATAAAATCAGTGTATAGTCTAAAATAAAACTAATTGAATCCTAAGGAAAATCACACATTCTTTGGTTCAGTATTTCTCTGAAAATTAAAGGTTCCACACATTTGCCTGCATAGTCTTACATATAATTTAACCAAATACTTAAAAATAATCCATTTAAACCAACTTCAAATTTGTATTATTCCCAAACTATGATGTTTCACATGCTATAAGAATATATTTCTCCACTCGGCTTGTAAAATCTAAATAAAGGTCACCAGATTAAGCAAGAACAGCAACAACAAAAAAATCAAAAGTTGTAATGTCCAACATAAACACATTAGAAGTAAAATGGGATGTTACCGCTATTGCAGTTTTGTAAGACTTTTGGAGAGGAGATGGGGCCTCTGAATTATCAGTACCAATGACTATCAGTCCGGGTGTGAATGGTCCAACCTATGGGGATGCTGAGGTTAGAGACCTGTAATGGCTAACCTACTACGCACAACTAATGCAACTTAGATCCAGCTGTGGCCAACCTAATTCCAGGCAGTTTGAAGGTTTCCCCCTTAATTGGGCAACCAAAGCATTTATTAACCTCACATTATTGGTCTCTCACTTCTCATTTAAAGAGCTCGTGAATGCTGGAGGGAGTAAGGAAAGAGGAAGAGAGGACTTTAGTTGCCTTTACACGGAGGTGAAATCTATTGGCCATCTAAAGATCAAAGCCAGATACTAAATCTCCTTGACTTTTCTTAGAATTTATAGTGTGAGCGGCTGTACGTGGTTGACTCGTGAGTTAAATCCTTTTCCGTCAGAAGACAGTCTGTTCAAACACAGGGCACAGCTCAGAGCAAATGCCAAGCCCGGTGAAGACGTCACGGTCTCGGTCTCGGCCCAAATCCAGTGGCAGCAGATACATAATGCATGACCAACAGGATTTCTTTTTGCTCTTCTATCTTGGCAACCGCCAAGGCACAAACCCCAATGGAACCGAGTAATCAAATACAGATTTAGAGTCATTAAATCTTCAAGGGAAAAGTTTTTCAAACATTTGCTTTGAGCAGCGCTCACAAGCTGGAGAAGCAACATGAGAAAAATCAATTAGAAGTAGGAAGTTGGCTTGGATAATACGAGAAATTATAATAAATTTTCATGATGACCTTGGATTTTACTCCTGCTAGTCTACTAATGGGACAGCTTAGAAAGCAGATTTTCTGTCCCCGCTCATCCTGTGGTTCTCTCTAAAAGAGCAAGACTGGAGGGAGGCGGTGCGGATCTGGCTTCCTCATTCTCCCTAGTTATGCAACTGTAGGGTAGTGTCTTAACTTCTGAGACCATCTGGCTCTTTATCTTCAAAATGGAAGTAACTGTGGCAGTGTCCTCTCAAGAACCGAATAAGGCTTATAGAACGGCTGCTCCAGACTGGGAAGTGATGAGAAAAATGCATCAGTTTCTTGCTATTACATTTTAAGGCAAAACACGTTTAAAGTGGGAATTGAGTTTGTGCTTCGCTCTCTCATTATAGGCTCTGCAGATAACACTCTTTGCAGTGTTTGTTTTCTGAGAATGGGTCTATGAGTAGGGATATGGATCTAAAGAAAAGGCCCAAGGAAAAGGGAAGACCAAATAAAATTTGTTTAGACCACAACTTCCAAAAAGTAAAAACATAGTAAGCAAACAGAGGGGCAAAAATTAGAGATGATTCCTGTGTGTGTAGTTTAGCCCCTCAGAGCTCATGTGTGCAAATGCATAATGTCTGGTAATTACTGTTACATTCCAAACATCTACTCCCTTCGGCTTTTACAATTATTCTGGCTCCTTCTGTGATCATTTCTGAACCCTGGGACCAAGCCTTATAATGTAGACGTCGTGTGTACAGTCAAGAACTCTTCTTTTCTGCCTATTGATTTGTTGAGTGTCTCTGTACTAGTCATGATCGACTGCAAAAATAAGCTTCTCTGATGACAGTTCTTAGAGAGCCATTTATTCAGGGGTATGACTATGAAGGTGGCAGTTTATGGAGTCCATTTATCAAAATAGTACTAAGTTCTTTCCTAGGGCCTAGGAATTAAGTTGCCCCTGTTTTTGTTTGTTTGTTTGTTTGGTTGGTTGGTTGGGTTGGTTTGGTTTTGGTTCGCTTTCTGGAACCTGAAATAGGTTTCATCTTCTGGAGTGGGTTTTAAATTCAACTAGAAAGAGGTTGGCTGCTTCCATATCACTTGTGCCACTATTCCACCAGTGGACATATCTTGCCAGACCAGCTGTTCTTGTAGCTATGAGGGTTCACACCGGGTAAGACTTTTCTTCACCAGTAGTGTACATAGGCGCTTCAAGCACTAGAAGAGAGAGCCAATGTGGATACAGTTTTCAGGTAGGTACCAACTTGATTTTCCCATGTACTATGACGCAAGTGTATGACGTCTTCAGCAATATAGTCTCACTCTGAAGTTCTGGAGAAGGAACAAGAGCAATGGCAAAAGCCCAAAGTGCTTGGAGGGGTGGTGGCAGCCCACTGACCAGTAACTTGAAAGAGGTAACCCATACCTGGCATTGAACTTTTTATTTGAAAGTCTATGGTATCTGGAAAAAAGACTGCCCCTTTGTTAAGGGGTAACTACATTTAAAACCCATTTGTATGTGTATATGTATGCATTTTAAGAAGCTTCCTGGGTAGTATGTTTCCATCGGCATTTTCAAAAGGCTTTTAGTCTTAGTCATTCCATCATAGTCTCTCCTCTATTCTGCCCCTCCTATCTAACACTTCCTGCTCTATTATTATCCTTCCCCCTTCATAGCTCCTGCATTTTACGGACCGCCCCCTTTTTTTGAAATTCCAACCACCATGGCTCCTTCATATGTTTTCATCATCTGTGGGTTCTCCAGTTCAAACACATAGATCTAAATACTCAAAGCTGGAATTCACATTGGCTGTGACTGCATGCATGCCCAAGACTCAAAGAAGATCTAGCTAGCCAAAATCTCAGCATGATGTGGGGAAGGGGCTCTTGAAATCATATCTTACTCTGAGGAGCCATTGACAATTGATAGCTTTGGGGGAAGGGAAAGTCCTTTGTCTTCAGGGTTGAGAGCCCTGAGAGGCTACTATGCTCCAGCTTCATGCCTAAGCACATTAAAGCACCATGGAATAGTCTCACTGGGTATTAAAAAATGGAGAGCATACGAACTTGGGGAAAGTGGCAGAAGAAATATGAGAGGTGAAGGAGGGGTGATGGATCACAACATATTACATAAAATATTTTAAAATTAGTCAAATGGAAAACAATTTTAAGTAAATCAGAAAAAAATGAATACAGTTGACACACTCTCATAAGACATAAGAGCTATCATAGATGAATTTAGTAGCTTTGGCTCATGCACTCTTCTCTCTCTCCCTCTCCCTCTGCTTTTTCCTCTTCCTCTTCTTCTTTTTGGGTCTACTTGTGTGGGAACCACATTACAATTTGTTGAAGGCAAGCTTATGTCTTCCCACAATAGGAAGACTGAGATAGCAATGGGCCCACAACCTACATAAAGACAAAACTACAATCCTATATCATAACTCACTAAACTCTTTGGAAGAACCATGATTTCTGTGCATATGACCCATGTTCACCCTCAAGCTCTGTCACTGACTATAGGAAGATGTGACGTAATAAGCAGCCTCCTCCTCTGAGCCATACAATTCTCTAGATCTGACTAGAGCAATGTAAAATGATGGGAAATATAAGAGAAAATGATACTATGCAGGCTAATGAAAGCCATCTTACTATAGTAACTTTTAAGTGTGTGTGTGTGTGTGTGTGTGTATACACATTCACACATGTATGCAGGTACATATGTGCATGAGCACAATGAGTCCAGTGTTCAGTGTTTGACGGCAGGTGTCCACCTGCCTTGCTTTCCATTTTTGCTACAGTAGCTTTTTATCAAGATATCAGAGTCCATTCCTACAACCACTTGAACACTGGTTCTACACCCCTGGACTACATAATCTGCTTGTGGGAGTTACGAAAAGCCAAGAAAGCTGGTGGACAGCATAGTGCTAGTGCTTTTAGCTTGAACAAGGGGACACAGAAGCTGGGAAGGTGAAGGAGCTTCACACAGAGGAACACGAGAAGTCCAGGCTGGCTCTGAGGCCTGCTTGCTGCTCCAGGGCCCTTTTGCTGCAGCTGAGCCTCTTCCATTGTGATTGGGGAGATAGAAAGGACAGTTGCAGATTTGGGGCAACATAGTGTTTGTCAAGAAGGTAACATCCCTCCAGAATGTGGGGGAAGCAAGATACACCCAGAGCGTAGAGTGCGCTCTCTTATCTATTCTCCTTCCTCGAGTTTATAAGCATCTCCTTCATCTTGAGAGTTTTCCAGTGAACACTGCTCAGACTTTTATGGAAGTTTATTTACCCACTGGGGCTCTCTTTTTCTTTTCTGTCAAATTTTCAGAGACTATTTTTTGTTGTGCTAATTCCTTCCAACATTTAAATGGATTTTGCCATGCTGTCTTTACTTCATCCCTGCCAAACCACAGTTACATGAGGTAACAAACTGCAGAGGAATGTCATAGAGTAAATGAACCATAAACACCAAGGCTGTGTTTAAGGGAAAATTTCCAGGCATTCACCATAGAAGGTGTGCTGGTGAAGTATAGTTCCTTCAGTGCACACTTGCCAGACTCGGCGAGGGCAGTCTAGCCTGTCACAAAAGCGGAAGGATAGCTACAATGAAAGGCCATTGTGTCTAGGTTAATAGGGAAAAGCTCCTACTCTCTAGGGAGATGGTTTTCAAAATTCTCAATATACCGCAGCAGATGAGCTTGTGGTGGACGTCCCGCGAGTAAGACAACTTACCCTGGACCTCAGCTATGAATGTGAATACTGGGACTTCTTTGTACCCAGATGGTCTTCTCTCACTCCACTTTGGAAACCTTGCATTCTCTAAGGAAGCTCTGGGGGAGGTGTCTTAGGACTTTTGTCCAAAGCAGAAATTATCATCATCAGCTTCCATCCTTAGCTGGTAATAATAATGACAATATTGACAGATGCCAAAGAACAGGCACGCAGTCCTCAGTTCCCTGGCCAGGCAGCAGGGACTTGTTGAAATTCAACTCCACTTTGTGAGCCAAATGAAAACCCACATGTAGCCTCCTCAGTCAGGATTAGAAGGACAACTTCTGAGCCATCACCTGAAAGGCACCCTCCAGCCTATTTGATTTAAAACAATCACTACTTATTTGCTATGGACTTTTCTTTCATTATAGTCCAACCCTGATATTTAATCAGTCTCTGCTATGTTCTGTTTGAACAAGTTGATGCCAAAGCACAATAAAAAAAGAAGGGTCTAAGAAATGTCATCACCGCCATATTATTGCCTCTCTGTGAACACAGTCATAATGCATTATGGTTTCAATAGAAAGGTTGTTTGTAATTAAAATTAATACAGAATTAAAGCTGCATTTGTGGTGATGGCCTCCTTTAATTTGGCTTTCATCCATTAGACCCGAAAAATCAGAAGGTGGGGGATGAGGTACGAACTGTGAATTAAGAATTTATATTACGTCCATTAATCATTACATGAGAGAAGATTTGAGAGCCAATCTTTCCTTTATCTCAGACTAAGAGATAGCTTTGTGTTCACTAAGAAAGTGCTTTTCTATTCTTTATTAAGAATTGTTAGAAGTAGTGGATGATGTCCTGCTAAACAAAAATATCAACTCAATATTCTATCTTCTGGGTCGTCATGGGGTTCTGAATTCATTATGCTTTTTGCAAGATGATATTTTCACCCTTCTCCTCTTACAGGTCTCTTCACTTTGGTGCCTCCTGAATTCCAAGGTCTTCTTAGTCTTCTCTTCAGCTAGTGGCAAAGAGTTGCAAAATAAGCATGAGATGAAGGGAGGGAAAGCCATCTGTGTGTGCATGACACAGATAAGTGACACGATTCTTGTCACTGTACAGAGTCAGTGTATAGAGTGTATATTGAAATAGACATACACTAAACAGCTACATTGCTGAGGTCAAATAGTTTTCACTTCTTTTGGCGTTTTTAGTTATTATAATATATGCAAATCAATATCCCTGAGTTTATCTAGGTGGCATTTGAATAAGATGTCCCCCATAGTCCTGGGCATTTGAATATTTGGTGCCTGTTGGTGGTGCTGTGGGTAGGTGGGCTCCAACATGTAATTGTATGCAAAAAGCATAGAAAAAGAACCCATTAACATAAAGATTCTATAGGAACCACATTGAAAAAAAACTCTAAAATTTATAGAGACCTCCCAAAATATCTATTTAGGTAGTAAGGGTTTTAAAAGTATTCGGAATTGATTGCTATAAAATCAAACCTATGTAGTGCTATGGCAGTAGGAGATGAGAGAAGATTGTGGTGGAGGCCATGGCTTTATCTCCTCCTGCAGCATGAGGGATATTTGTTTCTTCTTAACTCTTTGTTTATTGTGGTGCTTAGGATCAAAGCTGGGGGTCTGCTTTTGTTAGGTAAGCTTTCTGCCACTGAACTATAGCTATACCCCTCAAATTTCTACCTCATGAGCTAAATATGTTGATTTATTATGGCTAATAAGTATGACAGCTTATTTATTTCATGCTATGTATTCATATTTTCTTTTAGGATAAAAATATTTTAAAGTGGGCTGGTTCATATTATGAAAAGGGCTTAGTGCGCCTGGTTCAATTAATTGGCTATGTATCTGTTACATCACAGACAACAGTGGAAGTTTTTGAGTAGAGAGCGACACGGTCATAATGGCCCATTAGAAAATTAACCAAGCAATGTGTGGAATAGAGTAATGGACCAAAGATGAGAAGACATTCAGCAGATTATAAAATAGCTTCGAAAAGAGTTAATTAAAATATGACCCAGGGCAAAAATAGATGTGACAGGATTTGCAGATGTGGAGTGAGTCTTGTACACTGGTTGCACATGATGGTTTAGAGAAAATGAACATTCAGGGATGACCAAGAAGATCTCTACGCATCATTTTTACATTTGAATGCATGCATTTAGTTTTTTTGATGAAACAAAGGTCTCACTACCTGTGTAGCCCCAGGGCAGTCTCAAATTTGTGATTCTTCTCCTCAGCCTTTCTGAGTTCATGGGTAAGAAGTATGCAATGCCAAGACCAGGATAAGAGTTGTCTAAAGTGCTAAGAGATTGGTGGCATAAACAGGAACAGAAAGCAAGAGAATGCATGCTAACTATTCACAAACATTATAATGGCAGAGGTATAGACCACAGTGTTATCCCAGTCTTGGGCTAACCTCCAATCATTTTCCCTACTGGTCTGTGATCTGGAGTAACTAAGCCTTTTTAAAACCCAACAGACTCATCGATAATGTGAGAGTGATGCCGGAACTTCCTGCAGAGATCATCATGAGGATTCAGCCACATCACCATCCAACAAATGTGTCTGGCATGCAACAGGCAGTAACAGCAATGACCACAATGATAATTGTTGCATATGCTCATCTGGACCTTGAAAGAAAGACCTGGAGTGACATTAATAAGTATGTGAACTCACTGTCCAAATACTTAAAAGTGGATATCTCCAGTAAAGATTTAAAAAATTACAGAATCTGCTGGAATTTCTGTGTACATATCTAATGATGGAGGGGGATTACAAAGATGTGTCTGATACATCTTACCAAAAATATCTTTGTTTGCCTTGGTTTTACCAATACTTTTGTTCTAATGTTTGATTACATGGATTCTAGAACTTTTCCTTATTCATTAGAAGTAATTCAGAGCCATAAAGGGCCACATGGACTGGCTTTGGGCTGCCTGCCATTAGCGGATAAGGGAGAATGAGTTCTGTCTTTCTGTCAACTGGACTCTAGTCATCTGTGCATGAAATCTCAAGTTGCAAGCATTCTCAGTGCTCATGGAGTTTGGGTTTTGTGGGTTTAATGGATGTGGTTTGCTGATGCAAGATGAGACACGTTGTATCACAGATTCCCAAGTTGGGATGATTTTCACTCCCCTCTCTTTCTTCCTCTTTGTTTTGTGTGTGGTTTTCCTGCATTTGTGTGTGTGTGTGTGTGTGTGTGTGTGTGTGTGTGTGTGTGTGTGTGTGTGTGTGTGTGTGTGTACATGCACACACACTTACACTCATTCATGTACATGGAGGCAAGAAACTGATGCTGGCTGCTTCCATTGTCACTTTGTTATGCTGAGACAGGGTCTCTCCCAGAACCCTGAGCTCTTGTACCCTCCTTCACACTTGCCCCAGGGATCAGGTCTCTGCCTCTGGAGTTCCTGGGCTTAGCAATTGTAACCGGAAAACCCAGCTTGTCAGGCCTTTGTGTAGGTGCTGATAATGTGAACTATGGTCCTCACGCTCTAATCAGTGAGCCACCTTCCTTGCCCTTGTCTTTTGGGTGGGCCAAATTAAAGAGAAGAATAGACTTCTTCAGCCCAGAGTGCACTTTAAAGACTCTAGTACTCAACTGGAAAATATTTCACAGAATTTAACCTAAGGTAAAGTCTAATCTATCATAATGTCCGGCCTGCCATTCAACAGTCTGGTCCAAGTTGTTAGACTTGACCAGAACAAACCAACAGTCTTCAGTTGTACACTTTTTGTCAGCTGTACCTGGAGCATTAAATATTTGACAAAGACATTCTTCTTTGTATTCCTTTGCTCCCTCTAAGCCTTATTAAATGATATCAGGTCTCTCTTCATCAATCAGAAGGCCCTAATGCCTCTTCTAGCATGCTGGCCATTTCTAGGGAGATTCATGAAGAAGAAGAGCTCCACAGAGCTGTTTCTTCTTTTCCTATATCCAAGTGTCCCTGTGAACCTTATATCATATTAACCAGTGACTCTCAGTATCATAGTTTGGGCTCAGGTTGATTTGTTTTCTCAAAGGATATGTTGCTTGCCTCGGTTAACATGAGAACCATTCTAAAAATAATTTTAATGTGAGATATCTGCCTTCTGCAACATAGCTTGCAAGGGGACACATTTCCATTGAAACAATTTAGGGAAAGAGTGGAAAATCATGAAATAAGTATGTAGGAGCATATGGGCAAGCTTCTGGGATAGATGGGACTGGAGGGAAAAAGTAAACACAGTGAGGGGCACCCAATATTCTATGGGCAGTTTTTCCCTTTAGAGTGTTTCCAGGAGCTATAGGGAGACAGATGTTGAAGAGTTAGACAGGAGAATGTGCAGAATTCCCAAAGAAAGCAGGAACTGATGTCTTGGCAATTTCTTGAGATCAAGAAGACAAAAGTCAAAATTTAGAACTAATAACGTATTGAGGGTCTAGGCAGGTGCCATGGACAATTAATGTTGACTCTTTTAGCTGTGTTTTCTTTAGATATTAACCTGTAATCTGATGGAAATGCTAACAGAAACAAGTGAAAGCCTGAGCTGAGACCTCAGCAGTCATGGGAGTGAGAAGACAAAGCTTGACATTTAGGGTTGGGCGATTTGGAAGCTGACCCTTTTTTGTCAACTTGAGAAAATTCCTCATCACACTGGCCTGTAGGCAAATTTAAGAGCATTTCCTTGCTTAATAATTGATGTGAGAGAGACCAGCCCACTGTGGGTGGTGCCAACTCTAGGCAGGTGGTAGAGAATTATATAAGAAAGCCACGGTGAACAAGCCAGTAAGTAGCTTTCCTCCAAAGTCTCTGCTTCAGTTTCTCCCGTCAAGTTTCTATCTTGAGTTTCTGTCCTGACTTCCATCCTTGATGGACTAGAAACTTTAAGCTGAAACAAAGCCTTTTCTGTTCATGCCACTTTTGTTCAGTTTACACAAACTGCTGTGCCTAGCCTATTAACTTTCAATGTGGATCCCAGAATGGGGAGATTTAGGGGCAGACACAACCTTCTAAGTGACTAATGTGTTAGAAAATGCAAGTTAAAGATCATAATGAATTAGAATGCCTTAGCCCTACAAAAAAGCAAAAACAAACAAACAAACAAACAAAACCAGCAAATAACACTGACAAAACAGAAGTCAGTGGAAATGCCAAGCCGCCAGCAACCTCCTTCTTGGATAGAGTGTGAAACTGCTCAGCCACTTTGCAGAATGGTTTGGAAGCAACAGACATATCACAGTGGCCCAGTAAATGCATTCCAATTCAGACACTACACGATACACATATTCGTGCTCACCAGAAAGGCACATAGGAAAAAATATGGCTCAGATCTCTATCAGCAATAGAAAGGATGAATCGTTAAGAATTCATGTGATGGACATGGTACAATAACAAGAAGGTAAACTGTTTCCCAGAAGGCTATGGCTCTTACACGTGAGAAGGAACAAAGGAAATCTCTGCTCTCCCATTTGGATGTACATCTGGAGAATTTCCTCATGAAGGCTACACTCATTAGAACACTGCTTCTAAGATTTGCCTGCATTACCTCCCTATCCAGATAACCGATCCCAGATTGTAAAATGTTCATTTTTATATTTTTATTTTATCATTTTAAGTCATTCTGTGTATTCTTTAACCAAAAAAAAAAAAAAAATGGACTTAAACGGAATTTAGGTAAAATGGAAAATTGATTATGTAACAGTACAAAATCAACTGCACCATGTAGCATGGAACTAAACTCCGTGCTCTCACCACCACTAAGCACTATCTTATTAAGCGTTGTCAAATTAATTGTAAAAATTTTGTGTTGCTTTAAATCATAATTGATGGATTTCTAGTGTATTTGTTGTATAAAATTACATTTGCATTCAGTTTCCTATGAGTTAATTTCTGATGTCTGATTTTTCTCAATGATTTATACATTTCTTTATATAGTAAAGATATTATTGTGTTTTACTGTCACATTGTAACTTTAGCCAATGAACAACTGAGTGCAGGAGAGGCGCAGAACTGGGTCCTGGGACTTGAGCCTAGGTGCTTATCAGCCTAAGCTGGCCTCCACGGAGAAGCTGGCCTCCACAGAGAAGCAGTGTTGGACCAGATACCCCACCATGCCCTTAGCACCATTATGTTAACACACACCTCAAAGTGACTGCTGTAGGCACTACACTTCCCCCTTCACCAACAGCCTCACTCTGCAGAAGTGGAGGGTGAGGACAGAGGAAGTGGAAAGGGGAGGCAGCATTAAATTGTTTCCAAAATTCTTAGTTGAATCTGATGTTGTGTTATTCTCTTGCTCACAGTGACAGCTGCGCCACCCTGGGCAATGCTGATCCACACTCAAATTAAAACAATAAAATGTACTAACAACTCCAGAAGTCTTCGGGTGAAGAGATCTATAAACCGTTTTCTCATTGCTGCAACTCCCCGAAATTACGTCTCCATCTCCTTTTCCTTTTAACTACAGGATTTAAGTACTCTTCTAAAATCTCAGAACTCTATTTCTTCTCCCATTTGGCTCTTAGCTTTGCTCTTGCTCAGTTTTTATTCTTTTCTTTTCTCCCCCTCCAAACTGCCTGATTTCCCAAGACAAGCAGAGGCTGGAACCTGACAGACACAGGCTCTGATATTGTTTTCTTTCTCACTAGCAATGTGTGTGTTAGAGATACTCTCCAAATTCCAATGTCATCGTGGAGGGAACACACATAAACACACACACAAAGACCACACACACACACACACATACACACACGCACGCACACACACACCACACACACCAGACACACACACAACCACGCGCATACACACCACACATCACACCACACACACACACACACACACACACACACACACACACACACACAGTAGTACCTTCCTGGAGACACAAAAAAGAACCCAACAGCATGGTATCATTGCAGAAAGTTTTGATAATGTTGCAATCACAACCAAGATTTTCTGTATCACTTCAGATGGGCTCAAGTTTTAGATACAGTTCTCTTTTGAAATATAATTCCAGTTCAGTCTCAGGAACATCAAGACCATTGAATCCTTGCCTTATGGTCAGAGACACATAACATATAAACCCAGTAATACAGAGTGGTCAAAAGCCTCAGAGTCTGAGGCTTTTACATACAATAAAATACATACATACATACATACACACATACATATTCACACTTGCACACACACATATGTGCATGCACACACACAACCACAGCAGTGCCTTCCTGGAGATGAAATTAACAGCCAACAGGGCTTTTTCACTTATCTAGAGACGGATTGTTTTTTGCTGTGTTTGTTTTTAGTTTTTCGAGACAGGGATTCTCTGTGTAACCCTGGCTGTCCTGAACTCATTTTGTAGACTAGGCTGACCTTGACCTCACAGAGATCCACCTGCCTCTGCCTCCCTGAGTGCTGGGATTAAAGGCATGCGCCACCATGCCTGGCTCTAGAGATGGACTCTTTTTATATGACAATACTGTGTAATTGTATTTGTATCATTTGGCCTTGTCAGTAGGCATGCACATGTAGAGGTTCACAGTTCATTAAGGAAAGCAACCAATATTTTTGGCCCCTGTTTAACAAATGAAACAGAAGAAGCTTCAGGGAGTAAGCATGAAAGGCAATATTTATAGGAGGTGGCCAACTCAAAGTGTCAGCTCTGTGCTCACATGCATATTCACTGGAGGTTACAGGTAGAGTGCTGGCCTGGGAGAAACGTGATCCCTGAGACACTTGGACACTTTCTGCCCTAATTGAGAGTTCTCTCCTGCTGGGATGAAGCACTCCTGTGGTTAGGTAATATATGTTGCCCCATATTTAGAGGACATATTGGAACGTAGTTAATCCCTCATTCAGAGGAGATTAGAGGGGTAGGCTTCTAAGTTAGCATAATGGTTACTGGCTGAGATCTGACAACCATGACTTCTTAGCCTCCACTGTTCTTATCAGGTATGGGCAAGCTACCTATGCCCTGTAAGTCTCCTGTGCATATAATAAAAACAAACCTAGCTCTATTGTGATTGTAATGAAAGCAGACATTCAATAAACAAAATACCTCCACAGATATTTATCAACAATCAAAAACTACCCTCCATTTGGATTCTTCTCCCCCAGCACTGATACCCATCACTTTGTGGTATCTCTAGACAATTTTAGTGAAATGGAGCTGGTAATAAATGTATATGTTTAGGTCTAAAAAAATAATAAGAAAAATGAAATTTTCTGTGAGAGAATACAGCTGGGAATTTAACTTCCATTTTAATATCTATTGATTAGCCCACTCCAAATCCACAAATACCACCATTCAGTATTGTGCCTAGGAATCTATGAACTGTCAGGCACTGGACTCAGGCCCTGTTTCTAAGGCCTTTCTCAGAAGACTTTGCGCCTCCATGAAGTTTATGTCTTAAGGAGAAGGCCAGCACAAAGCAACTTAGCATCATAACAGATGGTGCTGAAACGTAAGGAAGGGAAAAGACCAGAGACTCTGCCTAGAGGAATCTCTAATTAGGTGGAATTATCATGCATAAAAAGGTAATAATTATATTGGACATATGACCCTGACAATGCAAACTTTTGATTGCCTAAGTACAACCTATTACATATACATCTTCTTCTTCTTCTTCTTCTTCTTCTTCTTCTTCTTCTTCTTCTTCTTCTTCTTCTTCTTCTTCTTCTTCTTCTTCTTCTTCTTCTTCTTCTTCTTCATATTGTGAGTCAAAATACTAGACACTAGGCTAGGAAGATGGATTAGCTGCCAAGAGCGCATGCTGCCAGGTCTAATGACTTGAGTTTCCTTCATAAGACCTTGTGTGGTAGAGGGCAGGCAGCATCTCACTTAGATTGTCCTCTGGCCACCACCAAACCCATTTTCTATGCACAAGAAATAAATAATTTGAGAAAATTTTAAAAATTAGGTACCACACCTCACAGGAAAACACATGCGAAATCTTAACAGATACACTTCCCCCAAAGAATAAACAAATAATGAACATTTGCCATAGTTTTCTCTCTTCCCAGAACCCTTGACATTTTACCTTTGGGGAATTTTTAATGTAGTTGTGCTCTACCTTTTCCATGATAGAAGCTATAAAGTTGAGTTTTCTTGCCAACATAGTTGTTGACAGCGTGTGGCACAAACAAAAGTACTATTATTGCATGATGTGTTTGTTTAACTCTTCGCTACAGTGAAGTTTTACCAGTGAGATACTCCGTAGCAAGCAAGTGTTGGCTAGAGAGCCCATATGAAGTATATTAGCCAGTTTCTCTGTTATTGTGACTAAATCAATTTTAAGGAAGGACAGTTAAGTTCAGAACTTTCATTTCTTGATTCTTGGCTCAATTGCTTTTAGGCCCACAGCAGGGCAGTTCATCATAGCAGAAACAAAGGCTAGGTAAAAGATGCTTCTTACAGAATGCAATGGAGGGGGCAGCAAATAGGTAAAACATGCCTCTTAAAAGCATGGAAGGGGGCATAAAAGAGAAAAGCCTCTTACACCAAAGGTCCTCTGAGCTATGAATCCAGAGATGAATCAATGCACTGACATGGGTAGGGTCTCATGACCCAATGACCACATGATACTGGCATCTGAACTGTGCCATGTGGGGGATCAGGCCTTCCACATACAATAAGCTGTTGGGGCATTTTTTTGCTACAAATTTTCATAAGAGGTCAGAACACTTTGAGCCAACTTCCTGGTAAAGTTAGAGGCAGGAGCATCAAGCTTTGTCATTGATCTCGAGGGCAGGACTGGGACTGAGCAGTGTGAACTTGCCCTGTAGTATCCAGTGTCCAGGAGCTATGGGGTAAGAATTGCACCATCAAGCCACCTCTCCAACATAATTTTGAGGCTGACTAATGAATTAAATTCCCAGGGAAGCAGAGAGAAGGGGATCACAGGCTAAATGCTAGAGACATGATTTTGACAATGAAAAAAAAAAAGTGGGGGGAGATGCACCTCTTCCAGTTTAACTAAAAGCAAAGAGAGAAGTCATCCCCCTCCCCTAACCCCAGTAAACCATGGGAAACTATGTACCAATCTGGTGTCTGTAGCTATAGTTTCTCTACTTTTATCCAGTCAGGAGGGGAGGTCTGTTGAAGCAGAAATGGATGAAGTGTAGGAGAGGTAAAAAATGACAACATAGGTTTATTGCAGCAAAGAAAAGTGGTTTTGGAATTTATTGTAGCATTTCTGGAAACCATTGAAGATTCAAAAGTGTCTCCAATCTATAGGTCATATGTTTTCCCAGAAGCACATGGCATCTGGATAGACATTCAAATAATGTAGATAATTAAGTTCACCTCCTATGGAGCTTTTGCCAAATGGAAGCAATGAACAGACAAGGTAGCAAGAGAATTTATTTCTTGAAGGTCCGATTTTTGTCTCTTGTTGAGATTAGATGCAGAAAGAGTCTTCGATCTTAGTACTACACTAGGAGGAAACATTACAATTTTAATTGTTCATTTCTTGCACATTGCATAGATAATAATTATGAAAACCATTCATTAGTTGAGAAAAACTATATAAATTGTGACTGTTGTAGCACATTAAGCAAAACTTCAGTCTGCATTTTAAACTCCTGTTATCAGAATAACGAAATAAGTCATTTTCTTATATTCACCGCACATATTTGTTATTCTCCATCTCTTAGATAAAAGCGGCCTATACAAATGAATGTGAGTGCTTTTTCATTAGTATAAATAAAATGTTAAGTACTGCGAGGAATTGCTGTAAATACTGTAGACCAAAGCACTTTCAGTAATGTTTTCCTTGAACAATGGTGGCGTTAAAAGAACATTTCAGGACTTGTTTGTGATAATGACAGCATCGAGCCAAAGAAGTAAAATGTCTTTTCTTGAGAAGCACATGACATGCACAGTTGGATGAGAGAATCGTGAAAGGGGATTTCTTACCTTCATTAATGCCCACAGGGTCCCCTTATGTTATACAGAAAGTGTTTGAGCACCTCTGTAGCTGCTCCCCTTCTGCTGCCTAGGCTCCAATTTGGCTGACATTCCTCTCAGACTTTCATTCTATGTGTTTTTGTTTGTTTGTTTGTTTGTTTTCTTTGGTTGAGGAGTTTTTGTTGTTCTTTCTTTCTTTCTTTCTTTCTTCTTTCATGTGTGTGCGTGCACACAAGCTTGCATGTGTGTGTGCTTATGCGTGTGTGTTGTGTGTGTGTGTGTGTGTGTGTGTGTGTGTGTGTGTGTGTGTGTATGTGAAGGTCAGAGGTCAGAACTAAGCTTAACCTGTCTCTGGAAGATATAACAGGGAATCATGTCACTTACTCTGTGGAGGTCAGCTCCAAAGATTCTGGGTAGAATTTCTGTAATTCTCTTTCTCTTCTTGTTGTCTAAGGCTCAGTGACCACTCAGCTACATTCATGAGTATAGGAACACTGTCCTAGAGGGCATGACGTGGAAAATGGAAAGATATTAGGCACATCAATAGTCATGGGACACACAGAGTTCCATCATAGGAGATCGATCACCTCACACTATTTTTTTTTATTAATTTATTCTTGTTACATCTCAATGGTTATCCCATCCCTTGTATCCTCCCATTCCCCCCCCCCCCATTTTCCCATTATTCCCCTCCCCTATGACTGTTCCTGAGGGGGATTACCTCCCCCTGTATATTCTCATAGGGTATCAAGTCTCTTCTTGGTAACCTGCTGTCCTTCTTCTGAGTGCCACCAGGTCTCCCCCTCCCGGGGACATGGTCAAATGACCTCACACTATTAAGTGGGAACAAAAGAGCATTTGAGTCCAGCTCATACCATGGCTTAGTATTGCTAGAAATCTGTCTCATCTCTTTATACCACTTTAAACATGGGGGCGGTGGTTTTATTCACTTTGTTTATGTTTTGCCCATTGGAAGTTTCTGTCCTTAGAATGGTGGTCCATGGAATAGAAACCCTGGTGTTGTTTCCTTGTGTCCTAGAATGCGAACAGGGCCAGTATGTGGGATATACTCAGAACACCTAGATTATGAATGGCCAGTGAACAAGTGACCCCTTCCAGGAACTGGAGTTACAGATCTGTCTTTCTGGTCTCACTTGTGCCTCCTGCCCTCCCTCATGTCTTCCACAGTGCGCACCTGTGTGGTTTACAACATGCCATGGGCAGAGTCCGCCCTTAACTGCGGTGGTTCTGACAACCAACTCTGGATCTTAGCAGTGTGTCGTCTCATGCAGGAGCGCAGGCCAGCTCTAGGAAGTTCGCTTCTGTACCTTGGCTTTCAAAGGGTGTCCACCTCTGTCGGGTGGCTTTATATTAACGGCCATTTCAAAGAAGAGACAGCATGGCAAAGCAAAAGGAATTGAGCCCTGTGAAGAACTCATCCCCCAGATTAAATCTTTGAAGATCCTCAGATAGCCATTATTGCTCTGGCTCCCTTCCAAGCGAGCGAGTTAGCAGCATGGCCAGTGTCTTATCTCCCAGGTTAAGGATACTCACAGCCATTTCTTTTTGAGTGTATAAAATATTTTTTTTTTTTTACTGAGTGGTTACTTCCTGCGTTTGGCAGTTTGAAAGATACACAGGACGTGTCTAGAACAGAGGGGTGTTGTCAGTAGCCAGGTTTCTTACAGTAGGTTTCTGTAAATGGGTGTGTGCCCTGCAATGCCTTTTTAAGTTGATGAAAGTGTTGATTACATATATGTTGTATTGAATTTCCAGAGCTACCCCAAGGTTCTAGTTAATTTAAAAGCAACATTAGCTAACATGCTAGGGGTTATGAAAGAGATTCCTTTGCCATTTTACTTTTAGACTAATGACTAATAAATTCAACTGTTTCAAGACACACATACATATATACTCAAATTTATTGTATTTTTACATTATATTAATCTATAAAATGATTTCATTCTGTAGTCAGGGTGAACATTCGCCTTCTAATTTTAATTTATCTTTCACCTTTCACTGTTTATACATAGGATCAGTCCCTTGAAATTACAGAGTGAGCTTAAAAGTTTTCTGTTAAAAAAATGCTCTGTTCAAATCAGAGTTCAAATGTACTCTTTCCTGATGTCATGAAGACTTGGTTAAGCAATTACTTTGGATTAGAAGTTACTCGGTTGTGGTATATTAAAACCACCCCTAAGATCCTCCAAATTTTATCTACTTAGATTTCACTAAACCCCAAATATTCAACATTGATTCACAGATTGGAGACCCAAATATGAGTTAGGTTGTTCTGAAGGAATCGCACTGTGGACATACTCATTGTCAATTCCATCTGAGCTAAAGACTGGAAAATTTACCAGAAATTAAAAATCTCTCTTTCCCAAATGCAACATTCTGTATTTCTAGACACTGATCTAATTCCAGTAGCACTCTAGGGCTCAGACAAACAGAGAGGCCTGCATCTCAGAATCCCTGTCTCAGGAGCTCTCCTAGGCTTGACAGCACAAGAGGGGGCCTCCTTGAAGAGTCTGAGACTCCTGTCAGTGCTGGAGCCAGACAATGCCATTGGTGCTGCCACACAGGTGTCCTGCACACAGTCTAGAACCCAGGTGCTCTGGTCCCTCTTTCTCCCCTTGATGCACAGTTTGTTGCTTTCTTCTGCAGGTTGGGTTGACCATGTTACAATGAGCCCCAGAATACATGTTTAGAGGATTGTTAACATCCTATGCCTGGCAACTCCTCCAAGATTATGGTCTAACAAGTGGGCCACTCGGGTGGATATTTATTTTACAGTATTGCACAAAGTTTACACACCAGCTTCTGGTGGCACCCGCATGTGTACGAGAATGGGTTTAAGGATCTGGACCACCAATTGTTCGCCAAAGGTTCCAGGGAGCTTTCAAAACAATCTGGTCCATTTGTGTTGTGACAGCACACTGCCCTTGGTGTGTAGCACCAGAGGACAACAGACATGGATTTCCCTATGTCCTGCCACCTCTGGCACCATCCATGTAGCATGTTTGCCGTGTGTCTGACAATGTGCCCCACGTGACCGTGCTTGTTTCCCTCAAAGGATCTAAAGACAACTGGCCTACAGTTTCAAAACATTTCCCCAACATAGTGCTGTCATATCCAAATTTTTAAAAAGCATGATTCTGCTCCTGGGACAGTATTTATCCCACTAGAAATGTTGTCTGAAGCTATTTAATAAATTAAGACAAACTGATGGCACGAAATAACAGAAGTTAATTTCTGCTTACACCTGGAGGCCAGACATTCAAAATCAGTTTCCCTGGGGATGAAACCAAAGTGTCAGCAAATCCAGGCTGTTTAGAGAAGGTCTAGAAAGGGATTTGTTTTTTCCTGTCCCCTGATACCAGTGGCCTTTAAGATTTTTTTGTGACTCCAGCATCAGAATCTTGTCCTAGAGCCTCTTCTTCTCTGGAAACTCTCATATGATTTCTTGTATAAGAACACCTGAGATCACCTTTGGATCCCACATGGCTAACCTTGAGCTACATCTCTAGAACCAAAAATTAGTCATATGTGTGAACGTCCCAGGGGTTGGGATCTTGAACTATTTGTGGCCAATTTTCAGTCCGCCACACTAGACAATAACAGATACTCCATGAATAGACACACCACCCTTTTAATCATATGTATCAATCTCACTGTTGGTGGTGCGTGTGAAACAGATGTAGAGAAACATCCCGTTCTAGGGATAGGAAATCACTCAGTCAGTAAAGTACTTACAGTCCGTGCATGATTACCCAAGTTTGACCCCCCTCCCCCCGCAATTAGGTAGAAAGGACAAGCCTGGTGACTTCTGCTTACAATCTCACACTGGGAAGGTGCGGACAGGTGAATGCATCAGGACTTCCTAATCAGCTGGCCTATCCTAATTGATGACTTCCAGACTGATGGGAGGCCCAGTTTTATAGAAACAAGGGGAAATGGGCTGGAGAATGATACCTGAGGCTGATCTTTGGTCTCCACACAAAGATGCTCACCCAGAGGCATATCCATACACATATGCACACAGAGAAAACATTGCATTCTAGTGGTGCACTCGATATCTTATCAAAGAGGGCATGCTTGTAAGATGCACTTTAAGCTATATAATTATGAAAAATAAATTTAGAAAAAAAAAACAGTGTCCACATTTTTCCTCTTCAATGCATTATCAATGACATGTTGTTGGGTGTCACTCTACCTAGATGCCACAATGGAGGAATAATGCAACATCAAGAATAACTGAGTACCAGCACCAAGTAAGTGGCATTGCCGGGGGGACACACACAAGTCAGAAGACATTTTATTTCAATAAAAGCAACCTTCAAGGATTCCTTATCTTCTACCCTTTTGTCATGAAGAGAGGTGAAATTCCACAGAAGTGTCACATTGGAAAACAAAAACAAGAAACTGAAAGAGGCTTCTTAGAGATGCATAGTAAGAGATGGTGCTTAAATGACATAAAATTGTCTTCTTCTTCTTCACTGATTGGAATGTTAAATATATTATTTTCAGATTCACTATATAAAAACTTTATTAGTAGTAGCTATCATATAATGGCATGAATTTTCAATTAAATTATATATAGGGTCCTCAGCAAAAGATTGTTAAAAGTGAAGTTCCATGCTTCATGGAAACAGCTCTGAGATTTCCCGTGTGCCATGGACAAGGATAGGGGACCGATTAATTAATTGGTAAAATTTAGGCAGAAAACTTTTATTTACTTCACTGGCTACTTCACAAGTTTTAGAGACTGTTAGGTTTAAATTGGCATTGAAATGTAAAGGAGTTTGTGAGAACACGGTTTTTTAAGAGTGTTTTGTGCATACATTCTCTCCAGCTGAGTAGGACACTCTGAGAGCACTTTAGTGGTCTATAGCATTGCAGAGCAACATCTGTACCCTATTGTAGTGAATAAGTGCCCGTGTTATTCCTTCAAAGTCTGTAAAACAGCAGCCTCCACATTCCGCCTTGGAAATACAGTAACCTGAGTTACGTACTGAAAAACTTGAAAAGCCTACCTGATCAGGGAGCCCGT
This sequence comes from Acomys russatus, assembly GCF_903995435.1. NCBI lineage: Eukaryota > Metazoa > Chordata > Mammalia > Rodentia > Muridae > Acomys > Acomys russatus. The sequence goes on along the minus strand of NC_067142.1, from coordinate 64,830,011 downwards.
TTCCCTGTTCATCATTTCCCTACCCAGGCATATTGTTTGTGTCAGTCTTGAAAATAACATCACGTTTGGTTCTACCATAGCAAACTGAGTTGTTGGTCAAAATTTACAGTCTAGTGTTCCCTTCTTTGCCAATCTCAACATACGGCAGCTGTAAGCCTCCCCAGAAATGGCCACTTCTAAGGAAAGGTGTGCACTTCAGTAGGTAGTGTAGAAATGAGTGGGCTGTCACAGCAGTTACGGAGAATGATTGACGTTTGAGAGCACGAGCCTGAAGCTTGTGACACAGTGAAAGATAGTGTGGCACCTTAGATGACATTCTTACAGATGAGGAGAAGACATGTAACTGGTCTGAGACTGAGACGTGAATCCACCAACCATGCACCATGTAAAATACTAAGGTTTGATGATAATGTTACTTTAGTCTACATGGAGGTTTTTGGGACTGTAACTTCCATGCCAACTGAAGGAAGTCTTTATTTTGCCTAAAATGTGCATAATCTGGTAACCATTTTGGAAAATTACATCAAGGATGGAAAGGCAGTTAGCACTTAATACACGCCACATGTAAGAGTTTATCTGTAGCTGCCGCTGCCATGTTGCCCGTAAGCTTACACAGAAAGGCAAGCATCTAGAGTCTCAAGCACAGCTTCTGTTTTAGCATTCTGCACCCTTTCTATATTGGAGTCCATAAAATGTCTCCTGTGTCTCTGTTCTCATTATACTAGAATTCTGGGAAAATGTTGTTTTTTTTGAAACATCATGTATGTAAATAAGTAGTCTATATTATCATATGTGAAGATGCTGATTTTGGACACTGTTGGGGGAAGCATTAGTCTGGAAATTCACAATCTAAGCCTCTGTTAGTTGAACCAGAAATGTAGATTGAAGACCTCCAGAGTCCCAGGAACATCCATGCTCAAGAAATTGGTCTCCTTTGTTATTTATTTCCCTTGGATGTCCATATTGCTAACAAACACCCAATAAGAAGAGTAGGGTGGGGCAGTCTGGGAGCCCTGGAGAGCGGACAGAAGAGACTATAGTACTAAGTAACTTTTATACAGCTGAGTCTATTCAGAGGTAACACAGAAGTGACACAGCTGTCACCAATGAAACAATCTAGTTCACTTCAATTAATTGGTACCCTCTTTGACACAGATCCCACAAATTGGCTTATGTTGAGGAGAGAGTCCAGAGACAAATGAAGAGATCCACTCCGGCAACACTGGACTGCCGAAGCTATGAAGAAGAAAACGACATGCTTTTGTGAGCACTGCCTCCCTGTTTCCTGGGAAAGCGCATCTTTACAGAAGCCGCTAAGCATCACTTGCTAGTGTATGTCTGAGAACAACTGTGGATCTTGGTTTTCTGAATGCTTCTATACAGCTATTTCCAATTACACACTTAGTCCTGGGTGCCGTGATGAACAGTGTTGGGAAGATAGCAGCACCTCAGAATGTACTTTTGATAACTAAGTGTGGTTATAAAAGGCACAGTAAGGTTTTTAATGCATAGAAGAGTTAACAACTCACCCAAAAATATGAACTGACAGGCAGGAAGGCCAGGAGGAGAACTTTGCAGTGCCCTCCACTGTGTGGAGTCCTTACAAGAAAGGCTCCACTGGCCAGAAATCAGCCTCAATGGTATCTATCAGAAGTTTATTTTGAGTCTATTTATTATTCAAATAGAAGGAGAATTCAGCCAAGTCATGAATTACTACCATTAATTATTCCCTGGGATTAGGGAATCAGTTATAACCACGTCTCCCTTTAATCCTGTTTTATTAATTTATATTCTTGGCAAACTCTTCTACTAAACGGATTCCAGCTTACCACAGGGACCCAGAGGAGAATGGAGGTCCCTGGGGTCAGAGAGCAGCATTTTGCTTTAATTTGATAAAATAAATTAGCATGGGATTATGGGTGCTATTAGCATAAAATCCCCACCACTGCTGCTCTGGTCTTCAGGAGAATGCTGAGTGATTGTGTTGACTCTTGTCTGAATGTCTCTCAAAGACAGATTTCCAGAACAGCTGTCCTAAAATGACCAGGAGAATCGGTACCATTCTCTGGTTCTTGGGAATGTGTAAGAGTTGATGTGTAATGGGTAAGGTTGAACTTTAGCTGCTTCAAGAATGCCCCTCCTCAGCTCACCAGTGGTGCACTTGGCGTGGCTTTTCCACTCTGGCCATGCAATGTGAAGGACAAGAAGTCCCTGAGATAACCCCTCCAAAGGTTGGGCAGAGCAGACATGCCTTCATAGTTTATCCGTTAACACTGCAATTTTGCCTTAGATTTCTGTCAGCAAAAGATAAAGTCTCTCTCTCTCATTCTCTCTCTCTCTCTCTCTCTCTCTCTCTCTCTCTCTCTCTCTCTCTCTCTTTCTCTCCCCCTCACCGCCTCCTCCCCTTCTCCCCATCCCCCTGCCTCCCTCCCCCCTCTCCATTCAAAATCAAACCAAGCCTTTAACATTTACTCTTAGAAGTTTCTACTTGTTTCTCATATGTTTACCAGTTCTTTCACTCACTCCGGGCTTCCCCCACTTCCCACGACATGTAAAATCTTTAAAAAAAAAAGGGGGGGGGACACATTAATTTTCTACTGTATTAAAATGGAGAAAACTTGAACAATGAGGTATCTAAGCTTCTAGAACAGCCCATGCCTATAGTAATACAAATATCAAGGAGGTGCTATATAGTTGACGGAGAATGGCTAAAATACAGTAAGTAAATGTCCTAGCAAGAGACAAGATGCATAGCAAACACTTCAAAGATGGTTTTTATCTTCAGCCCTACAATCCTGTTCCTGGCCAGCCACTTGTTCATGGGGCAAACCGAACTTGAGATGTGTGGCTGTGATTGTCACACCATCTATACAATATAAACTCTAATAAGCCTTAGCATGTGGAAGGAGTATGTGAGTCTAAGACAATGCCCCATTTTCTGACTTCCCTTGTCTCTCTGATGGCAACTGGGAGCTGTGGCAGTAAGAAAGTCAGCATGCCAGTCTCAAGACCTATAGGAAGCCATGACTGAGAGTGTTAGACAACACCGTGTGGATGCTTGAGGACTGCAGCTTTCTCTACCAGTGTCTTTAAAACAGATATGCAATCAAAGGAATGGAGTCATTAGAGTTTAACAGATTGCTCACAATGACAATTAACTGGGACATTACTAAAGACTATTTTATATTGAGAATATATTTATATCTAAAAAATAAAAATATGTATTACATATCAGGAATTAAAAGTCCTTAATATTGTAAAGGGAAATCCCATTAAAATGGGAATTATGACTATTCTTTTAATTTGAGGCATAACTCAGCCATTTGGTTTTTTTTTTTTACTGAAATGTGAACAAAATTGGGCAACATCTTTATAAATATGCTCTCCTCTCTCTCTCTCTCTCTTTCTCTCTCTCTCTCTCTCTCTCTCTCTCTCTCTCTCTCTCTCTCTCTCATGTGTGTGTGTGTGTGTGTGTGTGTGTGTGTGTGTGTGTGTGTGTGTCCAGCTTTGCATGAATTACAGGGACTCACATTACATCAGGCGCACTATACAATGGGCTCCCTAGTCCCCAAAGACAGTAACTTTGATGAGTCCCAAAGATCAAAAGTGGCTTTTCCTCTCTTCTTCTTTCTCTTTTTGTATGTGTCTTTTTTCTTCCATCCCACTGTAGTTAAGCATAAGTCTTTGAACTTTGTTACAGCTAGGCACAGAATAGACTCCCTTTTTTCCCCACCAACACCCTAAGAGCAATGCTAGCCATGGTGTGAGGCTCTCCTCAACACCTTGTTACTCTGCTGCTCTCAGTTAGCATAGGAAAAGTCTAAGATTGCCCTGCAAAAGTGAGTTATTTCACTTCATGAAATTTGTATATGGGCTGTTCAAAGTTATTTGACATTAAAAATGTGAGAGGAAAACTCCACTGGGAGTCACAGTGCAGCAATAACATTTAAATAAATTACTGAATCTGACATCCAGATCGTTTATTTTTCAATACCCCACTACTCTTCATGATAATTCTCCGCCATAACCATGATGTGTTAGGTACCAGCCTGTTTATCACATGTGGCCACACTACCTGTTTTGCCTTCAATCCAATTCCAAGTGCTTTACCTTAGGAATTTGAGAACAAAGGTGCAGGAAATGCTTCTGCACAGGTCTGTTCTTACCTTGCTCAGTGTGATGCTACTGGAATGTTACCTATTCAGTCAACAGGAGCAAAGATGCTCTCAGTCCTTAGCCCCATAGCCCAGGAAACAAAATAACTAGTGTCCTCTCTCTTTTCCTCTCTTCCTCCCCCCTTTATTCCTCCCTCCCTCCCTTCATTTATTCCTCCCTCTCCCTTCCTCCCTCCCTCCCTCCTTCTATTCCTCCCTCCCTCCTTCCTTTATTCCTCCTCCCCCTTTCTTTATTGCTTTCTCGCTCCCTTCTTTCTTACCACTCATTGTTTTTTCTTTCAGACAGGGTATTGCTATGTACCCCAGACTGTTCTCGAACCCACAAACACCCCGGCTGTGGAGATCACAGGCATTCACCACGGCTTCTGGGATCCTTCCTACCCCTCCCCCATTTGAAACTTGGTTCCTCTCATGCCTTCTGAGAGTGGGTGATTGGCTTTAAGAACTACTCTTACTGTTAATGGTAGACATTAACATCAGGTTTATCTCTGAAGAACTCAAAATTAAGTGGCTACTCGGTCTGAATTTCAAAGGGAATGGTGATCTGACACCAACGGAATCTGGTCTAGCATTTTCCTGTCTGTGCAATAGATGAATGAAAATTGGCCTGGAAGTGAATGCCCCTCCATGCCTCTTACTCCACTCATATTCCACCTCCATCCACATCCACATAAACTGTGTGTGCCAGGAGAGCGCTGAAGAGCCCCTGCTTGCGCTGTTTCCTCTCTCTTGACTTCCGGAAACAGAGTAGCAACGAGAAAGAATTCTGGCCTAATAACTCAAAGTTCAAGGTTCCATACAGTCCCCTCGTCATCTGCACTGTTAGTGTATCTCTCTTGGCAATCCATTTCCTTACCTCTAATCTATTTGTGCTAATACGTAGAGACCCAGGCTCCCCTTAACCTTGGTCAGAAAAGCTCCTTTTTTACAATGGACAAGAGTCAGAGTAGCAAGAATAAGGACAATACAGGAGGTAAACTTTAAACCCCTTCCCAGATCTAGCCAATGGTCAGAATATTCTCCACAGTTGAGTGGAGAGTGGGATATGACTTTCTCACGTACTCTGGTGCCTCACATTTGACCATGTCCCCTGGAGGGGGAGACCTGGTGGCACTCAGAGGAAGGACAGCAGATAGCCAAGAAGAGACTTGATACCCTATGAGAATATACAGGGGGAGGTAATCCCCCTCAGGAACAGTCATCGGGGAGGGGAATAATGGGAAAATGGGGAGGGGGGGGAATGGGAGGATACAAGGGATGGGATAAACATTGAGATGTAACAAGAATAAATTAATTAAAAAAAAAAAAAGAGATTCGGAGCTCACCACTAAATAAGACATCTGTAGCTGGGCGTGGTGGCGCACGCCTTTAATCCCAGCACTCAGGAGGCAGAGGCAGGCGGATTGCTGTGAGTTCGAGGCCAGCCTGGTTTACAAAGTGAGTCCAGGATGGCCAAGGCTACACAGAGAAACCCTGTCTCGAAAAAAAAAAAAAAAAAAAAAAAAAAAAAAAAAAAAAAAAAAAGACATCTGTAAGAGCTCCCTCCAACCAGGAAGGAGAGTAGGAAGGAAAGAATGTTAGGCCAGAGGGTGGGGAGGAGCACTGTGAAACACTGCCTTCCTGGTCTTGGCATGCCTACCGCAATCACAAACTCACAGCGGCTGTGGTTACCTGCACGGGACCCATGAAAGGTCAAGCCAGCTAAAATCCCAGCACAAATGTTGTACATAACCTCCAAGCTCCACTTTATACTGAGGATTTATTGACACAGGACAATTCCTGGAGAAAAGGGACTCTTTATTTTTATTTTTATTTTTTTTGAGGGTGTGACAACTGGTAGGCACATGTGTGGGAAATTATTGGGGAAACAGCTGTGCGTTTGACCACATTTCATTGCATCTGTGTATAAGAGTCTCAAAGACAGCTAATCTTAAAAGATCAGACTATATCATGTTTTTGCAGTATCAGCCGAATGAAAATGGTTCTTGTGGGATTAAAGAATAGTATTAAACTATTATACTAATTTGTCACCTCCTGGAGTTTAGCTTATCCTGGCCAAAAAAAAAAAAAAAAAATCACACTCTTTAACATTAAATTTACTTTCTTGGGAGGGAGGAATAAACACACACACACACTCACACACACATTCCCCCCCAAATGTGTATGTGTATATGCGAGTGTATACACACACACACACACACACACACACACACACACACACACACACGTTTTTCCCTCGTAGGAGTGACGCTGAATGAAGAAAAGAGCTTGATATATACTAGTCCAGATGCTCTCTAGCCTCTTTGGATTCCTCAAGTTACCGGACTTGATGCGATTTGGAAGTTGCTGTGAATGGTGTGATAAGAGGACGAGTTTCAGGAAGTGATACCTACAGAGGATGAAATTTGCAAGTCTGAAACTGGAGATTATGAAGGAAGGAAGATTCTGTGTGGTCACTCTGAAATGTGTGACGTAGGTGAGTCCGTGTTGCCACGAACAATGGAAAGGTAAGTTCAGGATTCTTTTAGGAAAGTGATTTTGCTGTATACCAAACAGTTACAAATAATATAAACATGTATTACTTGTGAATCTCACTACGTAAAGTCAGCTTTACACAACTGCCGTCTAGATTTCAATATCTATGCAGTCTCCAGTTATTAATTAGACAGCATTGCAGTATTTTACTTTAATTTTTCTATTTAACTTATTATTGTTGCAAGTATGTTTTATGAGTGTGTGTGTGTGTGTGTGTGTGTGTGTGTGTGTGTGTGTGTGTGCGCGCGCGCGCGGGCGCACGCACATTTGTGAAGGTCAGAGGGTAACTTTGGAAAATAGGTTGTCTCCTAAGAGGAAGACTAGGGAACAAACGCAGGTCACTGGGCTCTTCTTCTTGCTAAGTTTTTTTCTGCCCCTACTTAGCCTTTCTTTTATCACTGTTTCATTAAAAAAAAAAATCACAAGACAAAAACTCTAAGTCTTATCTACTCACTTGCATTTTGCACCACACCAAGTCTTTCATGTTCCTATGAATCCTGAATCTTTAAATTTTTACAAAGCTGTGATAATCTATTTAGGGCCAAAACTCTCTCTGTTGTTAGTGCAATGGTATATGAGTTTGAAAAATATGAATTTCATTCTCTGTTTCTCAGATTCTTAATTAACCCTCCCAGTGGTTTCTATGTTCTTTTGTCCTTTAATTCTTTTGACAAAAGAAAAGGCATTTCCTTAAATGCAGCAAAAGGCAGATAAAAAGGCTGCCTGGGAAGATGTCATGAGCTATGATAAGAACATTTTAAACTATGGCTGAAATCTCTCATCTTGGAGCTTCTTTGTCCGTGTAAGATTTTTGTCTAGGAACAGTGTATCAGCTAGGTGCACACATTAGGTAAGGGGCCACTGTAGAAGTTGCACTTAATGTGGATTATTTTAATGATGAAAATCATGACTATTAAATATCTCATATAAACTTTGGGTCCACTGGTTCTGGCTACAGCAGTAAGAGGAAAACGCATGAAGCTTATGCTTAATTTTTTTGTATAGTCTCTTACTAACCTTTATTATGGCAAGCATTGTTTAAAATATTCTTCTGCACTCTACATTTTAAATCTTGTAAATAAGGGGATGTCTCATTCTTTGCCTAGAACATCTCAGTGGAAGCTATTTAAAGTAAAAGGCTTGATTAATCTATAGTTCTCATCAGGATCTCTCAAGCACCATTCAAAACACAAGATAAGCACCAGAATAATGGCGGTACTCCAGACAGCAATTGACTGGCCTGTGCATTGGCAGTCTCCCATTGTAGTCAATGCAGAATCCCCTCCACTTCTGGAAATCACTCTCTGGTCTCCTGAGCATTGCTTTCCATCATCTAAAAGCAGAAATGATCACCCTGCTCAGACCTCTTGCTTGTTTTCCACCAGTAAAGTTTAGCCTCTTAACCTCACTTAGAGCTATTGCTTTAAGACACTTCCACACATCTCACTGAAAGCTGTTACCATGCCGAGTGCTCTATTAAAAGCTGGAACTAATTGCCAAGTTGGGAGGCTGGTGGGCACTTGTTACAATGGAACTGGTCTGTTAGTGGCCTGCCCAACCAATCTTCTCTCTCTCTCTCTCTCTCTCTCTCTCTCTCTCTCTCTCTCTCTCTCTCTCTCTCTCTCTCTCTCTCACCTCCCCATCCATATACTTTGACTTCTGAAGTCATTGTATCCATGTGAAGACAGTATCTTTGTGTGTGTGTGTGTGTGTGTGTGTGTGTGTGTGCCTGCCTGATCTGAGTTCTGAAAGCAATGACTTTCAATTCTTAACCTACCCAGGCCTGCCTCAGGACTGCTTTCTGAGTTTGGTCTGGCAAGTGTTCTGGGTATCTCTGTGGCAAAACTAAGTCAACACCTCTGTATGGAACTACATGTGATGAATTTCAGAACTACATGTGATGAATTTCAGACTACATGTGATTAATTTGATAGCTTGAGAAGTAACAGATTGGCTTTGTGCATATTCTTAGGCAACTTGTTTTGAATTAATAAATTTCTCAATTTACTACACCTGGTATTACTATTCCTTTTCTCAAAGGAAAGGAGAAGGATACTTTCTGAAGATGACCAAATTGAATTCAGATGAAACTTACATGGTAAAAATGTGTGCTTTTTGCTCCTCTCTTTGGTTTTGGAAAACTAGCCATTGACACAAAGAAGCACAGAACTGTAAGAGTGGAAGAAGTCTAACATAGCACCTGATCTAACTTTATTTAAACATGAGAAAGAAGCCAAGGTGCAGAAACAAGCTGACCAGTGAGTGAGCACTGGTTCATAATGCTAGGACAGGATGCTGACAAATAGGATGCTATTTTCCCCATGACTTTATTTTCTGCCTTCGTAAAGTAAAGAGAGTTGGTCCCTGAGATATGCAGCCCCTTTCATAAAGAAAGGACTCAAGTCCACTTGAAAGGCTGTCAATAATCTCCAGGTGGATTTTCTGCATAATAGCTGACTCTTTTATTTATGCATGGAATGACACTTAATACATGCCATTCTATTGACTTTAAGTGGGGTATAGCTGCTTCTCAAAGTCTAATAGAGTCATCTGCTTACAAATGTGATGCCTATAACCTGTGATCATGTTCTCTGTTCATGTGTAGAATGAGCTCAGCTCATGTCATGTCAGTTGAGTCCAGAAGGGACTCATTTCTACATGTGTACAAAACTCACAAAAAATAGAGATCAGATAAAATTTATTGAACACGCAACCTGACATTAAGATAGGCTTTAGATAATTTGTAAACCTGCTTTGAGTTGTAGAAGGAGGTTGTAGCTAGAGGCTTACAAAAGACACGTGTTCTTCATCCCGTAGTGACAAGTGGCGGGTGGCAAAAGGCTACATTCATTGTGACATTATTTCCCAGCTCCCTTTTATGTCAATGAAGTCATGTGACTAGTTATAGCGGTTGTAAGGGGAAGTGGCACGTGCTGCATAGGGGAGGGTCCTTCAAGAAGCAGTTCCGTTACCTGTTTTCTGTCATCCAGCTGAATACAGGACCTTCAGGACCCAGAAAGTAGCAGATAGCTCTGTTCCTGAATCTCCATGTGGAGACCTGCTTCATCCTATTTGACTATTATTTGTGTGGCAAGAAAGTTGAATTGTGTAAAGCCGATGATACTAAATGGCAGATGTGTTACAGCACTGGGAATATCTCTATGCCAGAGCCAAACTAAAAGTGATCAGATTCAGCTCTAACACGATGTATTTTAAGGAAAGATAGAGGTCCTAGAAGAGATGCTATCCAATCGCACCAAGTGGTGTGGGCGCCAAACAAAGAGTTGTGTATCTCATACTCCATCCCTGAGTTCTGTGTACTTAGAGTCATGAACTGAGGACTGTAATTGAAAGGTCAGATTGATGAGACCAGCCCCAGAGATAAGATTTCAATGACAGGTTGATGGATACTCCACTATCAGGGTGTACTTTTAATCATAATCTCATTACTTTACTTCTGGATGGTTGGGCTCACCTTGCAAGAAGAATATAGTTCCGAGAGTGGACTTGAGGGCCAAGGGGAAGGTAAGTCAGGAGAGAGAGAGAATGGGAAGGTGAGTGGCAGGGGAAGAGAGAGGCAGAGAGAGAAGTCAGCAATGTACTATTAGTTGGGTAAAGAGGACAAAGGGTTGAAACTAAATACAGTCTGCAGATGTCTCCATGGGACCAGGAGGAAGTCATCCCAAGCCAATAAGCATGTCATGGGGAGAAATGAGGATTTAAACTTAATAGCAAATAGATCCAGCAATGCAGCTTTGTAGAGCTGTGGGGGAGTTTGGTTCTTCGCCCAGAGAGAGCTTAATAGAAGTCAATAATGAAATCATCAAGATGCGAGCATTAAATGCTTAAATGTGCTGTCTTTGCCTTTGATTACAAAGGCTTTGTTTCTCTCCAAGCACAAGCACAATCTTCATTCAAAAGGAAAAAAAAAAAAAAAACGTACTTGCTTCACAGAAGAAAAAAAAAAAAGTCATATTGTCTTGGTGCATTATCTCTGTCTTCCTGGAAGGAAAATCAAAACTAAGGAAACTGAAATACTTAAGGGGTAGAGAAAAGTTAAAACACTGAGTAGAAATAGACATAGAAATAAACAGAAATAGTAGAAATAGTACCTTACTTAGAAATACTGTTTACAGGATCTTTTCCTCTGAAGTTTAAAAGCACTGACATCCGATTATCTAGCGCTTTGAACTCAATAGTCTAAATGCTTTACCACCACCCCTTTCTAAAATATTAATATACTCTAGATAGAAATGTAAGTATATTTTATCCACACACAACTAATTCCCAAGGCGACTCTTTAGTCACATGGCACCTCACACTGGTAGATATAATAATATCAAGTATGTTAGTAATTGTTTTGGGGCCGGTGATCATGAGAAAATTTTCCCTATAAAATTAAGGGACTAAAATTCTAGCCCTGAGGATTCAAAACTATGACTTAAACTTTTTGTGACTTATACTTAATTTTAAATCATAGAAAAAGGCATGTCATCTATATGTTTATTCACCCCAATGCACCCTCTCGATATCTCCTGTGAAATGTGAAGTTGTTTGTGCAAAGGTTGTCGAAATCAATCTGAAAATGTTTTGACCATTCGGAAGGTCACACAGGATTATTTCACTCCATTCTGCAGTCAATGTTCTAAATGAAAAGGAGTGAATAAAGGTAACAGAATCATAAAGAAAATTGCACTTTATTTTTCCAGTATAGAAAATGACTGTATATTTTTCAGTAAACAATATGCTCTGTAATTAAGTCCAAGTGTGAGGAAAGAAGAGATAAGGAAGAGTGTGCACTCTTTGCATTTTGGAAGTTAGATTCTTTTAGAATCTGCCAATGGAATTTAAGCTCTATCCATCTCTTTTCTAGGCGTTTTTTTCTTGCCCACTTCATGCAGGAAGTACGTTGGAAAGGAAGGTGTGCTGTAGTACACAAACAACACCTGAGATGATGGATGTCAGCATCTTATCCTGGGGTTCTCAGGCACTCCAAAGTCAACATCAGGGTTCTAAAGTTACGAGTCCCTGCATAGACCAAGCCAATGGTATCTTAGTATCTGAACAAAGAAGACAATAGTGAACCGGTGCCCTGTCTGTCATGTACAGACTTAGTTTATGCAGTCTCCCATGAGTTTTAACTGGAAGCAGCACTCAGAAGGGAATACAGGCCACTGAGCAGATGTTTCTTAAGTGAAGGCCATAGCTTCTTCCTTTCTTATTTTACATAGTGATGGAATTTACATGGTTGAAAACAATATAGATTTTAAGTGTGACATTGGTCATATGTCAGAGCTCATGTTATATCCCCGATTTTGTTTTAAAAAAAAATATTGGTTTTTAAAAAATCATCCTTAGAGTTTCCTTTCCTGTCAATAGCCTCTTCACTCAGATCAGATTCTTCTCTGATTTCTGGTCCTCTGGCCTTCTGTTGACCATTTCACCACTTACTATAAATGTAATCAGGTGGTGTGTATTACTTTAGGCCTGCCTTCATTTATTTAGCATGATGTGTCTAAGATTCATCAATGATACTGAGTGTATCAGTCATTCAACTGGAAAAACACCATAGTTTTTCAAGAGTTTACTCCTGGGAGGAGTATTTTCCCCACAAGTGATGCAATGTCATTAAACTCTGCATATATGTACACACATACACTTGTATAATATGTATATTAAATATATATTATATACATCATAAAAAGTATGCATGTCTATGAGATTTTCGAGCATCCTAGGTGTTATGCATTCAGCCTCTTCCGTCCTCCTCTGTATTAGCCCACATCCCCCTTTCCAGTTGAAGCCCACCCACCCCTGCTTCGCCCATTTCTCTCTTCATACCACCTATGCCTTACTAGACCCATCTGTAGAGCTCTGCTTCCCACCATGATCTCTTTTGTCTCTCCTGGTTTCTGTTGTAGTCTCACAGTTAAAGATTTGGAGGCAAGATCTATATAAGAGGAACCTTGTACCACAAAGTACCTGAACAGTCCTAATACCAGGTGGCTTGGGGTAAATCTCAGAAAGCACCAGGCATAGATGAAGCGATATGGGGTTGTAAGGGAGAGAGAATCTCTCTCCTCCAGAGATGAGCCCCCACATAGGTTATCCAATGCAAGTGAGCAGCCTTAATGCATGTACATATGAAAAACACTAAGTGATCTCAGGAAGGGAGGGAGGAAGAAGAATTACAGAAAGAGATTGTGAATTTGAGAGGGGAAAGGGGAGACATAAGAGGAAACTGAGGGAGGAGAAGAAGGGGAGCCATGTAAATATAGCACACATGTGAAATTCTAACAATGTAAATTGAATAAAATGGATGTAATTTTCAGTTCCCATTCTTGCAAACATTTAGATTTGTGAGTCTGTCTCACTTTAGTTAGCCATTTCTTGGGGAAAGCTCTAGTTAAGGCAAAGTTTCACTATGTCCATCAGGCTGACTTCCCTGAAACTCACTATGTATGGCAGGTTAGCCTCAAACCTATCCCAATCCTTCTGCCTCAGCCTCCTAAGTGCTGGGATTACAGCATGAACCATACTAGAAATATCAATCTACTAATACTGAAGTGGCTTGACTGGTATCTTAAGAAGTACTCAATAACTTTATGGAGACCAGCATAAAAATCAATTAAATATTTATTCAAAATGAAAATACATATTAAATATCAATGTGAAGCATGTAAATAAAAATATAATTTCAGACATGGAAGTGTAGCCAGAGAAAAACAATAAGATACTTGTTCTGGGTTCAGTAGCCTTGGAGGAGATACAGCTAAGATGCATATGAACACCTAAAAACCTTTGTATAAATTACGTTTAAAAGGGGCAATGCATATGGACATGTGCTGTTGACAAGGAGTAATTTAATTCCCCTCAGGTCATTACAGTGTGAAGGTAATTTTGATTTTCATCATGCATGAAAAACACTTCTCTTTAATCCACTAACTACCCTGGAAGTTCCATTTACCCCTTCAATCATTATTTACTCTATGTCCATTTTATCACCATCCTACGATTGCTTTTATTTTTCCTATATTTTATTTCAGATGGGAGAACACATGGTGGAAGACATTGGTAGGTAGTTCTCAAACCATTAGCCCATCTTTACTAATCATTGGCAAAAAGCATGACAGAAGAATTTGAAGAGTGTGAAAAGTTTCTCAAAAATGGAATCACTGTGATTGTTATGTGACAGGGTGTTTGTGTTTAAGGAAGGCAGAAATGCGAATGAAGCATGAAATATAGGGAAATGGATCTCGCCTTAGGACCTCTCCAACACTTGACCTTGACAGTACAGGTTATGGGTACCGTAAATGGTGCTTTTCAAACATATCTACAGGCCATCTTATTAATGTCTCAAGCAACATCCATTTCCATCTTCAGGACAGAAGTCAGCAGGCAGTTTGAGGGACTTGCTGTTCCAGTTGGAACCAAACTAGTCCTTTATTTATGAGCCACTAATCCATGCTATCTCTCATCCCCATGGATGCGGAATCTTCTCTGATCTCTTTTTCATCTTCATACGACACTAATGAGGAAAAGACCCAACAACAAAGACATAGACTTGATGATTTTTGCAGTGGAATTTGGTTGGCCTCCCGCAGCCAACTTGCCTGTTCAAACCTCATCCGGCAGCCCCCCCCCCACCTAATAGCTTGTCAAATCACGATGTAATTCATTCCTTTCTCCCCCTTGAACCTGCTGGAAGAGTTAGTATGTAAATTTCAACCTATTTTTAAGGGTTATTTTCACTCAAGTGAAATCTATCAAGGAAGGAGGGTTATTTTTACAGCATACAGCAACTGCTGATCACCATGGCAACCGGCCTGGTGAAATGCAATAAAGCATCCCTCTGTTATCGTAAACACAAAAGGAAAACACTGAAATCTAAAAGAAAGGCAATTATTGTAGGGGAAGAAACAAGATGCCAATGGGGCCTTTGCAATATTGTACAGTGTGCCCACACTACACAGGCCTGGGTTTCCAGAGCCTGCCCTGACCAGCCTTTGAGTTTCTTGGTTTGGACTAAACAAAGATTCGGTTAAGAGTTCTCGAAAGAACCACAGTTGCTTTCATTTCTAACTGACAAAATCAGACATTTTTTTTCTTCAACCAATATAAACTTGTTTTTTTTTTCTTTTTCTCATTTCTTAAATCATGAAATGGGCTTAGAAAAGAGAGACATTGGGGAAGAGAAAAAAGCCCATATCACTCTAGTTTTCTTTAGGGGAACATTTTATTGTTGATTGTGGAAATGTGGATAGAAAAGAAAAAAAAGGAAAGAAGAAAAAAACAATGTGTATAGAACACACTTTTTATATTTCCTCTCATATCCTAATCATCTTGTATTATGATTACCAGTATTTCCAAGTAGATAGAAGCAAGGCCTCTTTGAACAACTCCTGGAATTTACTGCTCTAAGATTCATGCAAAACGTGGACTATCAGGAGTGCATGGAGCTCTCATGCACACGGAGAAGAGACGAAGTGTAAATTTTTGTTTCCACACTGTGGCTTGAGGAGCTGGAGTCCATAAGCATTCAAGTGACAGGTGAGCTAAGAGAGTAGAGTGTCCAGGAAGTGTGGAAAGAGCAGGTGGGTCAGGATTTAAAAGACTTCGCCAGCCCCGTTCATTTGTGAGGCTTTCTTTCTTTCTTTCTTTCTTTCTTTCTTTTTCTTTTCTTCTTTTGCTTCTTTTTTCTTTTTTTTCTTTCTTTCTTTCTTTCTTATGTTTTTAATAGTATACAAACAACAAAGAGTGTTTATTCTGTAGAATCCAACATGTTGGGGTCACCATTCAGATGAGATGGTTTGTCTGGGTCACCATGGCTGTCTTGGACTTGCTTTGTAGACCAGGCTGGTTTCGAACTCATAGAAATCCGCCCGCCTCTGCCTCCCGAGTGCTGGGATTAAAGGCACGTGCCACCATGCCTGGCCGAGGTTTGGTTTCTTTGCCAGCTTGAAGTTCAAGAGCCTAGTTGGGTTTCCCCTCCAATCAGAGCTGTCTCCTGCTAGTGTGCTTAGGAACGAGAGGGGACTTCCCCGATTTGCACCTCCCTCCCCCACCAGGCAGTAACCTGGATCATTGCACCCATTCTCTGCCTTAACTCCTGGCCTGAGGATCCTAATGCATGCTCCTTCCCAGTGTGAGTCGGCCCTTTCTCCTCAGAGCCCTGTAGAAGTGGGCAGAGCACTTGCTGAAGTTAGGTTATTGACCTCACCGTGTTTGTGTAAAACTTAAGGGAAGTACATCATATAAAATGACATTTATGGTCCAAGGGGATGGCGTCCAGGGTTAAAGCCTCCTACGGTTCAGTTACAAAACTGGATTTCTGTAATTCTCCCTTAAAAAAAAAAAAAACAATTTCCTCTTTTCTTTGTCTACTAATATTCAACCTATGCCTCTCCATGCCATCTTTCTGCATCCATCAGTATAGTCCATCACTCATTCAACAAGGATTGATTAACTGCATAGTACATGCCAAACACTACCCAAGGCCCAGAACAGGAGCAGGTGTACTTATGCCTCACAGGGTTTATATTGTAGTGAAGGAAGTGAACCATAAATTGATAGGCCAAACATGTAGCATGGCAGATAGAAACAGAGTCCAGAGTAAAACTAAGAACGAAGGCTGGTGAGTGTAAGGTGCTGGGGGAGGACATGGTTTCCACAGGCTATTTAAGAATGGCTAGACTAAAAAAGTGGCATCTGACTTAAGATTCAAAGCAGATAAAGAAGAAGGCCAGGCCATGTAGGCTGGCTGAATAAACGAAATGGCAGCCAAGGGTTCCTGGAGTGCTCATGGGGCCTGGTGTAGCCGTAGCAGAATATGCACAAATGAGTGGCCACGTGGTTAGGGGATTGAAAGAGAAACTCCGGCAGGCACATACACATACACACCACTGTACACATGTTGCTTTTAAAAGGAGAAGCTGCATGATCCAATAGTTGCAGATGGCATTCTAATCCTCCAAAATAATATCTCAGGGGTTCCATAAGATAGTCTTTTTTATATTCTTAATTATATTTAGAATGTCATATATGTATACTGTATTTATGATTCTCCCTTTTCCTTGTTGTCTTCCAGTTCCTCCCCTGTGCCTCCCACTCCTCAAATTCACGATCTTTTCTTCTCTGATTATAATTTTAATATTGGTATATGCATATAAATTTATAAACATAATGCATTTATTATTTCTAGTTGAACTCTTTTCCTTTTAAAAGATCCAGACTACTGTGACAACATCTCAATGATCAAGGTTTAGTTTTGTTATCACATAGTTTTGTTATCACTTGTGGGTGGTGTGATATCAGTAAGATATGTTAATTTAATGCTGTATCAACAAACTGCAACATTAATGTGCAGGGAACCTTTCAGAACTCAAGGAAACTGAAGCCAGAAACACTGCACCATGGAAACCTTTCCTGGAATGGGTGTCTAATATTCACATACCTTTAGAGCACTGGGTCCCTCACATTCACCACACGACTAAGGGTACATTATGAGAAGAGATGGTTTCTGGGTTGTGCCGTGAACATCCAGGACATATAGAAAGAGCCATCAAATACAGGCTTCCTCTTTGCAATTATCTGTAGAAACAAATTCACAGTTCTTTTTTTTTAAATTTTTTTAATTAATTAATTTTTGTTACATCTCAATGGTTATCCCATCCCTTGTATTCTCCCATTCTTCCCTCCATCCTGTTTTCCCCTTATTCCCCTCCCCTATGACTGTTCCTGAGGGGGATTTCCTCCCCCTGTATATGCTCATAGGGTATCAAGTCTCTTCTTGGTAACCTGCTATTCTTCCTCTGAGTGCCACCAGGTCTCCCCCTCCAGGGGACATGGTCAAATATGAGGCACCAGAGTTTGTGTGAAAGTCATACCCCACTCAACTGTGGAGAATGTTCTGTCCATTGGCTAGATCTGGGTAGGGGTTTAAAGTTTACTGCCTGTATTGTCCTTGCCTGGTGCCTTAGTTTGAGCAGGACCCCTGGGCCCAAATCTGCCTATCATAATGTTCTACTTGTAGGTTTCTAGGACCCTCTGGATCCTTCTACTTTGCTATTCTCCCATGCTTCTCTCATCTGGAGTCCCAATAAGATGTCCTGGTAAGTGAAGGCTTTCATGGGACATGCCCCTTGGGCTAGTATGCAGATATAAGTGAGTATATACCATTTAACTCTTTCTGCTTCTGGGTTAACTCACTCATTATGATCATTTCTAGCGCAATCCATTTGTCCAAAAATTTTGGGAATTTCTGTTTTTTAATAGCTGAGTAGTATTCTATAGTGTAAATGTACCACAGTTTCTTTATCCACTCTTCTACTGAGGGACACTTAGGCTGTTTCCATGTTCTGGCTATTATGAATAAGGCTGCTATGAACATGGTTGAGCAAATTTTCTTGTTGTGTGCTGGAGCATCTTCTGGGTATATTCCAAGGAGTGGAATAGCTGGGTCTTGAGGAAACCCTATTTCCAGTTTTCTGAGATAGCACCAGATAGATTTCCAAAGTGGGTGTACTAGTTTGCATTCCCACCAGCAATGAAGGAGTGTTCCTCTCTCTCCACATCCTCGCCAGCATGTGGTGTCACTTGAATTTTTGATCTTAGCCATTCTGATGGGTGTAAGATGGAATCACAGAGTTGTTTTGATTTGCATTTCCCTGATGACTAAGGAGGTTGAACATTTCTTTAAGTGAGAAATTCACAGTTCTGGCACTAAAGGAAGAGTAAGAAAAGTTAAAAGATTCGAAATTCTTTACAAGCGATTCCTTGAACCAACTGCCAATTTGGATTGATATTTCACTGACTTTAAAATGAATTGAATAGAGAAAAGTTGTTCTTGACTCTGAGTTTAAGATGGGGCAAAGAGAGAGAGAAAAGGGTTTATCTTCATTATTCGTCACTTCTTATTAAATGTTAGAGTATATGTATTACGTTAGTACACAAGTACTGTCTCCATTTTTAATAAGTAATTAACCTCCAACATTTAATTCAGAATGTTCTGATTCCTCTTGCTATTCACACATATATCCAAACTGGAAATATTATAAGGAAAAGGTGGAGGGTGGAGGGCGTTTCTGCCTCCTGTTTAGGAGGTTAAAATTCTACACACCAGGTCACCAGCTCTGGTTCAGCCACGTCAGAAAGGAAGACAGAGAAAAGTTTTTGTGGATAGACAGGAAGCTAGAGGCCACTATTGCTTTCCTGTAACATTCCCATGCTAACCAGAGCACTGTGAGGACTGTCATCATCATTTCTAAAGGCAGCACTTACCTTGCTCTAACTGCCTGTTATATCTAAAGGTCTCACCACCTTTTAACACCACAGTGCTGGCCACCAAGGTTTGCTTTTCTTCGGTTGTTGTTGCATGTGTGCATACTTGTTCCTGTCCCGGTGCTAAACATTTTCCTGCTCCATTTAGTCACCTTTGCTGTTACACAGGTTTTCCTTTCTGTCTTCATGAACCTGTATTTTTAACAGCTTAAGCAAACCTTAATATACCTCCATATATATTTGTGCTCCTCTGATTACTTCTCTAATCAAGATCAGTTGGGCTTTTGACATTCTGCTTCAATAAAACTGATCATAAGAATGTCACCAATGGCCTTGTCTCCAAATAATTTTGGCTTGGTCCGAAGACATTTAGCATTAGATTTTTGCCTCATTGTGAACCCATCTTCCTGGGCGCCGTGACAGTAGGCTGTCTCAGCTTTCCTGCTCTCAGTGGCTGCTCTTTTTCTCTGACCTGTGCTAGCTTCTCCTCGTCCCATTAGCTATGGCTTTGTTCGATTTACTTAGCCTTTTGAATTTCCTCACTCATAAATTGGTATTAATACTAGTACATTATTCAGGAGTGTTATGATTAAATGAACTATGTTAGGTACTTACAGAACAATGCATAGGGTAAGGTAAACATTATGTAGATGGCAGATCACCATCACCAACACCGTTATCATCAGTATACACACTAGAATCACAGCATTATCACAATCCCCAGTACCATTATCATTTCTGCCATCATCACTGCAATCATCATCACCAGTACCACCATCATCACCACTACCATAGCATTACCACCACCACCACCACCATCATCAACAACACTGCCATCATCACCACCACCACCAGCACTGCCATCATCCTCATCATCCTGTCAACTTAATAAGCGCTTAAGTGACTTGCGATTCACTCTCCAGGTCTCCTTTACATCAGTTCTTACGTCAGTTTATGACAGCATAATGAGCTTGATAATTTCTGTTTTTGTTTTCTACAGTCTTATTCATTTGGTGATATGTAGATCAGTCTTTAATTCCTACCCAACATTTTCGCTTGATATTAAAGGGCCATTTCAAACTTCTTCCCTTAAAGCTATTTTCTGACCATTTATACATTCTCAGTAAATCCCAACTCTTTCTCACTGGTTAGGCCAAACTTTGATATCTTTCTAGTGTCCTCTCCATTCACTGATTTGAAACCTATAATTGACTTTAGAATGTTACTCATAGTGAATAGGATGATGCAAATATTTAAACTACAGTTAAGCCTGACTCTGGAATATGAGGAGCATGTATCCTACCGAATCTCCAACCCAGCAGAGGCAGCCAGCATCCCATCAGCCAGGGCCTGGCTCCAGGAGTGGCCACTGGAAGCCCTCCTGTTTTTCTTGTCTCATTGGACAACCAGCCTTTGCTGATTAGCATGCTAGATGTCAAATTTGATTTTTATTGGGGAAACTAGCAACCTATTAATTAGCATGATGGATGTTAGAAATGGGCTGTCTTTCATGAAATTAAAGCATTTAAGATGCAAGGATTGGCTTGAATAGCTTAGAAAGCCTCCTCACCTTTGAATTCGAGCATTCCCCTGAGGCTGGTATTCTGCAGCTCTCAGGGATGGGTCCCTTGAGGTTGGACCCTAATCAGTCTCTGTCCAGCCTGTAATTTAGGACTTCTGGATGCATGAACCTTGCAATTATGCAAAACTCCTTCCTCTTGCCTAGTAAAACTGCTGCGTGGGGTTATAGAGTATTATTCTTACATTGTGCTAGCATCTGACTCCATTGTAGGTACCTAGATGACAGTATGGAACAGACTGCCTCTAGCCAAACAATGTTCATGTAATAATGATTCTCTGTGTCACAAATCTGGCTTGAAAACCTTGTTTGTGATCACCAGATATTCTGTTTTGAGGAAATAGCTGTCCTTCATAACCTGAGGCTTTTTTTTTAGTGCATATAATGATTTATCGAGAATAATCTAAATATTGTATGTGACCAAACTGATTTAGATCACCTTACTTTGCTCTCTTTCACTCATACACCTCACTCACATTGTAGGGATTCCCCCTCAAGTAAGTTCCAAAAATCAGGAGGCATTAACATCTGTTATCCTGACATTTAGAACTGAGGTACATGGTAGGTAAATAAAAACTATTTTTGTTTTTAAATCAATAGTTCTCATTTATACAGAATGAAACAATGTTTCAAGTACAATTTTATTTTTGCTAAGTTATAAATGATATTGAATCCTTTTCTGAAGCCTTTCTCAATATTTCTACTGTAAGTGTGTGCCAGACCTCTCTTTGGCATTTCCTAGGAACCTTCATTTTGGAGGCATTGGCCTAACGTCAAAGGGTCAAAGGTAAGTGTAGGCTTCGACCGTTTCCAAACCTACTTTATTTGGGGTTCTTTAATGCTTATGCCTCCCTTCCAACCCACCTACCCTAGATAGGAGAGAAAAGAGGTTAACGGGAGCAGGAGAAATAGATCTTTTTACACTCAGTTGCTGGGAGCCATTCCCTGGGCGTAGTCGGCAGGATTTCAGCAGACCAGCAATTCAACCAAAGTTGCTGCTGGAACCTGGAACAGCAGCAGTAACCCAGAGTCCTGGAACATTCTATAGTGTGGTTGTCTCTAGGAGTGTCTCAAAGTGGAATGATGAACAGCCAAACAATACCAAGAGCCAAAAAGCCCGTGTGTGTGTGTGTGTGTGTGTGTGTGTGTGTGTGTACAGACTCCTCTTACAGCCTCTGCAGGAGGTGGCTCATCTTCTAGTGGATAAACATCACCTGTTCTCTCACAAGTCCATTCCCCATCCCATACTTGGGATCAAAACAAAAACATGTGTACATCCATGTAAGATGGATGTACATGGTACATGGTAAGAGAGAAATTGTTCTCAAATTAACAATTTGCAAGGCTGTATCTCTTATCGTAATAGTGTTCCCTCTCCACAAGCAAAGCAGCAGCATTTCGTTCATCTATGCCTTGGCCTTAGACACACAACAGCACACCATGGATGGGAGGGGGATTCTACCAGTGAACAATGCAATATTTACTCTTCAAGATATTGACGCCCTAGTGGCAGCACAAAAAGAACTTCTTGTAGAGACTTGATATTTCCTTGCCTGAAGACTTTGTGTGGTTTGCCGGTGAAAGAGGAGAGAATGACTTGATGCAGCGGCATGCCTTCAAACAGAAGCTGATTAGGTGGACCTCTGATAAGCCAGTGGGCCTCCTCTCCTCCCCACCGCTCCTCTTCCCTCCCCTCCCCTCCTCTCCCCCCCCATGCTCCTCTTCCTTCCCCTCCCTCCCCTCCCCTCCTCTCACCCCCATCCTCCACTCCCCTCCCCTCCCTCCCCTCCCTCCCCCTCTTCTCCTCTCCTCCCCTCCCCTCCGCTTCCCTCTCCTCTTCTGTCCTCTCTTCTCCTGTTCTGCTATTTTTCTCTTCTTCTCTATCCCTTTGTAGCTCTTGTAAAATATCAGAAACCTCAGCCAAACCCCATTCTAAGAACCATGTGCTGATATGGAGCAAAAAGAGAAGGAGAACAGGGAACTGTGGACTTTGAGAACTAAAGTAGCAATGGTGTCTCTGGCCAGTCTGAAGATGCAAACAAAAGGTATACATTGAAGGGGGAAAAAAAACACTGAATAAATAAAACAAGAGTGGGACTTGTAACAGCCAGATGTGTGAAATAGATGGGGGATGGGAGTAAAGGAGAGAAGCTGGGCCTTCTTTAACTATCAGCCTACCTCCACCCAAGTGCTGAGCAATGGTCAACAATGAGAAAACCTCTCATTTCTCTCTCTCTTCTCCCTTATTGGTATGATTTCTCTGTATGTCTTTTTAATCTTTTCCCAAAACACAAAACAGTGATTATGAAAAAGAGATGATAGAAAGGAGGGAGAAAGGAAGACAAGGGTGAGGGAGGGGCTGGGGAGAGACCATGTGACGAAGAATAATACCCCATGCAGAATTCAGTTTTGCGGTATGAGCAGGGAAATTGACTAAGCGCCATTTTCTCCTATGCTTATTAATATCTGTCCTGGTTTTATTTCTGTTCCTGTGATCATAAGGCAATTTACTGGAGAACAAGTCTATTAAGCATACAAGGTAGATTACAGTCTATCATTGTAGGGGAGCCAAGACAGGCCTTGAAGTGGCTTGTCTCGCTACAGTCAAGAGCAGTGCAAATGACTTACTGTATTCCTGCTAAGGCTTTGCTCACCTTCCATGGTTTTATACAGCCCAGGGCCCAAACTCAGGGAAGGTGCTGCACATTTTTAGGCTTGGTCTTCCAACATCAGTGAAGGTAATCACAACCATCCCCCACAAACTGCCCACTGAGCAGCGTGATGGAACTATCACAGTACATATACCTGGTTTATATCTAACTTATATATAAGTTTGACTAATGTTTCTGTACTTCAGAATTTAGTT
The DNA here is from genome assembly GCF_903995435.1 of Acomys russatus. NCBI lineage: Eukaryota > Metazoa > Chordata > Mammalia > Rodentia > Muridae > Acomys > Acomys russatus. The sequence continues at coordinate 64,806,577 of NC_067142.1, read as the reverse complement.
CCAAATTCTAGAAAGGAGTGTTCCCAGGACAGAATCTCAGCACACACACATAAAGAGGATAACGCTGGATAACTAATTTCTATTTGACTCTCTCTCTTTCTCCCTCTCTCTCTCTTTCTCCCTCTCTCTCTTTCTCCCTCTCTCTCTCCATGACAATTTATGTAAGTGGAGTTCACGCCTGCCCCCTCCTTTCTATTCCTTGTCCTTCTTGTATGTCCATTTTCTAAAGGATGTGACTTCACTGCACTTGTCTGAGCTCCCCTCCACAATGGATGCTGTAAGTGCTAGTTACAGTGTCAGATTTCTGCAGCCAGATCTCCAATGCAGACTTCTTTAACCCAATTGGTATTCAGCTGGCAATAACGTTCCTTTCCTGGAAAAAAAAATCACAAGAGTGATGCTCCATCAGCAGCAGGAGAGATAATTTTTAAAAAGCAACCAGGAGAGGTGGGGCAAAGATACGCTTTGCACATTGATAGCTAGCAAAATGGAATTTGGCCAGCCCTAAGGCTGGCTTTGGCCTATTGACTGTCTCTCTTCTCTTTTGTGTTTTTAACTAGGGGAATGGCTGTGTGCAAAAAACAAACCATAGGTCAAACAATTACTTCCTGAGCATACCCTATTGAATAGGTGACTTTACTGATTGGACCTTACTAGTCCAATCAAATTATGAAATGAGTTGCTGATTCTAAGCTAATATGTTCTAATCTGTATTTCAGAGAACTTACAGTCTCATTGGGAATCCACTCAAGTTCATGAGGACCAATTTTAAAATGTTCAGTAATTTTGTATGCTGGTCTGCTGAAAGATTATGCCTGGGATCAAAGTTGGTACTATTCAAGTCACAGCTGTGTTTCTCTTTGACACAATCCATTGAATGATTGACGGCCACACAGTATCAATTACCAGCTCCATGTTTGGTAAGGAAATATTGAGTATTAGTTTGAAGGTACCAGGGTACAGCTGAATAGAATTCATTGAAATACTCAGTAATAGTCCAAAAATCTTACTTGATGTCCACTGTCTGCTAGTTGTCATTATTCTATTCAACTATTCAAAATATGAAAGCTAAGAGAACAAATGCCCAGCCTTTCTTGGCCTTTCCTTCTCACAGTCAGGAAATGTGTTCACACAGCAAAAGCAAGACCACAAATACTAAGTATAGGATAGCTACAAGGATGGTGGAAGCCAGTGCTATTTGGAAACACAGCCCAAGCCACATATGAATTTTTCATTGTTCTGGTAGCTCCTTAAAAATGCTTAAAAGGTGAAGTCAATCTTAAGCTAACATTTTATGTCAGCTATTGCGGTGTTTTCATGTTGCCCTCAAACTCTCGTGTGTGTTTTATACATATATTTGCAAGTCATGTCGTATTTCAAGTGGCTGGTACCTGACTTCTGCAATGGGTACTGAAGATAGAGAATAACTGAGAAGCTTCTGGAATGGGATGGCATTTTGATGTAATGCTTAAATCTCAAGAAAAGAACAAAGTAGAAGAACCAGACAACACAAGAAGATTGAGGTCAAATTAGGAGGCTTAAGGAAGCAAGGAAGAAGAGGGGAGTGGTAAGGCAAGGAGGTGGGGTAGAACTTAGGGACTAGGGCTTGGTTGAGCTCCAAGGATCTTCAATTTAATTCTGTATGAATTAGGAACCCACTGGAAGGTGTTCAACAAAGAAGTACAATCACATTATTGTTTAAATAAAATTAGTCTAGTTGGTGCATCAACTTACAGAATACAGTGGCACAAGGGCAGAGGCCAGTTATGAGGCTGTTTCAATGATGGGGAATCTAGGATAATAGACTTGGCTACTTATTCTGCCACATCCACAGGGCCTTAATTTCATTACTCTTGAACTATGTGTTTACGCTTGACCCATTCAACTGTGCTCAAAGTATACAAGGGTAAAAATCAGGTATGTGGTAAGGATCATGGCCAGTTCTGTAGAAGAAACAAGTGTATCTCAGTAAATACTGTATGTAACAGTTCTTTTTTTCCATTAAAAGAGGACTGTACATATAACAGACATTTGGTTAATTTCACCATTGTTCTGTGTTCATTTTTAAAAGTGGAAGTCTATGACACTATATCAAGCCAGCATCAGGTATAGAGTAGCTTTGTAAAATGTGATGATTTGAGCTGATTTCTGTAAGTATAACAGTAAAATAAAAATAATTTTGCCATTGGAAAACAGAAGAAATGAAAGCAGAAGCCAGGAACTCAGTTCGTAGACCTCTGCAATATTCAGCAAGACACACACTGGTGGCCTGGAAGGAGTGAGAAGGTACATCAGGGAGAGCTCCACATTGGAAAGAGCTTGGTCAGCACCCCTGGGAGTTCTTAGCTAGAGGAAGCTGGCCTACCTACCTCCTTTGTTTACCTGTAATTGCCCATCTGGACAGACTCTGGCATTATAAACCTCCACCACCTAAGGAGAATTTGGTAGCACTCCAGATAGCTGACTCAGTAAGGCACTGTGGTTCTTGATGACTTATTTCTCAAGCTGGATATGGAATTGAAGTAAGTGAGTCAGAGAAAGAAGCCAAGACCTTGGGCAGTGATCATAGCAATGACCTACATAGGGAGGGGCCAGTTATTTCAAGGTCAACAACATCCTCCTAGCTTGAGGTCAATGTTGGGATCGGAACCATGACGATTTGCCTTCACTGCCTTCACCTCAGTGAGCCACCCATTTGGCTTCTGGTTGCAGCCATCCTGACAGAGGGCACCTGCCCACCCATGGTGAGTGCAATCAGATGGAAGGTGCATTCCCCACCCAGCTGCCCAAGGCCCAAGGCAACCATCTGGAGTCACTAGAGCATGACTGCTCCAGCTGGGGTGGGTGAGCCAGCACTCTGCACTAAGGCAGCCGAGCTAAGGAATCCACACAGTTCGATAATGAGGACTGGGCTCCACTTTGAACCAGGAGGTCTGAAATCTGTTCCCTACTCTTTTGCAGGAAATATGAGAGGCCATGTGCATCGTTTCAATGAATGCTTATTTCCCATGTGTCAGGAGCAGACCAGAGCCACAAGGATAAATAACACACATCCCTGATTTAAATAACTCATTCCTTTCGAGGAAATGAACACATCAGTGCAGATCTTCAAGCGATATGGCAAGTATTATAAAACTGTGCATGCAAATGTCATGGGGATACAGATTTGGGTGGGAGTGATTATGGCCAAAGGAAGTAAAAAATGGCTTATGTTTTGAAGAGAAAAAGTTTGTCAGTGAGTATGAGAAAGAAAGATATTTCAGGCTGACTGCAGCTGTGAGAGCATCTAGGGAAAGATGAGATGCCTGGTATATTTGGCAAATGATGAATAAAGATATTTTAAGCAGAACACTGAATGCAGGCAGAGGCTAGAGAGGCAAGTTGTTAACAGGTTGTAAATGGTTAGTTTATTGAGTAGAAAATATAAAACATGTCTTGTTATTCCTTTCTTTATCAAGAGAATAACAAAATGATTTTATAAAACGAGACATAAATGTCTTGGTAAGCTGAACATGAGCCTTCTACCGTGACTCAGGTGTCTGCACTTTATAGTTTTTATTTTATTTCCAACTGTTTGTTCTGTCCCCGGTTTTCCCCTTTCACATTCCTCTCTCTACATTTCCTTCCATATTCTTCCACCAGGATAAAAATAATGAGGCGATGGACACCAGTGAAAATAATAAAATATTTTTAAAAGACAGAAAAGGCCTTTGTAGACATTCTATAAATACATAAGAGTTAAGTTTTCACAAACATACAGTGACACTAAAATTATTTCCTGACTTTGGATACAACCATAAATCATGACGTGTTTTCATTTTCAGCCTAGTCACATGAATATATCAGTTAATTTGCTTGAAAATTAAAGGCTGTGGAGCTATGCTTCGCCCTTCACAGAGACACAATCTACACGCATGCATTGTTTTTGAATGATTTTTGTTTTGAGGCAGTTCTGTCTGTGAAAAAAAATCCTTTTCCTTATGTTTGTTTATTGTCTCAATTCCCACTAGCAAAAGACTATATACGTGTAAACCAAAAAGAAAAATTAGTTATTTTTGTGATAGAAAAAAAAAAATGGAAACAAGCCTGCCCAATGACCTTTGAACTTTCTAGTAAATGAACTTCTTTGGATTTGTCATCTCACCATCCCAGAAACAATGTATCAGGATACCAACTAACTTTGGGATGCTCAATAAAGCGTCTCAGCCTTCTGCACACTTATTACCAATGAAAGCCAGAGGCCCATACTTAGATCTCCCTGGGTTTTGAACATTCATGACAGACCAATTAACCTTCAATGGTGCAATCTTTACAGTAACTGGCCACAGAGTATACCTTGTGGAAACCATCAGCTAACCCCATTCCAGAAGCTCACCTGCCCACCACACTTGCAAAGCTCCTTGGTATTCACCAGTCTGACCATGTTAACAGACTTCAGTAATTTCTGGATCATTCATCAGCTTGCATAAGCAAACTCTATAAATCACCATGCTTGAATGTCCATTCCCTGAGATTATGGTTTTGAAAAGCTAATGAGGGGAGAGAGGAAAGTAGAAAGATAAGTGATAGAGAACTAAAGATCCAAAAAGGAGATAATCTGCACTTCACTACTGAAGTTTGCTTTTTCATAATTTTCCCTAATGGTTTATCCAAGCATTGAAAAAGGTCAGAGATTCTTATCTCCCAGCGAGGTGACACATCCATTTATCACATTTGGCTAATGCAAATGCTTTGGATATAACTTAGAAAGGACTGGTGGTCTACTCTAACTTTTTCTTTAAAACTATTTTTTGATTAATAAATGCTCTGTTGAGTATAGAAGTGAGTGACCATGTTAATCCAGAGTTATGGGGAAGCTCAAGTGCTGTCAGTTTCATAATGCAATATTAGATAGACTTCTGCTTAACAGAGAACTGGTCTACACCATCCCTTGCTGAAAGAAGATGAATACAGGGCGATCTGCAAGAAGACACGACACCCTCTATTATATGAGTCAGAGGACTTTGGTATGTGGATACTAGGCAATAAACAAATGACAAATAACCTTCAATCCATAGACCCAGAGAGGTCCTGATGTAGAGGACTAGGGAGACACATGGATCTACCCGGGATGGGGGAAATAGAATAGATTTTACAGTTGGATGGGGGCAGGTAGAGATAGGAAAGAAAGAATAAATAAGGTGGGGGGTGGAGTGGGGAGCTAGGGTTGAGGGAAAGAATGAGGGGAGAGACAGCTAGGATTGAGGAGCATTTGAGGGATGATATGGAAACCTACTGCAGTGAAACTTCTTAAAATATATGAAAGTGATCTGATGAATCCCCTACTAATGGGGAACTCAGAGTCCCAAACAGTTATCTCTTGTTCCCAAAGGAATCTTCCAGTAACAGGATTAAATTGCATACAACTGATTTGTTGGCCAAGAACATCCCATAGAAATCCCCAAACAACCCAGGCTGTTGCTAAGACAATGGATTTTTCTCTACAAACTGACAGTGGGGCCCCATTTCAGAAGACAACACCCACACAACTCCTGGAACATGGAGAAGTTGAACTGGTTCCTGCATGGAGCCTTTGCCCCTCCATTCTAGTGTCTTTACTGCAGAAAGATACTCTGTAGACTGCCAAAGGAGAAGCGCAAACACCAACCTAGCTACAGAAATCTTTGGCCTACAGTCTGCCCTGCTGACAAAATACACTTGGGCAATGGTGGTACAAAGCTTGGAAGAGTAGCTAGCTACCATCTAATGTGACCTAAGTCCCATTCCATAAGACGGAACCCATACTGATACAGTTCGAGTGACCAAGAACCAGAGACTAGATAGCCCAGAGAACTAGAGTAAAACCAAGCACTACTTGACACACACACAAAAAAGTATCAGTACAATGACTCCTAAAGATTTTCTGCAAAACTCATAGATCAGTGCCTTATCCAGTCACCATTAGAGAGGCTTCCTCTCTCATCAACTGTGAACAGATGCAGCGACACACAGCCAGACATTATGGGGAGAGAGTCCTTGGAACACACCGCGTTAAGTGGGATGTCTCCATCAAAACTCTCCCCCTCAGAGCCCAGCGAACACTTTGGAATAGGAGGCAGGAAGAGTGTAAGAGCTGATGGAAGACACCAGAACAAGAAGGGGCCCTGAATCAATCAAGCAAGAGTCATGTACACTTTGAGCAAATGAAGCAGTAAGTACAGGGACCACATGGGTCTGCACCAGCACCTCTGTATATATGCTCTAGTTTTCAGCTTGGTGTCTTTATGGGACTCCTGTGTGTGTGTGTGTGTGTGTGTGTGTGTGTGTGTGTGTGTGTGTGTGTGTGTGTGTGTGTGAAGGAGTGGTTGTCTGATTCTTCTGCCTGCCCTTGGGGTTCTTTGCCTTCTGTCGGTTGCCTTGTCCAGCCTCGCTGTGATAGCTTTTGCTTTATCATATTATACTTTATTTTATCATGTTGGTTGTTGTCTCGTAGAAACAGTGAGTGACAGAAAGGGAGTGTATCCAGAGGAGAGAGGAGATAGGGAGGAACTGGAAGGAGTAGATGGAGGGGAAAGAGTAATTACAGTATATTGTATAAAAAAGAACCTCTTTTCAAAAACAGGGAAAAAATGGGTAAATTTTCCAAATAAAAGGTTTTAGATGATGTAGTGCAATTTATTTAGCTAGGTGTTAACTTCTCCCTCTGAACTGTGCCCCTATGTGCCTAAGATGCTACAATTCTTACATTACAGGACTTTTTGAACACCTATGATCCCAACGATTATTTTAGAAGTCACCCAGATGTCTGTCAGATATATTGGGCCAGAAGGCTGAAGATAATACTCCAACGCTATAGAGAGTGTTGGGTGTCTGTTCAGGCGCCAAATTGTCCCTATCATTTTTTCATTGTGGAAGCTGCTTACCTGCACTTCCTGTCCATTTAGATAATTAATTCTATTCCTTCTCAAGTCTCTGATGGGGTTGAAGACCAGATAGTTTAGTTTTATAATTAAGCTTAATTATTTTGGGGTTAATTTGTTTTTAGGTCTAGATATATCTTTTAAGTTGATAAAGAGGACATATGATAGATATTGATTTGCATTCAGAATTTTAGACTCACCAAGGTAAGAACGATGTTCTCTTCAAGGTTGCCAAATACAAATAGCCAAAACACTATGAATATAACATTTATATAATTCCTGATTGTTTCATGGTTCCTCTTGCTATAAGTAGTTTATTGTCTACAAGTGTAACATATATATATATATATTTAAAATTAAAATAAGTCACCCAGAATTTCAATTAAGAGAAATTTCAAAGAATATAGCCATTTTGAAACAAGTTAAATGAAACGCCCTCCATTGATATATGCTAAGTTTTTCCTATACTATAACCTCTTTTCTAAGTCATCAGTTTATATTAGGGTTTTCTGTTGTCAAAGCAACATGAAAAAGAGAAGGAAACAAGAGTATTTCCATGGGTAGGAGGTGGTTTTTAGCCCCTTTGATTGAGTCCATGGTTGCTTTAACATCCCATGTACTTTGTCTGACCCCATCTGTGTAGCAGAGAGCTGGCATAAGAATCCACATTATCCCAATTAGATTACACATGCCCTCCACGTGTTTTCTGAGTACCTACTCTGGGTATTTGATTTGATTTCTCACTCAACTACTATAATAGAGTCTGTGGAATCATAACACTACTTCAACAGTTCCCACTTAGCAGGTGTTTTCTAGGCATGAGAACTGTGCTGAGAACTCCACAGATGCTATAATACCCAGGAGTGAAAACTGTTATTTGAAACGGATCCTATCATTTTAATTTTATTTGTGAGAAAACTAAGACTCATGAAATTTAAATAATCTGTCTGGATCAGAAAGCCTATCAACAGTAGACTTGGAAACCTGATGCCACTCTCCCTGACTCCAAATCCTCCGTCTTTATTTCTTTGTTTTTACCAGAGTTTTTTTTTTTCTTTTTTGTTTTGTTTTTTTAACACTGGACTGCTGACTTGTTTGTGATTCATAAAATTCTCAGGTACATACCAGAAAATATCTAGATGGTGAAAGTGAGGGTTGTCTTATGTAACTTCTGTTTTAGTCTTTCTGTGTGTGTGTGTGTGCACGCGCGCGTGTGCAGGCACACGTGTGTGCACACATTAAAGTGTACATTAAACTATCCTCCAGACAGGTGATTTTGGAAGCCTCTCTATTGTGCTTTTTGAATTCCATATTAAACATTGAGGGTGAAGACTCTGCTTTGTTTACTATCATAACTCATGCACATAGTCAATGTTCAAAAATACTCCTTGCTGAATATGAATAGCATGGACATTTTGTAATTAATGATGGCTATGATGTAAAATCATCATTCCATTATGAGGTCTGTGGGCAGGGTCTGGTTCCATCTGAACAATGAGGCAGCAGAGTTGAAATATGTCTTTCCAGTCAGGAGGTGTGAGTGCAGCAGGAGTCTCAGACTATTCACCTTGGATTTCTTTTGGGGGTCAAAATGATCCAAGAAATCAAAGTTTCCCAGCTGGGCTATGGAACTAGGGAATCCACTGCCTGCCTTCTCACTTGGAGTCAAGTTGTAGCTGGGAAGTAAAAAGTCAACGTACGTCACGGGAGCTGACCATATGGGGATATAACATAAATATCTCCAAACAATAGCGAACCAGACAGGGCTTGACGGCACTTGGGGCTGAAGTCCTGGACTTCATTAAGTAGCCTCTATTTCTATCTTTTTTTTTCCCCTTTGCTAAGTTCACTGTTATTTTCCCGTCAGCCTCTGTCCTCCACTGGAAATTTCCAGCATGTCAATTCTACTCTAAGAGGCAAGGGGAGGGAAGGGAAGAAATCATGGTTCCTATTGTTTGTCAGTTTTCAAATTACTGTCAATTGTTTCTTTTTGTGTGTGTTTTTTTTAAGGAAGCTATTTTTTATTTGGAAGATGCACAAAAATATAAAGAAAACATTAAATATACTAGAATCTCCCCGTATCTAAGGGACACTGCTGTTGACATCCTGGCATTGTATTTTCTGGATGTATTTTTGGCTGCTTTGTGACAATACTTTGAATATAGTCACACTTGACATATAATTTCCACACACTCCACCCTTTAACTTTGCATTGTAGTTTCTTTTGACATTTGATAATTTAGTGTGTAATTTAAATTATACATACATATGTCACTGTATATGATCACGTCATATTGTCTCAATAAATGTGCTTTCACAATACACCATCATATAATTCTCTCAGGATTCTGGGCATTCTTACACTTTTCCTGATGGAGATCTAGAATTTTCTTCTCTTTTTAGAAGCCAACGATTTGCTTACCACCCTCGTTTTCAATTGATGACTAAGCCTGTGTTTCATCCAAAGTACTGAGACCATCACAAAAGATTCCAGAAGCTTCCCCCACCATATGTATACACCTGTACATTGGCTTCTACCTGCCAATTGCTTGCTTATAGACTACTCTGTGCACATATGTGTGTAATCAGTGTATGTGTCAATGTGCATAAGTGTGTGCAGGCGTGCTTGCCCTTGCAGGAGTATGAGGGAACCAGAAGTCAATGTTAGAATGTCTCTCTCCATTGCTCTTCACCTCTTGAGTGAATCTGGAGTTTGCCATTTTAGCTACAACGGCTGGCCAGCGAGTGCTTGGGCTCCACTTAATCCCTGTCCCAAGCACTAGGATTACAGGCACACATAGCCATGCCTGACTTTTATGTGGGTGTTTGGAGACCTGAACTCATATGCTTATGCTTTTGTAATAAACACTTTGCCCACTGAGCCGCCTCCCTCTTCTTGTTATTACAGAATTTTGATTTTATTTTTGACTCTTCTTTCCTTTGTGTGTTAAGATCACATCTTTTCTTGCCGATAGGAAGATAGCATTGTAGCAATTCTCCTCTGACTCTGTTGCATTATGAATTTTTAATTTCCCCGAACCATCTATTTCTTTCCTAATAAATAAACACGAGAAGGCAATTACTTGTGTTCTATGGGTATGGGAATGGAAGCTAAGTGAATTCTCATTTTAGCCTCACCCTTGCTTTATTGTTGTCTCCTTCTCTGACTATATTAGTTAGCCTTTCGTGCATAATAAGCATTTTTACAATCTAGAGGCGTGAAACAATGTAACAATATTAGTTTATGTAGATCATGATTCAACTTAATTGACTAGACACACCTTCTAGGTCAGCTCAGCTCTTTGGTTTTAGGCTCATTCACAGACTCACTGTTAACAGACATAGAAGCTAATGCCTGGGTGACACAGGATAACCCCAGTGATAGGCCTATCTCCTAGGGAGCCTGGTGGTCAAGGGAACCTTGATTCTTTTGTTTGTTTGGTTTGCTGAGGTTTTTTCTTGTTTGTTTGTTTTTGTTTTTTGAAACAGGGTGTCTCTGTGTTGCCTTGTCTGTGCTGGACTCACTTGGCAGACCAGACTGGCCTCAAACGCACAGTGATCCACTTGCCTCTGACTCCCTGGGTGCTGGGATTAAAGATATGTGCCACTATGCTCTGCTGGGAACATAGATTCTTGTTCTGAAGCCTCTTGATTTTTCTTTTTTCTTTTTTCTTTTTTTCTTTTTTTCTTTCTTTCTTTCTTTCTTCTTTTTTTTTTTTTTTTTTTTTTTGTGGGCTGGGCTTTTTATGCCTCTGTTCATTCACACTATAAATGCTCCCTTGACCAAAATAAGCTTTGCTACAAAATAAAAGACAGCAGTAAGACAGGTAGAAGAGGAAGAGATTCCAACAACTGTTAGGCTTCCTGAACTTTAGCTGTAGAAACACCTCACTCTATTAGCTTTACTCATAGATGTTATAAAAGTAGTTTTAAAGATAGTATCTCCCAAGGTAGCTACAAACTTACCAGCCTCAAATCGACAACCCTTTGCCTCAGCCTCCTAAGTACCAGGATTACAGCTCTGTGCCACTATGCCCAGATACAGTATTTTAATATATGCTAGTTATTTTGCATATTAACTTTTGGCCTATAGGAAGTGTATGATCAAACCAAAGGCAGCAATTAGACATATATGATTAAACCTAGCAGAAAACAGGTGAGCTGCCTATGGATGCTGTCACCTGTTGTTGTCAACCAAAGAGATTATCTGTGATAGTGTCACAATACCCTCTGAGCTGGGAATGGATGGCCCCCAGACATGGGTAGTGGTTGGTTTCCAGGACAAAGAGTAGGTATTGATAACAGAATTTTTGCAGTAAAGGCAACTGTTCTCATGAAGCACCAGCAACGTAAGAGCACTCAGCAGATTTCAGTTCTTCCGATTAGCTTCTTGTCAAGGCCTGTGTACAGAAAGTTCTCCATTCTCTTAGACAGCCAATCCCACAGAGCCTTAATGAGGTTAAAGCCTTAGATGAGGATAAGGGTGAAACGAAACACAAGAGAGTATTGGTTAATGTCAACAACCCTATTTCATAAAAATAGGGAAAAATAAAGGAAAAGTCCGGAGCTACACACAGCTATGGAGATGAGGATGGGAGGGGAGATGACAAAACCTTTGTTATAGTGTTGTGTTTAGAGTCTAGAACTGGTGCCCAGCATATAACACTTGAACCTGAAGGCAAATGGTGGCACGGTCTGAACCATGTGTTCAAACAGAGTAAGCGCAGTGGGGGCAGGGGAAGGGATACCGGATATGAAGACAAAAGGGATTGGAGACCACTGCTTGTCAACCTTCAAGTAGAGCAGAGGACTGGAGAAAACTTGGCCAGCACTTGCTTAGTTAATCTAGCATTGTCATCTCTCCATAATATGTATCTGACAGGCCAGGGCCCTTCTTATCACCATGAGAAATTCACCCAAATTCTGAAGTGAGATTGACCCAATAATGCAGTGAAAAGTGCTTAGATGGGCGGAAGTCTCATTTTGGTTCTATAACTTACTATTTGTATGAACTTGGGTATTGCATTATACTTCTTTGTGCTTAGTCTCCTGTTTTAAACATTAGACATACAAATACACATTTTGACAGATAATTGTTAGGATTAAATTGGATGCATTTGTTTGTGTGCCTGTGTTTGTCTGTCTGTGTTCCTGTGTTCCTATGTGTACAGGTGTGTGTGCCTGTATGTATCTGTCTGTCTGTCTGTCTGTCTGTCTGTCTGTCTGTCTCTCTCTCTCTCTCTCTCTCTCTCTCTGTGTGTGTGTGTGTGTGTGTGTGTGTGTGTGTGTGTGTGAGAGAGAGAGAGAGAGAGAGAGAGAGAGAGAGAGAGAGAGAGAGAGAGAAAGAGAGAGAGAGAGAGAGAGACTGTACCTGTGCATGTGATTGTGTGAGTATGTACAGTGTGTGCCTGTGTGTACTTGTATGCTTCTGTGTGTGTATCTAAGTTGTGTGTGTGGGGTCTGTGGGGGGGATCTGTGTGTGTGTACCAGTAGTGACACTGACAGATCACATGGCCCCACTTGCTACCTGTTAGCCTATTTCCTAACAGTTAAGCTACTAGTATCATATAACCTCAGTTGCATTTTCTGTAAAATAAGGCCACTGCCAATTTGCAAGGTTGCAAAGGTTCCCTAAATCCTTTTCAATTATCTATAAATATTATAATTAGGGTATGCAGCACATCTTTCTACTATGCCCTTGAGAAGCTTGGAAATTGGTTATTAATGAACATGGACTTTCCCTTAGATCGTGGTAATAATTCTACTGGAGTATAGTTGGAGCTTTGAACTGGGGTGAGGAAGGGGAGATGTGTACAGCTGGAATGTATTCCTCATGCATGGTACCTGCCCCCTGTGAATCCGCTAGTGAATTTCGCACAGATGTCTCTTTGTTTCCAAGCGGGAAACTAATTGCCTTTCTGGTTTCAGTCTAGGTTTTCCCACATTGCTCTGCAAATAACAGGAGACATTTCTCAAACTTTGCAAAGCTTCTCACCAATGGTGTCTCTAACCAGATGCCTCTCAAGCAACCCACATCACAAGAGGGAACGTCATCTTTTAAGCTGAAAAATTACCTCTGATCAGTTATCTTATCATTATCATTTGCCAATTATTTATATGCACACACACCTTACTGTGTGTGTGTGTGTGTGTGTGTGTGTGTGCGCGCACACACACACGCGCAGAAATGTTTTGGAGCTTCATGCTAAACTGCTAAATTCAGAACTTTTCTTTTCTTTCTTTCTTATTGTTTGTTTGCAACTGCGGAATCCCAGGATGATGAAATATGCCAAATCCAGAACCCAGGATTCAGAAATGCTCTTCCCAGAGGACCCGAGGAGAGTACCTCACCGGCGGCAACTACTCACGAAACTCAGCTTCCTCAGTGCCCTTAGCGACTGTTTCCCTAGCAACCATCAGGAGCCTGGAGTATCCTTGAAATTCCTGCACAGTTGCTACAGAAACCCCAAGGCTTTCCTAATTAGAGCCAGGTGGAGCTTTAACTGGTCAGGATAGGCTGGCTTGCTTCCTTTGGGAAAACCCCATTGTAAGCCTGACCATAGCATTCCTGATCCATTCATAGTTAGCCTCCTACCCTTGTGAATTTACGTACACTTGATTTGCCTCATTCTGTGGATGAACAGCATTGGGCCTTAAGGCATTAGCTAAGTTTTCAAAATCCTTAGCGTAACACTGAGTCTCATAGCCAGAGAAAATGTAGCTACACAGATGTTCTGGGACAGGCCTTGTTTCAAATACTCAGTCCTTTGTTTTCATGAGTATGGATATATTTGACAGTTTATTGTGTGACCTGATTTTCATTTGTTATTAGGGTGACAGTAATGTGGAGATTTTCAGAAAGCTACTTGGCTAGTAAAGGAGATGAAATTTGAACAGAAAGTATATGTGAGCCATAGCCAGAGGCAAAAACATACTCTTTTTTTTTTTTTTCTTTTTTTTCTTTAAGCCAACAACCTCTGTACTAGAAACCCTTGTTTCAATACAATAGAACCTTAGCTTTCATGACTGACAGTGCAGGCCTGGTCAATCAAATCCCTCCCTCCCCACACCACACTTTCTCATTTTTAAATGCATTATCCCCCTTTTTTTCTTTTGTCCCACCTATAAGATTACAATCTTTGACACACGACGTAGAAATTTTGCCCCTTAATTTCCAAAAGGCACAACTAAGGTTTGGATGGTGTTGCTCCATGGCATCCCATCCACACTGTTGGACTGGCCTGTACCCTTTCCACACTTGTTCAATCTCCTTTCCCATTTTCTTCAACGACTATTTCTAATCTTCATGTTCCTCTTCTGGCTCCCTGCCCATCATCATTTGCTGTGCTCTCTCAGTAGCAGAGATATCGCACAGCTTCAGGCAGAGGCATGAAGCCATCTGCAGTGAACACCTTTGACATGTAAGGAGCAACTTGATAGTTTAATACCAACGTCAACTTACTCCAGCACTTTTGTCCTGCACCTTAAGGAGGTCCCAGTTTCACAAACTGCCCCTCCATTCCACATGGAGATCTGTCACATTCACTCTGTTTTATATGTTCAACTTGACTTTTGATACAAGATCTAGAACTTCAAACTGCTAATAGGGTCATCAAGGAAAACAGCAAAAGAAAACAAAAAGTGAGGAAATAAAACAGAACATCTTAAGTGTTCTCTCTCACTCACTTTTCCTTGTCAAGTATGACGAAGTAATAGCACGTTTATTCATCAATGTACATATTCAATACATACTTTATATTGTTTTAGGCTTTGTGCTACATGGGTAAATAGAGCAAATGAAAATTTTCATGCATTATAAAAGTGAATTACTTCCATATTACTAAATAAACAAATAATATAGTGTGTTATAGATGATCAGGGCTATGATGAAAAATAAAGCAGGGATATTATCTTAACAGTAAAAGTTTAAAGAAGAAAAAAACTACAATTAGAACAGCACAGGAACATCAGATGCACAATTGTATAAAACCTCTACAGAGAATTTCATGTAATATTATTGATATACATAAATAAGTAATGGGACACACTCAGCTCATCTGTTAGAATGTCTATGAAATTATAAAAAGGCTATTTCTCTTCAATTTTCTACCTCTAGTGTGTTAAATTCCAACTTAAAATGGGAAAGCCCACAAATAGCTAAGAAAATTATGAATAGCAACGTTTGAGGACATCAAGTAATAAGACTATATGATATTACGTAATGATAAATGGACGAAATAAAAAAGAAAGTAAAGATATATATCAATTCACATATGGCCACTTGATATATAAGAAATATGATATAGAAGAGCAGGAGAAATTTGAGCGCCTCAATCTTTTTTGTGGGGGGCAAGGTCATTTTTTTTTTCATACACACATGTAAATAAAGACATGTGTTATCACACACAACAATGTGACTCCAGGGAATCTGAGGTCCACATGTTTGCACAACCAAGACCCTACCCATTGATAAATCTCCCCAGTTAGCTTCTTAAAACTGTAAGTATTTGATTAATAAAATAATTGTTACTAACAACAGCGAGTATATTTTTAATTTTTACATTGTGTGTGTAGATCACACTCACTCATTCCACAGAACATATGTAGAGATGCTGGAGAAGCATGTGGTTCTTTGTTACTTTTGCGTTCTAGGGACTGAACTCAGTTTGCAAGCACATTTACATAATAAGACATCTCACTGGCACAAAGAAAATAGTATAAAATTACAGTATATTAAAGTTACAAAATCTATCAATTTAAAAATAATAGAATAATTTGTATATTAGCATAAAATTAAATATTTTTAAAATCACAAGATAGTAAGATGCAAGAAAGTGCTTATATTTACACTGTACAAAAATTGCCTTTAATGTGAAAAAGAAAATCAGACATTATAAACTTTTAATTTGAGCTTTGAGACTATAACGCAATTACAAGATTACTCTCCTTTTGTTCCTTCCTCAAAGCCTTGCCATATAACCCTCCCCATTCTCCCTCAAATCTGTGGCCTCTATATGTACATACAGGTATATTCCTAAATACAACCTGTCTGGTCTGTATAATGTTATCTTGGAGGTCACCTCTCCCACCCCTAGCTTTCTCAGTTGTTTATAGTTCTTTGTATAGAGTTGAGGCCTGATGGACTTTTCCCTGTCTAGTTTGGAATGTTCACTGGTGTCATCTTTGTTCAGGTCGCATTTGAATAGTCATGCTGATGAGACTTTATGGACATAGCTTCTGATGCTACTAGAAGACACAGTCTACTGCATCAAATCGGTAAACTCCTGATCTTCTGGCTCTTACAGTCTTTCCATCCCTCCTCCTCCTTCTCTTCCTCCTCCTCCTCCTCCTCCTTCTTCTTCCTCTCCTTTTAAATGTATTTATTTATTATATATACAATGTTCAGCCTGCATGTACACCTGCAGGCCAGAAGAGGGCACCAGATGTCATCATAGATGGTTGTGAGCCATCATGTGGTTGCTGGGAATTGAACTCAGGACCTCTGGATGAATAGTCGGTACTCTTAACCTCTGAGCCATCTCTCCAGCTCTCCACCCCCTCCTCTGCTATGTTCCCTGACTGAGCCTTGGGTGTGAGGGTGTCCCTTGAAAGTTGGCTCCACAGCTCTGTACTTTAATTGAGTACGGTATTCTAAGCAGTTTCCATCTGTTGCCAAGAGAAGTTTAATTTAAGAGGAGTGAAAACTACAGTAATCTATGGCTATAAGAGCAAGTTTTCATAAACTATTATTACAGATTGTGCTGGTTTAGAAAATTGGCAGTTGTAGATTCACTTCCAGTAACCATGCCTTGACTAGGACTCATTAGTTAGCTAGGTTTCCAGTACCAGGTAGTTTTAAGTCCAAATGAAGAGCTGTTGGTTACCACAAAAATGTATGTGCCACTGCTGCAGTTTTAAATGGTCAAAAAAATAGAACAGTTCTTCATAAAATTAGATATCCTGATAACTCACCCAAGTAAAAAAACTCCTACTATAATAAGATAGTAACTTAAAAAATATTTAATGAGATAATTTAGCACTTGGGAGGCAGAGGCAGGCAGATCACTATGAGTTCAAGGCCAGCCTGGTCTACAATGCAAGTCCAGGACAGCCAAGGCTACACAGAGAAACTCTGTCTTGAAAAACAAAAACAAACAAAACAAAACAAAACAAGTCAGTTCTTCATGGGATGCCTGGCCTGTGTGTTAGACACGAGTCTCTATTACTTACTCCTCAGCCATTTGTCAGTGTTCTAACATGTTGTGAAACCTATTAAACACTTGTCAGGGTTTTCCTGACTATATATCTCTGCTCTATCTGATTCTTTTAGCAGAATGTTCATTTAAAAATGATCAGTGGGGCTATTCCTTAGAGTTTCCAACTTATTATTAAGACATTCTTATTTCAAATTTTTATAGTCCTCACCTCTATTTCCTCTTGAGTTATGGCTCCTTAACAGTGTACCTTAGACTGGGAATATGGCCCAATAAGTAAAGCACGTGTCTCCCAAGCCTGAGTAACACACACACACACACACACACACACACACACACACACACACACACACAACAGTATCTCAAAACAATAACAATAGTTCTACTTTTTCTTGCGATTCTGGAGTAGATCAGAGATGTTTAGGAATAGCTTTTCCTTCATTTCTTCTATGGTTGCAGCAAGGTGGCAATAGGGCGAGAGGGATAGAAAAATGGGATCATGTTACAGTTATTTTTATAAAACTGTGTTTGTTTCTCTTAGTTTATTCTTTTTTATTGTTTTTAATTAATTTATTCATATTACATCTCAATTGTTAGCCCATCCCTTGTATTCTCCCATTCCTCCCTCCTTCCCGCTTCCCCCCTACTCCCCTCCTCTATGTCTGTGACTGAGGGGGATCTCCCCCCCCCATATATACTCATTGGGTATCAAGTCTCTTCTTGGTGACCTGTTATCCTTCTTCTGAGTGCCATCAGGCATCCCCATCAAGGGGACGTGGTCAAAAATGGGGCCCCAGATGGAATACTATTCAGCTATTAAAAACAAGGAATTCCCGAAATTTGTGGACAAATGGATTGAACTAGAAATTATCATAATGAGTAAGTTTACCCAGAAGCAAAAAGAGACAAATGGTATATACTCACTTATATCAAGACATTAGCCCAAGGGGTATGTCCCATGAAAGACTTTACTTACCAGGAAAGTGGGTCAGAGGGAAGGACATCCTATTGGGACTTTAGGTGAGAGAAGCATGGGAGAATGGGGAAATAGAAGGATCCAGAGGGTCCTGGAAACCTACATGTAGTCTTAGGGCCTTCCTGTGTACCCCTTGTATGTCCTCTTTATATTTAGTCACAGTAGAGTAACATCAGGACCACCAGATATATACTATGTTATCTCTTGAATTAAAAAGGAATCCTGGGCTGAAGATATGGCTCCATGTCTCAGAGCACTTGCTGCTCTCCCAGAGCATCCAGGTTTGGTTCACAACACCAACGTGAAAACTCACAACCTCCCAAACTCTAGTTCAGAGGGTCCATTGCCTTCCCCTGACCTGAAAGACCACCAAACAAGTGTGCAGTATACTTGAATGCATGCAGGCAAAAAAATAATATTCTGAAAAGAAGCATCTGGAGACAACTTGTTCTCTTACTATGTATCCTCTTTTATTTTATTTTATTAACTTATTCTTGTTACATCTCAGTGGTTATCCCATCCCTTGTATCTTCCCATTCCTCCCTCCCTCTCATTTCCCCTTACTCCCCTCCCCTATGACTGTGACTGAGGGGGACTTGCTCCCCCTTTATATGCTTATAGGGTATCAAGTCTCTTCTTGGTAGCCTGCTATCCTTCCTCTGAGTGCCACCAGGTCTCCATTTCTGCTGTAGTTGGCTGATTTCAGGAGACTGGAAAGAGCATTGACATCACATTGTCAGAAATGCATGTGAGATACAAAGTATACTGCAATAATTTTTGGACAACACACAAACAGACAGACACACACACGTAACACACACACACACACACACACACACACACACACCACATACACTCACTTACACTCCACTACCACCAACACAAACACCTACATCAAATAAATTTCCACACCAGGAAAGCTGAATGTGGAATATCTAGACAATCATTTAAAGGGAATGTGGTGAACTGAGCTTGGGAGATTAGAGTTTGTTTGCCCATCACCCTCCTTACTACTCCTCCAAGCCCAATCATGAATATCATGACATATTTGATAAGCTTCCTTAAATGACAAGATGAATGCTATATATTCACAGTCACAGAGAACTGGACTGGAATGATGTCCATATACCTTGAAAGAATTAATAAAGGAGTATGGTGAACAATTTGACACAGATTGATTCAATGTAATACATTTAGTGGACAAGATCACAAATGGGTGAATAAATAGATTGGTGTGTAAAAACAGACAAATCTCCCATCTGGGAAGATTCTATGTAATGGACATAGATGTAACTGCTTCAAGGAGGTACAGATTTCTCTCCACTGTGAATGTGGAATAAAACAGCAAAAGTAAAAAGAATACACTGTGGAGAAAGCTGGAAAATGCCACCTCTGTCATGAGATCAAGTCTAACATTCACTGTTAAAAACCCACGTTCACAGCATGTACTCCAAGTATGTACTTTCTGTAATATGCCAAGAATGGAACTCTAACGCTGTGCTCATCTTTATAAAACTTGTCTATTCCTAAAGAACTCATCAGGAAAATCCCAACTGGGGGAAAGTTTACAAAAATACTCATGGGATACTCTTTGAAATTGTCAAGATCAAGACTAAGGAAAGGCCCAGAAACTAACAAGGCCTGGAGAAGTTTTAAGAGATACAATTCAATAATATGTGGTACACAGGATAGGGTTTCGGGGAGGAGAGAAGCACAATGAGCAAAGTTAAAACTACATGAATAAATTATGGATTTTAATTTAAAGTTGTATACTGTTCTGGCTCTGTACTTGTGAAAAATACAAATCAAAATCATAATGAGATATGACAGCATAGCTATTAGAATGTTTCTTATCAAAATATGAGAGCCAGAAAGCATTGGTTAAAATGTGAGAAAATTAGGATCCAATGTATTGTTCTATAAATAAATGTAAATTAATATTGGAATTAATTATGGAAAATAATGCATAGGTTACTCTAAAGGACCCAAGCAGAATTATGCTATAATATAAAACTCCAACTACTTGGAATATTTTCAAGGGAAGCGGAATCATTGTGTTGAAAAGCTATCTATAATTTCAAAAGTGCAGAATCAACTGAACTGACCACTAGTCAAAGAATGGATAAAGAAATGTAGCATATATGCATAATGGGTTACTAATCACCTTACAAAAAAGAAATCATCATTGTGGATAAAATATGAGATTTTAAATAAAATTTAATAAGCTGTTTACAGGAAGACAAGCATACACTCAAATTTATATATAGTATCTAATATTGACAAACTTGAAGGAGCAGACTAATGGTTACTATCCAGTCTGGTAGGCCTGCTCACTCCTATCCCATAGATGTGCAGTCCTCCTTCAGGATGCCCCTCCCTGTTGCTCCCAGCTAGGTCAGTTCCTTCTCACCTCACTGCCCTAGGAATCCCTTTGCCTTTACCATCAGCTAGGCTTACTCATTCCCACCCTATAAGGCCAACTGGCTTCTCTAAGAGTTCTCTACACTACGCCACTATCTAGATCCACTCTAGTGGTCCACTCAGCTCTTTAGGGACTCTCCCATAACTCCAACCAGGGATTCTCCTTCATATCTAATAGGCTGGTCCCTAAGACCACAATAAAGGAATAGAGAATCTTTTCAACCTAATCATAAAAGAAAATTTCCCAAACCTAGAGAAAATTATGCACATACAAGAAAATTGCAGAAAAACAAATTGATAGTGGCAGAAAAGAAACTCCTAACAATTAATATAGTTAAAATATTTAAATACAGAATGATTAAAATGTATTGAAAGCTGCAAGTAAGGTAAAGTCATTATAAAGGCAAGCTCATAGAAGTAGCTAATTATTTGACAGAAAATGTTAAAGGCCATACTTAGAAAGATGTATTCTAAGTTCAGAAAAGCTACAATTGTCAACCCAGACCATTATACTCAATAAACTATCTATTAAAATTAAAGGACAGGGGAAATATTTTAAGAATAAACACAGTTTCCTGGTAAGTGAAGGCTTTCGTGGGACATGCCCCTTGGGCTAGTATGCAGATATAAGTGAGTCTATACCATTTGATTCTTTCTGCTTCTGGGTTAACTCACTCATTATGATCATTTCTAGCTCAATCCATTTATCCACAAATTTCGGGAATTCCTTGTTTTTAATAGCTGAGTAGTATTCCATAGTGTATATGTACCACAGTTTCTTTATCCACTCTTCTACTGAGGGACACTTAGGCTGTTTCCATGTTCTGGCTATTATGAATAAGGCTGCTATGAACATGGTTGAGCAAATTTTCTTGTTGTGTGCTGGAGCATCTTCTGGGTATATTCCAAGGAGTGGAATAGCTGGGTCTTGAGGAAGCCCTATTCCCATTTTTCTGAGATAGCACCAGATAGATTTCCAAAGTGGCTGTACTAGTTTGCATTCCCACCAGCAATGAAGGAGTGTTCCTCTCTCCCCACATCCTCGCCAGCATGTGGTGTCGCTTGAATTTTTGATCTTAGCCATTCTGATGGGTGTAAGATGGAATCTCAGAGTTGTTTTGATTTGCATTTGAGAGACGCATGGGAGAACAGCAAAATAAAAGGATCCAGAGGGTCCTAGAAATCTACAAGTAGAACAATATGATAGGCAGATTTGGGTCCAGGGGTCCCGCTCAAACTAAGGCACCAGCCAAGGACAATACAGGAGGTAAACTTTTAAACCCCTTCCCAGATCTAGCCAATGGTCAGAATATTCTCCACAGTTGAGTCGAGAGTGTGATACGACTTTCTCACTACTCTGGTGCCTCACATTTGACCATGTCCCCTGGAGGGGGAGACCTGGTGCACTCAGAGGAAGGACAGCAAGTAGCCAGAAGAGACTTGATACCCTATGAGAATATATAGGGGGACGTAATCCCCCTCAGGAACAGTCATAGGGGAGGGGATTAATGGGAAAATGGGGGGGGAGGAATGGGAGGATACAAGGGATGGGATAAACATTGAGATGTAACAAGAATAAATTAATAAAAAAAAAGAATTAAGAAAAAAAAGAATAAACACAGATTAAAGAAATTTATGACCTCTAAATAAGCTCTATAGAAGACATCAGAAGGACTATTTCAGTCAGGATAGAAAGAGAAACACCCTCAACAAAACACAGGAAATAAATAGACAATGACAGAACAGTTAATTAAAATAAGTCTAAAAATCCCACAACATCAACAGCATTAAAAGAATGACTACACAGTTCTCAATTAAAACTCTTAATATTAGTGGTGTCAATCTCCCAATTAAAAGAACCAGACTTACAGACTGAATTAGGAGACAGGATCTACGTTTTTTTCTGCCTACAAGAAACACATCTCACCACCAATGGCAGTTATCACTTTGGGATAAAAAGATAGGCAAAAGTATTCCAAGCAAATTGAACCAGGAAATAAGCAGGTATAGTTATCTCATACCCAACAAAATAGATGTCAAATCAAAACTAGTCTGAGGAAGGTCATTTTAAACCCATCAAATAAACAATCTACCAAGAAGATATAAACATATGCTTTCATAAAACACTAGTGGATGTAAAACCATAGATTAACCCTAAAGCAGTGATCATGAGCCACTACAGTCTTCCAGACAAAAACTAAACAGAATTATTGGAGTTAAAAGATAGCACAAGTCAGATATATCTAAGAGGCATCTAAAGAATATTCTACCCAAACACTAAAAAATGTAAATTACTTTTAGACACATGACAATTTCTTTCCAAATCAATCAGACAATAGGACACAAAAGCAAGTATCAACAAGTATATGAATACTGAAATAACGTTAAGCTTTCTACCAGGCCTATCAGACCATAATGGAATAAAGCTAGGTTGAAACATCAGGAAGTATACAAACGCACAGAGACTAAATATCAGACTACTGAATGAAAACTGGTTCAAAAAAGAAATCAAGAAGAAAAATTAAAATTTCCTAGAACTTAATAAAAATAAAAATATACCACATGAAATCTAAAGGACACAATGAAGTAGGGTATAAATGAGAAAGTTTATAACATTATCTACCTTTAAAAATTAAGAAATGTTAAGTTAGTAAAATAATTATAGTCCAAAGGCCTTTGAAAGTCAAGAATAAGCGAAAACATAAAGGGGGTATGGAAGAGATAATCAACATTAGTGCTAAAATTAATGATATAGAAATCTCAAAATTTAAAAAAAAAAAAAAAAAAAAAGAAATCTCAAAATTAACACGGAAGCAAAAAAGGACTCCAAGTAGTGAAAGAAATTCTGAATACTAAAATTGGCCATCCTACCAAAAGCAATCCAGAGCCAATGAGATCCTAATCAAAATTTCAATGAAATCCTTAAAAGAAATTGGGAGGGGGAATCTCAAAATAGAGGTGCAAAAGTACTCCAGATAGTGAAGAAATTCTGAACTCTAAAAATACTATTAGAGGTATCACCATTCCTGATTTTAAGTTATACTACAGAGCTATAGTAGCACTGGGATATAAGTAGACATACTGATCACTGCAACAGACTTGAGGCCCCAGATATAAAACTCTACAGCTACAGACCCCTGAGTTTGGAAAAGAGGTAAAAAATACACATTAAAGAAAGGATACCACTTTCAACGGTGCATGTTCAACATGGTAGCTACATGTAGAAAAATGAAATATATACTTATCTCTCATGCTGCGCAAAATTCAACACTGAGTGGATCAGGAACAGCGACATAAGACCAGAAACCTTTAATTTGATATAGGAGAAATTAAGCGATAGTCTTCAAGTTGTGGGCACAGAGAAGGATTTTCTGAGCAGGACTCCAATGGTCTAAACATTAAGATCATTAGTGGATAGACGGGGCTTTTTGAAACTCAAAGGCTTCTTACAGCAAAGGACACCATGATGCAAGAAAAAGAGGAAGCATAGAAAATGGGGAAAAAAAAGTCTTTACCAGCTGTAAATCTTAATAGCTTTGTGTATTGATAACACACAAAAAGCCCCAAAAGCTAAACATCAAGAAAACAATGCAAATAAAATTAGAGGCATAGAGCTAACCAGAGGGTTCCCAAAAGAAGAAATGCTAATGGCTAAAAAAAAAAAAAAAAAAAAATTTTTTTTCAAAATGTTCTACATCCTTAGCCAGGAGGGATATGCAAATTAAAACTACTTTGAGATTTCGTCTTTCACCAAGTCAGAATGGCCAAGATTTTTAAAATGACAACATGCACTTACATTGATACAGAGAAAATAAACACTCATTGTTGGTAAGAATACAAATTAATGCTGTGACTACAGAATATAAATCTCCTGGATGGCCATCAACTGATGACTGGAGAAGAAAATTGTGCATATACACAAGAGGATATCATTCAGCTTTAAAGAAAAATGAAATCATGAAGTTCACAGGTACTCAGCTATTAAAAACAAGGAAATCTTGAAATTTGCAGGTAAATGGATGGAATTAGAAACAATCATCCTGAGCGAGGTAAGCCAGATTTAGAAAGAGAGGCATAGTATATACTCACTTAAAAGTGGGTATTAACAAAATAATACAGGATAACCACACTACAATTCACAGACATAAAGAAACTAAATAGGAAGAAGGAAGCTAGGGAGAATGTTTAATTCTCATTCAGAAGGACAAACAGAATACACACCGGAATCAGTTGAAGAGAAAGAACAGGATGAGAGCCTACCATAGAGGTACTCTGAAAGACCCCAAGACCCCAGCAGCAGGGGATCCAAGCAGATGCTGGAAGTCACAGCCAAACTTCAGGATGGAGCACAAGGAGTCTTATGGAAGAGTTGGGGACCTGGAGAAGTTGGAGACCAATGGAGCCAACAAATTTGGAAGGAGTAGAGATTGCTGCAGAGACTGATGTGCCAACCAAGGACCATGCATGGTGAAGACCTAGACCCTCTCTCTGCTCAGATCTAGCAGATAGGCAGCACAGTATCCTTGTAGGTCCCGTAAAATCGGGAGTAGGGACGACTTCTGACATGAACTCTGGTCCCCACAGGTTGATCACTTCCCTTGGCAGGATGGCCTTACCAGGCCACAGAGGAAGATGATACAAGCAGTCTTGATGAGATTTGATAGACTTAGGTCAGGTGTTAGGAGAGAAAGGTTCTCTTTTCTGAGGACTAAGAGAGAGAAGTGGGAGTGTACAGAAAGGAGGGTGGGACTAGGAGGTGATGAGGGAGGGCTCTTCAATTGGGATGCAAAGTGAACAAATTTTAAAAAAAATTTTAAATTCACCAGTAAATAGAAAGTGTGGGTAGTAGTCATTCTAATGCAAACCCATAAGGACAAATGTTACATATTCTCCTTCCCACATGGATGCTACTTTTGAATTATAGCTATGTATGTTTAAATTAAAGTACACATAGAAGTTATGAAACTAATAAGTTGGTAAGGGCAGTGAATTTCAAAGGAAGAGGTCTAGAATGCAGGTAGTATAAATACGTAAAGTGGAATGATTATACATGAAGGATTAAATGGGGTGGGTAGAAAAGTGACACAGCAGGAGAAGTGAGTATGTGAAAGGATAATGAGCCTTTGAAAATGCCATATAGAATCTATTACTGTAGAAACTTTCTAATATATATAAAATCTCTTACTATATTGATATGGCTGAAGATAATGTCTTTCCCACATATCTCTTTTTAAATTGTTGATCAGTGGGGATTCATAGACCCCCTCCTGCAAACACTACAAGCTATGGTCATTGTTCTTGGTTTCCACTAAGAACCTGATAGTAAGACCTTATTTTTCAAGATACCACACACTTGAGTTCTAGGGCATGGACAAATAAAGCTGGTTCTAACTTGAAAGCATCTTTATCCCTACTGGTTAGCTTTCATAGTTCTGGAATGTTCTATGTTTGCTAGCAGATGAGAAAAGTAATGAATTATTTGTGAGAGCAGTGAACTACAGTAATTACATGCTTGAGGAGATACTACCCTGTTGTGATATTGGCACAGATGTTACAGAAATAATCAGCCACCTTCCGGTTGAATTTAAAGCCCGCTCCTCAAGATGGAAGTAGTGCCTCATAACATTAACTAGCACCCCCGCCTCCAAAAATCTGTGGTTTGTTAGGTCATAGGCCCTCAAGGAGAACCTAATGATAAATAGATATTGTAATGAACTACCTCCTAAGTTTTTAATTTTAAAGACACAGATTAGTACATATCTTAACCCATATCAGAGAAGCTTCTTTTTTTATGGTATATGGTGATTAATATAGAGACCCACAACTTTCAACATGCAGAAAATAAAAGGTTGCAGGGTGTTTGTTTAGCTGTAAATAAAACATCAATATCATACCCCTGCCTCCTAGGCTCATGAGTCATTGTGTAAAAAGAAGTAGAAATATTATAAAAGCAAGAGGCAGTGGGGTCTACAGAAAAAGTATTTACTGAAAATGGTAAGGCCATTTAATGTGAACTCTCTATGCTTATAAAAGCATTGTAAAACCGACACAAGATAAGTATATCCAAACTTCCAGAATGAACAGAGGAGAGAGCCATGAAGTCACATCCACGCTGAGGTGCTGGCAGTTGGTTACTGTTGAGTCAGGAAAAGTTAGTTTTCTTCAGGAATGTGTTCCCTAAGAAGACAGCCATGTTCCAGGAGATTCTACATTATGAACATGCAGGCAGAACTACGTGGGTTTAAAATCAGATCACATGAAATTAGAAAGGAAAAGGGGTAGGAGGAGGCTGGAGAGGATCAGAAAGGGAAAGGACGGAGACGGATTTGATCAAAACACCTTATATGCACATATGAAAATCTCAAGCAACTACAAAAGGAAAATAAAATTTCTTACCTTTTTTGGAACATTAAAAGTTTTGAATACTACTCAGCTATTAAAAACAAGGAATTCCTGCAATTTGTGGATAAATGGATTGAGCTAGAAATGATCATAATGAGTGAGTTAACCCAGAAGCAGAAAGAATCAAATGGTATATACTCACTTATATCTGCATACTAGCCCAAGGGGCGTGTCCCACGAAAGCCTTCACTTACCAGGAAACTGGGACAGAGGGGAGGGCATCCTATTGGGACTCTAAATGAGAGACGCATGGGAGAATAGCAAAATAAAAGGATCCAGAGGGTCCTAGAAATCTACAAGTAGAACAATATGATAGGCAGATTTGGGCCCAGGGGTCCTGTTCAAACTAAGGCACCAGCCAAGGACAATACAGGAGGTAAACTTTAAACCCCTTCCCAGATCTAGCCAATGGTCAGAATATTCTCCACAGTTGAGTGGAGAGTGGGATACGACTTTCTCACGTACTCTGGTGCCTCACATTTGACCATGTCCCCTGGAGGGGGAGACCTGGTGGCACTCAGAGGAAGGACAGCAGTAACATATCCTATTGTGAACTTTTCTGCAGGGTCTTTTAATATTTCATTTTTGGGTTTGGTATGTGTGCAGGAACAACGTTTTATAAAAATGCTCCGATAGGAAACAAACATGTATGTTACAGGTTAAAAAAAAAAAAGAATGGTGTTTACCATGAGACTGAGCACAGGGAGAGGCTTCTCAAAAGGTACAGATTTTCAGACTTAGGTTCAGAAAATTCTGGAAAGCCATTGTTCATTGTACAGCTTGATTAACGATACAATTTCCCTGCATGTTAAGCTCCATGTAAAGGTGATTTAATAGTCCACTACATGTACAATTGCAGTTCTAGGTATTTAGAATAAAAGTACCCATCTGTAATTATTGATCGGAGACAGATTTTTAAATGTATACAAATCCATCAGAAATCAATATTGAAATATACACTAGTGAGTGCAATCTGTGCAATTACCTGTGTGTAAAATAAACACCAAGAAAGAAGAAAGGTCAACACCAAAAAGTAAGCAAGCTTTTGTCTCCAAGATAGTAATATTGCATAGCAGTAATTTTATCAGAAAGAAAAATAAATCTGAAGTGCATTTTCTTCAACCTATGAAAAGTATGGACGGGTCCACATTTTAATTATCTTCTTTACTCAATACTTCGTGCTGTTAGAAGAGGCTAAGGGGCATTAGTTGAACTAAAATAAATATTCACATAGAGAACACTTGTTATGTATTTCCTGAAATTACTATCTTAATGAGTCTCTCTAGTCCAGAAGCCGCAGTACTGAAGCTGAGCCATACCAGCACCCTTAAAAATAATCCATGGGGACAATGCACATTTTCTAGTATTGTTAGCAATAGCATGAGATCTTCTGGTTGTAATTTAATTTGTGTGCTTCCAGCTTAGTACCTATTTTTTCTTTGTGTGAGGAAGGAAAGATTTCCTTAGAGGAAATATGAAAATATCCTGACTATGAAAGCAGGAAGGCAAGCCTTCAAAGCATGATGCATTGTACATTGTTAGATTCTGGAAGTTTTCTGAGTTCGTCATCTCAGAAATTCACCCAGTTATTTCTGTACAATTGTGCAATCCCCAGGCAGTTTTCCTAGAATTTTTGTGCCACAGTGAGGCTCTGTGCCTGAACTTCATATTCCATTTGATTCTTATGAGGAGTGGGAGTCATGAGACTCCATTCACTCTGGGTCACAGCTGTTTCCACAAAAGAGTAATGTTAAGCAAGGGCAAGAGATCTGAAAAATATAACATCCACTAAGAAGCAGACTCTCCTGGAGGAGAGGAAAATCCTTTTGTTCTCAAGCTTTTTGTTCTGATTGGCTTTTTCTCTTCCTGGTAAGACCACTCCAATACAGTACTTCAGATAAGAATCATGTAAGTACTGGACTAGAGAGATGACTTAGCAGTTAAGAGCACTTGTGCAGTCATGAAGACTGGTGTTTGTCTCCCAGCACCAATGTCACAATGAGAACATTTGGTAGACACCTGTAAAATCCAACATACTGAAAGTTGCTCTAGCTCTAGCTCTGAGGATACAAAGTCCACTTTTGTCCTCTCCAAGTGCACTAATACACACATCAATAATGAAAATAAATATTTTATAAAGATATATATATATATATATAACTGCATGTAATATATAAATAACTTTTGATGTATCCCTCATCTACCTAGTCCATCTCTTTTACATTGCCATGTCTCATCACAAAATGCCTGGATATATGCTTCAACCCAATATTCTTCATGTATTCAGTACCAGTAAAAGTGCAGAGGTTGGGTCATTACACTAACACTCTTGCTTTTATTCCCCAATATATGTATTTGGACTCTTGTCTTATTCCGGAGAAACACTGCCATTCATGATTCCAGGTTCCATAACCAGATCCTGAGTCCTGATGCTCCCTGATGAAGAACAGGTCTTGATACAGTTTTCAGTTTCTTGGTGAGTTCAAGAACTTACGTTACTTTTACTTTTTTACGTGCTTCCTACTATTCATTGCTATAGGATAGATAGATCACAAACTAGATATCTTACCTGTGCCATCCACCATAGAAAACAGAAACTTCCAAAGGACACTGTCAACAGAAAAAAAAGGAGAGCCTACAGACTGGGAAAAGATTTCCACCAACCCTACATCCAAAATACATGAGGAACTCAAGAAACTGAACACCATCAAACCAAATAATCTGATTAAAAATGGTGTACAGAGCTAAACAGAATTCTCAACAGAGGAATATCGAATGGCTAAGAAACACTTAAAGAAATGATCCATGTCTTTAGTTATCAAGGAAATGCAAATAAAAATGACTCTAAGATTCCATTTTATGCCTATCAGAATGGCTAAGATAAAAAACTTAAGTGACAGCACATGTTGATGAGGATATGGAGAAAGGGGAACACTCCTGCATTGCTGGTGGGAGTGTAAACTTGTACAACCATTTTGGAAATCAATCTGGCACTTTCTCAGAAAATTGGGAATAAGTACTACCTAAAGATCCAGCTACACCACTCCTGGTCATATATCTGACTGATGCTCCACCATACAACAAGAACATTTGCTCACCTATGTTCCTAGCAGCTCTATTCATAATAGCCAGAATCGCAAACAACCTAGACTGAACCCTCAACCGAAAAATGGATAAAGAAATGGTGGTACGTTTACACAATGCAATACTACTCAGCTGATAAAAGCAAGAAAATCTTGACATTCGAAGGCAAATGGATAGAACTAGAAAGGATCATCTTGAGTGAGATAACCCAAACACAGAAAGACAGGCATGGTATATACTCAATTATAAATGGATATTAGCCCAACATAGACATCCAATGAGAGACTCCACCTAGTGCGGGATTGGTACTGATCCTGGCTGCTAGTCTGAGTGGAGCTTGGAGCATGGTATGAAAGAATGGGGGAATGGAAGGACCCAGAGAGTTCAAGAGCCTCACAGGAGACCATCAACACTGGTGGATCTGGACCTAGAAGGGGGGGGGGGCTGCGAAACTGTTGCACCAACCAAGGACAATGCATGCAGTAAACCTAGATCCCCTGTTGAGATATAGCCAATGGACAGCTCATTCTCCGCTGTTATGCAAAGAACAGGGACTACCTCTGACATGAACTCTGGTGCCCCTGATTTGATCACTTCCCCTTAGCGGATAGGCCCTGCTGCACACAGACGAAGGGGAAGCACACTATCTGGATGAGACCTGAGATGGTCATATGGTGAGGGGGTCCCCTTCTGCCTGAGGTCTTGGGGAGGAGAATAGGGCAGAAGAGAGAGGGAGTCTGGAAATGTGAAGATACAAGCAAGGGGATAACAATTAGGGTGTGATATAAATAAATTATAATAAATGAAAATTAAAAACAAAAAAAGAAAGAAAGAAAATGAGACAGATCAATGAAATGGCTGAGAAGGTGGAAGTGCTTGCTATGCATGCTTGATGATGTACATCTGCAGATCCCATGAGAGAAGAGAACCAACTCCTGAAAGCTGTCCTTAGATCCCCCCACACATGCCCTGGGACACAAGCATGCCACCCATCCCATGTACTATACATGTAATAGTAAACTAAAGTGAAGGCTCAGTCTTGCCCTTAGTTGCCCACTGCTATCGACTAGGTCCTGCTGATGCCCACTTGTGCCATTTGACTTGTCCTTAGAATAATTTCCCAAGTATGCCAACTTCATGTTACATTTCTGATAGGACTGTCCTCTAGCTATAAGCTAGATCCTGTCCCACAGGATCCTCTGTACGTCACTTCTAATTATAAAATCTAGGCCACTCAAACATGTTTAATATCACTCAAAATGACCCACCATTTTGAACTTTTCAATGCATGTTGTAGCATTCGTTTTTATCATATTATTTAAGTTTGGGTGCTTATAGATCAATCTATCTCATGAGCCAAAATAAAGATTATTTTTTCAAAGCTTTTAAAAAAGACCAACTCATTTATTTTTAGATCCTCTTTTACTTTGAAATATAGATTTGACACTTTTAATTTTATAATAGTGCTAACCTTATCTGTATAATACTTTTAATTTCTAAGTCAATTTTCTAACTTTAGTTCACTTAATCTTCATGAGTGCTTCTTAAGATTTTTGCTAAAGCAATTGTAATCAAAGCTCTCCAAATGCACACACTATGCAGTGAAAAGAACTGTCTTGTAAGAGCCAGAATCTCAAATGAGCCAAAGTCTTCTGCATTTAAGGTGAGTACATTTTTTAAGTGAATTCAAATTCTCACGGGCAAAACACTTGGTCAAACAGAGCAAGAGGGCAGCGACCTAGGGTGCGTTGGGTTCTCCTAAGCGTTAGCAGTCATCTGTGAATCCTGTGTGCCAAGGACTGTGCTGTGCATCCTTCCCATCCACCAAAAGTCCTTTTCTTACAGCAAGCTGACAATAAAGCCTTCTGACTGTGGTGGAGGATCAAGTGAGAAGCTGTGGCACATGCCTCCCAAACAGGGTGTGGAGTGACTCTGTCCTTTGCATGTCTAACACAGTTGTTTTCCATACGTACAGTGAAGTCTCAATGATAATAGTTTGCCTAGACAGCCATGCCATTGCCAGGTCATTGTGACTGGGAGCTAGTGTTACTCAAAAAATGTCAGAAAGAGAGCACATTAGTTAGAGAGATGTGTTTTATAATGTTATTGTGACAACAGGACCATCTGCGAAGTATGTATCATATATCGTGTATTCTGAAAATTGAGATTAGAACCATTCAGACTTGCATAGCGAAAATTAGATGTGTCCAAATGATGTGACAGAAAGGCTCCTTGTCAGGCTGCTGTAACAGAATACCAAACGCTATGCAGTTTAAACCACAAACATTTACTTATCACAGATCTGGGAGCTGAGGAGAGTAAGGACGAAGAATTGAAGAGCCAAGTCCAGTGACTAGTGAAGGGCCTCTTTCTGGATTTCAGCTGTCTTTTTGTGACATCCTTGTAGATGTAGAGAGTGTAAAGAATCTCTCTCTCTCTCTCTCTCTCTCTCTCTCTCTCTCTCTCTCTCTCTCTCTCTCTCTCTCTCTCTCTCTCTCTGTGTGTGTGTGTGTGTGTGTGTGTGTGTTAATCAACCCAAGACTTCATTCACAGAGGTTAGACAAGCTTTATAGCACATATGTACTGCCCTCCAATCACTGTACTTTTCTTTACAGTTTTCCAACCTCTTTTTAAATTTTGTGCTACCCTGACAGCCTATCTACTTTATAAAGGCCCACCTCTCGATGCTATCTATCGTGTTGAAGTTTATTTCAACAGGGAAATTGGATGGCCCACATTTGGTCTATAGAAAAATAGTACATCAAAAGAATACATTCTTTCTTGAGTATTTTGTGACATATTTTGAGTAATTTTGGATACCAAATCCTGTATTGTACTGATTTAAGACATATTCAGTGAAAGTCAAATTAGTTTCATCTATCATCAGTTTATATGAGGAAAATGTGTGTATTATACATGTATACACACACAAATGTAACAATGGTTATATGTAATGGAATATATCAATATGCATAGATACCAGATTTTTATATGTTAAAGAGGAAATACAGAAATGTGATCAGAATTGAACAAGAAGTCAAGAAAAATTTTTAAAGAACTGTGTCAAACTGAGCCTGATATCCGGGCGTGGTGGCGCACGCCTTTAATCCCAGCACTTGGGAGGCAGAGGCAGGCGGATTGCTGTGAATTCGAGGCCAACCTGGTCTACAAAGTGAGTCCAGGATGGCCAAGGCTACACAGAGAAATCCTGTCTCAAAAAAAAATATATATATATCAGTAGAGGTCAGAGATGGGTGGTCTGCTGTTGGGACGAATTGAAGTAGGAAAGATACACACAGCTTAAACATGAGAAATGACAAAGCATTGGTTCCTGTAAAAGGCTGTACTGGCAAAAACTGAGAAATAATATTGTCATATAATGATGGCATTTTAAAATATAAGAGTGATGTCTATCTGAGCTAAGAATCCTACCACGCCTAAATCAATCTTCTTACAGCGGTGTTTGTATTACATTGATCTCTGGCTCAGGGCATTCGGTCACTCAATTAAGCAAAATGGTGACATCATCACAGTGCACTCCACAGGCAGATATGGGCTACGCCGATAATCCCAGGTGGCTCTCTCATGACTCGCCTTTGAAGCATTTCCTTCATACTTTCCTGCTTGTTATTTTCTATAGCTGAATTGACCATCTTTAGTAATGTCTTACATACTTCACCTCTCTTCTTTTGGGGGGGGGCTTTTTAAGGCACTGCTCCCTTTTCTTTTCTTTTCTTTTTTTTAAGATTTATTTATTTATTATGTATACAACATTCTGCCTGCATGTGTGCCTACCCACCAAAAGAGGGCACCAGATCCCATTTAGATAGTTGGGAGCCACCATGTGGTTGCTGGGAGTTGAACTCAGGACCTCTAGAAGAGCAAACAGTGCTCTTAAGCTATGAGCTATCTCTCGAGCCAGGTCTTTTCTAAGTATCATTGAGATGTGATTGATATCATATAAAAGTTACCCATTACAATCTATAATGCAACAGTAGTGTGCAGTGCTATCATAACAATGTCTACAACACTCTCATTACTTCCAAGGAAGCTCCAGGACGATATCAGTTTATTCCTATCCCTGTGCACTTTGCCTTTGACATTGACAAATTATAGTCACCTACCTAAAGGTAGATGGCAGTAGATTGACTATCCCACAAGGGCAATGTAAATGTTCCACATTGGGCAGAACATTTAGGAATGTACAACTTTGTTTGCTTGTCTTACAAGATACAGTCATATGCGTGATCACAATATATAGTATGCTTCATATTTGTTATTTCTTCTTATTATAGAAGAATGAAATGCTATCCCATCCTTAAGGAATGTTTCTATGTGAGGACAAGGCAGTAGTCTTGCTGTTGTTTCCTATAACTTAATTGAAGAATGGAAATTCATGCTGTATAACTTACATCATTGCAGTCATGACCAGTGCTCTCATGAGCTCATTGATCAATGACATAAGTAGCTAGGCAAAACAAATAAATGATAATTTCAGAGAACAAATGATTCCCTTTAATTGATGGTT
The DNA here is from genome assembly GCF_903995435.1 of Acomys russatus. NCBI lineage: Eukaryota > Metazoa > Chordata > Mammalia > Rodentia > Muridae > Acomys > Acomys russatus. The sequence goes on along the minus strand of NC_067142.1, from coordinate 64,772,053 downwards.
AAAGCCTTCTACATAGTTTCATGTTTCTTGTGCAGATAAAGACCCCCAGATGCTTTTGTAAAAACATCCTTCTTGGTAAATCTCCGGTCTTGTTTTCAATTTTTCAAATAGTCTTGTCAGATCATATATTATTAAACATCTGACCATGTTGTATCTAGAAAAGTGAACAAAGTTATGCATCACTAAGTGCGCTACCCAATGTTTGGTACCCATGTACGCTGTCGTTCTCATCTACAATAGTCCATCAAGGAACGATACTATTGTAGACGGTCATTATTTGAGAACACCTGTATATCAGATTGGACTATCTGTTAGCCAGTTCTGAGACTTCTCTTCCTGTCTACAGGAGGCAGCTGGGATAAAAAAAAAAAATGAACAAAGTGGTGTGCAGCTTATTTTTCTCCTGCAGTTTGCCTGTACACAATCCCACATATCTCACTTCTATTTTGTGATGTCGTGTTACTCTAAGGTTTGGGTCGTATAATGCCCCGTTTTTAGGCACACATTGACTCTCCTACAGGGGTCCCACAAGATTTGAACAGCATCTCTGCCTGACCCAGACCCATTGGCTCCGGATTTTCTGCCTCCAACAGCTTCAGCACCAGAGAAGCTGTGCATCAGGCCTCAGTTTCCCCTTGTTCTGGGGAAAACAGCAATGCACACCCAAATGGGCAATACATTCCTATAAGTCCCTATGTATCATTGTGCCAGTTTTCTGGTTTAGAAAGTGAAGGGACTTAAAAAACTATCCCTTACCTTAAAAATGATAGACCACACACGACAGGAACCCTAGAAATGTCACAGAAAATGTGTCTGAATTTTAAATTTATTTCTCCATCATCTGAGACACAAGTGTCTCAGGAATAAGTTCAGAGCAGTAGTTACCTCGTGCTCACTCTGTCTAATGAGAATAATGCCATAAATCTAATAAATCAGTATGATCTGTTGTAGACAGGAGAGATAGTCAGAGTTCCTGCAAAGTAATTGATGACATTGGTCTAGAGAGCTGATATCCCACTGTGGCAGAAGAGTGGAGGTAAATTGCTGGCTTCACCACCTGAGAGCAAATCGCTTCTAGTAGGGTTCACAAGCAAGTAGCTGAAAAACACAAAGCTCATTTGCCAGACTCATAATTTCTTGCCAGGTGCCATAATATGCATTAAATTGCTCAAAAGATGAAGCCGGATCTTGTACAGAAAATGGGTCTAGAATCACTACCCTTTTAAGTTTCTGAAAACTCCCTGTCGTTCTCCTAAATCAGCCCTTCCTGTACACAAGCCAAGTAGGGGAGTTGAATACGCATATGGAAAAAGTATGTCCTATGTCCTTCCAATTCTTAGCGGCAGCACAAATCACAGCAGTCCCTACAGGAATGGGGCACTGCTGTTGGTTTGTTGTTTCCTGTGGCTAAACAGTTCTAATAGATTCCATTTCTATAACAGTCCTTCCTCCACTGGTCAGATAAACCTTGTGAAGATTCTGCCAAATTCTCTCTCTGTTCCTCCAGATACTCACAAGCAGCCGAAGTAACCTGAGAAATAGATTAGGAACTCTTAAAATAGACTTGGGATTAAAAAAAAAATCTATCGATCAACTAAACTTTGTATCTCTTTCTTTTTACCTGGAAGGGCCCATGGCATTTTGGGTCTCCTAGAATTACAATCAAATCCAAATCAATGTAGCGTAGTCCTTGAAAGGTTACTTATCAGACAGTTACTTTGGAAAAAAATCAAGAAGTCCCCTTGAGATGTCTTAGGGTAAGAAATCAACAATAAAAACCTTTTGTAATTTTCTCAAGGCCCTCCTTGCACTGCATCTGGTCACTCCTTTATTCAAGGGCATTAGCGTTGACATCTCCCTCATAGAAGCGTGCTCTCAACTGATGGCGCTGTGTGTGAAGATGTGGAGGCTCCAGAGTGGAGGCATGACTGGGAAAGGTCAGTCACTGAGGGCGGGGCCTCGGAGGTTTATGACCAGCCCATCTTCTGACCTAGGCTCTCCGGCTTCCTGCCTCTCACTTCAATGTACTTTATTCCACAGTTATCCTTGGATTTCCCTCTACACAAATTGGAAACTTTTGGTCCTTCTCTTTTGGCTTTTAGCACACTTTCTAATTAATCATACATTGCCTTTGATCACTAGTGGTAACTGAGACTCGAGCCTTGTGGGAAGGGGTGGGTGGAGCTAGCACCTAAGAGAATTGGTTTGGGCTGTGGCATTTGGAGAGGAGCATTAATTTCCTCTTGTAGCAGAGATGGAGAGATCTGAAACCACTGTTGGTGGAGAAACCTTTTCTCCTGAGAAGAAAAGCAGACCTGAGGGATTGCTAAGTCCAACTTCTAGCGGACTCCTCGCACATTCACCTCCCAACTTCAGCATCCCATCCTCTTCTATTCTATTTCCTCCTTAGCAGGAGACACCTTACAATACGGGAGGCTTGGCTTTGTAATAGGTCTAATGGCAAAGTGCAAGTTTATATTTCATTTCACCACTCTCAGCCCTGCAAATACAGGGCATGAGGCTCTGCATTGAGACACAGCTGCTGTATATTCCAGTTACACAGATGGCTATTGGTCTAGGAATGTATATTTCTGAGTTCACTCTTACCTCTCTCTTTTTCAGAAGTGTTTCTAGTTTTCTATGTTTGGAGCAATGCTAGTGTGTGTGTGTGTGTATGTGTGTGTGTGTGTGTGTGTGTGTGTGTGTGTGTGTATTCAGAGTTCTGATAAGCACTTGACCCATCTTATAGAAGCTGAGAAAGCCCACAACCAGTCATTTGTAATTGAAAGGACTAAGAAGTCTTATTAGACTTATTAGAATAAAATACTAATTTCAAAAAAAGTTCAAAGTCCTGAGAATCAGACTATTAGTGGTACAAGTAACATTTAAAGTGAAGGGGAAGAATGATTGGTCAACCTATTTATTACATGGTGAGACAAATAAAATTCAGCCTTCATTTGACTTTCTGTTCTTCCCAGATGCTTAATTGTAGATGGTGATGCCCATACAGCGAAGGCTCGGACTCTCTATGGGGTAGATGCTGAGCACCTACAATGGGAAGGAACTTTGTTTCATTCCATGCACCAATTCAAACACTAATCACAGTATGGAAACACCTCCGCAGACACACCTAGAAATAATGTTTACCAGATATGCATACATCCATAGCTCAGCCAAGTTGACCCACAAAATTAAACAATCCATGTGGTAACTATTTTAAAGCTTTGACAAACTGCCAAAGTATTCCCCAATAGCTAAATAATACATTATCAATAACAGTCTGTGACAGTATCAATGTCTGCCAATCCTTCAGAGCACTAGTAAGTTGACAACTTTTGTTTTATATTTGTTTATTAATAATACCCATCCTAGTGTGTGTGAAGTGGTGCTTCATGGTGGTGTGATCTGCATTTCTTTGATGCAGTGAGACTCTTCTTATGTGCATAAGCCATCTGTATGTCTGCTTTATGTGGTGTTAGTCATTTGTGTAACACTGTAAAAGTATCTGCTCAAATCTTTTGTACATTTTAAACCAGATTGTTTGATATTATTATTGAGTTCTGTGAATTCTCTATATATTTCATATAGCTGTCAAGAACTTATCAGTATACACTTTACAGATAAATCTTCCTGCTCTTATGGTTGTCTTTTCACTTTATCAAGAGTGCCACTACACAGCACAAAAGCTGTGATTTCCATGCAATTAATGTATACAGGTTTTCTTTTGACATTTTTTTTACTTGGGTCTAAGAAATAATTACTTAATTTAAAGCCATAAAGATATCCTCTAGCTGATGAGATCTCTCAGTGGGTAAAGGCACTTACTGGCCGCCAAGTTTGACAGCCTGACTTCAATCTCCAGAATCTACATAGTGTAAGGAGATAGTTTCATGTTATCATCTGATCTCCACCAATGGGCCATGGCCTTCATATACACACATGTGTCAAACCCCCCAAATATGATAACATATTTTTTCTAATAGTTTTATGGATTTAACACTGGTACTTAAGCCTATGAGCCAGTTCTTTATGAAGTTAACTTTAGTTCCTGATGTGAGTGAAGGTGCTTGTCACACACATCTTTTTTTTTTTTCGAGACAGGGTTTCTCTGTGTAGCCTTGGCCATCCTGGACTCACTTTGTAGACCAGGCTGGCCTCGAACTCACAGTGATCCGCCTGCCTCTGCCTCCCGAGTGCTGGGATTAAAGGCATGCTCCACCACGCCCAGCTATACATCTTTTTTTTTAATGACCAAACTCTGCCTCCAATTTACTACCATTACAATGAAAGAATGAAAAGTTCTTCTTGTATACACCCCACCTACTTTTTGCCAGCTGCTGTTATTAGCCTATTGCTATTATAATTCATTTTATCTGCACATGTTACAATTTAATGGTATGTAGAAATACCTATGATACTGTGCCATCTTAGGTCTTGTCTACTGACAAGGTAAGTCAACGTTTGTTGGTTTTGTGCATTAATCTTGTTTAGTATGTATGATTATCCTTATTTATTCCCTTACCCTTATCGAGTTAAGTTAGATTTATTTCCTTACTTTCATACAAATCTGTTTGCAATCCGAAGCTGTTCACTCTTAGAACAAAGGTTGGCTTAGCTGTGTCCTATGTTAGATCTGTTTCTAGTTGGTTTTTCTTTTATGAAGTGCCACGTTAATTTCCAGAGTGGCTGCAGTAATTTACTCTCCCACCAACAGTCCATAAGAGTATGCTGTTGCACACATCCTCAACCAACATGTATTGTCATTTATTTATTTATCATTTATTTATTTACTTAAATTGATAGGCCATTCTGGGATAAAATAGACTTTAGAAATATTTCTAATTTATATTAAATGGCAGACTAAGAGGAGGTAGTCCTTACCCAGATGTGATAAATTAGGTCCGTGTCTGGGCTTGCAGATGTGTGACACTAGGAGGAATTGGAATGAGTATGAGGAAGGAAAGAGGCAGGAGGGGACATGGCAGTAGAGACCAGTGTTGGCTTGGTCAGTCACACTTGGCCATGAAGACATGAGCCTCCGCCTTTAGCTGAGGAGCTATTGATACTTACTGGCTTCTGGGCAAGAAAGAAACAGGTGTTTAAATGAAATGCTCCTGTTCTAAAAAAATTAGCAATAAAATGGCTCCTAATGATAGTCTGCTGTATTCATAGATCAGTCACTTACTGGCCATCATCAAAGAAACTTCCTCCTGAAGACAAGTATGCAGAGCCAGGCATTAGGCAGAGAATGAGGAACCTTGGAACATGCAGCCCTGAAGGGAATGTCTCCATTAAACCCCACCCATCAGGCCTCTGGAGATCTTGCAGAAGAGGAGACAGGAAGAATGTCTTTTGGGTTTATATTGTGGCTTCCTGTTTAGCGCTCTTATGAGATTCCTTTGTATTCAAATGAGTCTCTGCATCTTTATCTGTTCTTGTGTTTTTCCTCCAGCTCTCTCCCTTCTGTTTCTTTTGTCATATTCCAGTAGATTAGTTTTTGTTTTATCTTATTTTATTATTATCTCTTAGGAGCCTGTTAGTTTTTCCTATTATCATGGTGGGAAGGGAGGTAGTGAGGGACCGGGAGGAGGAGAGGGAGGGGAAACTGTAATAAGGATGTATTGTGTGGGTAATAAAGCTATTTTCAATGGAAAGAAAAAGAGTGTAGCTCTGGTTGGTCAACCATCCTCCAGTATGTGTCCCCACCTAGGAGTATATGTTCATCATAAACTCAACTTGCTGACTTATTTAAAAAGAAAATGACATGAAATTGAGAGGAGTAAGGGAAGGGTGGATGTATGTGAAACAAGCCTGGTGGAGGAGGTTGTAGTGAATATGACCAAAACATACAATATTAAATTCTCAAAATTAACAAAATATTATATTTAAAACTCTTTATCCCATACCTTTTTGTAATTGTTATCTTAAAGTGAGGTCTCATCATACGTAACCTTTACTATGTTGAGGTAAAGTTCTTCAAGACTTATAAGAGCTTTAAAAGGAAAAAGTAAGTGGGTGATAACTTTTATTATATGCTTTTCATATATCCATTGAAATTATCATATGATTTTTATCCTCTATTCAGTAACATGATGTCATACAGTGATTAATTAGATTATATTAAGCCATCTTTGACTAATTATGGAATGTGATCTCTGTAATATGATATTACACTTAACTTGCTAGTTTTGGTTAGGATATTACATTCATGTTCATTAAGGATATTGAACGGTAATTTTAATTTCTTTCAGGGTCTTTATCTGGCTTTGGTATAAAGATAATGCTGGCCTCTTAAGAGGAGCCTGGGTAGGTCCCTTTTTCTCATTCCTGTGTAAGATGTTAAGATTATCATTAATTATTCTTTAAATGCTTGGTAGAATTCATCCTCTGGGCCATCTGGTTTAAGGCTTTTCTCTGATAGGAGACTTTTTATGGCTTAGTCTTAATGAATGTGTTAATCACTCAATCTTCTTAGTCTGTATGTGTTTGAGAATGTATCCATTTCTTCTAGATGTGTTTTGTAATAGCATATAACAGTGCATTATAGTGAGGTTGCTCACTGTTACACTCAACATTCCTTAAATTCAGGTGGCTTCAGATGTAATGTTCTTTTATTTACGCTTCTGTTTACTTGAGCCATGTTTTATTATTATCATTATTATTATTATTATTATTATTATTATTATTATTATTATTTCTAAAAGTTCAATTTTTAAAAAATCTTTGTAAATTACACCTCATTTTTTGAGTTTTTCTCTTCCTACTTTACTCTTTGTTTCATTTATTTCTCCTCTATTCTGTTAAATTTGTCCCTAGATTTCTCTTGCTTTCTTAGTTTCCTGAAATGTATCATTAGAATGTGTGGGAGCTTTCCTGTTCTCTCTCTCTCTCTCTCTCTCTCTCTCTCTCTCTCTCTCTCTCTCTCTCTCTCTCTCTCTCTCTCTCTCTCACACACACACACACACACACACACACACAGAGAGAGAGAGAGAGAGAGAGAGAGAGAGAGAGAGATTCTGTGAGCATGCTAGTGTGCATCCACACGTATGCATATGTATGAGGATGCCAGAAGGAAAACTTGGCTGTTACACTTCAGCCACCTTTCACTTCTTTTTAAAGACAGAACCTCTCAGTGACCTGGCTCTTGCTGATTGGTCCATGCTAGCTGGTCAGTGAACCACTGGGATCCACAAGCCTTGGTATTTAAAGTTGTGGGATTACACATTTCTAGGTATCTGACTCAGACCTTATGACCAAAAACCAAATACTTAACTGAGCACGTCACAAGCCTAGCCATCTTCTCTCTCTTTCTTGATATCGTCATTTATTATTATAAACTTCCCTCTCAAAAATCTCCTTTGTTGTGTTCCTTATGTTTTTGATCACCTTCTGATGCAATGTTTTCCCTTTTCAATTCTTCTGATACATTAGTTGTTGGGAGATGTTATTTATCCTCTATCCTTGTGGATCTCCCAAATCCATGTCACTGGTTTCTAGTCTCATACCATTGTCATTGAAATTATTTTATATGATTTTAATCTTTAAAAATTAAAGGGATTTTTTTTTGTAGCCTAACATGTGAGTGGGCCTGAATAACTTCAAATAGGTGTTCAGAGAAATGTGTTTTCTATTAGTTCTGGTGGTGTGTTGTACGTATGACTGTCAGGTCCATTTAGTGTATAGTGCAATGCAAGTTCTTGGTTTCTCTATAGATTTTCTGACTAGATAATTGATCAATTACATTATCTTCTATAATTGCCTACATACTTATTTTAATGATAGAGTTTGTCAGGGGATGGATTGAAAGTACTGTCTGATATCATTGACACTCAACCTGAAGAACCCCCTTCTTTTAAGACAGGTCTATAAAGAACAAATTCTCTTAGTTTTTATGTATCTTGGAATTTCTTTATTCTGCCTTCATTTTTGACAGGTGACTTTTTCTGGAAAAAGTTTTGGTTGACAATTTTTACTTTTTCTACTCTGAATATGTCATCCCACTGCCTCCGGCTTCCATTGTTTCTCATGAGACATCTGCCGTTAAAATAATCTCACTTGGGCTCCCTTGTCCTTGTCATTTTTATCTTGCTGTATTCTGGATTTTTCTTTGTCTTTTGTTATCATTGTTTTCATTATAATTTGTCTAGCTATAGATTCTGATGCAGTTATCTTGTTTAGAATGTTTTACTTTATGAATATACATATGCATTTTTTCATCAACTTCAGCAAGTTTTCACTTAGTATTTCTTTGAGCAGACTTTTCCCTTACTTTTCATTCTTTTCACTTATTTTTCCTTCTTTCTTCTCATCTTACTGAAGTCCTATGTCACTTGCTATGTTTTGCAATTGCAGAATTGATATCTGGTCCTTTTTTTAAAAAAAAAAAGTTTGTTTATTGATTATTTAACTAAGTAAATATTGCCAGCATGCCATCTTTATCTGCACATGGTGCATTGTAGTTCTCTCAGCATATTTGTAAATGCTGGTCACACTTTCTGGTTTGATTGCTTCTGGTAAGTTTTGCTTAAAATCCTGAATTTTAGATGATCTATAACAATACAGAACAATTCTAATTCCCTCCCCTTAGCCCATAGTTGATGATATTATTTGACTTGTGTATGTCTTCATTTATTAATGGATTGGTTGAATTGGCTCTGAAATAGATCTCAGACATAGTACATAGTCTCTAGTATCTGTATTCAGAGCAGAACCCAGCTCAACATAAGTAAACACATTGTTTTTGTTGTTTAAAGCTTGGGATTAATTCTCCTTAGTAAGATATTATTTTCTCTTATTGTTTTGCTATCCTATGCAAGTGTGGCTTTGGGATATCTTTCTCATTTTAGGGAGCATACCTTTTCCCATTTGCTTAGCCAGGAACTGTTAGCTTGCATTTTCCTACCCTTAACACTTCTAATAGAACACAGCTTTCAGCAGGTGCCAGTATTTAAGACTACAGAAGGTGTGTGTGATTTTATTTTTCTTTTGGCTTGCTAGGAATGTCCCCTTGATCTGACAAGATTATTGTTCAACCAGAAGATACATTTCATTTCCTAGGGATACTGGGGCTTCTGCTCTCTGCTTATTGTTCTGTGAGTGTCTTGGGAAATATTTTCAAATCTTCCTTGTGTCCCGCTCTGATTGTTCTTTTTCAGGAGCACACCTTCCTTGTTCTGATTGCTCTTCTTTGTACATATATTTCCCATCCTCTATTCTACTGTGACCCCTGCAAAAATCTGTCTTGGCTCTTCCTTTGATTCTTCTCATTAACTTCTGATTGTTCTGAAGTTTCAAAAGCTCTGAGAACTCACTTACATGGTTTGCACCAATACCACCATAGTTTTCAATAATGCCTTCTTAACCTGTGAATTTTTCTATTATTTGTTTCAAGTTAATTCTCTTAAGCAGAGATGTGCAACTGCTCGTCATTAGTGCTTATCTCTCAGGTATGCTTTTTGCCAAGGCAAAGCCATGATGGGGAAAGAATGCATAATTCTCTTTCTCTGTTGTGCTTGTCTGGAATAGTCTTTAACACGGGGCTGAGGTAAAGAAGAAATGTAGTAGCCTACCCTTCCTAGGTTACTCTGTAACCCCACATTTGAACCTGAGGAAAAAAAGTGATCTATTTTCTTGCTCATTTCTGATAGAAACAGTTTTCTTGATAGATTCTATAGGAAATATCTTGAGTCATATCACAGATGCCATAGAATCTTTCCATTCTTAAAAAGACTTTAGTTTTTCTTGAATGAGTCCTCATCTTTTACTTGATACCTTCAGTAAAATTTGGAGAGACTTGAATAATGTATATGTGAGGCTATATTAAATAGGTCTCTCTTGTTGTTACATGGTTAGTTGTGGAGGAAAGAGTCTAATTCTGGAATACGAGTGACTATTTTCTTTCCAGGCAATCTATCATTCTAGTGCAATGACTCCAAAACTGCTGCTTTGTCCATGGGAGTCTCTGCTATGGAGGTCAGTTCAGACTTAAGAGTCTTTCTAAGACTTCTTTTGGGGTTTCTATTTTCCTGACAAACATCACACAGTGATTAAGTTTTTTTTTTATCTTGTCATTATAAACTATTTCTGAATGTTTCCTTCTCTGTGATTCATTTTAATTCCATTACTGTATCCAAAAATATCATTTTAATGTAGAAACCAATTCAAAAATGCTATTTGTCATGGCTATACTGCACTATGGTAGATACTTGGATAGCGAAGTTGAATAAGATATGTTCAATACACTTGACAAATGTGTAATCAAGTACAGATGGTAGATATTTCTCCCATATTGTTTTAACATATTCACTACCATATGAAAGCATGGAAATAATAAGTGTGAGAATGTATTCATGCACAGGGCTTTTGTTTAAAACAATAACTAAGGTTATACCCTACGTCTCATTACTCCCTTTGGGTACCTTCCATCTTCCTCCTAAATATTTCACACCTGTTTTTCTTCAGAACAATTCACACTTGCCAAACTGCATGTCTTACCTTTACGTCTATCTTCAGACTAAGACAATATGACATGGAGCTTTATTGTTCCACGGATAAATACTTGGCCACAGTCAACCCCATCTTCACACTGCTCTACACAAAGAATACTCTTTCGTAACCACCTTAGACATAGTAAAGGCTGGTTCCCTCTTCAAATGCATCCCTACTTGGATTTTGTCACACAACTTGTGATGCCCTTACTACTCTTCTAGGGGTTCCTCATCTCCTCTTATTATTATTTCTTCTCTGCTTTTTGTTTTTATATTTTTTCTTTTACATATACATCTATATTGCTACATATATATAAAATAAACTACATACATCAAGAAAAAGCACAAAACAATCAGGAATTATATTAACGCTGCATTCATGGTGCTTTGGCTATTTGTATTTGGCAACCATGAAGAAAACATATTTCTTATCTTGGTGAGTCTAAAATTCTGAATGTAAAGCAATATCTATCATATGATGCTCCAAAGTAATAGAGAGATTTTTGGGTGACTGTTCAGGCAGCACACTGTATCTGCCACTTTTTTTTTCACTTTGGAAGCTGCTAACCTGTACTTACTGTTTACTCAGGTAATTGATTTTATTCCTTCTAACGTCTCTGATAGGGTTGAAGATCAGAGATAGTTTAGTTTTACAATTAAGCTCAGTTGTTTAGGGGTTAAGATGTTTTTAGGTCAAGATAGATGTTTTACATTGATAGAGATGAGATATAACAGATATTGACTCTCTGCTTTTCTTAAAAGTAAGTTCACCGTACAATTCTCTTCAGTTGATGACACCATTTCCATGTAGTACCCTTCCATACAATAACCAAGAGTCTCATTTCTTACAAGTCTCACTATTTTGATTTCTAGTTCTATATTAGGGTTTTTTCTTAACCATCTGGTGGACCTCGGTATTTTGATGAACATACTGTACAGAGAAGTCACCGTGAAACACATATTCCAGCAAATTCACTCTCTTTTAGTTCTTTTGCAAATGCTCAAGATAATTTGAAGTTCGTGTAATTAAATTATATACTCCTTAGCTGAAATCATGTACTTATTTTAGCATCTGGCACCTCATATTCTCTGCTCCCAATCCAAACTTGAGATTTGATAGCTTCAATAACCACTGAATTAAAGTAGTCCATCCAATCTTCTGGCCTCTCACTTCCTTAAGTGAGTTCTCCACCCCTTTCACTTACTCAATTCCACATCATGACCAATTGCACTACTTTTGTGACATCAATTTTAATTCTCTTCCTTCCTTTCTCCTTCCTTCATCTTCTACTTACAACCCACTGTATTAACTTCAGTGAAACAGTTTCTCTCATCTTAAGACCCCCTATCTGTGTGTATGTCTTTAATCATTCATCAGCCTTCATGCCCAGCCAATGACAAAGTATCATAACCAAACACCTGAAAGCATCACTGATGCCCCCATTCTCCTTTAGCCTCTTAGCACTAGTTTAGTAAAAATAAAATCTAGATAAATACAACCAAAATCTATTTTTTTCCTTACTTGTATTTATGCAAAAGAGTATTGCCCTTCTCTCCTGAGATCTTCCCAAATTCATTCTGAGCCCTTATCCTCAGTTGATAATTTATCTCACAATTCTTTGAGAGAAAATGATGCAGTTGAGAGGATGCAACCTTACAAAACCACTACCAAATGTATCACTCTGTGAGGCATTTTAGCTTCATTCTTCTTTTTGGTATCCTACTTTCTCATTTCCTAAAACTCAAAATAGTTTACATATTAGCAAATTGTTTCATTACATTCTTATTGATGTCAGAACAAAGTTGAAATCCCTTACTTAGCCCTCCTCACTTACTTGGCCTTCCTCACTTTCACACTCTTGGTAACATTCAAGTTCTTCTTCACTTTTGTGAGTGTGTGGACTCCCTTTCCCCCACCTACCTGCTCATTCTAACTATTCAGAACTTTTGTTTCTGAAACATATGTAGTTTATTCAAACCTTAGACCTTCTGACCTAACCTTTTCCTTTGCCTGGGATGCAGAGTTCCTAGATATTCATAAAACCATGTCTCCCTCACTAGTCACCCCATATAACATATTCTTCGAAGGCTGTATTGAAACATCTCATCTCCAGATATACTTATCTCCCATCACTGTTTATCACATACTTGTTGTATTCCTTCATGTCTACTTAGTACTTACTATTTGGGACTAAAGTACATTCTAACTATATAATTACCGTCTTTATGCACTCAGCAGTTTGTTTCCTCCTACTTCCCCCACCTGCTCTTCATGGTTTCTCAGTGCAAAGGGTATGAAGGAGCCATTAATAGTGCTCAATTGTAGTTCTATGATTTAATTTATTTCTGGGGTTTTGCTAACTCAAATAATGATCTTAACACCACATTATCTTCATCAGTTAGAAGTACTGCAATAGAATCTATCATTAATTTAGTAGATGAAATGTGCATAAAAGGTTAGTCATAGTTTTTAAAATCACTTCTCTTTACCATTTTCAACACCAACCAAACTGCCAAGCATATACTTAAAACTATTTTTGTACCAAAGCCACTAGAATGTAGAGGGTGAAGGTTCTAGGTAGGTACAAGCTTGATTGTTCCATGTTTAATGTTGTGTGGGTATTGTATTCAGCAATGAAGACTTGCTGTCAGTTTTCAGAGAGCTAGCTATTAGAGTCTTGGCAGCAGCTTGAGTTATTTGGGGATTTCCATGGAACCCCTTTGACCAACAACTCAATTGAATGTTAGCCCATCTTGGTACTGGAAGCTTTGTTTGGAAACAAAATATGGCCAGTTGGGACACCATCTTCCTCATTATTTAGAGACCTCATTGGGACCACCCTCATATATTATAGAAAGTTTCCACTGCACTAGGTTTCCACATCATCCCTTAAACATCTCTCAATTCTCCTTGTCTCTCCCCACATTCCATCCCTCACCCCTATCCCCCCTGCCCTCTTCACACCTACATGATCCTCCCATCCCCATTTCCCTACCCCTATTCTAGCCATAAAAGTCTATTCTGGTTTCCATTCCCTGAAAGATACATATTCTGCAGCCGCCTCCCCTTCCCCTGCCCCAAATCCCTTCATCTTTGTTTGACTTCTTTGGGTCTCTGGAGTATAGTGTGGTCATCATTTATTCAATGGCTAATGTCCACATATAAGCAAATAAACCCCATATTTATCTTTCTGGTCCTGGGTTACCTCACTCAGGATTTTTTTCTAGTCCTATCTATTTACCTACAAATTTCATGATGTCATTTTTAAACAGCTGAATAATACTCCATTCTGTAAATGTACTACATGTTATTTATCCATTTTCTGTTGAGAGAGTTATCTAGTTTCTTCCCAGTTTGGCTATTTTAATAGAGAAGCAATGAGCATATTTGAATAAGTCTCCCTGTGGTAGGATGAAACATCTTTGGGTATATGTCCAAGAGTGGTATTGCTGGATCTTGAGGTAGACTATTCTCAACTTTCTGAAGGTTCTCTTCAGGCCACCAAAAGAGAAACATAAACACCAACATAGGCACAAGTTCTTTTATCTACCATCTGTAACATATGCTAGGGAAATGGTGGAGTGAAGGTTGTGGGATCAACCAACCAATGCCTGATTTGAATTAAGACTCACTCCATAAGACAGAACCACATGAGATACTGCTTGGGTGAACAAGAACCAGAGACTAGAAAACTCATAGACCTGGTAAAACCAAGTACTACACGTATAAAAAGAAACAATAAAACTTCTAGTGATACTATGTTATACTTATAGAGCCGTGATTACTCAACCAGCATCAGGGAAACTACCTCCTGCTTTAAATAGGATGCCTCCATCAAATTTCTCCTCTCAAACTCTTCCCTCTATGGAAGAAGAGGCAGAGGTAATGTAAGAGCCAGAAAAGAGGACACCACAAGAAAAGAATCTCTCTAAATCAATTGAGCAAGGCTCCTATAAACGCACAGAGACTGAAGCAACAAGCAGAGGGCCTGAATGGGTCTGTACCAAGCATTCTATTCTATTCTATTCTATTCTATTCTATTCTATTCTATTCTATCTAATCTATAATATAGATATTATAGTTTTCAGTTTAGTACTTTTATGGGACTTCTGGTTGTGTTAAGAAGTGGGTCTCAGATTTATGTGATCTCTCTTGGAGTTCTTTTCCTTCTGTTGTGTTTTCCTTGCCCAATTTCTATGTGATGGGTTTTGTTTTATCTTCTTATATTTTGTTTTGTTGGAAAAGAGAAATTTGATATCATTGATATACATAGGTACGTGTAGCGTAACTGTAGAAAGGACACAGTTCTTTTTAAATATGTAAAACATTATCTCTGCACTTGACTGTATAGTAAGTATCGTCAAATTTCTGTTTTAATGAGAGTCTGAGTTTTTGTTTTAGCTATACAGGAACTAAATATGTAACTTTGCATGAGAAAGACTGAGCTTAAAAAATATTTTCCGGATAATATATGTCAGTCACTTACATACTACATTTTGCAATCAATGAACATAATACGTATTAAGTCTTTATTTTGCATAAATATTATCTAGTTTTTATATGTAAATACAATCAGTAAACCTTAAAGTTAATGCTTTGAAAAAGGTAAAGCTATTTCTCCTTTAAAAGGCTCTTATTGATGGGTATTAAGTGTATAATATTCTGGGTTTTGTCTTAATCCACTCCATATGTGTGTCTAAAATATAAAGATCGCTCTTATACCATTACTGCCCATGCTTATCTGACTTGTCCTTCTCTCTCCCTTGGGTTTTTGCCTTGGATTTTACACTTGAGAGGAAACAAATTCTTTATAAAGAAAATATATTGTTATACTATGTAAAATGCACAACTCCTAATTATCATTTGTGTGAAGAAACTGTCTCAGTATAGCTGACCTAGCTGTCTTGAGGAATTTACCCTTTGTTCTGGTTAGTGACATAACCACAGACTTTTTCCTTCATGTTTTTCTGCACCTGGACATTTATATTGCACTGTTGGCATACAATAAACATGTATTGGTGACTGCATTAATGTGCATGTATGGCACAAATATCAGCCAATTTTAACGTACTTTAAAAATGCTATAATTTTGTCCAGTGGATATAAATATTCACCCTCTAATAAATATCTTTAATTATGGTTATAAAGTATGCAAACAGTGTCTGTGAAAGCTTGACACTCCTGCAAGAGCCACAGCTGAAGTCATTATCCTTATGTTGTCCATCACTCGAACCATTTTCATTTCTATGACACTGAACTCTTTTATTCCTTCATTTTCTAAGAACAATTGACTCTGCCTGCCTGGCCTGAGGAGGGCTCTTGGGTATCGTTGCTCTAGCAGGTGGTTTTCATTTGCCTGCCTAGAGATGCTGGCACTCCTACAAACACAGCTCCTATCTCCTTCACCGCCAGGTCCCCAGTGCTGCCTGCATCTGACACAATGGCTTGTTACTTCCTGGACTACATAGACCTAATAACAACACTGTCTTCTTTCCCCTCAATAGAGTTCAGAAGAATGATTTCTTGAACGCTGCAGATGTATATGTTTAAATGCAATTAAGCACAGCATCTTAAAAATGCTTCCTCTGGAAGCGTATCGTCCATTTAACCTCTGACAAAGGAGCTGAATTGGAATGGGACCTCATTGTAAAACCCTGACAGCTGCTGCCTAGGTTTAGTTTCCTAAGCAACCTGGAAACTTAATTATATCCCAACAACAAGGATGGGCATTTAGAAGAGGGAAATTTAGTGGGATTGCTACTATCAAGGACCTAAGAACTAAGATTATTGATGGGGAAACAGTAAAAATGAGAAAATGCAATATGGTGATCAGAAAAATTAGCTCTCACGAGATTTTTAAAGCAGTATTCTCAGAGTGTAGGATTTTAAATCTTTGTTAGGTTGTTTTCGGTAAGAGGTGAGACAACAGACATTTAAATGATCAGCTTCAATCATATTGCCTGGGCAATATGACATCTGCCACCTGTTAAAAAGCTAGAGAGGCATTCCTCTAAGGAATCCCCCCAGAAGTAGACCTTGAACAATGGACTGAATTTAGATAGGAGGAAGTTAACCTACATTTATGATATTGCATTTCTTTCTATTTAAACTTCACCTGACCAGCCATGCCTCTTGCTTGACCCTTCCTGATGCTCCCAGCATCATCCCATGTCCCCACACATCAATACACACTAGGTCTGGTTAGAATGAGGCGGTTATAAGGAATATGGATCCTCATTCGATTATAGATGTATTTCTAAGGCAAGTTCGAACCATTGTTCTTTTATGTTCAGTTAAAAAAAATGGAGATTAGATCCTCAAACAGACTTCCAACTAAATTATTACCTTTGCAGTGGTATCTCTTTGGATGGTCAAGAGATTCTGTTTCACCACATCCTCCAGAAGGACTTTGGCCAGATCATCAGGATACATCTGTATTGGAAAACTCTGAAAATATTCTTAATGTGGACCAGCACCCCCAGCCCCTGTATATCCAGCTCATCCAGCCTTTTTTCCTGGCTATATACTCTTTTGTCAAGGTCACATATTTATCTTTCTTTTAGAAGTTTCAATGTTTTGAATAGATGCTGTTTTCCACATTTCTCCCCCCTTCCCCCACCTGGAATAATTCTCTGTATTTCTTCCAATTAAATTTTAGCTTCTGTGGGGGTGTGGTGTTTGACAACCAGAGCTTTATCTCTTCAGCTGTCATTATTTGCCCTTCCTGTGGTTGTTTGTCTTTCTGTCAATTTGCCTCCTATTGTGGACTAAAAGTGTATGCCATGTTTATTTGATAAGATGCAAAAATAAAACAGGTCCACTTACCATTACCATATACTTAGCAGTAATCCCCAATCTTTTGTCATTTTAACCAATTCATTTCCTACTTGGAAAATAATATGACTTGGGACTCATCTAATTCATATCCCCTGAGCTATTTTCTGTCTGGGCACAGTCTGCTCTTGTACACTTTTCTCAGCACCCTAAGGTCTAGAATAGGGGGGCTATGCTAACCACATCCTCTTTACTTAAATAAAATAGGAGAAAATGATTGCTCAAGTATTGCTTCAAAAATGGCTGCGTAACTAAGTCAATTGGCTCATAGAGGCCACATAGCACATCATGAAAACTGTGTCATATCTTTTCAAGTTTCAAGTTTTTCTTTCTAGACTGTATTTTCTGGTTCTTTCTCTAGAAATCTTCCTTTCCTTGGTGGAGATTGTGAGATATACAACTGTTGTAATGATAGATTTACTCCCAAAATAGCCTTGGCTACTTTGTTGCCTCTTCTTAAAATACCCAGGTATTTTGTGAAATAATAGCATTTCCATCTACTTCTGATGGAAGTATTTGTCTGCTTCCCCTTTTAGCTGTCTGGATATACAAAATCTTTTTCAAAAATACTACTTTCTTTTTCTTTTTTCTTCTCTAATTTAGAGGCTAGTGTAAAAATTCTAAATGCCTACCTTATATTTGAAGAAAAATCTGAAAGCTTTTAAGGTATAAATCTTTGATTTAAAAAAAAAACTGAATACATAGAAAATCTCCATTACTGTATTTACAACAGAATTATCTTAGGGAGAAAAACTGTAAGTGTGTAAAAGTAAATATGAACCTAGATAAAGTGTTACCAACAATTTTAATATAAAAAACACATTTAAAATGAGAAGGCTGAAAATAGGGGGAATGAAAGCCAGAGGTGTTCTGAATTTCACTGAGTTCAGAAGGGTAAACATGTTGAGCAGACAACAGAGCCACACGTGTGCACTGCCAACGTGGTAGGGCACTCTGGCTTACTGTCTCCTTGTTTCTCCCCTGCATAGCCCCAGATTTGGCTTTCATTTTGTCTGCTCTGTTTTTGGACATTGGAAAGGATTTATTTCAAAATCTGAGAATCAGATGCAGGGCACAAAGTCATTGATGCATGGGTCCACAATGCCCCACTTCGTCGACAGGCATAATGATGTTCCAAATCTGATTATTACTAAGTGAGAGTAATGTCTTCTCTGTGTCTGTTATCGAGTTGGGAAGCCCCTGATTAGGCCTACTGAGTGTTCAGGCATCCAACTTTTCTGACTTTGGAAATATCAGAATTTAAGGTTTCTTCTATGCTTACCTGGTTCAAGTTCTCATTAGTTATTGTGAAACCAAAGCGACCTAGGTGGATCCAGTGTGCAATAGCTCCAGTTTAGATTTTTGTTTGCCAGATGGCAATACGCCTTACTAACATCAACTCCGCATCTTTCCTTTTCCTGTACATAAGGCACATGAGGTTAAGAGAATAGCCTCTAAGTTCAACCCTAACCCATAATAACTATTAACCGGAGGATGCTAACCTCATCTGCAAGCTGTATGCTCCTAATTTAGAGAGAAGTTGTGTTGCTTGTCTTCATGTAACCACATTCTTTTTTTTATTAATTTATTCTTGTTACATCTCAATGGTTATCACATCCCTTGTATCCTCCCATTCCCCCCCCCCATTTTCCCATTATTCCCCTCCCCTATGACTGTTCCTGAGGGGGATTACCTCCCCCTGTATATGCTCATAGGGTATCAAGTCTCTTCTCGGTAACCTGCTATCTTTCCTCTGAGTGCCACCAGGTCCCCCCCTCCAGGGGACATGGTCAAATGTGAGGCACCAGAGTACGTGAGAAAGTCATATCCCACTCTCCACTCAACTGTGGAGAATGTTCTGACCGTTGGCTAGATCTGGAAAGGGGTTTAAAGTTTACTGCCTGTATTGTCCTTGGCTGGTGCCTTAGTTTGAGCGGGACCCCTGGGCTCAAATCTGCCTATCATAATGTTCTACTTGTAGGTTTCTAGGATCCTCTGAGATTCCATCTTACACCCATCAGAATGGCTAAGATCAAAAATTCAAGTGACACCACATGCTGGCAAGGATGTGGGGAGAGAGGAACACTCCTTCATTGCTGGTGGAAATGCAAACTAGTACAGCCACTTTGGAAATCTATCTGGTGCTATCTCAGAAAAATGGGAATAGGGCTTCCTCAAGACCCAGCTATTCCACTCCTTGGAATATACCCAGAAGATGCTCCAGCACACAACAAGAAAATTTGCTCAACCATGTTCATAGCAGCCTTATTCATAATAGCCAGAACATGGGAACTGCCTAAGTGTCCCTCAGTAGAAGAATGAATAAAGAAACTGTGGTACATATACACTATGGAATACTACTCAGCTATTAAAAACAAGGAATTCCTGAAATTTGTGGACAAATGGATTGAACTAGAAATGATCATAATGAGTGAATTAACCCAGAAGCAGAATAGGCAAATGGTATATACTCACTTATATCTGCATACTAGCCCAAGGGGCATGTCCCATGAAAGTCTTCACTTACCAGGAAACTGGGATAGAGGGGAGGACATCCTATTGGGACTCTAGATGAGAGACTCATGGGAGAATTGTGACCACATTCTTAATAAGCAACTTAAGGGAAAAAGAGTTTATTATAGCTCCTGGACTAGTAGGATACAGTCTATCGCGGTAGAAGAGGCATGGAAGCAGGGGGCTCCAGGGCTGCAAGAGCATGCTGTTGTGAATTTTCACCTTCTCATATTTTAGTGGAACAGGATGTGGAGAGGGCATAGGAAATGGTTGGATTATAAACCTCAAGGGCGACCCATGCCCAATCTTCTAGCTATGTCCTATCCTCTGAAGGTTCCATCACCTCGGCAAACAGTGCTACCAGATGGGGACCAAATGTTCAACCACATAAGCATGTTGGACACATTTTATACCCAAACCATGTGCGTCAAAATACCAGTATTATAGAGTTGTTATGAGCATTAAATCAGATAACTAATGCGATAATTTCAGCAAGTGCATAACACATCATATATAAGCATTCAACAAATGTTACATATTATTATTATTTCTATAAGACAAGCTTGCTTGCTATGGGAATGTAGCAATGCTAGACAAAATAAGGTAATGGATTAAGATATCCAGCAGTAACATTTTAAAGATGTCCACCTTTAAAATTCATATGCACAGAAAATATCACATCTCCTTATAAGTTTAAACATATTATTTGTACATGTCATTTTGGGTAATAGAATTCATAAAAAATAGAATGGACTAGCCTCTAACTTATTTGTAATTTTACCAACTTGTTGATCTTGAAGAATATTTAAAAATGTTTGGTGACTTTATTTTCAATTTTAAGATAAAAAAATCATTCATAGGAAACAATAAGGGAAGTAATAGTTTTTAGTTTTGAATTATTCACTTGTGAGGATTTTCAAGCCTTCTATAATGGCAATGTGCCATTAACCTTTCATAGGGAACCTCTGCTATAGTTTTAGGAGTCTTCAGCATGCTGTAAAATCAGTGTAACCCAAGAAAACACCTGAAATCTGTGCAGTTAACTAAAAGACACATTGAAGAAGATGTGTGAGTGTGGAGGGGTTGTGTTATGTAGGGGGTAGTAGACTCTTCACCAAACACATCCACTGGATTTGGTCTGTTACACGGTTTCTTGTTTTATTACTCCCTGTTCCACTTGCCTATTCTTTCATGCATTTATGTATTACATAGCTTTAATACCATGCCCACCCCAGCCCTATCATACAAAAGGAGCCAGCGGAAAAGACATCAATAAGGTAATGTCACAATTTGAAAACACCCATTTTAAACAAAGGGAATAAACTAAAAGGAAATTTTTATCATGTAGTGATAAAGAGAATAGAAAACAGGAAGGACAGACGGCAACTGACCTGTACTCCTCCCGGAAGTGATCAAAAAGGACCTTTAAAGGACACGATGTCCAACTAAATTGAGTCTTACTATTTAAATTGTAGATTCTTACTAGGGTTTCATATGAACTTGGATCCATGTGGGGTTTGTTTCAGTTTCTGCACATACTTGCTGGTAGAACAAGTATCTCTCAGTGCTTTATAATTGGGGAAGAAAACCTCCTTTTTATACCATTGACTTTCACTTTATTCTGTGCCTGTGAGTGCTTTTTGTTCATGACTCAACCTGAAAGTGATATTTTTCTTCATGACTTTATTTTGAGACTTCTGATCTGGAGCCTATCTGTAGCTAGGGCATACATTTAATAACTCTGTAAGGACTGTTTTCATATGGTCACAACAGAAAGCTGAGAACACTCCAGAACACCAGCAAGGGAGTAGACAGTAAGTCTAGCATGCCATGCTCTTCAGATGCTCTGTGACAGTGGGGTAAACCCCCAAGTCTCCTAGCCATAACTTGCTTCATTCAAAATATAGTCTATCCAGTGCCACATTTTTAAAGGTATCCTTCTCTTAAAAGCCCCTTAAGTCACTCTTTCTGAGAGTGAAGTATCTATTACAACAGAAATAATACTGCAATGGAAAGCAAGTGGAGCGAGAAAGCTATCAGCTGTAAGAAAAAAGACGCCCCATGGTGTCAAAAATAGGGGACCTTGGAAGATATACAACATAGGAAAATCGTTGCCTGATGGTCAGTTTGATCTCCCATCTTTACACATGGCAGCTTCAAGGTCTGTTCAGATGGTGTGAGGACTTTC
The DNA here is from genome assembly GCF_903995435.1 of Acomys russatus. NCBI lineage: Eukaryota > Metazoa > Chordata > Mammalia > Rodentia > Muridae > Acomys > Acomys russatus. Next base: position 64,750,029 of record NC_067142.1, on the reverse strand, counting down.
ACGGCTGTCATCAATTGCTATCACCACTGCTTTTAACTGACATGATCACTGATCGTTACAATTAGTGCCCATTAGTAAAGAGTAAAATTAGCATTTTAGTCATATAGAATTGTCCATTATGTCCATAAAAAACACAAAGTTCATAACTTATGATTATCATTACCATAACAAATTCAAAGGGAATTATGAAGGACCTGTCATTTTGTAATGCTGCCACATGTGACTATCAGAGATGACGGAGGAGCTGTCAAAACTCAGTATTCTGATACAGGACACACTCTCATTAGATGTAAAGATGGAGAATTAGGATAATACATATTTGATATAGAGAGACTTTGAGAGAACACATAGATAAGAAAGAATTTTTAAAGAATAAAAATTATTCAGAAAGCAGTTGCTAAAATTAGGTTTTCAATAAAATATGCCCTTAGGTTTTTTTTAATGTATAAGCTATTCAGGGTGGAAATACAGTCATAAAGGGCCAATATGAGTGCAATATTTACCATTACATTTTAATTACAGTAGAACTCAGCCAATTATAATATTCTTGTTATAATAAGTGCTAACAATCAATGGTAAATGAATGCACTTTAAACTGAAGACCGAGACTTAAGAAAACGATCCATGCTGCATAAAGCTCCATCTTCCATCTTAGATGGTGCAGTGAACCCAAGCTTGTAGTCGGCTAGGATGGGGAGAGCAGAAAGATGGAAGGGACCTAAACCATCTGTAATTGTTCATCTCTCTTTCCCTTCTTGCTCCACCAAATTCAAATTACAAATCACTAAAAGAATGTATAATATTAAAAAAGTTCGCTCTGTGGACCCCAATAGCTATTGAGTACTATCTATGATCCCACAAGATGACAACAACTCAAGTATATATTTCAGACATTTGAATAAAATGTTTGCTCTTCAAAATCATGAGCCTAGGGATACAAGTAGAAAAACAAAACAAAACAAAACAAACAGTTTCCATCCTATTCCTTTAGCCATGTTTTTTTAGACAGTTCCCTGTCTCTTTTCCACCGTTCCCTACAGGTGTAAAAGCATTGGCACACTCCGGTCATTCTCAACCTAAGTTGCCACCCCTTTGGGGGTCCCATCTCAGATATCCTGTATATCAGATATTTACATTACAACTCGTAACAGTAGTAAAATTACTGTATTAAGTAGCAATGAATTAATTTTATGGTTGGGAAGTAATATAACATGAGGAACTGTGTAAAAGACTCCCAGAATTAGGGAGGTTGAGAATCATTAATGTGTGCATTATATATATATATATATATATATATATATATATATATATATATATATATATATATAATATTTATTAACTTTGATTATTTTTAATTTATTCACTTTATATTGTGATTGTAGACCTCTTCCTTGTCTTCTGCTGGTCCTCCCACCCCCTTCCTCCAGTCCTCAGAAAGAGGGAGCCCTCCTTCCTTACCATCTGAACCCAGCCTATCAAGTCTCATGAGGACTTCCAACACCCTCTTCCTCTATGGGCTGGCAAGGCTTCCCCACCAGGGGAAGTGATCAACGAACGGGCAACAGGGTCTATGTCAGAGTCAGCCCCTGCTCTTCATTATGGGACTCACATGGGGACTGTGCTGCCAATGGACCACACGTGAGCAGGAAGTTTAGAATGTCTCCACACATGGTCCTTGGTTGGTGCATCAGTCTTTGCAGGTCCCCCTGGGCCCAGATTTCTTGGCTCTGTTGTTCTCTTTGTGAAGCTCCTCTCCCCTCCAGGTCATTCTATCCCCCAATTCTTCCCTAAGTCACCCTTTGCTCTGTCCCAAAGGTTGGCTGTGAGATCCCCTGCTGGGTGGAGTCTTATCAGTATGCCCATCCTTCATACGCTATCCTCAGTATGCTCACTTTGTATTTCAAGAAGGGCCACACAGTTGTATCCTACTACACTTTCCTCTGCTCAAATTATTCACATCTATCATATTTTATATCTTCTTTCATATTTGACTTAGAATATATTTAATAATGTGGACAAATTTATTTATAGACACACATATATTAAATTATAGTTATATTAATTAATGTATACCAAACAACGATGCCCTTTTTTTTCCCTGTTGCTATTGGTATTTACTCTCTTTTCTTTTTATTTATTCTTTTCTCATAAAAGACATGCCAAGCACAGCTTCCCCTTCCTTTACACTGCCCAGTTCCCCTACCTCTCTTCTCCTCCAGACCCACTCCCATTTCCTTTTAGAAAAGAGCAGGCCTCCATGGGATATCAACTGAACACACATAACAAGATAAAATAACACCAGGCACAAGCCATCATATCAAGGTTAGACTAGGCAGACCAGTAGGAGAAAAGAAGTCCCAAGAGCAGGCCAAGTAGTCAGAGACACCCCACTGGCACTGTAAGGAGTCTCCCCCAAAAAACCTAAGTTAAACAGCCATAGCATACTATTTTCTGTATTCTGCCCAGAGTCCAGCAAGAAGTCCTAGCATCTGTTCCAATCTCCTACTGGGTGTAGTCTCTCAGATGACATCTTTGTTGGGCTAATATCCACTTATACGTGTCTTTTTGGGTCTGGGTTATCTCACTTAGGATGATCATTTCTAGTTCCCTCCATTTGCCTGTATTTTTCAAGGTTTCCTTGCTGAGTAGTATTCCATTGTGTAAGTGTACCACATTGTCTTTATCAATTCTTCAGTTGTGGGACATCTAAGTTATTTCCAGATTCTGGCTACTATCAATAAGTCTGCTATAAACATAGTTGAGCAAATGTCCTTGTATGGTGGAACATCTTTCGGTACCGTTGTACCAACCAAGGACAATGTATGCAGTGAACCTAGATCCCCTGTTCAGATATAGCCAATGGACAGCTCGTTCTCCATGGTTGTGGGATGAACAGAAATTACCTCCGACATGAACTCTGGTGCACCCTATTTGATTACATCCCCTTTGTAGGGAAGGCCTGGCAGGCACACTGAGGAAGGAGAAGCAGGTTATCCAGATGAGACCTGACTCGGCTGTGGTCATATGGTGGCGGAGGAGGTCCCCTTCTGTCAGAGGCCTAGGGGAGGGGAATGGGGTAAAAGAGGGAGGGACGGTGGGAAAGGGAAGATACAAGTGAGGGGATAATAATCAGGATGTAACACGAATACATCATAATAAATTGAAATTTTAAAAAAGAACCACAAAACAAAAGCAACTATAACATATATGTAGAGAATGCAGTGCAGGTTCTGGGATTGCTTCTTTAATCCTGTGAACCCCCTGTGAGCCCTGGTTAGTTGAGTGTGTGGGCCATGATCTCTTGATGTCCTAGGATCCTTCCTTGTCTACTCCAAATCTCAGCCACCAGGCATCTGGACATTCTCCTCCTCAAGTGGCATGGGCCTCAGGTTAGAAAAGTAATTGTTTAGCCACCCTCATAAGTTCTGAGCCACCCCTGCCCCAGCACATTCTGCAGGACGGTTATCCCAGCATTTGAGAGGTAAAGGCAGGAAGGTCAAGAGTTTGAGATCATCCTCAGTTGTATAACAAGTTCCAACAATTATGCTTTAAATACTCTTTTACATTTATCTATTTGTAGGTACTTAGTATTATGCATTTATTTGCTCAGACTGAATCTTAGAGTGTTTAATACAATTTATATTTCTGCCACCATGTAACAATACATTACCATACTTAGATCCTTGCCAAAATAACTGAAAAGTGGCTTTTTATTTTAATGTCTCGATTTTGAAACAATGAGGGTAGTTTATCATTCCTCCATATAGCTATTATCAATTTACATTTCATTCTCTATGTTCTTTGGATTTTTAACATTTTTGTCTGTGAAACTGATGGCATTTCTCTTTTTCTTTTCAGCAGTTTTATCAGAATACCATGTCTAAAATAATACAAAATTTTTCCATCTAAATTGTGACTTTATTAGTTGGTGTATTCACAAGTCAATGCCAAGCACCATCACAATCTAACTGTATGCTCTTCTTTGTTTTAAAAAAGTAATGTGTACCTCTGTGCAGGTGTCAATATGTGCATGTAAGTACAGGTGCCTGTAGAGACTGAGTCAAGCAAGCAGACTGTACTGGAACTGGAGTTTCAATCATATTAGTTGTCTGATATGGGTTTGGAGAAACAAACTGGTGTCTAATGTGCTCTTAACCTCTGACCCATCCCTACTGCCATAATCCTTATATGATTTCAACACCTGTCACAAGAATCACATGCACACAAGCAAGCATTCATTGCTCATCCCTTTACACCATCCGTGGCCCAGATACAAATAAATATGAATCTACTTTTGCATGGACAGATTTTCAAGTCTTGCATGGGTCACATACATAAAATCTTTTCATTTCTTTCATCTGTGTTCCATTCTATGGTTATAGAATTTGTTTATTCATTTACCATGGGAGCCAATTCATTATTCATTGTTTTTTATGATGGACTTCTATCAGAGACATCCACTTATTAACTTTTAATGCATTTTTATGTTAGTGTTATTGTGTGTAATGTTTTCAAGAACATTGGAATGTGGGCTTATTTCCATTTCTTGTGAGTGCATAACTACAAGTAGAATTGCTAGATTACATCATAATTGTACAATTAACATAGTAAAATCATCAATATTTTTCAAAAAAAATGCTACCACTTTGTATTAATACCAGTGACTGAGTGATACAAAATATCCAGATTGTTCTTATGCCTTATTGTGGCCTGTTAACTTTGGCTATGGCAATGGTTATAAAATGGGATGTCATTTCCCTAATGAAAAGTGATGAGCGTCTCTATATATGTCTCCATTTATATATTTAGATTAGATAAATACCTATTCAAATACATTATCTATCTATAAATTATCTTACTACTATTGATTGTAAGTGCTTTTTACATATTCTGTCCAAACACACATGAAAACAGTTTTCATGGTGTTTTTTGTTTTTGAGTTTTGTTTTTTGTTTTTGTAACCACATAAGTGTTGTATTTTATTCCAATATTATTTAGCAATTTTTTTGTTTGGTTATACATTTGTTATCCCTAGCTCAACAATCATTGCTTAATCCAACATGAGAAAGAGTTATTTTGATGCTTTCTTTAAACAAATTCATAGTTTTTATTTTTATATTTACCTCCTAATGATGCATGAGCTTTTCAGTGTCTACCAACTTCAGTCATCAACAGTATTTTAGAGGGAAAGCACTTTTATGCTCTACTATTTATGTTGGTTGTAAGCTTCTCATAGATGCCCCTCATCAGATTGAGGCAGCTCCTTTCTTTGCCAAGTTTATTGAGTGTTTTTAATATGAAAGTATTTTGAATTTTGTGAATTTTTCTTCATCTATTGAAATAATTATATGGGGCTTGAGTCTATGAGCGTTAAATTTAAGGCCATCCTGAGTCTTTCAATCATGGCATTTTGACCAGTTACCATGTTTAATCTGCAAATAATTTCTTTTGAAAATTGTGGTGTAACTACTCACAAGAAATGGTACTGTTTGGCTTTCTTTTGTAGTAGTCTCTCAGCTTTTATTGTGTAGCTAATCCCCTGACATAGAATGAACAGAAAATTGTCCCTTCTTCCTAGAGTTTTTGGAAGAGTTTATGAGCAGTTTATACACTGTAGGAATTATAAGTAAAGGTACAATAACTTGGTCCTTTGAAAACTGAATTTAATGATTCAACTTCTTTACTAATTTTATATCATATTAGTTGATCAGAGTTTCCTTAAGTCAATCTTGTGGTTACTCTATTTCTGGAAAATTGTCGATTTTTACTGGATTTTCTAATTTTTTGGCATAGGGTTGTTCAGTGTTCTCTTATTATTCTCTTTACTTCTGTAAATGAGAACTGCTCATTTTTATGCTCCACATGCCTGAAATCCCTGTAGTGAGACCCTTTTGCCTCTCTCTTTATAACAACATTAAATCAATGCTGCTAATTATACAGATTTTATTGAAGAATTGTGGTGAACTCTATGCAATTTGAGTTCAGACATAAAATAACTTCGATTTGAATTTCAGATAGACTTCCTATAAATGATATGGATTGGGACATCTGAGTTTAAAGACTGCTGCAATCACTTACTAGCTTGTGGTGTTAATATTGATGCTGCTGAGCAGTTGTTCGGAGTGTGTGTGCTCCCACTGTGTAACTGTTGAACATACCATTGAATATTCATTTAATTCTTTATTGAGTACAGGGAGTTTTCTTTTTCTTTTTTTCTTTTTTGACTAGTTCTTGTTTCATTTTAGATTTGTTCCTGAAATCTTATTCAATTTTAAACAGTGTTACCTTTTAACATCTTTAAAAATTTTGTTTTCTCTTTACCCTGTAATTTAAATTCTTCCTGTGTCCTAAGAAAATAAAGCTTACAAATAGAGTTTGGATTTCCACTTTCATTTTAATATCATTATTGTTTCGTAACTTACAGCTCTCTACTGTTTTGTTTCATATTACTTCATCAAGTCATATCTTATATTCTTGAGTTTCTTTTACACATTTATTGTAAATATTAACTCTTCTAATGTGGTATTCACTTCCATATAAAACTCTCTTCCTTTTTATTTTCCCTCTTTCCTTCCCTTTTTCCCTGTGCTGCCTCTTGTTTTTCTTGTTTCTCCCCATTTTCCTTTTCTTTGCTTTTTCTTCCCATTTCTTTTCTTTTTTCTTTTAACAAAACAGCAAATTTTTTTCTCTTCTTTTTTTTTTATTACTTTATTCTTGTTACATCTCAATGTTTATCCCATCCCTTGTATCCTCCCATTCCCCCCCCCCATTTTCCCATTATTCCCCTCCCCTATGACTGTTCCTGAGGGGGATTACCTCCCCCTATATATTCTCATAGGGTATCAAGTCTCTTCTTGGCTACTTGCTGTCCTTCCTCTGAGTGCCACCAGGTCTCCCCCTCCAGGGGACATGGTCAAATGTGAGGCACCAGAGTACGTGAGAAAGTCGTATCACACTCTCCACTCAACTGTGGAGAATATTCTGACCAAGTAGGCTTCATTCCAGGCATGCAGGGATGGTTTAATATACGGAAATCCATCAATGTAATCCACCATATAAACAAACTGAAAATAAAAAACCACATGATCATCTCCTTGGATGCAGAGAAAGCATTTGATAAAATTCAACACCCATTCATGTTTAAAGTTTTAGAGAGATCGGGGATACAAGGCACTTTCCTCAACATAATAAAGGCTATATACAGCAAGCCAATAGCCAAAATCAAAGTAAACGGTGAGATACTCAAGGAAATTCCTCTAAAATCGGGAACAAGGCAAGGCTGCCCACTCTCTCCATATCTCTTCAATATAGTACTAGAAGTTCTAGCCAGAGCAATAAGACAACAAAAGGAGATCAAGGGTATCCAAATGGGAAAGGAGAAAGTCAAATTTTTTTATTTTGTAAGATGATATAAATATTATCAAATAGTTTGACCAATTAAATACCTTAAAATGAATTAATTTGGGCCAATACAACTATATTGAAACTCAAAACATTACGGATGCAATATTTAAATTCATAATAGCCTTGATAGCCATGACAAAGATGTTGATGACACTTGTTCACAACTTTTTTAAAAAATTTTTATTAATTTAGTCTTGTTACATCTCAATGGTTATCCCATCCCTTGTATCCTCCCATTCTTCCCTCCCTCCCATTTTTCCCTTATTCCCCTCCCCTGTGACTGTTCCTGAGGGGGATTTCCTCCCCCTGTATATGCTCATAGGGTATCAAGTCTCTTCTTGGCAACCTGCTATTCTTCCTCTGAGTGCCACCAGGTCTCCCCCTCCAGGAGACATGGTCAAATATGAGTCACCAGAGTTCGTGTGAAAGTCAGACCTCACTCTCCACTCAACTGTGGAGAATGTTCTGACCATTGGCTAGATCTGGGTAGGGGTTTAAAGTTTACTGCCTGTATTGTCCTTGGCTGGTGCCTTAGTTTGAGTGGGACCCCTGGGCCCAAATCTGCCTACCATAATGTTCTACTTGTAGGTTTCTAGGACACTCTGGATCCTTCTACTTTGCTATTCTCCCATGCTTCTCTCATCTAGAGTCCGAGTAGGATGTCCTGTCCTCCCCTTTGTCCCTGTTTCCTGGTAAGTGAAGGCTTTCGTGGAATGTGCCCCTTTGGGTAGTATGCAGATATAAGTGAGTATATACCGTTTGAGTCTTTCTGCATCTGGGATAAATCACTCATTATGATCATTTCTAGCTCAATCTATTTGTCCACAAATTTCAGGAATTCCTTGTTTTTAATAGCTGAGTAGTATTCCATAGTGTATATGTACCACAGTTTCTTTATCCATTCTTATACTAAGGGACACTTAGGCAGTTTCCATGTTCTGGCTACTATGAATAAGGCTGCTATGAACATGGTTGAGCAAATTTTCTTGTTGTGTGCTGGAGCATCTTCTGGGTATATTCCAAGGAGTGGAATAGCTGGGTCTTGAGGAAGCCCTATTCCCATTTTTCTGAGATAGCACCAGATAGATTTCCAAAGTGGCTGTACTAGTTTGCATTCCCACCAGCAATGAAGGAGTGTTCCTCTCTCCTCACATCCTTGCCAGCATGTGATGTTGCTTGAATTTTTGATCTTAGCCATTCTGATGGGTGTAAGATGGAATCTCAGAGTTGTTTTGATTTGCATTTCCCTGATGACTAAGGAGGTTGAGCATTTCTTTAAGTGTTTCTCAGCCATTTGATATTCCTCTGTTGAGAATTCTCTGTTTAGTTCCAAGCCCCATTTCTCAATTGGGTTATTTGGTTTGGGGTGTTTAATTTCTTCAGTTCTTTATATATTTTGGATATTTGACCTTTGTCAGATGTAGGGTTGGTGAAGAGCTTTTCCCAGTCTGTAGGCTGTCGCTTTGTTCTCTTGACAGTGTCTCCTGCCTTACAGAAGCTCCTCAGCCTCATGAGGTCCCATTTATTAATGGTTGACCTTAAGGCCTGGGCCGTTGGTGTTCTGTTCAGGAAGTTGTCTCCTGTGCCAATATGTTGCAGGCTCTTCCCCACTTTTTCTTCTAATTGACTTATTGCCTCTGGTTTTATGTTGAAGTCTTTAATCCACTTGGATTTGAGTTTTGTGCAAGGTGACAAATATGGGTCCAGTTGCATTTTTTTTACACATAGACCTCCAGTTAGACCAGCATCATTTGTTGAAGATGCTATCCTTTTTCCATTGAATGGATTTGGCTTCTTTTTCAAAAATCAAGTGACCATATGTGTGTGGATTCATATCTGGGTCTTCGATTCGATTCCACTGATCAACCAGCCTGTTGCTGTGCCAGTACCATGCTATTTTAATTACTATTGCTTTATAGTACAGTTTGAGATCAGGTATGGAGATTCCTCTGGAGCACCTTTTATTGTACAAGATTGTTTTAGCTATTCTGGGTTTTTTGTATTTTCATATGAAGTTCAGAATTGAACTTTCAATGTCTTTAAAAAATGTGTAGGTATTTTGATAGGGATTGCATTGAATCTGTAGATTGCTTTTGGTAGGATGGCCATTTTTACTATGTTAATTCTCCCGATCCATGAGCAAGGAAGATCATTCCATCTTCTCAGGCCATCTTCAATCTCTTTCTTCAGAGTTTTGAAATTTTTTCACACAAGTCCTTCACTTGCTTAGTTAGAGTAACTCCTAAATATTTTATATTGCTTGTGGCTAATGTGAAGGGTGTGGTTTTTCTACTTTCACCCTCTGCAAGCTTGTCATTTGTGTATAGGAAGGATACAGACTTTTTTGAGTTAATTTTGCATACAGCCAATTTGCTGAAGGTGTTTATCAGCTGTAGGAGTTCTCTGGTGGAATTTTGAGGGTCATTTATGTACACTATCATGTCATCTGCAAATAGGGATAATTTGAATTCCTCCTTTCCTATTTAGATACCCTTGATCTCCTTTTGTTGTCTTATTGCTCTGACTAGAACTTCGAGTACTATATTGAAGAGATATGGAGAGAGTGGGCAGCCTTGCCTTGTTCCAGATTTTAGAGGAATTTCCTTGAGCATCTCACCATTTACTTTGATTTTGGTTATTGGCTTGCTGTATATAGCCTTTATTATGCTGAGCAAAGTGCCTTGTATCCCTGGTCTCTCTAAAACTATAAACATGAATGGGTGTTGGATTTTATCAAATGCTTTCTCTGCATCTAAAGAAATTATCATGTGGTTTTTTTTCTCTTCAGTTTGTTTATATGGTGGATTACATTGATGAATTTCTGTATATTAAACCATCCCTGCATGCCTAAAATGAAGCCTACTTGGTCATGATGAATGATATCGTTGATGTGTTCCTGTATTCGTTTTGCAAGTATTTTATTTAGTATTTTTTGCATCGATGTTCATAAGAGAAATTGGTCTGAAATTCTCTTTCTTTGTTGAGTCTTTGTGAGGTTTAGGTCAATGTGCCTATGGCCTCATAGAATGAATTTGGTAATGTTCCATCCATTTCTATCTTTTGGAGTAGCTTGAAGAGTATCGGTATTAGTTCGCCCTTGAAGGTCTGGTAGAGTTCTGCACTTAAACCATCTGGCCCTGGGCTTTTTTTGGTTGGGAGACTATCTATGACTGCTTCTATTTCTGTAGGGGAAATGGGACTATTTAGCTTGTTTATCTGTTCTTCACTCAACTTTGGTAAGTGAAATTGATCAAGAAAATCATCCATTTCCCTTAGATTTTCAAATTCTGTGGCGTATATGCCTTCAAAGTAGGATCTTATGATTCTTTGTATTTCTTCAGTGTCTGTTGTTATGTCTCCCTTTTCATTTCTGATTTTGTTGATTTCAATACTGTCTCTCTGCCTTTTAGTTAGTTTGGCTAATGGTCTGTCTATCGTGTTGATTTTTTCAAAGAACCAGCTCTTGGTTTTTTTTATTCTTTGGACTGTTTTCTTAGTTTCTAATTTGTTAATTTCAGCCCTGAGTTTGATTATTTCCAGACATCTACTCCTCTTGGGTGCTTCTGCTTCTTTTTTTTCTAGGGCTTCCAGTTGTGTCGTTAAGATGCTTATGTGTGATGTTTCCAATTTCTTTTTAAAGGCACTTAGTGCTATGAATTTTCCTCTTAGCACTGCTTTCAATGTATCCCACAAATTTGGGTATGTTTTTCCTTCATTTTCAATGAATTTCAAAAACTCCTTGATTTCTTTCTTTATTTATTCCCTGACCCAGGTGTCATTTAGCAGAGAGTTGTTTAGTTTCCACGTATGTGTAGGCTTTTTGTTATTTCTGTTGTTGTTGAATTGCAGCCTAAGAGCATGGTGATCTGATAGGATACAAGGTATTATTTCAATCCCCTTTATCTGTTGAGGCCTGCTTTGTGACCTACGATGTGATCAATTTTGGAGAAGGTTCCATGGGGTGCAGAGAAGAAGGTATATTCTTTCTTGTTTGGGTGAAAGGTTCTATAGATATCTGTTAGATCCATTTGACCCATGGCATTGGTTAATGATGTTATTTCTTGGCTTAGTTTCTGTTTCAATGACTTATCCTTCAGTGAGAGTGGGGTGTTGAAGTCTCCCACTATTATTGTGTGGGATTGATGTGTGGTTTAAACTTTTTTAGCAGATCTTCTAGAAATGTGGGTGCCCTTGTATTGGGAGCATAGATGTTCAGAATTGTGATGTCATCTTGGTTGACTTTACCTTTGGTGAGTATGAAGTTTCCTTCTGCATCTCTTTTGATTAATTTTGGTTGAAAGTCTATTTTGTTTGATATTAAAATGGCTACGCCTGCTTGCTTCTTGTGACCATTTGCTTGGAATATTTTTTTCCAGCCTTTTACCCTGAGGTAATGTCTATCTTTATGGGTGAGATGTGTTTCTTGAATGCAGAGGAATGTTGGATCTTGTTTATGCACCCATTCAGTTAGTCTGTGTCTTTTTATTGGAGAATTGAGACCATTGACGTTGAGAGATATTAATGACAGTGACTGTTAAGAGTCTTAATTTTGATGTTGTTTCCAGTCGAGCATTTGTGTAGTTGTGTTTTTGCCATGGTATAGTTATCTATTTCCTGAGTAGTTTTGGTTGTAGCTTGACCCTTTGGGATGGAGTTTTCCTTCTAGTACCTTCTGTAAAGCTGGATTTGTGGATAGGTACTGTTTGAATTTGTTTTTGTTATGGAATCTTTTCTTTTCTCCATCAATGGTTATTGACAGTTTTGCTGGGTATAGTAGTCTGGCCTGGCATCTGTGGTGTCTTAGCATTTGCAAGATCTCTGTCCAGGCCTTTCTGCCTTTGATGGTCTCTGCTGAGAAGTCGGGTGTAATTCTGATAGGTTTGCCATTAAATGTTATTTGGCCCTTTTCCCTTGCAGCTTTTAATATTTTTCTTTATTCTGTATGTTTTGTGTTTTGATTATTATGTGATGGGCAGTTTTTCTCTTCTGGTCAATTTTATTTGGTGTTCTGTAGGCCTCTTGTATGTTTGTAGGCACCTCTTTCTTTAGATTAGGGAAATTTTCTTCTATGATTTTGTTGAGAATAGTTTCTGGGTCTTGGAATCTGATATCTTCTCATTCTTCAATGCCTATTAGCCTCAGATTTCTTCTTTTCATTGTGTCCTTGATTTCTTGGATGTTTTGTGTCAGGAGTTTTCCAGATTTGGCATTTTCTTTAATGGTTCCTTCAGGATTGTGATTGTATCTTCTAGTCCTGAGATTCGTTCTTCCATCTCTTGGATTCTGTTAGAAAAGCTCACCTCTGTGTTCCTCACCTTCTTCTCTGAGGTCTCATGTTCTTGTTTTTCTTCTGTTTGTCTGTTTATCATTGAATCCATTTTCATCTTCAGATCTTGAACTGATTTTTTTTATTTCTTTCATCTGATTGTTTGTATATTCCTGATTTTCTTCCATTGCCTCTTTATAGGTCTTCAGAGCTTGAACTGTTTTTTTGATTTCTTTCATCTGGTTATTTGCATTTTCCTGTAATTTTTCCAGTTCCACTCTATGTGCTTCTTTTATGTCTCTCACCTGTTTGGCTGCATCTTCCTGCATTTGATTACGAATTTTATTTGTTTCCTCCATTATCATCCTCATTACTAAGGATTTGAGGTCATTTTCTTGTATTTCCATTGTGTTTGAATTCTCTGGGTCGTTTTTTTTGGGATAGCTGGAAACTGGACACGCCATGTTGTTTTGGGGTTTTTTGCGTATGCTTTTACGCTGTCCTTTAGACATCTTGCCATCTCTGTTTTTGTTGCATAGCTTCCAGAGTTGGGTGGAGGGAGTCTGATGATAGATTCACTTGTTTTCTTATGATTTCCCTAGGCTGGAAACTCTGATGCTTCACTGGTGTGGATGGCAGGAGGCTAGCCCTGTCATTTTGGACTCTCACAGCCAATGATCCTCAGCTCCCATGTACTGTGGGTCCTGCAATCGTTCTGGGTCTCTGAATGAGCATTGGGTCAGGCCAAGGTATCCACAGCCTTCTGGGTCCCCTTCCAAATCCAGCCAGGGACACTAGGCCCAAACCACACGCTGAGCTCAGCTAGATTCTTAGGGCCCGAACTGTCTGCCGAGCTCCGCTAGGGACTCTGTGCCCAATCCATGCACTGAGCTCCCCTAGGGACTCTGGCCCCAAAATGCACGCAGAGTCCAGTCAGAATTTTTGGTCTGGGACTGCACACCAAGCTCAGCTAGGGGCTTTTGGCCCATAGTGCGTGCTGTGGTCAGTTATAAATTCAGGGCCCGAAGTGTCCGCCAAGCTCTGCCAGGAGTTCTGGATTCAAACTGCACACTGTGTCCAACCAGAGTCTTAGAGCCAGGACTGTGCCAAAAGCTCAGCTAGAGTCTCTAGGCCCAACCTGTCTGCCAAGCACAGTTAGGGACTCTGGCCTCAAACTGCACACCGAGCTTCACCCGAGTTTCTGGGGTAGAATTGTGCACCGAGCTCAGCCAGGGACTCTGGACCCACATTGCACACTGAATTCAGCCCGGGACTCTGGGCCTAACCTGTGTGGAGAGTCCAGCCATGTCTTAGGGCTGCCGAGCCTGTGCGCAAAGCTCAACTAGAGTCTCTGGGCCCATTCTGCCCGGCAAGTCCTGCTAGGAACTCTGGGCCGAAACTGAGTGCTGACCTCAGCCTGCATCAGTGCCCCAGAACTACATGCTGAGCTGAGCTAGTGTCTTGGCCAGAACTGCTCGCTGAGCCGAGCTAGAGCCTTGGGTGGACCTGAGCGCTCTGCCCAGCCTGTGTCACAGCAAGAGAACTGCGGCTGAGCTGAGCTACTGCCTTGGGTGGAACTGAGTGCTCCGCCCAGCCTGTGTCACAGTAGGGGAGCTGTGGCTAAGCTGAGCTAGTGCCTCGGGCATCTCCACGGCACTGCACACTGAGCTGAACCCGGGACTCTGGGGCTGAACTGTCCGCCGAGTCCAGTTTGTGTCTTAAGGCACTGCACGACCCAAATCCTGCCTGGAGTTCCCTCTCCCATAGCAACTCCCACTGGCCACCACACCAATCACCTCCACGGGAAGGCTCTGAGCTGCCAACCTCAGCCACCGCTGCTGCTGACGCTGATGCTGCTGGTGGTGATGCTGCTGCTGCTGCTTCCTCTGCCGCTTCGATCTGAGAAAATCTGCTTTCCTCCCATGTGCAAGGGCACGCAGGTCCTCCACACTCTGGTCCCTCCGAACCGTGGAGCATTCCTGAATTGTTCACTGGAGCTTCCAAACACGGTCCACATTGCTCGCTGCCATCTTGGATCATAGCCCCTTTCTTTTTTAAATCTCTTTTCTTTGCCGCAGTGAAAGCATATTTTAAAGAGTTCTACTGCTTATGTTTCATCCTTAAATGAGAAAATGCTCTATATAGTTTGCTCTATATGAAATTAATGTTTTTGGAAAAGGGGAAAGTGAACCAAAGGCAGGGAGTTGCATCCATGTTAGAGACAGCCCCCACTCCCATGTGTAAGGAACCCACATGAAGATCAAGCTGCCAATCAGCTACATATATGTTGGGGTTCCTAGGTCCAGTCTATGCATGTTTGGTGGTTGGTTCAGTCTCTGTGAGCCCCCATGGGCTGAGGTTAGTTAACTCTGTTGGTCTTCTTAGTTCTTGTCCTCTTTGGGTCCTTCTTTCCTTCCCCAGACTCCTCCACAATATTCCGGAACTCTGCCTAATATTTGACCATGATTCTCAGCATGTGTTTCTGCCTGCTGCTGGGTAGAGCCTCTTAGAGGACATTATGCCAGGCTCCTGTATGAAAGCATAGAAAAGTATCATTGACAGTGTCGGGGCTTCGCTCTCTCCCTGCTATTTTATAATTTGGGTGAATAAGTTCTCCAAGATGATTTCATAAGGTGAATGGAATATATTAGTCAGATGACAAGATGACATCATGCAAACATCTTTATTTTCTTTGTTCGCATATATCTCTGCCCAGTGACCTCTTGCCTCCCACTGAAAGTGTTTTCTGAGAATTCTCTTCTACATGTTCTCCTCATTGTGTTCTTGTTTATTTGTTTGCTCATTTGCTTTGGCAGGAATGGTGGAGCGTGGAAAACATGGAAATTCTACCCACTGATTTCTACCCACCTTGTTCCCCTATAGGTGGAACTTCCTCCCTCTGGGAATGCTTTCTGCTTTCTGCATAAACTTAAATCTGAACCCCTTACCAATATGTAGACCTAAACCCATCATTGGCAAGAACATTATTAGTCACCCTCCTAAGACTACCTACCTCACTACAGAAAGATTCCTAAGGGGGCAGTTCATGCCCATTGCCAATGTGCATTATTTTTATAGTCTTTATTTGGCTGATATCCTTCCTTCATCCTTGGAAGTGGAATTTTCATTGTCGTAAAATATGTTTGGGTTTTATGCACTTGTGTGTTTGGGTGTGTGTTTGAAAGAGACATACATTTATAGAAATAATAAGGAGCAATTATTTTCTATCATCCATAAAAGTAAGAGTGTTTAGTATAATATTACATAGAAATAAAATCATGCTTCCCTTGTGTTGATTGTCAAGCAAAACTGAATATTTGGTGTGGGGCAGGATGTGTCAGTTTAAACCACTAAATTTTTAGCCAAGTGTCATTTGTGGCAAGAATCTGTCTTTTCCTTTCTTGTGAAAACATGCTAGGGAGCTGGAATGTGCCTCATCTTGTAGCATGGCTGTGATGAGAAGTCAATGTTACCATCTGCATAAACTCAAAACTGAACAGAATTCCTTTGTAACCCGATGAGTCCTCCATTTTATATGTTAATTAATATTCCAGTCTTGGCTCCCAATAGGCAGTCTTCATTTCTTGATCTCTTAGCATTTTTGGCCATTGCTACATCTCAGTAGGTTTCTCCTGGGGGAAGTCAGGCCTTCCTCCTTTGACCTTCTGTTCCTTTGTCAGCGAGTCCTCTCTATTCAGTATTCATCCATGACACTGTCTAGGAAGGGTCAGCAACCCTAGCCTTTGTCTGTTCGACCAGAGCCAGAGAGTTGGCAGATGAGAGAAAACAACCACGGCCCCCCGCCACTGCCCTGGTCGGGTGTTCACGGTTCACGCTTCTCTCGGCAGAATATCTTCACTGCCCTGGTCAGGAGCTCACAGTTCAGGCGTCTCTTCGCAAAGGATCATCAACATCAACATGTTGTCTCCACGGCCATAAATTTGCAATGTGATGAGACACAACCAGATGTTGCCAAACGTGAACTGACTTGCAAAGCAGCTCGGCCCTGCTCTGCTTCTCCTTCCCGTTCAGAGTAGCCGGGTCGTCATCGACTTCTTCACGCGCGCACAGGGAGCTTTGGAGGTTTGGAGTGAAGTCTTGTCATTTGGGGAAGCAATTTTATTTTTTAACCTGCATACTAAAATACTCATTATCGCTGTTCCGCAGAGACATTCTGCTCCTTAGACTTCCTGTGTGGCTTAAGGGGAAAAACAAAACCTTTCTTCTCTTCACTTATTTGTTCTAGTAGGGGCAGATGCAATGATGCTGTACTCAGCCTATTGGGAGGGGACAATAGGCTGTCATCTCTAGTCCTTCACCTCACTTCTGGATCTGGAGCTTGACTTTTACCAAACACTCTAGATATTTGCAATGTTTTCAGACTAGTCCAACATCCCGGGACACAGGCCATGTCCATGTACGTCATTTGAGTCCATCTGGGTTCTTGCATATACTTTCTGAACTGAACCAGCTAAGTCCATGGGACATAAACCAATGATCCAGGTTCAGTTTATATGTTAGTCACCCCAGGCCCCGGTACTCTCCTGCACTGTGTTGCACTTCTTCTTCAGGAAAATCACAAGATGATTGGCTGGATGATATATTAACGAATGCATAGTTATAGCTTTGGTGCCTTAGGAATAAATCAAAGTTAAATTTAAAGAAAGGCTCGATGGGAATCAAAAAACAGACCTCAAAAGGCAAATAGGAATAGGAGACTGCTTGATGTGTAAAGATCTTTCCATACAAGTGTAAAATCTTGGGTTCCGATCCCCATGGCCTACAAAAAAAAAAAAAAAAAAAACTAGAGGCAAGTGAAGCAGATCTCTTGGGATCCCTGGCCAGCTAAACTAGTGAATCCATGCACACACATGTGAGCATGTGCTTGCATGCATGTACACACAAACACAGTTATGATCTTCATCATAAATAGTTCCTTTTTTGTTTCTAACTATTTCTCATAAAACTGAAGTGAGAGCAACTGTCACTCACTTTATCCTGTTGTTCAGAAGACATGCCAGGTAAGGCTCCTCTTAAAGAGACCTCTGAATTGCCTGTGTAGAAGACACCAGTGTTTTCTATTTTACATTTGCTTAAGTGTTTCCTTTTCATTTGCTATTACTTTGAAGCGCTTATTTCATTAGCTCATAATATAAAGAAATTGGCTATTCCCATATGACCAGTAAAGACAGGGAAGGACACAAAAGAAATGCAGTCACTGTGACAGGCAAGATACCTTCATTAGGAATTCTCTAAGACACTTCAATATTTCAGAGGGAAAAAAAATTTCCTAGGTTCTTACACGGTCTTCGTTTCTCTAAATGTATGTTGTGTTTCTGTTTTAAAATTAAGATACTTTAAATTTTTTTACAGGTAAGTTTGTATTGAAGTAAAGTGTTAAGTTTTGAGGGTGTTTTTTTTTTGTTGTTGTTTTTGTTTTTTGTTTTTTTTTTTTGAAATATTAACTTTATCTAGTACTTTTAGTACCTGAAATTAAATTCCAATGTACTAGCCTGTGTCAATTGTATCCTTGCCTTCAGTGTATTAGGTTCAACTAACTTGAAAGACAACATTCATGCTCACTCCTAAAGTCTAAGGTTTAAATTACTAAGGATTAGGCCCAGGAACAGAAGAAACCTAAGCATACTGAAGTCTAACATTGGCCCAAAGATAGTATCAGAACCATCCTTTTTCCTGCTCATTCTATCTCCATGCTCCCAAGGCACAAGGCAGAAGGAACCTGTCGCTGATTCTCAGTGGTTTCCTCTGCCTTGCCACATATTGTGTGTACCAACCGTATGTCATAAAAGCCTTTCTTAAATTTTGACTAGATCAATAATTCGATGACTGTCAGAAGGCTCTCTGAGTCTCCTTTATTCTGTAATTTCATTGAAATAATAAAGGTACCCTTACCTGAATATGAAGATACTCCACATCTTCTCTGGCTTGATGGGAACACTGTCACAGTTCTGGGCCTGGAGGAATTGATAATGTGGGGAGCTATCTTAGTACGGAGGGTGGTGCTCAAGGAAAGGACAGAGACTTCTGTATAAGTTGTCTCCCAGAAGGGAGGCTGCGACTGTATTTTTCCGTAACCAAGTACAGAAGTGTAGGGGGATTCCTCAATCTGAACATCAAGAATTCAAAAAGGGAGGCACTCAAAGCTCTCGGGGACCAAGGCCGTCTATTGTGACTGCTAATCCGAGTGAGTTTGGGTTAAAAGGGGTTAACAGCCCTCTGCTGTAACACATGATTGGTCTTTATGAGGTTGAAGCTCTTGTCTGTTTGAGGCCTACAGATGATGCTAAAGAGCCAATAATGACAGCAATTCAAAGCAATCTAATTATGCAAACGGGAGGCTAAACAATTTCATCATCCTTAAATTAGATTGTCCTAATGAGATAAAGACACCAATTAATCCTGAATTAATTTCAATAGCCTATTTCAGGCAAACACTTTAATATGCAAATGTAAATGAGAAACAAAGCCTACTGTAGAATGCCAGAGTTCAGAACCTCTCTCTTCACAGCTGCAGCGGGTGTAAATAGTGCCTAATGAGTTTGCATGGAAAGACACAACCAGTTGAAAATTTTAGACTTCATAAAGCACAGTCGGTGCCTCAGGTATACTGGATGTGTCTGAAGTCAGACATATGATGAGGGAGAGTTTTTCAGGAGGATGATGTGGGGAGGGAGATATACATCGCCAGAGTCACACTTGCTTTTTTTCCAACCCAAACCAGAACGATTGGTTGTCTAGGTAAGTCTTTATCTGTTTGTCTGCATATGTGCGGTTCATGTGTGTGCAGATGTCTGTGTATGTGTATGGTTTTTTGTGTGCATATACGTGTGTGTAAGCATGTGCGGTGAAGGGAAGCTAGAGGGTAGGAATGACGGTGCCATAAGGATATGCAAGAGGGGACATTGAGAAGATACTCCTTAATGAGTTGATGTTTAGAGAGCCAAGTTGCCATAACATGCATCTGGACAGAAGTCTCTTCTGTACATAAAGTTGATGTTTAATTAGTGACCACTTAATCATTTTCAATTAGCCATCCCTGACCCATTTGATATTTCTAAATAATTAATTTCCTAAATAAGACATGGGAACTGATTCAAAAATCTTAGTTGCTTATGCAGATTCTGAAGGCCTGTGATTTTAATGATATCTGGCTGAAGAGCGCTCTTTGATGAGCTAATTCCTTTATAACTAACAGAGTCTTCTCATAGGCAATCAGCAAGATCATAATCTCTCCTGCTTAGGAAGAGAAGTGGTGTCTGATATGAGGAACGAATTCAAAGCAGAACAAAGGGAACAGTGCTCCACATGGGTGAGATTTAATGACTAATTGACCAAATTCCTTGTCTTCATAGCACTATCAGCTAATGGGTGCAAAATAATGTCAAGTTTAGGCTCAACCCTAAGTAAGATGTTTACAATACTACCTTGAAGGCTCAGGAAATATAACAGAAAGGAGGTGCAAAGTACATAAGATCAGGAAGACAGGGAGAAGGGTTGTGAAATGCCATCTTCTAGATTCAATACAGCAATTGCAATCATGAATCTGACTGTTCACTTAGCCCTCCTGAGTTGGGCGTATTAACAATTACTCATGGAAGGGGACCCACAAGGTTCCAACTTTTTACCGCAGAACTGTTGGCTAGCTACAGATTCTGAGAGAAGGAAAACCATTCTCTTTTGATGAGTGTTCATTGCTGAGGTGAGCAGCCTCCAGTGGATAGCCCCTCACCCACAGGCACATATAATGGCTGTATTATATTCAATGGGTTGTTCTCAAAACAAAGCAAATAGTCATGAAAGTATGAGAGAGACTGATCAGGAAGAAGAGATGAAGAGCGGTGGTGGGGACAAGAGAGGTTGGATGTAAAAGTAGTGAGTATGCATTGTGTACATATGTAAAATTGTCTAAGAATACATTTTATTTGAAAAAATGAGAAAATATAGGATGCCTATACAATGTTTAGGACATATTCATGCTAAAATACTGATTTTGTGATAAAACGTATTAATGTCCTGCAGTTGCTTAGTCAAGCAATCCTAATAGTGCCCTATAAATAATAAGTGCTCAAGAAACGTTTGGTAAAGATATCAGATTAATCCCAGTTGTGAGAGTTGAAACACCATTTGCAAAACAGACCTAATCAAGATAATAACTTCATTTTCGGGGCCTGAACTACTCTTAGACCAAGGTCCTCTAAAGTATATCAGATGGACATTTAGCTGGATGTTTACAAAACCTAAGTGTCCCTGACAGATACCCATCTCCCTCTATCTGCTCCAGGTAAGTGTTGTCACAGTGTTCAAGATGGATTCAGAAGACAGCAAGGGGAATGAGATTCCTACTTTCCCCTACCTTGATGTCCAACGTAAGAATCTGGGTCCCGGGTGTGAAACAACAATCACTAGGCAAAAGGACAGTCCTCATCAATTCAGTATTGCCTTAGTGCCGGGGTCAGATGGGCCTATGGTGAAACTTTTATGTATCAAGTTAGAATTCAGAAAATTCATAGGTATGGGTTGTAGCTTGGAAGTAGAGTATTTAACTATCCTGCATGACACCCTTCATCCAATCACCAGTCCTGCTCCCCACCCCACCAAAAGAAAAGGATTCAAAAACCTCTGAAAATTTTTGAGAGTTTCAATGTTTTTTTCTTCACAATGGGACATTCTCATAATGTTGTATGAGTTAAACTATTATCTATGTAACTGAAAGACAGAACAGGAATTTGGTAATTGGTAGCAGAAATGCCACTTATTTACCTAGTGGTGGGGCCATTTGAAAGACTTTCAAAGAAGTCAACACAGGAATCGGGGAAAATATGTTTCAACTTCCTGCAGTTTAAATACCCGTGTCCTACAACCAAAGCATGTGTTGTCTTCAGCAATGGTGGTCTGAGCATCAATCTCTAGTGGGTAACCAAGAGCACTAATTATAAGCTCTACGGTTTAGCGTGTTCTGTGGCCTTCCTGGATCAGGAAGTCATGGAAAGGGATCCTTCACTTGACACTGAGATTTTTGTTTAGGTACCTATGGCTTCCTATGTCCTGGGGGACATCAGGCTGCTGTGCAACCTCCCTTCAAACTCCTTTTGTAAATAGTATTTTAATAAGCTTATAAAATACTAAGTCCCAAAGGCTTTCACATGTCCTTAGTGTTGGTTATATCTTCACTCTGTCCTACCTTCCCAAATGCTCCCAACTTAAACCTCTCTACCATCACTATTCCCTTTTTCATTTCACTTTACCTGTGTCCTACTGTTCTTCCCTCCCTTCAGGCCTTTCTCTCCTGTTCTCCTCTTCCTCTGATGGCCTCTCTCTGTCTTCCTGACCTTCACCTGCACTCCCAGGTAAACACACTACATTTAGAATTCCTAGTTAGGATCCACATATGAAAGAGAACATACTGCATTTCCCCCGCTCTGGTTCTGAGTTAACTCAGTCAGCATTATATTTTCCAGTTCCATCCATTATCCAGCAAAATTTTGTAATTTCATGTTTCTTTATAGCTGAATAAAATTTCCCTGTATATATACAACACAATTTTATTATTATCCATTCATCAGCTGGTGATGGCTATTTCCATTTCCTGGCAATTGTGAACAGTGTAGCAATGAACATGGATGTAAAAGTATCTCCATAATAGAATATAGAGTCTTTTGGGTCTGTGCCCAGGAATGGTTAAGCTGGGTCACACTGCAGGTCTATGTTTAGCCTTTTGAGGAAACTCCACGCTGATTTCTACAGTAGCTACACCATTTTCACTCCCACTAACAGTCACTAAAAGGTTTTCATTTTCCCTACATTTTCCCCCCAGCATGTATTATCATTTGCTTCATGCTAGTCATTCTGACTAGAGGACGGTGGAATCCCAAATTAGTTTTAATTGGCATTTCCCTGTGATTGAGGAAGCTGACCACAGTTAAAAATGTTCCCTAGCCATTTTTATTTATTCTTTTGAAAACTCTCTGGCCAGTTCCACAGACTATTTTTTTTTTAACTTGTCTTGTTTGTTTTCTTGATGCGTGTTTTTGGCGATTCTTTTTATATTCTAGTTACTTATCCCCCTGTCAGACACAGAGCTTGCCAGGGGTTGTTTTCACATCCTTAAGCTGTTTTTTTCTCATAGAAAATAGTTTCCTCTAAGTGTAGATGCTTCCTGATGTCACAAGGCCGCACTTGTTAGCTGAAGGACATATTTCCTGAACAATCAGGGTCCTATTCAGAAAGCTGTTCTCTAAGCCTATGTCTTCAACTTTTTCCTTACCATTTTCCTTTAGAAATGTCAGAGTTTCAGGTAAAACTTTGAAGTCTTTGGTCAAT
Source organism: Acomys russatus (assembly GCF_903995435.1). NCBI lineage: Eukaryota > Metazoa > Chordata > Mammalia > Rodentia > Muridae > Acomys > Acomys russatus. The sequence goes on along the minus strand of NC_067142.1, from coordinate 64,727,018 downwards.
TTGGACTTGATTCTTCAGCAGACTAAGTTTCATTCTTCTATATGTTGACATCCAAATTTTCCAGCATCATTTGTTGATGATGTTTTCTTTTTCTCTAATGTGCATTTTAGGTGTCCTTTCAAAAACCAGGTGGTGATAAGTGTGTAGACTTACATCTTGTTTTACACTGATCTACTTGTCTGGTTTTGTGCCAGTGTTATATTGTTTTTATGGCCATGACTCTGTAGTCTACCTTGAAGTCAGGTGTGGTGAGAACTCTAGCAGCATTTTCATTGTTCAGAATTGCTTTTTCTTTTCTTTCTTTTCTTTTTTAAATCTGGGATTCTTTGTGTTTCTATTGGAATTTTAAGATTGGTTTTTCAATTTCTGTGGAAAAATGCATTGGAATCTTGGCTGAGAATGCATTGCCTTTGTAGATTGCTTTAATTTGGTTTGGTTTCTAGGATGACCATTTTTATAATATTAGTCCTAGCTATCCATGAGCATGGACAATCTTCCTACCCTCTAGTGTCTTCTTCAATTTTTCTTCAGTATTTAATGTTTTCGTTGTTTATATATTTCACCTCTTTGGTTAGGAATATTTTAGGTATTTTACGTTGGTTTTTATTTTGGGCTACTGTAATAGGGATTATTTCCTGAGTTTCTTCCTTGGTGCGTTTTTTCTTGGTATACTAGAAGACTCTCTTGTTCTATCCATATCCAGTAAGTTTTCAAATTTTGCTGAAAATGTTTGTCATCTCTAGGAGTTTTCTGGTGATGTCCTTTGGGTCGGCTTCTTGTATATCAAATGATATTGTCTGCAGCTACAGAGACATATGCATGCTGCGATGTTTATATGAATGTTATGGGAATATTCACTTTTTGGTTGAATTCAAGGCTCCATAGCATAAATTCAAACCTGGCCTGACAATCTGTTAAGAGCTAGTGGCTGGGAAGATCAAAGATCCTAGTGGGGAACCTACTAGTACTGCTATGCTAAATGGATATGTGGTGAAACTGCTTTCTAAATATTCATTCTTAGATCCATAGGTTATCAGAGAAGCTTCTTTTTGTAGTGCACAGCATTTAAGGGACAGAGGAGTCCTCAGACCTAAATGGGTTACCAATCTCACTCCTCCTTCCAATGTTCAGGTAAGAAAGAATGGAAATTATGAAAGAGTTGAAGGATAAAAAGGTATGTTCCAAAAAGGCGTGGTCTGGAACTGATATTGCTCATGCAACCATGAACTCAATGCAGCTCTGGTTAGCCACACAAGTCTTGCATACATATGCACCAGTCAATATTTCACTCCAAGTATAAAAATAAGTTTTAAAGAAGTTGTATCTAGTGACAAATGCCCTCAAGGGAAAAAACAATGGTGCTTACAAAGTTAATAATTTCTGAGTTTTCACACAAACCCCACAAGCATAGGGGGAAATGCCTGAGAAAAGAGACTGGTAGAATATTATTGACTTTTTTCTTTGAATCTTCTTTCTTCACATATGTTTAGTAGACAAACTCCTTTAATTTTTGGCACTTGATGGAGTTCAAAGTGCGGTTGTGGATAGAGGTAGAATGGCCCCTAGCACTATACATCTCCATCTCTGAAGATATAAATCTGCTATGTTAGACCACAGAAAACAAGCACATCCAGATGCCACCTGATAGCTTGCCAGGGGCCATAACGCTAAGTGTAACGAAGATCCTCCTTTTAGGAATCTAGTTCATCAATGCTCTGTTGCCCTTTCATTTGTAAAAGCTGTTAAAACTAGTGCCAGCTTAAGCGTCCAAAAAAAAAAAAAAAAAAACCTAAGTGAAAAGAGTTTATAAAATTAAAATTGTTAACCCCTAGAATGCCTGTATTTTCTTATCCTATACAGGGACAATTTACTTTAATGGCTATTTTCTTAGAAAAGAGACAAGAGCTTAGAATGTGATTATTTTTAGTTTATTAGGATCACATGTCTTCTCTTTCTCTCATGTGTGTGTGCATGTGGGCGCACATGGGTGTGGGTGTGTGAGTATGTGTGTACACATGTAACTATGCTCAAGTGTTGTGGTTCATATGTAGAGTCAATTTGTGAGAGTTGATTCTTTCCTTCTACAATGTGAGTATCTGGGATCAAATCCATGTTGTTAGGCTTAGAGGCAAGCACCTTCACCTGCTAAGTCATCTCATTGGGCTGGAACTTAATGTTATTACTCCAATGGGTATCCAGCCATAATGCTGTTCCTTGTGTACAACACAGCATCCTGGCTGGACTGCAGGCTCTCTAAAGCGTTAATGGGCTGTCAGTCATATTTTAAGCACCACTGTGAGATGCTATTTGCAGATCACTGTAGTGAGATAAAGTGGGCCAGAGTTATGATAACAGATCAGCACACCCTGGCCAGCAGACTCGCTAGACTGCTGTTTGATAAGCCTAATAAAACAGTGGAGCTTTTTGATAGCTCTGCTCTACTAGGTTGGAACAGCCTGAGGTTGTCTGTCCTCTGGAACTGACACCAAAGCTAAGGGACGGTGAAGTCACAGTCTAGGCGAGCCAGCTGTCTCAGTAGCAAAGGTGGCTCCAGGCACTTACTTGACAGGGTGGCTAATTCATGAATTTCTGGTATTTATTCTGAAGATAAAAATGGCCTCTTGATGAATGGTCCACGTTCATGGGAGCAATTTGTGGCTTTGAGTCCTCTGTGAGCTCCTGATGTGTTGGTCTTGGCAGAACAATACAGAAGCGGATGTAAAAGGGTCAGTAAGAATCCAGCCCACATTAAACACATTCCATATTAATGACAGTTGGACACGTCACATAAGAATTTCTTGGCTAACATAAAATTTCTTTTTCTTCTATATAGTCATATTAACTTTATTATTATTCAAACTCAGATTGGCTTAGAACCCTGGAAATAATGAGTGTATAGTAATTTATTTAGTAACGGATGTATCCAGCCATGACAGACAAACATTGCTCAAAGATTAAAGAACATAAATCTAATGTTTTATAATGTAGAAGAAATATTTTATTTCTATAATACTCAAACTAGTTCGTTTTCTTAGGCTTAATAGAAACAGCACCGTGGTGTAGTGGGTTCCCCAGACCCGAACTCAAGCTCTGCTCTTTTATTCTTATAGTCTCATAACAACACCCTTCAAAAACCTGCCTATTCAACTTTCAGATGACCATCTGCAGTGGTTTAGGTGATAAATGGCCTTCGCAGGTTTGTGCATTTGAACTCTTGTTTCCTTATCAGTTGGGGGTTGGAGGGCACTATGGAACATTTAGGATCACTATGGATCCTTGATGAAAAAAAAGTACATCACTAAGGCTTTAAGGCTTTATAGCCTCACCTCACTTCCTGCTTGGCCTCTGTGTTTCCTGTTTGTGGATGAAATTGTGATCAACCAGCTTCCTGCCTCTTGTTGCCATACTGTGACTTTCTAGCAAGATGGACTTTATGCCTCTGGAGCCATAGGCCATAGTAAACCTGTCTTCCTGAGGTTGTTTTTAGTCATGGTATTTTACAGCAGCAGTAGAAAAGGAAACTAGAACGCCACTCCTATAAGTGGAGACACTTTGGGGATATCAGTGAAACATTAATTCACTCACGTCATAATTTGTCCTCTCTGGATGTTAGAAAGAGCCTCCTTACCTAGGCCTGCACGCTGCCTGTCATATATTGGCATGTTTAATATAGGAATCAAAGTCATCGCCTTAAAAATAAATATTGATTAGAAAATACTTTAAATTCCCAGAGGTTACCCCTTTAGGATTATCTCCAAACTTATTTCTTCTTACAATATCATAAAATGTCTTGGATGTTGTGGTAGTTAAGAGAAAAAAAATAACCTCACAGGGCTTTGTTTACATCAATGGACTATTTAAATGAAGAGGGAAGCAGACACTGTCCATTTGCTGGGATTTCTCTAAAATCAGAACCTCATGGTTGATAAGATGGAGCAACACATGTCAGGTCCTTCTGCCCAACCCTGATGATCTGAGGTTGATCCCAGAACACACGTAAAGGTGGGAGGAGAGAGCAGACTCTCCAAAGCTGCCCTCTGACCTCCACAAAAACACTGTGACACCCATGCACACGTACATCGTGTACAAACACACTAAGAATAATGAATAAAATATAAAATAAAAATGTAAATAACAGAGAGACGCATGGGAGAATAGCAAAATAAAAGGATCCAGAGGGTCTTAGAAATCTACAAGTAGAACAATATGATAGGCAGATTTGGGTCCAGGGGTCCCACTCAAACTAAGGCACCAGCCAAGGACAATACAGGAGGTAAACTTTAAACCCCTTCCCAGATCTAGCCAATGGTCAGAATATTCTCCACTGTTGAGTGGAGAGTGAGATATGACTTTCTCACGTACTCTGGTGCCTCACATTTGACCAAGTCCCCTGGAGGGGGAGACCTGGTGGCACTCAGAGGAAGGACAGCAGGTAGCCAAGAAGAGACTTGATACCCTATGAGAATATACAGGGGGAGGTAATCCCCCTTAGGAACAGTCATAGGGGAGGGGAATAATGGGAAAATGGGGTGGGGGGGGGGAGAGAGGAATGGGAGGATACAAGGGATGGGATAAACATTGAGATGTAACAAGAATAAATTAATAAAAAATGTAAATAACATTATTTTTTGAATTTGCTGGTCATGCAATATACACTCCTTGAATAGCTGTTTCAACGTAACTTATTCACAAAAGTCTCATGTCCTTAATACAAGTAAATATTCACTAACCATATTTGTGATTTTAAAAAGCACAGTCCTTTTAGCCATTGTAATGATTAACATTCATTGTCGCCATGACTGGACAAGTCAGCATTTCAAAAGGGTTCAACTAAAGAAATAAGAACTACTTCAAATATAGGTGGCATCATCCCATGAGTTGTGGTCTTAGACTAAATAAAGGGGGAGGGGAAGCAAGCCAGATAAATGCTTGCATTCTCCATTGTCTACTTCCCATGGAGATGGGAAAAGTCCCAGCCAGATGCTCCAATCACGTTGAGCTCAGCCATGCTTTTCTACCACAACAGATGACTATCCTTCCTTAAGCCATCAGTCAAAATTAATTATTCCCTCGAATTGCTGTACCAGGTATTTTTGTAGTGGCAATTAGATGAGTAACTGATATGGCTATATTTGTAGAAGTGTCACCTATTGACTAAGAAAAAAATTCAAAGCAGATATCATTAAATTTGGGGGGTTATTGAGTGATGGTCCTTTATAGCTATTTTCCTGGCATATTAAATAATTGATAATCACAGAGTTGAAAGTACATTAACAAATAGAGACCAGTTATACATTACTGGGAGAGTAGAAAAACACTTTGAACCTAGTGAAAGGGAAATTCACTGATCTCAGTATGTGATATTTAGCTTTATGAATAATTATCTCATCATATGAAAAAAATTAAAAAGCGGTAGAACAGCCTACAAAGATAAAGTTTCAATCTTGTATTGTATGATATGAGTTAAACTGTAAACAGCATACTTCTCCGTAGTTTTTTCTCTCTCTTAAATTTAGTTGTTTAAAAGGGGAAAGAAACAAAGAGGGTAAAATAAGAAGAAAAGTAAAATGATAAAATATACCAACAACTACCAAAGCACTTAATTAATGAATCATGCATACTAAGCAATTTTTAAGAGCTTCATAATAACTCTGACAGGTGCTCTTATTTCTCTTGTTTTATAGATTAAATAACAAGTGAATTGAGATATTAAGTATCTTGTCCAAGGTCACAAAGCCACACCAGATGGTCTAGCTACAACACCCTCCATCTTGACCACATTTCCATATGGCCTCACTTTGCAAAAGCTTGACAGAGAATGTAGCAAAGTAAAAGGGATGTGACAAAGGATGAGCTGAGTTTAGGAAATGTGGGAATGATAGCCAAAGAGCCACCATAGTAACGCTAAGGAAAAATATTTTGATCCACTCTGTTTACAATTTCATATATATTATATTGCATATTTGTGGATTTTTTAAAATTTGGACAATTTTCAAACTTAAAGAAAAGAATATCAGATTCAAAGAACAACACAATAACTTCTGTAGACTCTCCAAAGAGATTCACCATTTATCCATATTATGCAGAAAATGGATTTATCATGATTTATCACACCCATTCCTCATCTTGTCCTTCTTCTGAGCCATTTAAAAATACATTAGAAACAGCAGAGTCCCTTGTTCCTAAATGTCTCAATGTGCATTTCCTAACAAACAGACGGTCCCATACGAGCATAGAAGTATCATAAAGATTGGGAGAATTTACATTCATCCAGTATTTCTTTTTAAGATATGACATTATCTATATTTAAGTTTCCTAAATCTGCCCCATCCCCTTGATCAACCTCCACATCCATTACTCATCAGTACCCATAGTTCTGCCTGGTACATATTTCTGACCTCTGTCAGTACTCCTCTTTTTGTATTATAAAATTCATGGGTCCAGCTCCCAGCACCACTGCCTTACGCTGCTACCGTTCTCTCCCAGAGACATCCTCTGTCCTCAGCTTTGCCTGTTTCTGTCACATATTCAAGTGATCTGCCCTGAGATGGTCTCTGTAGGAAGCATGGTGCTGGTGGATTTCAAAGCAGGCAGTGCTTTCCAACAGATGACAGAGCGATGCTCTCGTAGCCTCACACAGTTGCCGCCACGCTCAAAGTAATCCAGAGTGTAGCCTACACTTTACTTCCTGGACTTATCTACAAATTGTCAACACATGCTTTCCACCTCTGTCATTCATAGCCTGTGACAATGCTTTATGTCTCAAAGCACTTGGGAAGGCTCGAACCTTCACATAAAATGCCCTGGCAACCCTATTCCTCTTACTAGTACTAAATTATATTTGTGTTGTTGTTGTTGTTGTTGTTGTTGTTGTTGTCGTTGTTATTGTTGTCGTTGTTCTGAGCTCACCTCACTGTATTTTCTTCTGGGAAGGCAGTCTGACACTTCTCTTACCCCACTGATTTAGATGATAAAACTCAACATATCATTAGTCCACAATAACACTGTAACCTATTAATGTACTTGCTCATTTACACCCTGAGGCTCAGTTTTCTTGGCAGAGAAATATTTTTACTGAGTTTTCATTATTAGTGGCTAACCTGTTAGTTGACTAGAAATACTTAAGCAACACAATCCAATAAATAACAGACGAATGAATAGGTGTATCAATATGAATAAATAATAAAATGATACAATTTAAGTGTTAGGCCCATATTAGAACCTCCTAAGTAATAATTTTCAAAGTACCCTTAGATAAAAGGTTATCACACAGAATACATCATCGTAAATAAGTATTAAAAATGTTTGAGCTTGGTCCTGATCATACATTTTGTGCACCAGTCTAGTCTGATCAGCCTTCCTAACCCCAGCCCTCCCATGCCACATCTAAATTTCATGCCTGGCCTGGGCCACTCAAATAGTGCCCGATTCCAGTTTCATGAATATAGCTCTCACACAGAATCTAAGAAACTTAATCTTACAGCAGACAGAGACCTTTACAACCCTCCACAACTGGTGAAAATACAGAGAACAGCTGACTGTGAGGTGCTCAGATCTAATAGACGTGTCTGTAGATGTAACACAACCTTTACAACAAAGGCTCGGGGAACAACACAGAAGAGTGCAAAAATCTGCAGACCAGGAAGCCTGCCGTGAGGTGTGGTCTCCTCTATATGATACCCACATTTCAACCTTGAAATCTCAAGAATATGGCAGCTACATGAACAAGAGCTGAATGATGACATCACCGGTTAACCTGCCGGTGGGGATGGGGGAAATCTCATAAGACCTGACTCCTACCTGAGGAGAAACAGACAACAAATGACACATAGAGAAAGAGAAAGAATCTTCTCCAGGGATGTGGTCCCTTTTGTGCGTGTGTGCCTATGTGTCTGTGTGATTGAATACTTGAACAAGATCATGTGTTAGCTATCCAAGAAATCTGTAGAAGAAGCAGAATTCACTATCTGATGACAGCTGGACATACAGATTCAACACTAGCCAAAGGAGTTTGTCTAATTTAAGAAATGAGAACCTTATTCAAACACAGAGAAGGATGACTTACTTTCTATAGTTGTGATGCAGTGGACAGAATCCAGCAGGAAGCAGTGGATGACTCACTCGCAATATCTTGAGCTTAAGTAAAATACTTGAGGATGTAATTATTTTTAATGCTTATCATATCTGTGTGATCATTATTATTAGGATAAAGTTGATATCTGTCCAATCTGTCCTTCATAGATTAGACTATTCTTACACACTTTTACTGTCTTCAGATCTTCATTTGGAAACACACACACACACACACACACACACACACACACACAGATCCCACAGACACATACACATCACATGCCACACACACACCATACACCACATACACTCACACCAAAAATATGTACACACCATATGCAACACATATATAAACCATACACACTACACACACCAACACCAACAGATTGTCTTGCATCTCTTATCATCCTGGATCTTATCATTGTCTGGTTCTGTCTATTTCCTTTAACTCAAGAGTTTAGCTTTTCCAGCATTACTTAGAAACCAATTCTGGCTAAGCACAAATGCAATAACTAGGTATGTCCTCCAGGGAAGTGGACAAGAGGGTTTTCTGGAGGAAGAAAGGTGAAATATTAAGAGAAATCAGAGTTTCAATTCAGAAATGACAAAAAGGAAGAAAAAGAAGCAAATGGAGGGCCTATCTAGTAAAACTGAAATTTACCTGGTCATGTAACATAAAATAACATGAATGTTATATGCTTTGCATAAATGTCACCTTTACTTTCAGAATCTCGGAGGAAAGAGAAATCAGGAAAACAGGGGAAAGGTCATATATCTTTATAAACAGAAAAATATGAGTGACCTTCAAAGTAACATCTTGTTCTCTGTGATTTGATGACTGAGCCTGATCACTAGCTTCAGGTGGCCAAAAAGGGTCCGTATGTGACCTGAAATATCACAAAGATCAATGGAGAAGAGTGTTGTCACAGGACATCACCGCAGAAGGTCAATTTCTCAATGCCCTTGTACATTTCATTGTCAAGATAAAATACAGTAACCACGGCTTAATGGGCATTTTGTTTGAGCCTCCCTTTCTGAATGCATTAATCCATGACTCCCAGCTTCAGTCTTAAAGTAGCCTCTTTGTAATTAAAGCAGATACTTGATTTTGATAAGCCAGTCACAGATAGCTTTGCTGTCACCTCACTGCTATCCAGACCATCAATGTCTTCCATGCAACACAAGTGACCCCTTTCCAAGCTTTTTTCATACTTGCTCTATGAGTGCTTCTTTTTAATGAAACAAATAACAAGTATTTTCCCCAAATCAACAAATAAACTGTCAGCTCTTGTACTTGACTCCAAGGGACATTGTACATGCAGTCATCTAGTTTCCCTCTGTCTTGCATAGTGTTAACTTTTTGGTTGTTGTGGACGGAATATTTTTTGTTTGTTTTGCTGTGCATGCGCACATGTGCGCGTGCGTGCGCGCGTGCGCGTGCGCACGCGCGTGCGTGTGCGTGCGTGCGCGTGCGTGCGTGCGTGCGTGCGTGCGTGCGAGACTTCCAATGGTACATACATGTATGTTGATCATATTCACCCCCAATCTCCCCTGCCCAGATCAGCCACCTCACCTCATTCCTGGCAACCTGTTCTATTGCCAACTTCAGGCCTTAAAAAAATCCACTGAGTCCAAGCCATGCTGCCTGTATGCACTTGGGTATGAGGCCATACAACGAAGCATGCACATCCTACCGGGAGTCATATCCCTGAACACATAACTGACTCTTCTTCCTCCAGTAGCTGTCACCTTCCAATAAACACTGGAGCTAGATCAAGACAGTCAACATTCCAACATGACTGAAGACGGGGTCCATGCTTCCCACTCTTACCTGCGTTAGCACTTGGCACTAATGCAGTGTCTATAGCCAGTCTTCCTTTCCTCTGTAACACTACAGTAGCAATTTTCTGGAATGCATGTACTCTGTGAGGGATAAGCTCCAAGGTTTCCTTGCAAACGTCCAAATCCTATAGCCTAACTGAATTGAATTGAACAGACACTTCCATTTCATTTTTTTTTTAAATGATACACCTATCAATATTGTTTTTAAAAAAGGAAGGAAATATGGAAAAAAGGAAGGAAGGAAGGAAGGAAGGAAGGAAGGAAGGAAGGAAGAAACTACCCCTGGGAAACAAGTAGTGATCCCAAACCAGTATCATCCTCCTTGCAGCTCAGACACCGCTATGATTAGAAGATTCGTGATCGTCTCTTGCTGCAAACCAGTCATATACAGAATGCTGAAAAGAAAGCATTTCCTCTTTGAAAATGTCACAGGGCACCCAGGCAATCTCTTTCAGTTTTATCTTGGCAAACAAATGTCCACTGATCAATATAAATGAGGAACAAGCGCACCAGCATCAATAGGAAATCGCTTTTGTGAAGTACGTTTTGATTCATGGCACAGAGTGGACCTTCCCAAGTTCTGTTCTATTATCAGCTGGCAAGCGGGAGATATCATAAAAGGGGCCTCCAGATGACTGTCATTTTCAAGTGGGGTGCTCTTAAGTTATAGACTTCTGCCACCTCAGAGATAAATGACTGGCTGCCCTTGACTGACCCTGTCTTTAAAGAAGAAATGCCTGTCTTTGTAGACAGGGATGCAGCCTGGAAAACTTTGAGCGACATAGCATTTAAAGACAATTTTATTTCTTTATCAACTGATAGTTCTCTATTTCACGTCGCTGGTTTTTATCGCTTGCTGGCATATGTGTTGAAATGAGACCACGAGGTCTCAGCACTCTTCGCTTGGCCTCTCACAGACTTACTCTACTAAATGTATTATCCTGTGAGTAGTGGAGGTGGCAAAAATGATGTCACACCCCAAGGACAACTGACAGTGTGATGGGCACCTTCCAGTGACTGGGTCTTTAACTATTATGTCATGTTTTTAGCATAAACCAGTCACGGTTCTTTTAAGAGTAAAAACTGTAATAGCTACTGCAAGATAAATAAACCACGAGAGGCTTATTTAGACTTGTGCCACATATTGAGAAATATTTCATGAAAATCTACTTAAGAAAGCCGGAAAAAAACCCTTCTTATAAACTGTAGGGGCTTATATGGAATTAAGCTACCTTTACATGGGGTTTGACAGTGAGAGTAGAGAAGAAACAGTGGCATCTAGATGCTGAAGGCAGAAAATGTGGGTGAAAATCAAAGACTAACTCTTAATCCAGGTCATGAATGTTTCAGTAGCCTCTGGAGCAACATGAGGCTCAGATGGGCTTCTGCCTACATAGCTGTGATGATGAAATGCAAAGCACGGGAAGGACCACCATCAGCCTGCTCAGAGCTCTCTCACTGCTATTTTTTACCCACCTCCTGTCCCTTTCCTTTTTCCAAAATGGCCAAGCATATTTTATTGTCAAATAGAGGTTTCTAAAAAGGAGCTAGGCTAAACCCTACATTGTGTGGAGAGGTGGTTGTTAACGTGGGTTTTATGTCCAATAGCTGTGATCAGATCTTGACGACTATTGAAGAAACCGTTTCAGATCCTTCAGATCTTGGCTTCCAGCCTATTTTCCCTCCAGTGTTAGGATCCATGATACCAGATTTGCTCTGCTCTATTCCTTTATTGTTTTAAAAAGTAAAAATGGGCTAATGGTATGGTACCATACTTTTAAAAACCTAGACATGGTTCAAAGGAGAAATGTATTTACAAAATAACTGATCACTGTCTTAGGATTTCTATTGCCATAATAAAGTGCCATAGCCCAAAGCAAGTTGACAAGGAAAGGGTTTATTTCATCTTACACTTTCAGGTCATATGCCATCACTGAGGGAAGTCAGGGCAGGAACTCAAGATGGCTAGGAACCTGGAGGCAAAAACTGACTCAGAAGCCATGGAGGAGTGCTGCTTACAGGCTTGCTCTCCCTGGCTGTGCAGTCGGCTTTCTTATACCATCCAGAGCCATCTGCCTAGGGGTAGCACCACCCACAATGGGTTTAGCTTTCCACATCAACATTTAAGCAAGAAAATGCACCACAGGTATGTTCTCTGGCCAATCCATTGGGGGCATTTTCTCAAGTGAGGTTTCTTCTCCTCAGAGGACTTCAGCTTGTGTCAAGTTGGCATAAAATTAGTCAATACAAGCACACACAAACACACATACACACATAAACACACTATATATTCTGAAACAGTGCTAGACTTTATGGTGATTTTATGAATTTAGAAGGTGTGATCTCTGGGAGGATGACTTAGAACATGCTATCTGTGCACTTAGTGGACCCTGGGGTGCATGACCTGTCCTATCTGAAAAGCAGCATTTACGTCCTCTGGCTCCATAGCCATGGAGCTGACTACCTCCTGTAAAATGCCCAAACTAGACAGTCACATTGGCTCTACATACGTATACCTACATATTGCTGAAAGACACATGCATATAAACTAACATTAATTTGAGAAATATTTGTTTTATCTTTTTAAATGCAACAAGTTTTAATTCATGCCTGCTTTTACAACTTACAATATGGCCATTAAAGTTTCATTTAAACTATTGTCAAACAGTTTGTAATTTTTGTTTTCTTTTTGTCTCAACAAGTCTCTCTATTTTGTTGTTGTTGTTGTTAGTTTTTGTTTTTGTTTTTGGCTAAGAATTTAACTTTCCATGTAGATACCTGATATTATTCTTTTTCAACTTTTGAGGCAATATGATCAGAACTCATCATTTGTAATATTTTTTTTACTTTGTGGGGACAATAGCTTTTCTTTGTGATTGGCGGTTCTAATTATTCAACGTGAACCTGAAAAGAAATATGCTCTTTCACAGAGTTTGTATGGACACAGTAAGATACATACATATTCACACACACACACACACACGCGCGCGCACTGATGAATGAGTACATGCAAGCACACAGGTGCATATGCGCTCATACCTGGCACACAAGTGCATGCACACACACACACACACACACACACACACACACACACACACACTCATACAGAGAGGAGGGAAGCAGGGGAGGGAGAAGAGAGAGAGAACTAAACTGACTGGTAATAGAGTTTGTGTCTTTGATATTCTTAGGTGGTTTCAATGTCCTTTGATCTACTTGGGCTGACAGTAGTGACCAACACTTCTTGCTGACTTCCCATTATTTTCAGGGCAGTTTCTGCTTGGTGCTGTTGTAAGGTTGTTAAAGAATCAGCATTCACATTTATTGCCAATTTCCCTCAAATCTCCTCACTTGCATTCTCACTACCTCACTTGATGCTTTTTGGCTTATAGTCCACTTTGACAATGCTATGATAAAATATACTTTCATACTTTTCACATCTGCCTGGTACACTTACTTAAGTACTTTGTTTTCTCCTCAGTTTGATGTGTTTGCTCTTGTTACAATAGAAGTTAAACCTACTTCATTTAAGTAGGTTTTCCCATCAGTTTATAGAATGCTTCCTGTATATATAATGTATTTACTGGGTTTCTGCCGCGTGTGTCTTCATATTTACAATGCCTATCTTTTAAATTTTATAATAATTTAAAGTTTTATAAGCATTTATAGAATGCTTCCTGTGTACACGATGTGTTTACTGGGTTTCTGAGGCATGTGTCTTCATATTTGCAATATGTATCTTTTAAATCTTTATAATAATTTAAATTTTTATAAGCATTTATAGACTGCTTCCTGTGTACACGGTGTGTGTTTCTGAGGGCTGTGGCTTCATATTTACAATCTGTACCTGGTTGGAATGGCTACTTAAGATCTTGGAACTTGATAGATGAGGAGATGATGCTGTTTTGGTCTGTACTCTTCAAGTCTTCTGTCTACCGACTCTTGCGTTAGAGATGATTCGCGGCCTGCCACCTTTTAACTTTACATAAGACAGAATTCCCTAGACTTTATCTTCACTTCACCTTTGCTTGATAGTTTTAATGTTTCCTTAAGATATTTTCACCAAAGTGCATTAGCTGCTCAGAGTAAGGCCTTCCTTATGACTCTTCCACACATGCGTATATTTTTTTTTACATGCGTGTATTTTTAACAGCATTCACTCCCTCTCTTAGTAATCTGCAGCTGTCAACTTGACCCAGTCCAGAGTAATCCGAAGGAGTCTCAATTTGGGAGTTGCCTCCATCAGATTGGCCTATCGGCATATTTGGGGGGGGGTGTGATATTTTCTTGATTTCTAGATGACATAGGAGGACACAGCCTTCCCTGAGTGGCACAACCCTAAGTGGATTAGTCCAGACTGTGTGGTAAAGCTCCCTGAGCATGAGCCAGGGACCAAGCAAGAGACCAAGCTAGTATTATTGCCGTGGTTTATGCTTCAGCTTCTGTCCTGGCTTCCGTCAGTGATGGACTGTGACCTGGAAGTGAAAGCCAAATGAACTCATACCTCCCTCAAGTTGTTTTTGGTGGCGGTGTTTATTAAAGTAAGAGAAAGGTGGCCTTAAACACCCTCCCTTTGTACCTCTCCAGTTGCACATGATAAACACCTGTCACCTTCCCCTGCTGTTGTTCTCTCACGAGTGGCCTTGTGTCTGAGTTCCGTGTTTAGAATTAGGAACTTTCTAAAGCAGTTAGTTGTTATGTTGCAGATAACCCATCTCCAGACATTTTCTCAGTAATTCATGAGCCTTATTAAAAGATACATTGAATCCAAGTGGGGTTGTACATACCTGTAATCTAGACACTTAGGAGGCCAGAGAAAAAGCTTTATCAGAAGTTTGAGATGAGCCTGGGGCATAGAGCAGTTGTCACGCCAGCCAAAGCTGTGTACCACAAGACTGCCTCAAAAAAGAAAAAGGAAAAAAGAAAAGAAAAGAAAGAAGGAAGGAAGAAAGGAAAGGAAGGAAGAAAATTGTATCTTACTTTAAGAAACTAGTTTTTGAGGGAGGGGAATTACTAATTATAAATACTTACTTTCTTTCATTGTGTGACTTTTCCTATCCAGAAAACACTGCAGTAAGAAAACGTGTGTGTGTGTGTGTGTGTGTGTGTGTGTGTGTGTGTGTGTGTGTGTGTGTATTAACCTTTTCTTTATCTTTTGAGAACTAAAGAGGGTATGGGATGCCCTGGAACTGGAGTTACAAGTGTGATCCACCATGTGATTTCTGAGAGTCGCACCTTTGTCCCCTGGAGGAGCAACCAGTCAACCAGTGCTCTTAACCACTGAGCCGTCTCTCCACTCCTCACCTCTCTCAGTAGAAAGACTGTTACCTCTGCATACCCTACTTCAATTTTGTTTTGTTTTCATTAGTTCTAATTTAATATCACCCTTTGTCTGGGCAAAAATTTCTTTGGTTTTGAAGCTCTGGATATACATATATATTGCTTAATAAATTATCCCAATCTCACTCTCTGAATAGCCATATTCACAGGAGTGTGGGGACATTTGACATCAGTAGAATTTCCTGAGCACCAATAATCTGAAACCTGAGAAGAGTCTGAGAATCTAGAAACATCCAGAACTTGAATAGACTTCTCAACTGACCTGGCAAGCTGGTCCCATAGTGGAGCCATCTGACTCAGCAGCCAGAGTTAACTTTGCTTGACACGCTTCAAAGTTCTGAATGTTGTCTCAGATTTTAGAATATTTGCAAACATAATGAGTTGTCTTTGGGGATCAACCCCAAGTCTGAGAGCAGAAGTTATTGTCTTTTAGATACCCATTAAACACATATGCTGAAGCTAATTTTTACAGTAGTTTTACTGTGTCTATTTTTAAATTTATTTTTAATTTTTTACATATACATTTATATTATTCCACATATATACAATAAACTGCCGAAAGCAAGAATAACCATGACACAATCAGGAATTACATGTGATTCATCCTAGTGAAACTTTCCTTCCTATTGCCATATTAACACTCCAAAGTTCAAATTTTGAAGTCATTCAATTTTGAATTTTAGAATAGGGGTGTACATTTTCCAATCTGTGTGGGAATTTCTGATTTTTACTGACTTTTCTGGTGAATTTTTATATGTGATGCTTTGAGTTCAGTAACACTTTCTCTGTCAATGCAATGAAATCAGTTTCTGCAATTGCTGGTTCCTCATTTTTATTGGGGGGGGGACAGATACTATTGGCATTTGTAACAAATAATGCTCCAGGGAGGGGGACAAGGAAAGGCCCAGTAGGTAGCAACATGGCCTTGCAAACACAGGACCTGAGTTTGATCCCATGGGACCCAAGTTTAAAATGACCGATGTGGTTATACATTTTCCCCCACAGTAAAAAGACAGAAATAGGTGGATTCCTGGGATGCTGCCAACTCGACTATCTTATGTGACAAATTCCAGATCATTAAAAGATGCTGCCTCAAACAAACTAACCAAAAAGCAAACGAACAACAATATTATGGGTCATGGCTGAGGATCAGTACACAAGCTTACCCTTTGGCTTCTATAACCACATGCACACATTTGTGTCTTCACCTGGACACCCATGTATACCTGTACACACACCAACACACATATATACAACAGAATTAATAATGACATGAATAAAAATGCTCAGATGTATAGAGTTCGTGACAAAATACAAACAGTTTATGGAAATTTGCTTATTCTAAATAGTTAGTGTTTGTCTATAATTCAATTTTCATTAGACACCTTACATTCTTTTTTAATATATTTTATTAATGTATTCATATTGCATCTCAATTGTTATCCCATCCCTTGTAGCCTCCCGTTCCTCCCTTCCTCCCATTTTCCCTTTACTCCCCTCCCCTATGACTGTGACTGAGGGGGACCTCTTCCCCCTGTATACGCTCATAGGGTATCAAGTCTCTTCTTGGTAGCCTGCTATCCTTCCTCTGAGTGACAGCAGGCCTCCCCATCCAGGGGACATGGTCAAATGGGGCCACCAGAGTTTGTGTGAAAGTCATACCCCACTCTCCACTCAACTGTGAAGAATGCCCTATCCATTGGCTAGATCTGGGTAGGGGTTCGATGTTTACTGCACATATTGTTCTTGGCTGGTGCCATAGTTTGAGCAGGACCCCTGAGCCCAGATCTGCCCATAATAATGTTCTTCTTGTAGATTTCTAGGACCCTCTGGATCCTTCTATTTCCCCATTCTCCCTTGGTTCTTTCACATAGAGTCCCAATAGGATGTCCTCCCCTCTGTCCCACTTTCCTGGTAAGTGAAGACTTTCATGGGACGTGCCTTTGGGCTAGTGTCCAGATATAAGTGAGTATATACCATTTGACTCTTTCTGCTTCTGGGTTAAATCACTCATTATAATAATTTCAAGTTCAATCCATTTGCCCAGAAATTTCAGAAATTCCTTGTTTTTAATAGCTAAGTAATATTCCATAGTGTATATGTACCACAGTTTCTTTATCCATTCTTCTACTGAGGGACACTTAGGCTGTTTCCATATTCTGGCTATTATGAATAAGGCTGCTATGAAAATGGTTGAGCAAATTTTCTTGTTGTGTGCTGGAGCATCTTCTGGGTATATTCCAAGGAGTGGAATAGCTGGGTCTTGAGGAAGCCCTATTCCCATTTCTGTGAGATAGCACCAGATAGATTTCCAAAGTGGCTGTACTAGTTTGCGTTCCCACCAGCAATGAAGGAGTGTTCCTCTCTGTCCACATCCTCGCCAGCATGTGGTGTCACTTGAATTTTTGATCTTAGCCATTCTGATGGGTGTAAGATGGAATCTGAAAGTCATTTTGATTTGCATTTCCCTGATGATTAAGGGCATTGAGCATTTCTTTAAGTGTTTCTCAGCCATTTGATATTCCTCTTTTCAGAATTCTCTTAGTTCTGAGCCTCTCTTCTCAATTGGTAATTTGGTTTGGTGATGTTTACTTTCTTGAGTTCTTCATATATTTTGGATATTAGACCTTTGTCAGATGTAGGGTTGGTGAAGATCTTTTCCCAGTCTGTAGGCTGTTGCTTTGTTCTGTTGACAGTGTTTCCTGCCTTACAGAAGCTTCTCAGCCTCATGAGGTCCCATTTATTAATTGTTGACCTTAAGGCCTGGGCCGTTGGTGTTCTGTTCAGGAAGTTGTCTCCTGTGGCAATGCATTCCAGGCTCTTCCCCACTTTTTTTCTAACTGATTTATTGTCCCTGGTTTTATGTTGAGGTCTTTGATCCATTTGGATTTGAGTATTCCCTAAATCCTCCACACATGTTCTTGCACCTTCATTACTGTGTACATGTGAAATGATTCTTACTCTCTCTATCAAGACTCCTCATGTATGCCCAGAGCACAGAAGATGATAGGAGTGTTTATGTTCCCAGTTTTCCCAAGGATGCCACATAAAGACCTTGTTCCAATGTATATAAAAATTCATTGTTGGGAATGCAATTCTAGGATATAGACAATGGGATTAATTACAAGACTGTATCCTACATAAAGGCAGGATTCTCTCCCTTCTTTTCAATTGTGTTTAGAAGAGACAAGGCTAGTACCTAGCCTCGTTCATGCAATTGCTTTTTATCATATGTGGATGTCAGCATGTGCCTGTGCATGTGTGTGCTCATGTATGTCAGGGGCATATGTGTGTATGCTCATGTGGAGGAACCTCAGGTGTCATTTCTACTCAGGTGCCATCCACTTTGAACTTCTAAGACAGAAACTTACAGAATAGGACAGGCCACCGCCTAGGCTGGCCTGGCTGGACAGTGAGCTCAGGCACGCACCTCTCAGTTTCCCCAGTGCTTGAAGTATAAGCAGGTGCCCCCTTGAGAGCTCGTGTATTTCTGTCTTTGATCTTTGAAGCTACACTGGCCAATTTGTCAAAATCTGTATTAATATGGTGATATTTTACCCTTGCCTGTTTGGGAATGTAGGAACTCAATTGTGCAGTGTATACTATATGTAGTCATCTTGACAAAGTCTCTCATTGAATCTCTTAGTTTGTTGATTATTTTGAATTTTCCGTGGTGAACTCTGCTTCAAATGCTGAGAATTTCTACTTAATTTCAATTTGCTATAGTTTTATAAACTTAGTATCTTATTTTGATATTTAGACTATGAATAAAATACTTACCCAATTCTGTTGCTGACTTATTTTGAGAATGATTTCACATTTGCATTATAAAATCAGTCATTTTTTTAAAGCATTTTTGGTCCGATTAAGAACATTTACTTCTGATATCTGTGTATTATATTTTCACACAGTTCTTAAATCTTCTCTTCTTTGAAATAATTTTATATCCTTGCTTTGCAAATTAATTTGAACACAATATATTTAGATAGTATATTATATATTCTTTTTATATTTCATATTTTAACGGCTCACACTGTTCTATCTTAATTTTGGGTTTTAAAGTGGTAATGTTTAAGATTTTATTTTGGATTTTGGAGTCTGTTTCCAAATCTGTTCAATTTTATATTCACTTTTAGAACAGAACTGGCCCAATATTTTCCCATTTCTTGCAAATTTTCATTCGTTTCCATCTCAGAGTCACTCTAGTCCTACGAAATGAGTTTTATACATTTCCCACCCTTGCTTCTGCAAAAAATTTCTGCTTGGATTAAGAATTTCCCAGTCATGTGACAGGAGCTCACAAGAAAACCAACAGAGCCAACTAACCAGGTCCCAGAGAGGCTTGCCGAGACTGGGCACCAACCAAAGACCATGCATAGACTGTGCCTATGTCTACTACACAGATGTAGCCGATGGGCATCTCAGCCTTCATGTGGGTCCTCTAGTAAAGGGAGCGGGGGCGGTCTCCGACATGGACTCTGTTGCCAGGTGTTTGGTCACTTGTTCCTGGTGGGATGGCCTTGCCAGGCCACAGGGGAAGACGACATGCTCAGTGATGCAACTTGATGAGCCAGTGTGAATGAGAAGGGATGCTCCCCTTTTCTGAGGAATAGAGGGGGAAAGGGATGGAAGATGGGACTGGGAGGTGAGGAGGGGCTATGACCAGGATGCAAAGGAATTATTTAAAACATATACATATAGAATAACATATATGTATACAATATAAATATAAAAGTCCAGGATTCAGACATCTGAAACACATGGAATATTCTGTTTCTGAGCCTAGATTACTTCACATAATATGTACTTAGTTCCATGCATTTTATGCAAAATGCAAAATTTCATTTTTCTTTGTTGTTTAATGAAATACCATTTTTTTCCAAAAAACAAACAAAACAAGCAAACAAAAAAACTACCCAGACCATGAAAGTTTGGGGGAACTTCTAGCAGAGATAGTTTCCCCTTCATCCCTGATGTCAGTGGAATGTTTTATTACTAGTTTCCTCTGTACAGTGTTTTCCTGTTTCACTGATTTCTGTACTTAACTGTTATATTGTTTATTGTGTTTCCTTTGACTACATTCTATAATTATTTTTAAAGACTTATTTATTTATGTATGGGAGTGCTCTATTTGCATGCATGTCTGTATGACACAAGAGGGCATTAGACAGAAGAGGGTGTTAGATCCCATTATAGATGGTTGTGATCCACCATGTGGTTGCTAGGAATTGAACTCAGGACCTCTGGATGAAGCAGCCAGTGCTCTCAACCTCTGAGCCACCTTTCTAGCTCCCACTCTGTATTTCTTTAACCTCTTAATTAAGAGCCTTAGGACAGCCACTTCTTGCCTTCATAGTATGTGCTGAAGCTGACATTTTAACTTTTAGTATTACTTCATTCATTCTATAGCTTTCATGAATAAGTAGGAGGAAGGCATATCACTTCCCAGGAGAGAAGCTCTTCTACAAAGTTAAATATAACTTCACATCTTGGTCTGAATCCAAAATGGCCCCCACAGAATCAAGTATTTTCACCCTTGGTCCTGAGCTAGCAGTGCTCATTGGGGAGATAATGGGGTTTGAAGATTCAGAGCACAGTTGGTAGATGCAGGATCATAAGGGTGATCCTTGAGGGTTACTAGCTATTTCCTTCATCTGTTTGAGTTCCCTGCTTCCTGATCTGTCCAGATGTGAGCAAGCAGCTTTGCATGCCAACTTCTGCAAGGGAGAGCTGGTCCCAGGGCCAGGGCTTCGTCACCATGAAGGACTGGGCCCCTGAACCATGAGGAAAAATACATGCCTCTGCTTTTCAGTTGTTTTTGTCAAGTGTTTGGCTATAATCACACACACACACACACACACACACACACACACACACACACACACTAATAACCTTTAAAATTTTTTAATTCATTATAATTTATTCAGATTATATCCTGATTGTTATCCCCTAGCTTGTATCTTCCTTTTACCCTCCTCCCTCCCTCTTCTGCTCCATTCCCCTCTCCTACACCTCTGACATGAGGAGACCTCCTCCCTCACCATATAACCAAAGCCTATCAGGTTTCCTCCTGATAACCTGCTTCCCTTTCCTCTGTGTGCAGCCAGGCCTCCCCACCACAGAGAAGTGGTCAAATCAGGACACCAGAGTCCATATCAGAGGCAGTCCCCGCTCCCCACAAATTTATGAAGAATGAGCTCTTGATTGTCTAGATCTGAACAAGCAGTCTAGGTTTACTGCATGCATTGTCCTTGGCTGGTGTAACACTTTGTGCAAGCCCCCTTGGGTTGAGATCTGCCTGCCTTCACGGTCTCCTTGTGGGGCTCCTGAACCCTATGGGTCCTGCCATTCCCCCACTCTTCCTTAGCAGTCTCAGTGCTTTGCCCAGAGTCCAGCAGCAAGTCCCAGGATCTGTCCCAATCCTCCACTGGGTGAAGTCTTTCAGAGGACATCTAAGTTGGGCTAATATCCACTTATAACTGAGTATATACCAAGTATGTCTTTCTGTGTCTGGATTACCTCACTCAGGATGTTCATTTCTAGTTCCATCGGTTTACCTGCAAATTTCAAGATTTCCTTGCTTTTAATAGCTGAAGAATATTCCATTGTGTAAATGTACTTCTGTTTCTTTATCCATTCTTTGGTTCAGGGACATCTAGGCTGTTTCCATATTCTGGATATTGTGAATAAGGCTGCTATGAACATAGTTGATCAAATGTCTTTGTTGTATGGTGGAGCATCCTTCAAGTATATGCCTAGGAGTGTGGTATCTGGGTCTTGAGGTAGCACTATTTCCAATTTTATAATAAACCACCAGATTTATTTCTAAAGTGGTTGTACAAGTTTGAACTCCCCTCAGCAATCCTCTTTTTTGCACATCCTCACCAGCTTGTGCTGTCACTGGAATTTTTTTTATCTTAGCCATTCTGGTAGGTTATAAGATGGAATATCAGAGTTGTTTTGATTTGCATTTCCCTGATAGCTCAGGACATTGAGCATTTCTTTAGGTGTTTTACAGCCATTCAGTGTTCCTCTGTTGAAAATCTCAGTTTAGCTCTGTACACCAATTTTAATTGGATATTTTGGTTTGTTGCTGTTTAATTTCTTGAGTTCTTTATATATTTTGGATATAATCCCTTTGTCAGGTGTAGGGTTTGTGAAGATTTTTTTCCCCAGTCTGTAGGCTGTCATTTCTTCTGTGGACAGTATCCTTTGACTTAAGAAGCATTTCAATTCCATGAGGTCCCATTTAATTGTTGATCTTAGAGCCTGAGCTATTGGTGTTCTGTTCAGGATGATGTCTCCTGTGCCAATGAGTTCAAGGCTCTTCTTCACTTTTTCTTCTAACTGATTTAGTGTGTCTGGTTTTATGCTAAGATCTTTAATCCACTTGGACTTGAGTTTTGTGCATGGGCATGTCCCGTGAAAGTCTTCACTTAACCAGGAAAGTGGGACAGAGGGGAAGACTTCCTATTGGGACTCTAGGTGAGAGACGCCAAAGGAGAATGGGGAAATAGAAGGATCCAGAGGGTCCTAGAAACCTACAAGAAAAATGTTATGATGGGCAGATCAGGGCCCAGGGGTCCTGCTCAAAACTATGGCACCAGCCAAGGACAGTACGTGCAGTAAACTTCGAACCCCTACTCAGATCTAGCCAATGGACAAGACATTCTCCACAGTTGAGTGGAGAGTGGGGACTGACTTTCACAGGAACTCTGGTGCCCCCTATTTGACCACGTCCCCTGGATGGGGAGGTCTGGTGGCACTCAGAGGAAGGATAGCAGGCTACTAAGAAGAGACTTGATACCCTATGAGCATATACAGGAGGAGGAGGTCCCCCTCATTCACAGTCATGGGGAGGGGAGTAAAGGGAAAATGGGAGGGAGGGAGGAATGGGAGGATACAAGGGATCGGGTAACAATTGAGATGTAATATGAATAAATTAATAAAATATATTAAAACAAAACAAAACAAAAAAGAAAACATCCTGGCAGAAAGCAACATAAATGAGAAAATGCTTTTTGTTTGAATTGGGGAGTTTTGTTTGTTTGTTTGTTTGTTTGTATTTGTGTTTTTATTTTGTTGTAGTTTTCACTTTGCTTTCAACTTCAGGTACATTCCATAATTTAAGGGAAATCAAGGCAGGCATTCAAGCAGCTAGTCACATCACATCCACAGTCAGGAGCAAAAAAAAAAGCATCTTTATTTGCTTGCTTTCAGCTAGCTTCCTGCCCCTTTATACTGTTTAGGACCCCATATTTCAGGAGCAGTGCTCCCAGCAATGGGCTGGGTCTTCCTGTGTCAATCAAAAGTCAAGATAATATCCCACAGACAAGGACCACAGGGCAGGCTGGTCTTAGTAGGTCTTCATTTAAACTCTCTTTGCAGATGAAGCTGAGTTATATCAAGTTGGCAGTTAAAAACTAACCATGGAAACAACAGTTTCCATGTTATTCTCAAATGAAATGTTTCCCCTTTTCCAAGGTCAAGAATATTATTTTATTTACCCCTCTGTTTCTGCTACCAAACAAAATGTTTAGTATGTGGTCACATTCTATAGCCCCCTTTTCCGGCATGAATCAGTTGCTACCAGTACAAGTTCTCTTTCACTTAAATATGTAAATATTTTTGGTAAGGGAAATAATATTTAACTTCTAAAATATTTTTGAGCCAGGATAAACAGAGAAAGAATAAAAAAGTTAGTCAGTAAAGGAAAGGAAGGGGGAGGCATCCATGTGTACCCTCCTCCTTATGGGAGCAACAGGTTTGAATACTGATGAGGTGGAACCTCCCATCCTCTGTGTGCACTGAACTGGAGTAAGACAGAAATCCACCAAAGACTCATGACCAAACAGAAATGGTCCAGTCTGTTGACACAGAGTATATTCTGCACCCAACCAGGAAGTAGCCGAAACTGACACGAATGAACGTGGTTCGGAGTAAATGAAACAACCATTAAAGATGTGTCTCCTTCTTACATGGTGGCTACAGGTTTTTGAGGTGCCCAGCAAAGAGGGAAAGCGGGATCTGTATAAAATATTCTGAGCAGACCATGAGTTGCTGGTCCCAGAGTAGATAAACAATTTGACAAACACCCAGGAAGAATGTCTCCAACCTTCATAAAACTGAAAGGACAGGCAAGAAATGAGATGGACGACACTGTCATGGAAATTACAGTCTCAGCGATTTGGAGACATTTCATTCTGCAAAAGAGCTGGCACACTTGAGGAGGGATAAACAGGAAGTTTGAAATCTGCCTGAAATGGCATGGTGTATTTTTCTTGGAATATGGCATTAAATAAGACTGCAGTTCTCTCCAGAAAATAATATCTCCTAAAGTTCAGCTCATCTTTTGAACAACTCAGGATTGACAGGAAATATTTAAGCAATTGCAAATGTCGGCTTCCTAGAAATCATGACACTAAATAGTCTTGGAAAAGAAATTGCTCAGAAGAGAAGACACAATAGTCTGTTAGTGAAGTGGAAAAAATGCAAATCATGAAAGAGTCTATGCACACATAAAGTCCTCTTGTGTGTGGAGCCCAGTTCTAGGCACCATGTACGGAGGAGCTGTTCTCACTTTTGAAGGGTCTCTGGAGGGGACAGGGCGAAGCTGGATACACACGAGTCCCCAGATGCAGACTGAATATTAAACAGCTGAGTGCATAGCACTCACGAGCAATCTGAATGCAAAGATGTCAGTCAGGGAAGGGACCCTAAAATAGTAAGCTTTACACTTTGATTTAAGAGGCATATCTTTAAAAGTATACTAACCTAACCTCTTGATAGTTTAATTTTAAGGAATAAATTTTACTGTATAGTATATATTTTTCGTATTTATTAGATGCTTTAATTTGTACTTCAAGGCTGTTTTTTAAATTTCTATTCATAGACGATGAGGTTTTCATCACAGAATTACAGTGTGATGCTTAATTTTATGTGTCAAACTGACTGGGCCTTCTTACACTCAGACAGCTAGACAAACATTATTTCTAGGTGTGTCTGTGCGAGTGGTTCCAGGAGAGATTAGCATTTAAATTGGTGGATAAATGGGATGGGTATCATCCAACCCTTTGAGAGACTAAATAGGGGAGGGGGAAGCAGAGGTTGGTTGAATTGGGTGACTGACTGTAGAGCTGGGTCATCCATCTTTTTCTGCCCTGGCTACTCCTAGTTCACAGGCTGTCAGGCCAAAGCTGGAAGCCACATCATGCATAGACATCTTGTCACTCAAATCTCTCACTGTCCACATCACTGATTCTTCCAGGTATTCAGCCAGACACAGAGGAGTGTGGCACTTCTCAGCCTCTGTTATCACGACACTAGGACTTTACAAGAGATATTTTCATACTGTCCATATCACATTATGATACTTGTATACAAAATATTAGTTCATGTACATATATATATGTATGCATGTGAGTACATACATACTATCCTAAATTTTCTGTTTCTAGGTGAACCCTGACAATCACAGACATATCATTTAACCCTTAGGAACGAGGTCTAGCCTTTTCTGCACTACTCAATGGAGTTCTCTAATATGAAAGACAAAAACTATGATAAGAATTTTAGAAAAAAAAATTATCCTAGTTCCTCCTTATATTTTTTAAAGTATGCCTACATGCCTAAGGTCTTTGTGCAGTGGAATGAACTTGACACAATGAGAATATACATTTAAGGAAAGACCGTAGAATCTTTGCCAAACAAATGAACAGCCCGGGGACACATCTGGAGCTCCTTTGACAAAGCTGAATACTGAAACCAACATCCAAGTGATAATAAGAGTAATACTGTCCCAAGGCCCCATTCTTTTCAGGAAGTGGTGTTGATGAGGAGGAGAACGGTGAACCTCCAGGTAGAAGCCAAGTGTCTTCAGCTTCAAGAAGAGGAAAGATTCAGAAACCTAGGATCCACTTATCACCTATTTTCTTCCTCTAAATCTATACCACTACACAGAAAAAATATATATCAGAGGCAAAACTTTTAACTGAGTATCTGGCTGCCAATGAATCACACTGCAGACACGGCAAGTGCAGAAGTTGTTAATTTATGCTCACACCCATGTGTCGTGTTGGCCTGAGAATAAAGATTCCTAATTTTGTTACAGTGAATGAAAGCTATAGGGGAGGAGGAAAACAGTTAGCCGAAATAAATAATGGAATGTTTCTGTTGGTCACATACAGCATTGCCTCCTTCTGGGAGAGTATTAGTGCCGTTACAACTGTGGAAATTGGATGTGGTGGTATAGACCTGTAATCCTGATACTCAGGAGGCTGAGACAGGAAGATAAGGAGTTCAAGGCCAGCCTTGACACCTTGACAGAGTAAGTTTGAGACCAATGTCAGTTGCATCAGATTCTGTCTTGAAAAACAAACACAAAAACCTTGAGACCCCAATGGATTTAGAAAGTTTGATCATATTGAGAAAAAGAGTTTAATACAAAGATTAAGATCATGAATTCTGAAATCAGTATTCTCTTACATCATGGATCTATCATGTCCTTCAGGCAAGTTATGCAATTTCTATGTAATATATAATTCTATGCCTCTAAGATGAGGATAATAGTAGCAAATACTAATATGTTATTAATATTTCTCACATACTTTTTATGTCAAGAGGTAATATCTACAGGATAACCAACTCCACACACAATCTTCCATGAAGTTAAAGGGGAGAAAACACATATTTAACTCATTTTATATTTGAATTACTCTCATACTACAAATGCAAAAATATTACAAAATGTAGGAACAATAGATGATTAATATCCATTATACACATAGACACAAAGTCTTCACATACATTTTTAGCATGTACAAGTCAACATTGTGACTTGTGTACATTATCAAGGTGGGTTTAATGTAAGAATCTAATGAAATATTCCAGAATAAGTGTTGTAACTCTTCATGTTAACAAATAAAGAAAGGAAAATAATAAAAATATGGTCCCAATAAGGGAATCAAAATGAATTTGATAAAATCCAGCATCTGACAAAGGTCTAATATCCAAAATATATAAAGGACTCAAGAAATTAAACACCACCAAACCAAATAACCCAATTGAGAAATGGGGCTTGGAACTAAACAGAGAATTCTCAACAGAGGAATATCAAATGGCTGAGAAACACTTAAAGAAATGCTCAACCTCCTTAGTCATCAGGGAAATGCAAATCAAAACAACTCTGAGATTCTGTCTTACACCCATCAGAGTGGCTAAGATCAAAAATTCAAGTGACACCACATGCTGGCGAGGATGTGGGGAGAGAGGAACACTCTTTCATTGCTGGTGGGAATGCAAACTAGTACAGCCACTTTGGAAATCTATCTGGTGCTATCTCAGAAAAATGGGAGTAGGGCTTCCTCAAGGCCCAGCTATTCCACTCCTTGGAATATACCCAGAAGATGCTCCAGCACACAACAAGAAAATTAGCTCAACCATTTTCATAGCAGCCTTATTCATAATAGCCAGATCATGGAAACAGCCTAAGTGTCCATCAATAGAAGAATGGATAAAGAAACTGTGGTACATATACACTATGGAATACTACTCAGCTATTAAAAACAAGGAATTCCCGAAATTTGTGGACAAATGGATTGAGCTAGAAATGATCACAATAAGTGAGTTAACCCAGAAGCAGAAAGACTCAAATGATATATACTCACTTATATCTGCATACCAGCCCAAGGGGCATGTCCCACGAAAGCCTTCACTTACCAGGAAACTGGGACAGAGGGGAGGACATCCTATTGGGACTCTAGATGAGAGAAGCATGGGAGAATAGCAAAGTAGAAGGATCCAGAGGGTCCTAGAAACCTACAAGTAGAACATTATGATAGGCAGATTTGGGCCCAGGGGTCCCGCTCAAACTAAGGCACCAGCCAAGGACAATACAAGCGGTAAACTTTAAACCCTTACCCAGATCTAGCCAATGGTCAGAACATTCTCCAAAATATGACTTTCTCAAGTACTGTGGTGCCTCACATTTGACCATGTCCCCTGGAAGGGGAGACCTGGTGGCACTCAGAGGAAGGACAGCAGGTTACTGAGAAGAGACTTGATACCCTATGAGCATATACAGGGGGAGGAAATCCCCCACAGGAACAGTCATAGGGGAGGGGAATAAGGGGAAAATGGGAGGGAGGGAAGAATGGGAGGATACAAGGGATGGGATAACCATTGAATTGTAACAAGGATAAGTTAATTAAAAAAAATTAAAATTAAAAAAAAATCCAGCATCTCTTTTTGACAAAACTATTCAGCAAACTAAGACAGGAAGTGAGCTCAATCAACCTCACAAAGGCATCTATAAATACCATGGCTAACAGGCCTAGTGGTGAAGGGTTAAACACATTTCTCTTCAGGTCAGGTGAAAGATGAGGATATGTAACTTTAGGTCCTAGCCAAGACAACAAAGTATAAATAAATAAACCAACAAATAACACCATACCAAAAATAATTCTTTATTTCCATATAGAATGAACTTAGTAGCATAAAATCCAATGCAATCTATTAAAAAGCACTATAATTAATTAATAAAAAAAAGAAAGCTGTACTTTTTCAGATCAATATGGAAAAATCAATTGTATTTCTAAATACCATAAATAGAAAGTCAGAAATTAAATCATAAAATATTAATTTCAAAACCATCAAGGCTTAGATAGGTATATCTGAGAAAATATGCAGAAGTCATATGCTAACGGAAACTGAGGAGAAAAATTAAGAATCACTTAAGTAAATTGAAACATATTGTGTTCATAAGCTGAAAAGCTCAGTATTGTTAAGGTTTTCTTTTTCCTCAGATTAATCCATATAGATTTTAAAATCAAGCAACATAAGTGAGGAATGCATTTGCAAAACCCTCATTACCATTCTCCGGAAGATGATCTCAGAGAACAGTTATGAACATTGAGACAGGCAAACATTTATTTACTAACACTTCTAAAGCACATCCAGGAAAAAAAACAAGGTTATTAATTGGGACTTTATATTAATCTCGATGCAAAAGGAAACTTCTCTGATGAGAGTTGAAAGACACACTAATCTATGGGAATGATGATAAGTCATGAGGCAATTCTTTAATATTACATGTATTTGTCACAATAATAGTAGTAGCTCCTCCCCCTAAGGCCTATCACATGTCTAGCCACAGGTAGTTGGCTTCAGTAACAGTGCCACGTACGGATTTCATATTGTAAAGTAGGGATTAAATCTAAGCAAAATGTCTGAATATCTTCATGCTAATAAGTTGTGATGTAGAAAGTAATGTAATTGTAAGATTAGAAGTAAATTTATGCTCACATCAATGTGTCATGGTTTCTAATTTTGTTATGGTGAATGAAAGCTATGGGGGAAGAAAAAAATCCAAAAGAAGTCAGCGAATGTTTCTGTGGCCCCCACACAGCACTGTCTCCATAAAACTGTGGAGGTTGGATGTGGTGGTATACACCTCTAATCGCAGTACTTGGAAGGCTGGGGCAGGAAGATCAGGAGTTCAAGGCCAGCCTTGGCAATGTAAGTTTCAGACCAATGTAGGTTCCATTAGAATTCTGGAGTCAGTACTCTTCAACATCCTGGATCTATCATTTCCTTTTGGAACGTTAGATAACTATATATCTAATTCTTCATCTACAAAAATGGGATGATAGTAGCAAATATTAATATATTATTAATATTGTTCATATATTTTTCTATTTTCAGAGGTAAAGCTCAGAGGATTCCCAACTCCATATATAATTTTCTGTAAAGTTAAAGAGGGAACAGCAATCTTTAACTCACTCACTTTATAATACCTATATCATCCTAATACAAAACTTTTACAAAATAGAGAAAGAATAGGTTAATGATCAGTATGTATAACCAATAGATTAATACCCATAACAAAAACTGGTTTGTTACTCCCTTGATGTTTGTGCCACTGTTACACAAAAAAATGTGTTTTGCGAGGCCAGTTATTAGATACTTTTCAGAATTCAGAGGTAGATGAGGCTGAAGGGTACCTTTCTCCTCTCTGGTAACATGCATAGCACCTTCCAGCACTGTGAAAGCTAGCCAGGAGAGATGAAGCCTCCAGGTAAGTACCCAAGAAAAGCAAAGTAATCCTAAGCAATTCAAAAAAACATGCTAGAGGTATCATCATCTGGGATTGCAAGTTATATTACAGAGCTATCATAATAAAAATAGCATGGTATTAGCGAAAGAAAAAAAATACACATTGATCAGTGAGAAAGAATTTAAGACCATATTCCTACAGCCACTCCAGTTTTGTCAAAGATGCCATAGAGTACACATTGGAGAAAAAACACGTGGTAATGATCAAATTATATACAGAAGAATGAAATCTGATCTTCATTTTTTTTTTTTTTTGTACAAAACTCAACTCCAAATAGGTAGAGGACCTCAGCAGAAGGCCTGCCCTTGAATCTGATAGAGGAGAAAGTAAGAGTAATCATGAAGTCATTGGCACAGCAAAGGACTTGCTAAACAGCGTCCCAGTAATGGCAACATTAGAACCAATAGTTAATAGATAGGAACTCGTGACGTTCACTAGAAGATTCAAAATATACTTTGCCAAGGAGGACTACATTCTGGTAGTAATTGAGCACATCAAAAATATCCCAAATTATTAGTCACTGCAATGAACTGACCAAAGGCACAATGAGACATTATGGCTGAAATTAACCAAAGCAACAGTATCAGTGTTGACAAGGCTGTGGGGAAACTGGACCGTCTTGTGCCACTGTTGGCTATGTGAACTTTGCAAAAACAGCATCATGAACATGACCTGATGGTTCTATTCTCAAGTCTTTATTTACTCCTGAGTAAATAATGCTCATACTCATTAAGATTTTTACATTAGTGTTGATAGAAAAGGTACTTTTAGTAGTCAGAAGCTGGAAAGCCCCAAATGATCTACTATCAACAAGTGAATTAATAAACAAACTGTGGTATTCCAGTCAGGATGGGTAGTGCGAACTGTCAATTTCACAGAATAGAGAATCCCGTAGGAGTTGAACTTTTGAGGATTATCTTGATTGTGCTAACTTAGGTGTGGATGCATATCCATTGTCTGGCACCATTCCTTGGCTGGGAGCTTGGGCTGTATAAATAGCAAGCGTCCTGCATGCGGTCACTGCCGAGTTTCCTGATTTCGAGTGTGATGAGAACATCTGCTTCAAGCTCCTGTTGCCTTGACTTCTCACCATGGAGGACTGTGTCCTCAGACTATGAGCTAAAGTAAATCCTTTCTCCCTTATATTACTTTTGTCTGAGTGTTTGATCACAGTAGGAGGGAAAAAAACTGAAGATACCAAATAATACAATGCAGTTCAGCAATACAAGAAATGACTATACACCAGAAAAACAGGGCAGATAAATGCACTACATAGATGAGTTAAAATAGTCATGAATGGTAACGCCAGGCAGCAGAAAATAAAGCTACTTGATTCTATTTACTCAAAAGATCCAACCTGCAAAGTAATGTATAGTGACAAGAAGCAAATCAGTCATTATCTCATGCTAAGACTGGGTTAAGATGATATGAAATGAACTTTCTCAGCAAAAGAAGTTCATGCTATAATCATAATAATGGTTTATGTCTGTCTACATATCCCAAAGCTTACTGACTTGTAGATTTGAATGTGTGAAGACTACTATCGTATTGTGCCTCTAAACAGCTGTCCGAAACATTTTGGGGGGGGGGGTTGGGAATTAGAGCCACTATGTCTCTGTGTTTTGCATTTGGTTGGGATAAGGTGTGTAAAGCCAGGCCTGGTGAAAGGGATAAGTAGGTAAGTGTACTTGCTGCCAAGCCAGATGACCTGAGATTAATCCCAAGGACCCAAATGGTAGGAGAGAATTGACTCCCCGAAATTTTCTCCTTCTCTCCACTTTTGCAAGTTATTCTCTAACCTCCATATAACACCCACCAATCCCCCCACAACACTAAATAGATGATTGATAGATACATTGATTGATTGATTCATGGTTAGATAGGAAAATAAATATGTATGATAGATTAGATGATAGGTAGATAGATAGATAGATAGATAGATAGATAGATAGATAGATAGATAGATGATAGGTAGATACATAGATAATAATGATAGGTGGGTGGATATGTAGGTAGGTAGATAGATACATAGATAGATAGATAGATAGATAGATAGATAGATAGATAGATAAATAGATACATAGATACATAGATATATAGATACATAGATAAATATGACAGAGCTTTGAAAGCATCTGACCTTAGACTTTGAGCGCAGAGTGCAGCTGGTGTTATTAGGTAAGATAGCAAAAAGGAGTTAAGTGCAAGACACTACTCTCAAGCCTGCCTATCCACCTGCATTTTGTGCTATAGTGAAAGACAACATTCTGTGACTTAAAACCGAAGCCCATGCTCTGCCATCTTCTCTCCAAATATAATCCACCAGAATGAAGAAGCATTTATAGTGGTAACAAATGCTCGCACCAACATATTGATTTAGAAAATGGCCATGATTATTTCAAACAGAATCTTCACATCTAAGAGTTTATGTAGAAACTGCATACACTAAGAAAGGGATGAAGAAAATCACAGAACTCTATCATGTTCCCTGCTTGGTATACCCTTGAGAATATTCTGAAGTATTGCTATTAAATCCCCACAAGAAGAATTCCTTGTTGTTGAGTGTTCTCCTCCTGTATTTTTATATTCGTTTTTACTTGTGTGTATATGTGTGTGTGCCATGTGAGTGCAGTGACAACTGCTGAAGCCAGAGGACAGCATCAGATCCCTTGGAGGAAGAGTTCTATCAAGATGACCGTGCACCGTCCACCTTGGGGAATTGGTACCCAACTCCTCTTAACTGCTAAGCCATCTCTCCAGATCTCACCACAGCCTTTTGATTTGTGTTTGTATCTACTGACTTCGTGACACTGTAGCCATTCATTTGGAATGAACCATAGTGGGCAGTAAGTATATTTTATTCTCCAGGTCTTTCTGGCACTTACCGCAAGCTCAGTGAATGGATGGATGCAGTCAAGAAACCTTGAGGCCCTGGCATGGAGAACAAGTGCCCCTTCCATGCTCTGACTATACCACATAGCTCCACATTCCTGAATCCTCGGAAGGCAACATCACAGTTTTTTCCATTAGAGAGAAAAATAATACTGAAAGTAAAGTAAGAATGCACTTCTCCAGCTCCACGTGCTCTTGATTAAACAGCCATGGGGGCTCAATTCTTCTCACTTAGCAGAATCACTGATTAAATATTTGCTGTTAGAGGGGTTTTACATGTGGGCACATCCTGGACCCCGCAGCAGGCTTCCTAATTTGCTGTGCATGTGTAAGCACCCAGTCCCCGCTGAAAATGACTAAATCCTCAGGCATCTTTTCACTGGAGGCAAAAGAACTCACTGGGTCAGAGGTGATCTAAGGATCATCAGACTGCTGCCTCCACCGGCAGTGCTTGTGGTCACTGTTTTGTTGAGCTGGCCTCAGTAGGATAGACAAAGACTCTCACTGTTAGATGGACAAACAGAACTTCCTCTAGTTCTTTGATGTGCATGAAAGACACCTCATAGATTTTTAAATATATATTTTGTATTGAAAGTGTTTTTTCATACAAGGTACTCTGACCCATCTCCTCCATCTTGTCCCTGATCCTCCCTCACTCCTCACCCACACAACTTCACTTATTTCCTTCATTCCTTCTTTAGAACACAAGCAATGACGCAAACATACATTCATACATACATACATACATACATACATACATACATACATAACACAAGAAACACATACACAGAAACTCATAAAAACACAAAATTAGAAAGCATAACATACAAATAAAAAATCAGTAAGGAAAGAAAATGTCCAAACAAAGCAATGTGAGGAAAAAAAGTCTACATAAATACCATTTGTGTTGGTTGTGTACTGCTGAGCATGGGGTTTGCTCTTAAGTGCAATTAATGTACCACTGAAACTCCATTGGAGAAAATTAATTTTTTCTTTGTAAGCAGATATCAATTTGGCATCGCTTATTGGTTGGGGCTGGGTGTTTGTGTCCACTTCCCCTTCTCAGCACTTGGACTTTGTATGGGTGGAACCTGTACAGGTCCTGTATTTGCTGCCACAGTCTCTATGTGTTCATATGTGTATAAGTTCAGTTACATCTGGAAAACTCTGGTTTCTTGGGAGCATCCATTCTTTCTGGCTCTTAAAAACTTTTTACCTCCTCTCCACATAGCTCCCTGAACCCTGGGTGAAGGGGCATCACAAAGACATACCAACGTCTCTCACTGTCTTCAACTGTCCATATGTGCACCTCTGTGTTCATTCCCATTTTCTGTAAATGCAAGCTTCTTGGTTAACAGATGGTGAAGCACTGATCTTTTGGTATAGCAGGATGCCATTAGCAGCCACTTTATCACTATGTCTCTTTAGCAGAAGAGTAGTTATTCGCTTTTCCCCATGGGCCTACTTAGTCCCAGGTTCTTGGCCACCTAAGCAGTATCAGGCATAGGTTCCATCATGGAGTGAAATCCAGTCTGAGTGGTTGGTCATTCCCACCACATTTGTACCTCTATTGCACCAGCATATCATGCACAAAGGTTACCATCATAGACCACAGTGCTGATAGCTGGGTGGGTGGATTATCATTCACCTCTGATAGCATGTAGAGTGCCTTCCAGTAACATGAACACTTATCAGTAGAGGTGAAGGCTCTAGCCAGGCACTAACTTAACTTTTCTGTATTAAATGAGATATGTAGGTATTGTCTTCAACAATAGGGCCTTCCCATCAATTTGTGGAGAGCAACAATCGATTTGTCAATAGTCTAAGGTGTTTTGGTGTTTCAGTGAGTAACAGGTTTACAGGTCTCTGAAGCACTCCAGAGGGACTCTAACAGTATCTTGAAGAACTAAAGACAAACAAATAGCTTCAGGAGTACTGAGGGCAAGCATGACCACCTTTGCATTTTCCTTTTTGCTTTCTTTCCAGGTTCATTAAAATGTAACTGGGAAGTAAATATTTCATGTTTGCCTAATGTGTCTGATGTGATATTTCATACATGTGCACCCTGAGAAATGATTACCAATGTCACGTTAAGTGGCATATCCATTATTCTGTTATCATTTTTGTGTGTGTGTGTGTGTGCATGTGGCAATACCATACAAGCTTTATTCCTTTGGCCAGTTTCAAGTACAAAAGCAGTTTTAGTCAGTGTAAATTACAAACTGTACATTTAGTCCTGAATTTCTCAACCTGGATCATTTTGACGTATTATCGACTATATAGATGCTCTACTTTTTTTTTTTTTAAATCAGTTCATCTTTTAATGGGCACTTAGGATGATGCCATATCTTACATCTTATGGATAGTGTCATAATAATTATGAAATGCAGATATCTTTGTTATTAATTTTATGTCTCATAACCAATTTGTCTGCCAATAGATTTCACAATCCTCATATCCAATCATCTTGATCAGATGACTATGACCCTGACCTTTTTGAAAACCCAGGAATCTATTTCCCTATAAACATGTGTGAGCCACTTGAGATTTTACCATGTATCTTAACCATCTATAGAGAAGTGTGGCTGCATTTCTAGGGAATTGGGTGTCTATATCATCATAACCATTACACCTTCCTGACAAACCACCTCCTCTGTCTGCTTTTCCTATTTTTAACATAAGTTCTACTTTTATCTAAGTATAGTCTAGTCTACTATTTTGGGAAAATATTTGTATTGAATGTATTCTATTTAAATTCACTATTTTTCATTAAATCTCTAGCCTATTTTGGTACTTAAATGTAATTTTTAAATGTTTGTCCTTAAATCTTTAAGACCCTCTTGTAGCCAGCTCATGGTTGTATCTTTCTTTGGAAAGGCTGTTAAGCCGTTTCATTTCTATCTATTGAAGAAAATAATCAATTTGAGTATTTGCACTCTTAAGTATTATTCAAAGGTTAGGATTTACTCTAAGCCATTTCTTTACTTTGTGGACTCTTCTGTAGTTTCAATATTCTTCTTTTCCACTACTACTGCTGTTGTTTTGGTTTTGGTTTTAAGTGGCATGTTTTTGTTGCTAGAGTTTTATTTGTTTGGTGTGTGTGTGTGTGTGTGTGTGTGTGTGTGTGTGTGTGTGTGTGTGTGTGTTTGGTGGTTTGTTTGTTGTATGTGTTCAGTTATCATTGGGCTAATATATCATTTCTTGCTACTATAGTGGTCTAGTTTTAGGTGTTATCAACTTAACTTTGAGTGCACCAAGTACTCAGTGTTGTAAGCTTTCTGACTTAGGTAGAATGTCATAATAGTGGGAACATGTCAAGACAGGCAATGACCATGGATAATGTGCCCCTAAAGACTCATCACCAGGAGACTACTTTCTTCATCCATCCTTGTGCCATTTCACAATCATGCCACAGAGTGCATGGACCAGAGTAGGAGCCGATGGCAAACATTTCATATTTGATCAATAACAATCTCTATGGAACTTTTCAACTTTCTGGTATTGTTTTGTTGTGGTTTTGCTTTTAAGTGATATGTTTTGGTTGTGTATTTTCATCGGTTTGTTTTTTGTTTGTGTGGTTGGTTAGTGGTTTGTTGTGTGTGATCAGTAATATGAATAAATTAATAAAATATATTAAAAATTTAAAAAAAAACATTGAGCTAATATAACATTTCTTGCTATTATAGTGGTTTATTTTTAAGTGTTTGTGTGCTATACAGAACAAAGACATTGGGGTTCTGGACCCTGTTGGTAGTAGGAGCCTCTCCATCAGAGTGCGGGTGGTGCGAGTGTAATTCCAGCTCTTAAGTTTGTGTATCTGTGTGTCTGTTCTTTCTTCATTCCTTCACCACCTTAGTCAAGTTTCCAGAATCCAAGCCACCATGGAAGTAGCAATAGTTCCTCACTATTCACCCTTTCCAAGATTCTGTGTGGGCCATCTGGAAGGGTACATGCGTAGTCTTGATGAGTGTCTTCAGAGTATCTCGCCCGGTGCGTGGACCTAAAGAGGATTAATTAAGCCTGTGGACTGTGTGCATGAGGTGCTGCCTAGAACACGAGTTCACAGGAGTTGACCTAGCATTGGAGAATACTTGAACCTGAGTCTGCTCGGGCTAAACTTCAAACAGAATGACCTTGATGTCCGAGTCTATAAAGGTAAGTCTTGGCTCATGGTTGATTGAAGCCAGGGGGTACGGGTGGTGATAGCACGACTCTGTAATGTGCCACAGTCTGAGCTACTGGCTTAGGTATAGGCTTGATCTTCAGGAGAGAGGCCTGAACATGAGGACCTTGGGATCTGGTCTGACTCTGAGGCAGGTACAATGCCATGTTTTATGTCAGATGCTTTCCCAACCCACTGCCTCGGCTATACCCAGTTGCCTACTCTGGTATCGATAACCTAGGTGTTAATATTTTAGCCTGCACTTGGCTCTAAATTACTTTGGAATCTTATTAGATACTGCCCTCTTCTCATCACCTCTCTTTTTCTAGACAGATTTATTGACTCATACATCGTTTTTTCTCTAATCCCTTTCACACCAGATTCTGTTTTCTGCTTTTACAAGCAATCCACTTTTACTTCTTTGGCTGTTTCCTCTTACACACATCAACTTTTCTCCAACAAACACCAGCAATAGCCTCACCATTAATAGCAGATCTCTGTCCGGGCAATTAATTCCCTATGGCCACTTTCTTCTCTCCTGTCCCTGTTGACTCACTTGCTAGTAACCATTAAACATTAGGGAATTAGTTTGTAAAATAAGGTATGGCTAAGAAGTGGTTCTGTAGCAGAGCTTGACCAGCCAGCCTGAGGTCCTAGGTTCCACCCTCAACTTCCTAAGAGGTGAACAGATAATAAGTAGGAGGGGAGGTGTGTATTGATTGACTTACAGTCAATTGATAGATGGTAAATCAGTAGATTCATTGGTAAAGTTATACTTCTATCATCTTGTGAAAAATATAGCTTACTAATTCAGTTTTGTATTCTTTTTTTTTTATGATTTCCAGGCAGTCCTGATGAGACTTGATGGTAGGAGTGCTCCCCTTTTCAGAGGACTAGGGAAAAGGGGCAGGGGGAAAGAGAGGAAGGATGGGACAGGAGGAGACGAGGGAGGGGAAACAACTGGGATGTAAAGTGAAAAATTAAACACAAACAAACTTATAAAGTAAGATAAAAACGAAAATCCACATCACACACTCAACATGACACCTAGAAACTAGTCGTTACTGTCTACAAGATTTTGTTGAAATGTCATTCAGATAACTTATTATTTAGCTTTATTTACTATTAAAATTGTTTTATCTTATTTGTTGCTGAATACTACATATTTTTCTTATTATGACCATACACAAGACTACTTAAGATGGTATCTCGGGTTTATTTTCCTTGACAAGAAAACCGGGTTGTCTTAGTTATGCTGAATTTTAATATTCATTTCACTAACAAGTATTATATTCCTTGCATACCTAATGAACATGATCATTGAGGTTATTGATTGAGCTATTAAATACCATGAAATGCGGGAATAATTATGATGGAAAGTCAATTGTTATGCCATTCCAGGTTAACATAACCCACTGATATCAATCTTTGCATATTCACTGTTGATATCTGCCCACTTTAATACATATATATGGTTCATTATGTCAACTCAGGTAACTGCAGGGCATCTGCTGTCCACAGAAACACCAGCAGCCTCACTGTGGCACACTAGATGAGGCCCACATTTCCGCTAACCGGTGCCAGCCATCGGTTGCTCTGAGAATTCAATCATCATGTAAAATTACCTTTTCAAAGTCATAACATAGTTCTCAACAATTTCACTGCTTATTGCCAGTCTTAGGTGAAAGCGTGCATGTGTCTTTCCTTTCTTCATGTACTCAGCACTTCTAGTCACATTTGATCCCCAGCACCT
Organism: Acomys russatus; assembly: GCF_903995435.1. NCBI lineage: Eukaryota > Metazoa > Chordata > Mammalia > Rodentia > Muridae > Acomys > Acomys russatus. The sequence continues at coordinate 64,687,847 of NC_067142.1, read as the reverse complement.
ATGTCAGTCAGGCAGCTTCATAACTGCTTGTCACTCTAGTTCAAGGAGATCTGACAGCCCCATCTGGCCTCTGCAGGCATCTACATACATGTGCCACATATACAAAAAATCAGCCATGCGCACATGCACATCGAATAAATGCTTTTCTTCTGAAATGTCTATCCATGTGAATGCAAGTGTAGGCTGTTAAATTTGCTCTATAGGAAGTCTGTGTCTGATTGCCCTTCCTTGTAGTTGAGGACTAGAAATGGGGAAGATGAAATAATGGTCCCTGATCACATAGTTTGTGAACTGAAGCGCTAAAGTTGGGAAAGCCAAATTTGAATGATTCAAGAGAAAGTGATTTTAAAATACTTATTTATACTTGTAATAAAGGATCAAACACCTAAGAAACTACGGTACATTTACACAATGGAATACTATTCAGCTGTTAAAAACAAGGAAATCTTTAAATTTGCAGGCAAATGAACGGAACTAGAAAGGATCGTCCTAAGTGCGGTAACTCAGACCCAGAAAGACATGCGTGGTATATAGTCACTTATGAGTGGATAATAGGCAAACATAGATGTCCTTTGAGAGACTCCACTCAGTGGGGGATTGGGACAGACACCGGGACTCAAAGCTGGACTCTAGATGGAGCCCCATGAGAATTTGTAGGGAAGAGTAGGGGGATGGAAGGTCCAGGAGGGAGCAGGAGCTCCACAGGGAGACCATCAAGGCCTGCGGATCTGGACGCAGTAGGGACTGCACAACCTGATGCACCAACCAAGGACAATGTGTGCAGAGAACCTGTACCTGCCTGTTCAGATGTAACTGATACACTGCGAATTCTCCACATTCTGGGGCGAGGCGAGCAGGCTGCGTCTGAGCCTCTGACATGCACTCCGGTGTCCACAACTTGGTCACTGCCCCTTGGCATGATGGCCTAGTGGGCATACAGGGGAAGAGGATGCAGGGTATCCTGATGAGACATAATAGGCTGTCATGCAGTATTGTGATTTCAGGAAAATAGCCTGAAGTAAACACAAAGGTTGGGCACAAAGATATCATAGTACTGTTTTCTTGAATGAAGAGAAGAAAAAAAAAAAACATTGAAAGAGAATGATTAGATGGCACAGGATTGTGAATTAGAAAACGAAATATGCTATGTGCCACTAAATACATGATTTCTTAATCATAATATTTAATATACTTTTATGAAACATATCACATAAACACATAAACATGTATACACAGAGAGAGAGAGGGAGGGAGAGAAAGAGAGAGAGGGAGGAAGGGAGGGAGGGAGAGAGAGAGAGAGAGAGAGAGAGAGAGAGAGAGAGAGAGAGAGAGTTAAGCCAAACTAATACAAGGTAAAATCTATAGTTTCAGGTATGACATTATACATTTTACTTTAACTAAAAATGCAGATTTTACACATAATTGCTTTAATCCACAGTCTACAAAATAGGACACTTGTCCCTAATTTTCTGCTTCTTGTTGGCAAGCTTAAAAACCAGACGAGTGTGTATCTACTTGGAGGTGCTGAAAGCATACATCGCTAGCACAGCACAGGACGCAGGGTGGTGCTGAAGGGAAGCTGGTGTCCCCAGCCCCGTGCTGCCTTCCCCCACCTCTGCTGCAGCTGTCTGCCTGGTGGCCTCCCAAAGGTGTCTGTGCTTCATTCCAAGACTGTATCAGTGAAGCCCCTGGGCTCTTATGTGAGGAAAAGCGCTATATAAATGCAAAATAGTCTATTTTATTCATGCTGTCATATAAATAGAGATCTACTTTATGCTGGCAGTTTTTCAGGGAAACTGATTATTCTTAGGATGAGGTGTCTCATTCTCAGGACCTCTGTAATCTATTGGGCAAGATTATTTTCTACCCCCAGACAACAGGTGCCTTCCTGGGTGCAGACCAGTCACCAGGAGTTCACCTTACGCCAGAGGCTGACCACATAGGGGTACAAGCTTATATAGATGGCTCAGGGGGAGCTGCTTCCAGATGCTTCTGGCTGGACTCACCAGAGTCTGGCTGCATGAACACAGAATGCCGACTCCATCCTAGTCATCTCAAAAGTCTTTCATACCACCTCCAGCATGAGAGACAGAGGCGAAGAGTTCTGCAGCCAAGGTGGGAATTTTTCTTTCCAAGATCTGTGTCTTTGAGTTTAATCCTTTAGTGTGTGCTTGTGGGTGCGTGCATGAATGTGTGTGTGTGTGTGCACACATGAACATGCATTGTGTATGGTGTGTGATATATCTTCATGTCTGCAAATGTGTATGTCTGCACAAGGACATCAGCTGTTGTTCTGGAGAGCCACACACTCTGTTGCTGCTGCTGCTTCTGTTGTTTTGTTTTGTTTGAGACAGGGTCTTACCTTGGCTTTGAGCCTACTCCTCAGGTTATGCTCACTGACCAGTGAACCCCAGGAATCTCCCCATCTTGACTACAAGCGTGAGCCTCCCCACACCCAAATTATTTTATGTGGGTGCTGAGACTCAGTCTCAAGTCCTCCTGCTTGCGTAATAAGGTTTCCTGGTTTGAAGGGATTCTAAGGTCACTTTTAGGCCTAATCATTCTGTGTTTAGGGCTCTTAGAGAATTTATAAGCCTGTGTCTGGGTCACATTTCCTATTGGTGCTGAATCAGAGACGTGAAGCTACTGATTCTAAGAGCCTATGTGCTGACCTACTGTGTGCCTGAATGGCTTTCACCCCACTGAATGCAATCACCCTCATATCCCTAGGGTGAATATAGGTTCATATGAAGGTGGAGGTCAAGGTGTGTCTGATGGCTCAGTCTGTCTCATTAACATATTAAATGAGACATGGTGGCAATTGTAATAACACCATAATCTCAAAATAGTGGTGAGCGTGAATGTTGTTTCTACAGAGAAATGTAGCATGAAAGCCTGTGATTTCCACTGATGGAAGCTATAAGAGCTCCTCACGTTAGTGTGATTTCTTCTGTACATTTCTAACGGAAGGGAGAGGAAAAGGTGAACCAATGTTTCTCCATTTACATCTAAGGCCAAGTGAGTCCCTCCCAAGTGCTAGAGTCTGGAAGCCAGTTTTGAACTCCAGTGGACTTTGCTGCCACAGAGTGAACTGGTCCAGGCTGTTGTTTAGTTCTGACCTTCTCCTTCCTTCCCTGAGTCAGAACTTAGGAGTTGGTCTCATGTTGTTCTGAGAGACTGGCACTTGTCCATCTGACATCTTACTTCAAGGACATTAAAGCAGACTGACCAGAGTGGTCCATGCCTGCAACTTCAACACTAGGTTGGCTACGTTAAGATGACCACAAGTTTGAGACAAGCCTGAACTATGTAGTGAGACCATGTCTCAAAAAAAAATCATAAAAGGTCCAAAGTTTAAATACAAATTTGCAGGGAGCAAACGCATTTTGCTTCGTAGGAAAAGTAGCACTATCTTTCTGCTAGTGCCCAGAGGCTTCACATGAGCTCTTTACCGTAATGGTGGGTCTAATGACCCATACAATCTGATTTTCTGTGCACATATGGTCCAATTAATGTATACATGTACACGGTCATGTATGTGTACATATGTTTTCAGAGTTTTCCCCATGAAAGAGAACTTTTCCAAATTAAAGTTGCTCAGGGGAGATACTTCATTTTATTCGCTGCGGCCTCCATAGCAGCGGTAGCAGTGTGGGAACAACTGCTTTAACTGGAAGGTGCTGTGAAACACCTTAAAGTGAGCAGTTTCCTCTGCTTGCTCCCAGACAGCAGATCTTTGTCTCAAAAAGACAAGATAATGTGGCTGAAGCGATCTCTGGGTAGTTAGTTAAGAGAACTTACTGCTATTGCAGAGGATGGGGGCTCAGTTCCCAACATCCACACAGCAGCACACAACCATCTGTAGCTTGTGTTTCAAGAGCTCTAATGCCTTCTTTCAGCCTCCAAGGACAACAGGCACATAAATATGCTACACTACACATACATGCAGGCAAAGCATCCATGTATATGTGTGTGTGTGTACTTATACATAAAATAAAAATAAATAAAAAGAAAATTAAAAATAGCAAGATAATTAGAAGTGTCAGAGTAGACAAGAGTTCAATAACATTATGATCACAGGTGCATTCATTTAGTCAATAAATGCATATTATCAATATGCTTTAAAAGTACTTTCTTGATTCCAATAGGTGGGAAAATAGGACACGTCAAACAAATATAAACCTTCAATATTAAAATCAGCTTCCAGACATATCAAATACATTTTCCCAATTAAGTTTTCGGAATTTGCCTAAATAGCAGGTTTTGATGCTCATATTCACCCTTCTTTCCCTTTATGAAAGGAGCATCTTGAAGTAGACCAAGTCGGCCAGGGACTTGATTTTCTTAGACTGCAATGAATTGAAGAGTGCCTCTGCCTTTAACTTAGTATTTCTACTACTAAATGAAAACCCAAGTGTCTTCTCAACAATTCCACCTCACATTAGAGTTTTACATGAAACACTGGCTCTGCTCTTAACTAAGCCTTTCTCGATGTTTTTATACCAAATTTCGTATGTGAAAAAATTTTACTTTATGTTAAATCTTCATTTTGTTTGTTTCCATGTAAGAAGGTAGCTTCTCCAATTTGTTCCTGTAGCATAGACTAAAATATCTTTCTGTTTTGATTCTTTATTCCCTCTGCCTATTATTGTCCATCTTGATCAACAGTGCACTTCAGTTAAAAGGCACCTGGGAGATTTATAAAGCAATGTCTAAATGTGACTGAAAAGAGGGTTTCCAAAGATGTCCTAAAAACCTTGACCATTGAAGGCTTTAATCCATTGGGCAGTCCAAGATATGAGTGGAGCACTAGGAGAGGAGAGAAGGGTGGAAAGTGAAGCCTCACCAAATAAAGGGGCTCTTTGTGGTGATGTCTTTGAGGAGTGTGTCTCATCCTTTCCTGTAATTTCTCTCTGTTTCTTGGACTCCATGTCTTGTCAACCACGTGTCTGTTCCTGTTAAACTGATGTTGCTGTTTCTATATTGTTCTCACCAAAATCAAGTTTATCTATAACTGTTAAATTGTTAAATCTAATGCACCTTTAAATCTTCATCCTACTTGAACCTTCCTTGATGTTGGTAATATCGATTACCATTTTTTTCTAAAATACATCATTTTCTAGCTTTCATTGTGTATTCTTTTCATGTGCTTGGAATCATGTTAATTTTGTTCTCCATCTTTCATGCATAATTTCCATTTACTCAAGTGCCTCTACATTTCTGAATTATATTACTAGTTTCAGAATGATGTAATTCCTTCCAACACAAGACAAGTATTTTTGACTAGCTGCTAAGTTTTTCTATCTTTAGACACCCTAGGTTCAGCATTAAAAGAAATGCTGTGTAGTTATAACCAGCAGCAGAGCCTACAAAATCCATCCCATGTTATGGCACTTTAGATACCTACAAATGCCACCAGGTTACTTACACTTTTACACAGGTCAATAATCCTATCTACATGCTATTCTATAAGAACCTTCACAAGAGGCCTGGAGACACAACTCAATGCTTAAGAGCACTGGCTTGCTCTTCCAGAAGACTTAGGTTCAATCCCTGGCTCGTACATGGCGTCTCACAACCATCTGTCATTCCAGTTCCAGCAGATCTGATCCCTTCTTCTTGCTTCCTTTGGCACTGCACTCAGGTGGTGCAAAAACACCCAAGACATAAAATAATAATTTTAAAAGTTTAAATACAACCCTTCGGGGGTGAGTGTTTGTTACCACGAACCTGACTCAACTCTAATTGCTTTTCAGAGTGAACACATTAATTTAAACAACTCTGTAGAGTAAAAAAAATATCAGCACCACTTTAGAAATCAGAAAGAGTATCCCCAAAGGGGAAGTAAGCCCTGCACCATCCACCTTGTGATGGGGAACCAAGCCACAGGAGTCCCACTCTGATGTTCACTCTTTTGAACAGCACACACTATTGCTTTTGTTTTCTGTAACCCTGGCTCCACAGATTTCCAGCCTTCAATATAGTCTGTGTTTCCAAAACCACTCAAGGCTCTGTCTGCAATATCCCGCAGGATTCTGTCTTTCCAGGAGTCTCTTAGTGTTGCTGAGGATTCAATGCCTCTCTGAATTTTCATGATTCTTAGTAGCTTTGGGGTTTTAAGACGTGAACAGAACTATAAAACTGAAGCACCTACATCAAGATGTAGCTTAAGGGAAAGTGGATTCTCAATTTATACCTCAGAGGGGTCTGAATTGCCTCACTTTAAGACAAGGGACTGAGAGCATATACGTCCATCCCTGCCCATTGCAGGGTGCACACATGGAATACTGTGCCAGGGACACTCGTAACTTCAAGGCATCTCTGGGTAAAGCAGTTTCATCAGTCCAAGGACAATCAATCATCTAATTGCCCCTACTAATAAAAATTTCATTGCTCTTAGATGACTTGAAGTTTTCGTAGAACAAAGTAGAACATAAATGTTTAATAAGTTAGTCATTTGTTCATGTTTCCACAGCAAGATCGAAATAGGGAGCTTTTGAATTCAGGACTTCATACAAGCAATGATGAAATATAGTTGATTGCATCAGTCCTAACTAGTTAGCCTTCTGTGATGTACAGAAAGTATACAAAATAGTCTCACATTTTAGGTCTAAGGTTAATGTGTTCTTTCATGCTGGCATTAAAGAGCTAGACTGCTTGTGGAAATACAGGGAACTCTCAGGAAGATGTGTTTTAGCACCACAGTGTGTGTCCATTCTATAATTGCCCAGAATTCAGCCTTTGAGATTCCTGAGACATCTGTGAACAGATTTTTATTTCTTTCTCTGCTTTGTTCCTTCTGAACAAGTCTGGAAGAAGAATCTACCATTGAGACATGAGATGCAATTTTCACCAGCTTCAGAAGTCTCAACAGCCTTGCTTTTGTATCCTGTATAATTTTTTTTTAATACTTTGAAGACCTTATCTATTTTACCTTGTCTATCTATAGGATCATATCTATCTGTTAAACTTAGAACGTATATTCTTGTGATAAAAATAGACTAGTAATTGACATGACCATGATTTGATCAACTAACAATTAACTTGTATTACATGTACACTTGTATACCTTGTAAACAGCCTACAATACCACTGTCAAAGTATTAGAAGTAAACCTTGTATTATAGTTGAGTTGTATGGGCATAATACCTCATATTAGAGTAGAAATATATATATATATATATATATATATATATATATATATATATATATATACACACACACAATGTGTGTGAGGAATAATTTTAATTTTTAATTCTATGTGAATGTATCAAAATTAAACTTATTTTGCATCAATATACAAAATTCTATACCAGTAAATTAAAAATAACCTTGTGAGAGGACTTATAGAATATGGCATTTAAAGAAGTTTTTATTATTTAAAGATTCTTTTGACAAGAAGACAGGTTAACTCCTGGAAACACCAGCCTACCTCAAGGAAAATGATGAGCAACAAAGAGCCTCCTTATGAAGATGGCTTCAAATATGGCAAAGGAACCACTGGGCAAAATGTCTTCATTTCTGCCACAGACAGAATTCTGCCTAAAATGGGTAAGGCTGGATGCAGGCAGAGTTGACAGCCAAACTCTGCCGAGACAGGGTAAGCAAGTCCTCAATAGTTCCTGCTTCACAAATATGTCTGTCAGATATATTGGGCCAGAAGGCTGAAGTTGATGCTCCAGCAGTATAGAGAGTTTTGGGTGACTTTTCAGGCAGCAAACTGACTCTGTCATTTTCTCATTTTTGGAAGCTGCTAACCTGTGCTTCCTGCCTCCTCAGATAATTAATTTTATTCCTTCTCAAGTCTCTGATGTGGTTGAAGACAGATAGTTTAGTTTTACAATTAAGCTTAGTTGTTTATGGGTTAAAATGTATTGAGGTCTACATAGACTTTCTTAAAAGTTGATAAACATGAGATATGATAGATATTGATTTACATTGAAAGTTTTAGACACACCAAGATAGGAAAGATGTTTTCTTCAAGGTTGCCAAATACAAATAGCCAAAACTCTATGAATGTAACATTTATATAATTCCTGGTTGTTTCATGGTTCTTCTTATTATAGGCAGTTTATTTTATATATGTGAAATAATGTATGTGTATATGTAAAAATAATTTTAAAATCTGAATATTTATCAAAAAAGAGTCATTCACAAGAATGTTCTCACTAAATATTTGGTAGATTTGGATGCAATATTTGTGACTAGTAAGAGGCAATGGATTTAGTCAATAGGTCGCTATGAAGCTTTTGCAAGTACAAGGAGCCATCCCCTCTTATTTTTGGCTAACATGAAGTGTGAAAGTAGTCAAAAGAATGACTGTCTTTAAAAAATTAAGTCCCTCACACCAACACATAGACAATATTAAGGGCCAAAATAAAGCAAAATGACATATAAAGCAAGGTATGAGTTATGAAAATAATTAAAACAGAACACAAGCAATAAAGAAACTTGCACACAGATATGTACGCATTGATTATAGTGGAACAATTACCTTTAAAAATAGAATAAGAGGGATGTGGAACAAGAGTCTAGGGAAAAAAAAAAAGAAACAATCAAGAATGACAGCACTTCACCAGAAAAATGTGTGTCTTAGTCTGTTTGTGATGTTATAACAAAATACTATAGACACGGAGGAGGAAGTTTATTGCCAAACAAATTTATTGCCCTCAGATCAGGAAGTTGGAAGTGTTTCTATTATGTTATAAGCAGGTTAAATGTCTGGTGAGGACCTGTGTCCTGGCTCGTAAGTGGAGACTCCATACATGTCTTCATATAGAGGGAAAGGACAATGTACTTTTGAAAGCTGTTAAATAATGGTTGTGTATAGATTTGTCTTCCTTGCTAGTCTCAATATGACTCCTATTTATTTGCATTCCCTGCTTAAATTATAACGTTGCAAGCCCCAAGTAAAGGAGGTATACACTGAAAAGTACTGATAATCTCTCAATCACTATCAATATAAGTATTGGGTTAGGGTAATCAAGTCAGATCCTAGAACAATATTTGTCATTTTGTAAGTGTGTAACAAGTGAAGGACACATAAATAAAGTCATATGTACCCTACAATTTCCTGTTCTAGCATTTTCTCTTAATGGCAAATCAATGCATGCAAGTGGAAATGAAGCTACTGTGGTAGGAGGCTACAAACAGGGCCGAGACGAGGAAGAATGAAGAAAACAACCAATGAGAATCTGTAATGACAACAGAAGTAATAATGTAGCTTTATATCGCGTTTTGCTTTATTTTGACCTTGTATTGTGGAGCTGTACTTGTGATTGTGTAGTGATTTAACAAGGTTTTTATAAGACATATGCATTTTTTTTACTATTTCTACAATTAATCTTAGCCAAAAATAAGTGATAATGGCTTCATGTACTCTGTCTTCCTAATAACACAGTAAGAATGCTTCCGTATGCCACACCCCATCTACAGAAAACCTTAGTCCCTGCATTAACCACTTGACACACCACTCTTGTTATATATTAGCTGTACATTTGTATCCATGTTCTAGTCTTATTCTCTTAACTTCAACATTCATGCATCAACACTACACAGTTTAAGTCGTTTCTCAGACATGTCTTAGAATGAATTTGTATTTTTGGTATAATTTTTTCTAAAATTTGTCAATGAATGACCTTCTTAAATATAATTCCTTTGAAACAGTAATAAAACAAATTACTGAGGAAGCAGGTGATCTATTTGCAATAACTTTCTATTTAAAAAAGAATATAACTGAAAATGAAATATTTATGTCCTTAGATTTCAGAGGGTTGTCTCAGTTTTGGACTTTCCTTAAGCTCAGTGCATTATTACTTCTGTTGTCATTACCAATTCCATCTTTTCTTTCAACCACTTATGCTTAACACCCCTGAATGTTCTTAGACATTCAGTGCCAGTTTGATATTTCACCAATGTTTAAATTGATTATAACTGTGATTTTTCTTTTGATTGTTTCACAAATATTATCTTTCACCATAATTTAGTGCCCTTTCTTCTAAGTTCCACATCTTCATTTCTTTCTCTTATCTACTTAGTTGTTAAGTGAACCTGAATTCTACATTGTCATTCTTTTACATATGGTAGGCTGAGAGTCTTACATAAGTCCACTTTTTCAAGGGAATGTGATTGGTGTTTCTTACCAAATCACAAGCTTTTTCGTAATTAAGATATAGACATTTGACCTCAACCATTCTGATAGGTATAAGATGGAATCTCAGAGTTTTTCATTTGCGTTTCTCTGATGACTAAGGATAAGAACATCAAAACTTCAAGTGACAACACATGGATGTGGAGAAAGAGAAACACTCCTCCATTGTAGGAGTACAGTCTTTTACAACCACTTTGAAAATCAATCTGGTGCTTTTTCAGAAAACTGAGAACAACTCTACCTCAAGACCTGCTATACCACTCCTGGGCATGTAACAAAAAGATCCTCCACCATATAATAAGGACATTTGCTCACCTATGTCCATGGCAGTTTTATTCGTCATAGCCAGAATCTGGAAACAAGCTAGATGTCCCTCACCCAAAGAATACATAAAGAAACTGTGGTACATTTACACAATGGAATACTACTCAGCTATTGAAAACAAGTACCTCATCAAATTTGCAGGTAAATGGATGGATCTGGAAAAGGTCATCCTGAGTGAAGTAACCCAGACTCAGAAAGACACCTATAGTATATACTCCCTTATAAGTGGATACTAGTCAGATACTAGAGGATAGCCATAGTACAATCCACAGACCTAAAGAAGCTAAGTAACAAGGAGGACCCTAAAGAGGATGTTTAATTCTCATTCAGAATTGCAAATAGAACAGACACTGGAAGCTGTTGGAGAAAAGGAAATGGATGGGAGCCTTCCATAGTGGTCCTCTGAAAAATTCCACCCAGCAGGGGATCAAAGCAGATGCTCAGACTCACAGCCAAACTTTGGGGCAGAGCACAGGAAGACTTCTGGAAGAGTAGGGGGATAGAAGGACCTGGAGAAGACAGGAGCTCCACAAGAAGACCAATAGCACCAACAAATCTGAGCCCAGTGGGGAGTGCTGAGACTGATGTGCCAACAAGAACCGTACATGCAGAGGACCCAGGCCCACAATAAAGCAGCTCAGTCTCCATGTAGGTCACCTCTGTCTCCAACATCAACTCTGTTGCTTGCTCTTTGATCACTTCCCCATGGCAAGGTGGCTTTGCCAGGCCACAGAGAAAGAGGATGCAGGCAGTCCTAAAGAGACTTGATAGTCTGGGATTAGTCTGTAAAGGAGAAGGGCTCTCCATTTCTAAGGACTAGGAGATGAGGATGGGGGAGAAAAGGAAGTAAGTGCGGGACAGGGAGGAGATGAGGAAGGGTGCTATGATCGGGATGTAAAGTGACTAATTTTTAAAAAGAAAAATGGCATATACATTTAGAGGTAAGAGAGAAAAATCGAGAGATCTGAATTTTCTAAAATTAATTTTTTTTTTAAAATTCAGCAGCATATTTCCCAGACTGCTTTTAGTCATGTTAAAGATGAGCATATGGTTTCATGTGTGTCACATATTTACTATATTTTCTACCATTGAGCATCCATGTGTTTCTAGGTTGGCCTAACTTGTGCAAGGTCAACACCCTCGGAGAGTTCCCTTCATGTGATATCATGTTGGCCTTCCTTTTCCTGTTTGTCTTTGGAGAAATCTTTCCAAATGGGCCCTGCTGCTATTCATTTATATGGTGGATGTGTTTAGTCATGATTCTGTTATGTATTTCGTCTTCCTGCTAGAAATCTGCATGGATCTGTTATGGTTTGGACAGTTATGGTTTGCTGGGTTCAATTTGGAAGCTTCTTATCTTTATTCTATTCTACAACTTTAGTTAAGGTCATCAGACATATTTCTTTAGTTAGAATTTTTAAACAGTAGAAACGAAAGGTGACACTAATAGACCCACTTGTCTTCCCTCCCTCCAACCCTCAACCTGAGTCGTGATAGTTGTTGATGTGTGGTGCAGTGCACACTTCAATTGTGGTTGTTCAAGCCAACCACTTAGACTAGTGTGTGTTAGCACATCTGCTCCCAGTGTGAACAAATTTACAAGTGGTGTTTTTTTTTTACATTATTCTATCAATTATTCACTTTACCTGGTTATAGCTCCTTCCTCCTCTCCCCAACACATCCCACCTTCCTGCCCTGTTTCCCTGCTTTCCTACTCCCCCAGAGAAGGGGAACCCTCCCATTGACCACCCCAGCATATCAAGTCTCACCAAGATTGAGGGCATCCCTGTCCCCTGTGGCTCAGCGAGGCATCCCCACCAGGGGAATGTGACAAAAAAAAAAAGCAAGAAACTTAGTCCATGTCAAAGCCAACCCCCACTTCCCTCACTAGGGTCCCCACATGATGAACAGAGCTGCCAATCCTGTGCATCTCTATAGGGGGCCCAGATCCAGCCCATACATGGTCCCTGGCTGGAGCCCCAGTCTCCACAGTACTTCCCCTGACACTGGTTAGTTGGCTCTGTCGATCTTTCTGTGGAGTGCCTGTCCCCTCTGAGTCCTCCATCCTTCCCTCCACTCTAACCCAAGACTCCCCGCACTCCACCCCATGTTTGGCTCTGAGTCTCTAGCATGTGCTTCCATCAGCTGCCGGGTAGAGCCACTCAGAGGGCAGCCATGCTAGGCTGCCATCCACAAGCACAGGAGAGTATCTTCAATAGTGCCAGGAGTTGGCTGTCTCCTATGGGTGGGTCTCAGGTTGGCCTAGGCACTCCCTGCACATTTCTCATCCTCTGCTCCATCCCCTGCTCCTGCACATCTTATAGGCAGGGCAAGTCCTGGGTTGAAGTTTCCTTCCACCAGGAGTCGTGTCTAGTTAGAGGGTGTCCTCTTCATGCCCCATGACCCTGGTTACTAGAAGTCTCAGCTAGAGTACCCATTACATGCTCCCTAAAGCCTATCCTGTCATAGGTCTCCAGTATGTCACGGTGTTCTTAATCTGAAGCAATCTGTCCAGCCCTCTAGACTCATTCTCAACAGATCCCTTCCTTGGGAAAAGAGAAGAATCAATGCTTTTATCCATCACAGAGCATGAGTTTAGCAGACAGCATCTTTGTGTTTGTAAGTATATCCCAAGACACACTCTAAATCCCCTATGTCATTCAGTCAATATTTTTCTCTTTTAAAACTTTAAATATTCTAGTGTTCAATTCGTCCCATCATTTTCCCCAGTAAAATTTAAATGGCATCAATATTTAAGTTTTGAAGGATTTATGTTTGTTGTTTTCTCTTCCTTGTTTACATTTGTCACATTGACTTTTCTCAGGCTCTTCCTGGTTCCCCACTGTGTCTTCATTTCTATCTATTCTTCCCTTTTTTCTGTTGCCTCTGTGACTCTTATTTGTGAAAATTTTCCATTTCTATTTGAGTCTTGAACTCTGTCAACACAATTTTCATCATGCTCTGTGTGATTTCTTTTCCCACTTCATTTTTTATACATATCATTGCGCTCTCTTGGCCTTTTCTTTTTAATTTCCCTGACATCCCAGGGTCACACTGACCCATAATTGTCATCTGCTTCATAATGTAACATTCACATTGTGTGTTTTGTATGTTAGTTTTGTTTTTCATTTGTCTTTTTACTCTTCTGGTGGTGCCTAGCAAGCATAGTACCTAATTGTTTTCTTATTATTCGGAACAAAGATGATGCGTTCATGTGATCAGCTGTTTGTGAGAAAGAGGCCTGAATAGAATTAAAACTAGCTCTGAGGTATTTCTATCCCTTCCTTTTTAATTGTATGAGTTAGTTTGTGTTCCTGAAACAAAACAAAAGCAGTTTACATCTCACGATTCTGGAGTTGATGGCTGAGCTTTATAAAGGGACAGACGAATCAGTCAGGTTATGGTGAGAGTTCTTTTCTGGAGCTGATTATGGTTATCCTTACTTGGCAAAGATGCCCAGAGGGCTGGCTCTCTTGGTGAGTACCAGAGCACATGCCTTTCATCTTTGCACTTGAGAGGCTGAGCTACAAGGAATATGACTTCTAAGGCAATGTGGACTGTGGAAAGAGACCCTCAATAAAATAAGATAAAATAAAATAGAAGAGAAGAGAAGAGAAGAAAAAGAGAAGGCCTTTTGATAAGGGAACAGATACCATTCTCAAAGGAGCCACTTCAAGGACACAATAAACTAGATGCTAGAATGTAGCATCATAACTTTGTGGAGGGGTGTGGAGATTTTGGCATGGGATTTCTGTAGAAAATTTTGAGTATTCCTGTCCTTTCCTCACTTCCATATCAGGAAATGTGTGCTTGTCCTTGTCTAAGAAGATGTTTGGGATTTTTTTTTTAAAGAGGAAAGGTGATTTTATTTTTTTATTTAAATAATTTATTCAGATTATATCTCAATTGTTATCCTCTCATTTCTATCTTCCAGTTCTCTCAGCCTTCCCTCTTTCACCCTATCCCCCCACCCCCAGTGAGTTAACTCAGATCCAGAAAGATCCACATGGTACATACTCATTTATTATTGGACACTAGCCCAACAGGGATGTTCTCTGAGAGTCTTCATTTAGCGAGGGATTGGGACAGATGCTAGGACTTGCTATTGGGACTTCAGGTGGGAGAGGTATGGGAGAATGGGGAAATGGAAGGATGCAGAATGTCCTGGAACCCTACAAGAAGACCATCAAGGCTGGTGGATCTGGACCCAGGGAGATCTGCTCAAACTACTGTACCAAAAAAGGACAATGCATGCAGTAAACCTAGATACACACACACACACACACACACACACACACACACACACACACACACACACACACACGCACACACACACCCATGCAGATCTAGCCAATGGACAGCACATTCTCCACAGTTGTGTGGAGAGCAGGAACTGACTATGACATAAACTATGGTGCCTCCTATTTAACCACTTCCCCTTGGTGGGGAGGCCTGGTGGCACTCAGAGGATGAGTAAGCAGGCTACCAGGATGTTTGGGATTCAAAGGTAAAGGAATTTTCATGCCAGCTCTTCTTTCCCCTGTGGCTTTGGGCAGCTTTTAGAACTTTCTGAGATTCGTGCACTGCGCTTTCTTATCGTGTGACAATAACACAGATTACACAGAATTCTGTTGACAGAAGTGTAAAGTTTGGGGCTTTGCACATGTGTGTTTTTGTGTGCCTAACACTCTTTGCAGAATTGTGCACAGGGTTCACATTCTGTAGGGGATGTCTCTGTGTGAAGAGTTCAGCTATGGCTGATTAACACAGGCTCTGGGGAACCCAGTTTACAGCCTTGCAGACACAAAGATTGCTTCCTGGATTCGGTGAAGACAGAGTTCTGCTTTGCTATCCTGTTTTCAAATAGTTTCAGAAAGCCCAATAAAGATGCTTTTATTTTGCTGCCTTTATTAGATATGTGTCACGTGTGTCAGAAATTCCTCAAAATGTCTACATGTAAGAGATTCCTTCAATGTTGCATTCAAGAGATTCAAACTTATGTTCAAAGTGTCACATTGCTGAACATTCCTCTCTAAAACAAGGTTCAGAAATTGTAGTTGTCATATGTGTGTGTCGCTGTTCTGTATGCAGGTATACACACATATATTCACAGATATATTGTTGTTTTATATTCTATAAAATAGGAATGATATTTTGATGCCATATGTATTTATGAGACAGTCATATAGACAATAATAGTCTTAACCTCTTTTTGAGCTAATGGAGAATAAGTTTCACATGTTAAAAGATGAAAAGATTTTGGAATTGTCCTCAGTATCTCTGATCATTGATTATATTCAATGACCCATAAAAGTAATTGCATAATTGCAAATATCTTGTGGTACACAACTTATAAGAATTCAAAGCATAAATGTGTCTGGGAAGTAAATTATCCCCTAAATAGGTGACCCTGAAGCCTCATGAACTAACTGTGCCTTCCTCACTTATTAATAAGCATCATTTCCAAGCAACCAAGATGTATTGAGTTGGGAGTCCCTAAGTGCGAGAGGGTCCAGAAATAGCTTTGACTTTTCCTTTTTTTAATTTACCTTGTGGGGCTATGGGGAATGAGCAATCCTTTAGTCTGTCAATATCAAAAGCAAAGGCACCATATGAAGAGCGGAATGGGGGGGGGGGGGTAAGGTGATAGGGGATGCTCAGCTGAGAAGATGGAATATCTATTTGACACAGAAGAGGGTCCTCAGACCTCTGCAAAGCTGAAATGTCAAAATCAGCCAGTGAAAAAGAACTGAGTCATCAGAATTTTGACACTGACAAGGCTCTTCTACACACAATGCGTGTGACTTCTGATATCTCGCTTATATTCATGGCTCAGGATGTTTTCTGTTTCTGTCTTTATCCTATAAGTTTACATACTAACTTCACTAATTATTTTATCAATGTAGCTATTGAAACGCCTTCTCTTATTTATTTTCTTTTTATTACTTCCATTCAATAAGCATGTGCCAGGTTATGTCTTGAAAACTGTGTATCTAGATATCCTTCTATAGTCATTTTTCTCATCCTTATCTAATTTGACCATTTTAGAGATACATGAAATAATGCATCAAAACTACTACAAAAGTAGAAAAGAACACAGATATGTGTTTCTTAACCAAAATGGTGAAGTAATTCAGTACAGATCCTTGTAGACTTATTTTAGCCTCGTTCTTTTTTTAATAAAACAGAGAACCCATGTACACAAAAATATTTTCTTTGCATACAGCTTTTTCCCAATTCCAACACGTATTATAATTCTTAACTGAAGGGCTAGATACCACTATTTCCCATGGCCTCCTTTCACTCAGCAATGCTTTCAGGCAGGATTCAACCTTTGACAGAGTTATTGTTGAACCAAGCATAAATTTCTGAGTCAGGGGATACTCTGGTCATTGCAGTAAAACATGCTATTAGAAAACAATACGGCATTATGTTGGGGAAATACTTCCGGGGCAAGTTTATCTCCTCCATGGACAACCTATGCATCTTTGTCAATGTTCATATCCCATGCTTGCTCATTTGTAAAATGCAGAAAGTAAATAGCTGCCAGTAAAGAGGATGGAAATCTTGGAAACAAATTATTTGTTAGAAATCCTGTGTAAGAAAACAACTATATGCAGATTATGTGCGTAGAGGTTTTTACTGGCTTGGAGAAAGAAAAGGAACAGGAGAGATCTTACTTGCTCCTCAGTGTGGAAAATGGTAGCCTGCGGACAGTCTCTGCATGGGTACTAAGCACCTGACAAGTAGGAGCTACACCTTAGGCGGGAAGATTTCCATTCTCTTTAAATGTACTTGTGTGTCTTAGTGTATGATATGTAGGGGAAGTCTGAGGCATTTGTGTGTTTGCACATAGTGTATGTGCCTGTGCGTGATAATGTGCATGCTGGTTTATGCATGGAGGCCAGCAAAGGTTGTCAGCTGTTTCGCTCTACCACTTTCCACATTTTTCCCTTGAGATGGTGTCTCCCGCTGAGGCTGGAACAAAGCAAGCACCCAGAAAGCTCTGAGACCATCTCGTTCTGACGCCTACAGAGCTTGGATTACAGGTGCACACACATCCACACTCTGGCTTTGATGTGGGACCCGGAGTTTTGAATTCAGGTCTTTGTGCTGGCACAGAAAGCCCTCTTATCCCTTGACCCATCTCACTAGCCTCTAATTTTCTTTAATTTTAATTTTAAAACTTGGAGGAAAAATAAATTTTTGAACAAATATAATAATTATTCTATTAATTCAGCTTTATTACAGGTATTCCTTTTACTTATGTTCTCAAATTAATGATGTTAAAGACGAGAAGGATATCGGGTACTTACATTACAGTTCTTAGCACTAGCAACAAATAATTTTATGGTTGGCGGTCTCCACAACATCAGGAACTGTGTCACAGGGCGGAAGCATGAGGAAAGTTGAGAACCGCTCCATTAGACACTAAATACAGTCAGGCATTTCCTTTGAGTGAGAAACAGAAAAAATGGGATATATCCAGAAGAAAGGGGGACAATATGGCCCTGCAGGCAGAGACAGGGACACTGTGGCCATCAAGCAGGAACTGCCAGCAGCCACCAGAAGGTGCAAATGGATTCTGCCACAAAAACTTCACAAAAACCACAACCGTGCCAACCTTCAGTTTGTGCCCAATGTAACAGATTTCAAGCTCTGGCCTCCAGAACCCTTTGTGCTTGGAGAAAATAAATTGTTTTTTAAATTTACCAAGCTTGGGGTAATTTGGTACAGCTGTTCCTGGAAGTTCACCCCCTGAGTGAAATGCTGTTTGGGTCATATTGAGTTAACTACAATAGCATGTTAAAATTAATATTACATATATAAGATATCTTGAAGCTTGTAATTTCCTCTTGTGGTTCATATTGGGAAAGTGCTCTCCGGGACTATATGGAACATAGCACTCATAAGCAAATTGCTTCCTTGAAAGCCTAAAGAAAAGGCGGTGTCTATCTGGGATATTGTGCCCAGAAGCTTCTCTTCTGTATGCTTATGGTTTCATTGTTAATATAAAAGTAGGTCTCAATTTATTAAATAAAGATGCGGATAGGCAGTTTCCAAGCAAAACATCCTTGTTATGTTAGTTACTTTTATCTCACTGTGACTAGATAGCTGATAGAAAAATCTTAAAATGGGGAGGATCTATTTTGGTTCACAATTTCAGAGGGTTCAAGCCATCATGGTGAAGAAGCAGTTCACATCATGGTGAACAGGAAGCAAGAGGGACTAGAGGAAGATGACAGGACATGATATGCCCCTCCCAACAAGTAGTCTTCTCCGGCATGAGATGTGTTCACTGTCAAATTGACAATCTCTGGTACTACATGAGAGAAGGGTCTCTGTGCATACTAGTGGTTTGTACTGATTATATTAACTAGGCTGGGAAGACTCACCACTGTGGGTGGCCACACTCCCTGGATGGGGTCCATCACAGCATGAGTGAAGAGAGCTGAGCATTGGTGCATATTGCTCGTTCTGTCTCCTCACTGTAGGTGAGATGTGTGGCCAGCTACTGCAAGTTCTTGCCATCTTGCCATCTCCCCTGTGGTGGACTGGACCCTTGAACTGTGAGCGAGGGTATTATAAGTTTCTTTTCTCGGGCCATTTTTATCACATCAACAAAAGAGATACTAAGAAGCCCCACTTTCAACATCTCACTACTTCATATTATGAATCCATCAAAAATTTAATCCATCTATTGTTACAGTGCCCTCATAACTTTATTATCTCTTGAAACACCATCACATGGAGAGAGAGAGAGAGAGAGAGAGAGAGAGAGAGAGAGAGAGAGAGAGAGAGAGAGAGAGCGCACAGTCTTAACATGTCCCAAATGACCTTATTAATTTATACTTCTCCACGTATTCCACATGTAACAACCTTCCACTGAGGATTTAAAATGTATTATTGGAGTTTGTAGAGCACTTAAATCATTCAAGTGTTTACAAATATAAGTTTTTTCTTATTATTATTCTCTCCCCCTTTAAATATACCATATAATACTGAGATGGGATCCAAGTGAGGGTTGGCAGAGATAATTCATGGTGCATGGTTCCATGTTCCCAGCCTTACCATTATGTAGAGCAGTCAACAGAATAACAGTAATTACAGGCAACACACTGCAGTGAGTTAATTTGGTATAAAGCATCTCCACTGTTACTGTATGGGCTGTTGGATCCTTCAGAGGCCCTGTGTAAGTGACTTCCGATTTGCTGTGGCTTGTATGGTGAACGTTGATGAACCTGTTCAATGCGGTGGAAACCTATTTCTCCTTGCACAAGTCAATGAGGCCAGCATGCAAGCATGAGCTGCAAACCTTGGTGTCTGTTTCCTTTCAGGATGATGCATTTACCTTTTCTGGTTTCTGGTTCTCTGTTTCTGTTTCTGTTTTTGTTTGAACCAACATCCTCATGCCTGCCAGTTAAGTGCCACTGAGATGCAACACCAGCTCAAATACATTTATGCGTCAGAACAAGAAAAAAAAGGCAATCTGTTCCTGCTTTCTAAATAAATTGTTGCCTTATGACAAATGATTCTATTTGGGACTGGAGAGGTGGCTCAGCAGGTATATGAGCTTGCTACCAAACGTGATGGCCTGAGTGTGATCCCCAGAACTCACACGGTGGAAGGAGAGAGCTAGCCCATTCAACATGTGCACCATAGGAGAGAGATAGCCCATTCCATGTGTGCACCATAGGGCATGCACACTCCCATCCTTTCACACACAAAGTTAGTAACTTTTGGAAGCTAAAAACAATAATTTTACTTGCTGTTAGAAAGAATCAGAGACCTCTCCCAAAGCACCGTCTAACCGGAGCTGAACTCACCCTCCTGCTGTGGCTTCTCCTGGGTGTACCTGAGTAATTTTACACCAAACATGCTGTCAGATTGGTGCCAGCCTCATGACATATAATCATGTCCCCTTTGAATCCTCCTCTTTTTCCATCCCTCATGTCTAATATTGACTTTAATCTGCTCACTGAACCTGTGTGGTGCCTCCGTTCACATTCCAGAGGAGCTCACCTAGTGGTCCCAATCCTCTTTCCAGCTTTAAAGTACTTTATTGAGGTATGATTGACATTAAAAAGCTGCACCTGTGTGATGTATACAATTCCACAAATCTGGCAACAAGTGAACATTCGGGAAGCTGTCACCACCTTCAAGACTTCAGATACATCATGCACTTTTCAAAGCTTTGTTCCACCTGCTTTATTATTACTTGTTATTTGGGGGTAGTGCAAAGACTTCCTTAAGTTCTATCCTACTAGGAAATATTTAAGTCTCCAACACAGAACCGTTAACTGCAGACACTACAGTTTAGAGTGGGATTCCAGATCTGAGTATGTATCTATAGGAACAGAAATCTGGACCTCAAAGAGATACCTGTGTTCCCTACAGGATGCCTCACAGTATCTAATGCTTAAGGATAATATAAGGCTTTGTTGACCAATGTGTAAAGGAAATGTGGTACATATGCACTGTCATGGGATTTTTTTTAAGCCTTTTAAAAGAATTCCTACTATTTACACTGTCATAGAAAAAAACTCAAGAGCGTTGTGTTAAGAAAACTAGGGCAGACATGAACAGACAAATACTATAGAATCTCACTTATATGTGGACACTAATGTTTTAAAAGTCAAAGACACAAAGAGTGAAAAATAAGATTTCATGGAGTTAAGAGAAAGAAAAAATAAAAAGACTATGGTCAAAATACACAATGTTTGGAACCAGGGAGATGGCTTAAGTGAAAGCATTTCTCCTGCAAACCTGATGTCCTGTGTTCCGATCCCCAGGACCCGTGTAAGAAGCTGGGCACAGTAGACCACACCTGCAACCCCAAGCCTCCTATGGCCAGATACAAGGTGGAAAGGCAGATCACACACACACATGTGTGGGGCCGGCTTCCCTGGAGCACACAGCCTAAGTAAAAAGAGAGACTCAGTTGCAAAACAAGAGAGGAAGTGAGAACCAACTCCCTCCATGTGCACCCCATGTACATGCACACCGGCAATCACGTCTACTTCTATCAGTCTCTGTGTGTGTCTAGGTCTATGTCTCTGTCTATCTCTCTATATTTGTCTCTGTGTGGGTCTGTCTCTCTTCTGACACACACACACACACACACACACTACAAACTTCTCTTCAACTTGATTTTAAGATGAGTTTGCTATAGGCTGTTCAGCTTTCATTAGGCTTCTACGTATGCTCCCTCAAGCCCTATGCTAGTCTCCTCAATATTGCCATATTAAACATAACCCCTAATCATGTCCCTCTACTCACCAGCCGTTTATTCCATTAGCAATCATGCTCACCTACCTTATTCAGACATTTACAGCCCTCTACAACCCAGCTTTACTTCACTCTTGAGAGCCTGACACGTCCCTGTCACATAACAGACATACGAACAAGTTTGAGTCCTGGTCTTCTTCTTAATCTCCTTCTGCTAATTCTTGTCTCAGTAAAGATGCCTATGCAGTTCTATAGCATTGTCATGTCCTTTCTTACCACTGCCCCAGCCTTGGAAAAGCACTTTACCTGCTCTTCAAGGTCCAGGCTTCTCCATGAAGCCACCCAGAAGCTTTTCTATCAAAAGTAACCTCTACTTACTTCCTGTTTTTATGCATGTGCTTAAGCCATGTGCTTCCTTCGCTTTCTAAGGAAAACATCACATTCTGTCTCATGAACCTATCAGCATGATGAAGTCATGCAACTAGAGACCATGCTTTCATTATCCTTTCATTCCCCTTGCTACCTGGCATATTCCTGGCAGATGTTAAACTAGGGGACAGAGGATGAAATGCACTAAGGCTACGCCACACCAACAGGATGGGTAAGAGCATGGCTCGTGGTCACATTCAACAGAAATTTCTTGGTGATAGAAGCTAAAGGGATGAGGCAGAACAGCAAAAGAAGCTTTTTCTGGCATTGGAAGCGGGCCAGAGTAATGGGGTTCGCAGCAGAGCTCTTAGGCAAAGCACTTGACCACATAGAATTCTTAAAGCTCCTTGGCCCTCTTCCTGCTGAGAAACCACAACAAGAGGGATTTGCTTTGAAAGAAGGAGGTCTGCACACATGATTATTCCTCTCCTCTAAACCCCAGGGGTAGGATGCTAGTAATTACTTTTGGATCTCTTCAGTGTAATTACACAATAATCCACAGCCACCTATAAATACTGTGTCATTACATGGTATTGTCCTGGTAAACTCTACTGGGTTTCCTTGTTGGGTAATTATAGCTGTGCCACAGGGCAAAGATTAGCAGCACTAAGAACTTCTAGCATTACACTCATATCTCAGCTGCAGGACACTTTCCATTTGTAGAAACATAAACTGCAAAGGGGAAGCAGGCTGGAGAGTCTGGGGCACTAAAAGAGTTCTTGCTGCCTCAAAGGAGTGGGAAGAAAACCTAGGAATATTTGACCTTCATTTTTCTCACAAATCAAAGAAGAAATAATTAATAGAAGGCCATGGATCACAGGTAACCACGCTGGATTATTGCTGGAACTGCTGAGGGCATCAACCAAATACACCAGAGGAAGAACTCGTTGCATATAAACAGGAAGTAGAAACCCAAGTCAAGGGTTGGCATGCATGCCATTTCATTGTGTCATAATGCCTTTGGAGAACAATTAGAAATTCTGTTCTTGTCAAGCCTGGTGGCACCAGCCTGTAATTGCATCCACACGGGAAAATAAGACAGAATGATTGCAAGGCCAGAGTAGACTACAGAGGGAGTTTAAGACCAATCTGGATAACTTGGTGAGATGTCTCAAAAAAAAAAAAAAGGAGCTGGTGCTGTTGACGAAGCATTTGCTCCTCAAACATGAAGACTTGTGTACAATTCCCAACACCCACACTAAAAAACCAACCAAACAATCAAACCCAGGTGAAGCATCTAAAACCTGAGGAAATGGAACCAGGCAGAACTCTGGCTCACACTGGCCAAACAGCCTAGCCTAATCTACAAATCCAGAGTCAATACAAACAAACAAAACCAACCAACAAACAAACAAACAACAATAACAACCCATAGGTCTACTTCTGGCTTCCACATGCATGTGTACACACAAACATATATACTCATGCCCACCTGTACCCCCCTCACACACACACACAGTAGAGTAGGCCGGGGTCAAGCTTACTAACATGTATAAGGACTCATGGTCAATCCTCAATGCCAGAAAATAATCTCAGCCCCACACCTTCCTCTTCATACTTAATAAAATTGGAAATGCTATATAAGATGCTTTATGACAATTTAAAAAGAATGTGGGAAAGTTAGAAACAACGTAACCAGTAGAACGAGGGAGGGTGAACAGATGGAGGGAGGGAGGGAGAGAAGGAGGGAGGGAAGAAGGAAGGAAGAAAGGAAGGAGGAAGAACATTGGTAGCAGGAATAAACGTCATCACCATATGTCTAAGTGTTCTGGTGCACCATTTCTGTATGTAGCAGGATCACTTAACATGAAATCAACCCTCTTAATCATCTTTTAGGTGCACAAGTTAGTGATGAACCACTGTTGTACACAAGACCTCTGAAATCTACTTCCACTTTATCTATCAAACAATTCATTTTATCCCCTATCCTTACTCCCATGGACCCTCATTCCATTTGCTGTCTCTATATGTCTGAGGAAACTGCACATAGCAAGCCTGCTGATTTCAAAATCTAGTACAAAAAGGAGAACACTTTAGTGTGTTACTAAGCATAACAGAAAACAATATAGAGCCCAGAGATAAGCCATGTACACATGGACAAGTGATCCTTGAGAAAAATGTCCACAATGTGTAACTGGGAAAAGGACAGTCTCTCCACCAATTCATTTTAAAGTTTGTCTGGAAAAGTGTGCTGGACAAGACTCCATAAAAATGATTCTTATGAGGGATAGCATTGACTGGGATAGAAAGAATACCTAACGAAAAGCAGACACGGACTTTATGCTCCTTGAAAGTCTTTGAGTCCATTGGTGAATTTTATCAACTTAATAAACATGGATCACATAATATCTATTGAACACCCTGGTCCATTGCCCTTTCCTAAGGATGATCATGACAGAGTTCTTATAGAAGAGACATGAGAGGTTCTGCAGCCAGACTGTTTTGTCAGCTATATGGTGAGCTAATCAGATACTCAATGTATGCATCCATGAAAAATGGAGGTTGAGAAAATAATATGTAAGTGAAAGCTAAAGCCTTGCCTTTCTATATAAAGTATTATCAAAACTTTATAAAGGATGACTTCATCCCCAAACCTCATTGCTTCTCTTTTTTATTCCTAAACTAGGGTTGTTTTCATCTTATTATTGCTGCAACCATGTGAAAGTAGACCACTATCCTGTATAAATTCATCTGCCTCTCACGTGACTCTCCATTTTCACATGTGGAAGGAAGACTGGCAGGTGAGGTGGCAAGTGTTTGGTGGCTGACTGTAGATTCAGAACTCTTCTGTTCTGTGCCGTTAATTTTTCCATGTTTAAAGTGAAGGTTATTGGCAGCTATAAATTAATCTTTATCTTTCAAAACTACTATGGCCTTGTCAAAGACCAAATCTATCTTTTAGGAGATATTACAATTGTTATTGCAAGGAAGAAAAATTTAAGTGATTCTCACTTTGCTTCCTTGTGCATTACCTGTCCAACTGCTTGACATTGTGACATGATGTTGTCATCTACAAAGCTCATGCTCAAAGAGTGTACAATTGAGTTACAAAAGAACAGTATGCATTAATAAAACTTAATGTTTTGAGTAAGTTTACCATTTTGTATTGTGTTGCAACATGGCTATTCTGGGATGTGATAGGCCTGCAGGCAGCAGGTTGCACATGCCAACTTTACAGCAAATACATAGTACTTTCTGGTCATGTCACTTTTCTTTTTATACCAAGCTCTTGTGAACTATTAAGTGGCAAGCTTGGTGATGGGTACATGAGGGGCTGTTATGTTAATCTCTCTACTTGACAAACTTTTCATCATTTCAGGGATATTAATGATTCTAGAATACAGCAATATTAGAATTGAGATGAATTTGAGATTTCCATAAGTATTTCATTTTATTGGTGACATAGTTAAGGTCCAGACAGACCAAATTATTTGTCTCATCAAAACCAGTAAGTAGCATGAGATAGAAATGCAAGCATTCTGTAATCTGAAAGATTGCTTTCTGTGTGATTCCATCTATATGACATTATGAGAGAGCCCAGAACCTGAAGAAAGTGGGTAAAACATGGCTGAGAAACCAAAAATGATTTACCAGTACCCATCTGCAGGATGGCATGAAGGTCACACTAACCTTCACCTAAACACATAGACTATACAGTACCAAGAGTGAAGCTTAATATGAACTGGGTTTGGGGTAATAATAACATATTAATGAAGGTTCATCAATTATCAGAAACATACTACTCAAGTGCAGAATGGAGCTCCTGGGGGAAGGCTGTGTTATTCACACACACACACACACACACACACACACACACACACACACACAGAGAGAGAGAGAGAGAGAGAGAGAGAGAGAGAGAGAGAGAGACAGAGACAGAGACAGAGAGACAGAGAGAGACAGAGAGACAGAGAGAGTGAGACCGAGAGAGAGACAGAGACAAACAGAGACAGAGACAGAGAGTCTTAAACTCATTGCTTTGTAAAATTGTGTAGATGTGGATTTTTAACTCTTCACAGTTGAAGTAACAAGTGCACAAACTATTAAAAGTCAGAGTGGTCAGACTGTAAACCAGTGTCCTTTGTATGTGTATGTGTGTAAGTGAAAGGGTATGCATGCTTTGCAGGTGCCTATGGAATCCAGAGGAGGATGTCAGATCCCCTGGAGCTGGAGTCACAGGAGGTTGTGAGACACCTGAGCTATATCCTAGGAACCGAACTCCACTCCTCTGGGAAAACAGTAAGTTCTCTTAACCACTAAGCCATCTCTCCAGCTCCAGTGTGAATTCTTTGGTGGCCTTTCCTTCTTTGATCACATTCCTTTTAAATGCACAAACAAGTAGGAAAAGGTGACAATGTCCTTATTATTGTACCTTTTTCTTATGCCTGCTTCTATTGAAACAAAATTGTGGATTTCTCATGAGAAGGGAATCCATTTCTGAAATGTGTAGGTACTTATATTTTATGATCTACAAAGAATATACTTGATCGTGTGATTAAAAACTATCTTTATCTTTCTAATTCAATTTACATTATCCAATGACTCTTTTCTGACAGACTCACAATCAGTGCTGTCACCAGCCACGGTGATTCTCCAGGGTGGAGGGATTCCCCTGGACTCTGAACTTTCAGCACTAAATCCAGAAAAGTCTTGGGCAGGCCCAGGTACGTTGACCTCCATGAGGACTGTTGACCTCACTCAGGACATCTGTGCAGGAAAGCCAAATGCCTCAGCCAAGGTCACAGAGCAAGTTCATGACAGGACTGGGTTAGAGGCGGGGTTAAGGTCCATGTACCGTCTAACTAAACTGGAAAATCTGTGGCTCGAGTTTGATCCCTGGCAAGCCCTCACCTGGTAAAGGCAAATGGCTAGCGGATCATCTTCTTTGTCTTGTTTTTTAAGCGGCATGCAAATCTGTTTGATTCCACAGTGTACCTCCAGGCTTTCCTGTCTTAGTGAAGATACTCTGCTCCTACACTGCGACTGTGACAGGGAGCCACTTTATACCAGAAATTCACTGCCCTGTCTTTATCTTCCCGTTTTCTAGCTACTGCACAGGTAAACAACCCAAGCCCACACAAGTTCCCACGCAAAGGCCTGTGCAGTAGTAACATTTATCTTGTACATGTTCCATTTATCTTTGGCAAAAAAAAAAAACTTCAGCCCCAAACTATCTTAAGTGATCTCAAAAAGACAGTGATAAGTACCTTCCCCTGTCATTATTGCTCCATTTCATCACAGTGGTGAGAGCTGTAATGGTGGCTGTAACCCCCATCAAGTCCATTTAACATGGCTCATTTTCAAAAGCCACTCAATGTCTTGTGACAGGCTGGCCAGGCAGTATGAAAAGATCACTTAACCCGAGGAAGACTTTGAGTAGGGGGGGAAAAGAAGAGCCTACAGTCAGAGCCGAGGAGGCGAAAGAAGAGAAGGGATGAAAAAGACCATTGATTTTATGACAAGGGGCAGAGCCACTGTCAAAACTGAGCGGCACAAATTGAGGGAATGTTTCAATTAGCTCTTTGCCAGAGAAATTCCTCAGAAGTTCCTATTCGCCTGGCTTCTGTTTATTGTTTCTTAGGTGCGTGCCGTGGCGTTTGCATGCGTGCACACCTGTTTGTCATTAATGTTAAGGAGGGAGTCTGGAATTAGAACTTCCGTTAGCAATCACGAGTATTAAAGCAGGAGCATCACGATTTCAATAAGGTGTTATGTGGTCCTGCAGTGACCTCAGCAATGACGGCCAGGGTGGAAAGAGGAGGTGGAGACTATGGGCCTGCCTGTCATTCACGCACCCTGACCGGAAACTGCTAAGCCTGCTGCCTTTTCTGCAATCTCTGTGTCACTGGAGTTCATCCATAATATTTCTGGGATTTAGTTAGCAAGGGCTGAAATTGTTAGCAAAGCGCCCTGGTTTCTGGAGGCAATGGACATGGGACAGGAGGAGGGGTAGACAGGCAGTGACTGTGTGAGATAAAGCAACTCTCTTCATTGTCTTGCAAACGCTGCATTCTGAAAGCATGCTTAGGAGGTGCTGTCGCTGCCCCAAGCACTGTCAGACTAGAAATTTGGATAACACAGCTAGTAGAACAGCTGACCATGGAGCCAGAATGCCTGGTTACAAACTCACTTCTGAATCTCATTGGTCCCATGACCTTGAGTTTAAGAGTTTATCCCTTCAATGTATTTGACAATGAAATAGAAATAATAAGTACTAGTGCACAACGCACTTGTAAAATTGAAGCAAGAGAATTCACCTTGGGTGTCTGCTACATAGTTACTCCTACAGGTGAGCAATGCAGACTCTAGTTAATCCATATATATAATTTTAGCTCAACTTCCTGAAGTCTTTAGTAAATTAATTCCTTTCAACAAATCTCAAAGTAAAGTATAACTGTTTCTATAAAACAGATTAAAGGTCACTTAGGCTTAAGATATTTAAAAAAAATTGTTAAAGCCCTTGATCACATTTTTTTCAATTCAAGCTCCATTACACAGGGACATTGTGAGCTGATCAGTCATAATCACTATATTTAACATCAAGGATAATATTACATGATAGCTAGAAGTTCAAGCTTGAGAGGCATGATCACCTGGTTTTGAATATTCATTCTGCCATTTTCTAAAGATATGGTATTCTAAATATGCACAGAACCAGCACCCTCATATCTGTTCTTCACGTCTCAAATTAAAAGGCATTTCCTTCAGAATCCTTTGATCTTTTGTTCCACACTCTTCCTGCTTTCTAGGACACTTCCTAGAATGATTGTGAAATGATCATGTAATTATTGTCCTTGGTTCTACAAGCTCCAAGAACACAAGAAACCTAGTATGTTTACTTACACTAGTATCTTCTGTCTGGTACCTAGCAGGTGATGATTCACAAATGAATAAAATTGCTTGAGGAGGAAAATAATGGAATCCAGACTTCGTTTCAATAAGCCGCTGCTTTAGAAAACACTGTAAGAGGAAAAAGAGCAAACGCCAGAAATCGAACTGGACATGAACATGTGAGATGCTAGTGGCTTAGATGAGATGGAAGTAATAAAACCTATGAGAAAGAAGTTTACTCTAGATCTATTTCATAGTCTGACCTAAAATATTTGCTAATGAATCTGATGTAAGAAACAAGGCAAATAAAGGAACCAAGATTGATTTCAGGGTGTTGGCCCTGAGCAAATTGGATAGATGGACAATCACGGCTTTAGACAGAGAAAGCAGAAGAGTCAGCTGTACATCAACAGATCGAGTCCATTTTAGGAACACCTTTAGTTATTATGCCTATGAGGCATCCAAGCAGACTTGCCAAGCAAACCACTGTTTGCTCACTCATGATTTGAATGGGAGGTCAGAGCTGAAGACAATAAATTCATAGTTAAAGCAGTGAGACTCGGTGAGATCACCCAACAAGCACGGACCAGGGATGACTTCCTAGACCAGTCCATGCAGGAAGTCAGGGGTGATACTAAGTCAACAGAGAGCCATGAGAAAGAGCCCTCTCTAAAGGAAGAAGAGTAGACCCTTCAGATGGAAGTGAGTTACAAGCCATATGAAGTAATGAGGAAGCTTAGAATTTCCCAGTTGGTTTTCCAAGATGATGATCATTGCAAATCTTGACAAGAACCATTTTAGCATGTGCTGGGGAAGAAAAGAAATATGATTTAAAAGTTCATTTAAAAGAGAATGAGAAATCATCAGGGAAGATTTGATGATACACCAAAATGAGATTGTTTTCATACTCAGCGGAATAGCTAAAATCAATGCAATAGCTTGCATTCAGTGATGGTGAAGCTGGGAGGCCCATGGAAGACTCACACAGTCCCAGCGGGAATGTGGTGGGTTCCACACAACCACATTAAAGATTTGTTTGGCAGTTTCCTTGACATGAAATATTTTGTTCCTAAAATATTTAACACACCCACTGTTAGGAAAAACTGAAGTATCTATACATTTTAAAAGCTGCATGCAGATCTTCCAAAAAGAAGTCTCCACGTGGTAACCTAAAGCCATAAACAACAAAAACGGCCAACAACAGAATAGTCATTCAAAATAATACATCAATACAACTGAATGTTTCTCCCCAATCGACCAGAATGCTATACCTATAGTACAGTATGTCACCTCTGAGCATGTCACCTCTGCTACTTCGCTGACATTGTTTATGACAACGTTGTTCACTGATAATTTTTTTTAAATGTTCAAGAACATAAGTCATACTCAAAATAATGGTTACGGTGTGATTCCATTCAGAGTTGAACACTCCAAACACACTGTACTATATAGAAATATAATTCTGGGAGCATGGAGACACTAATTATTGAGGAAGAAGATGTGGGGAAACTTTCTGATGTATCAAAAATGAATCTGTATCTTTTTAAAAGATGCTTCTTATTTGGGTGTAAAGATGTTTAAAACCATTGACCTGAACATCTCAGATCTGTGCAGTGTATTAAAGATAAAGATATAAATTAACTAATAATTTGTGAAGGTAAAAGAGAGAACTGAGCAGAATAAGTTTTGTACAATTCCACACGAAGAAAAAATCGAGATGGAGGTCAAGGGAATTAAAAGATAATTGGCGGGTGGAGAAGGAGAGTTAATAAAGATACTTTGTGGGAGAGAACTGCATATTTTCATACTGGTGTCAATGATGCAATGAAGATAAAATAAGCGAAGATACATTGGCTTGTAATAGCTTAAGTTTCAAGTTTGTCACCAAGAGAAATTATCTCTGAAGCACTCAACATAGACCCTGACATGTAGTTAGAATTCCCCATATTATTATAGCTCATAGTATCCTTATTCCACAATGGTATTAGGAAATATTAAAAGCAAAGGCTTCTCAGCCTCCAGTCCAATCACAGTGCACAGAAGACCTTTCGCTCCTTATGACTTTTGTCTTGTGATTCCTCTGATGGCTCCTCCCTATGAGCATGTCACCTCTGCTACTTCACTGACACTGTTTATGACAAGGTCATCTACCATTCTGTAAGTCTAAAATTTGCAATGCCATCAGCATCAAGCAGAGGAATTAAGATTCAGAACTACTGAACTCTTACAAATGACTCTCTCATCAGGTAAATAAGACCAGTCATTTACTGTGGAGGTTGTAGTTTATCCTTAGTTGGCCTGGTCAGTTGCTGCCTGACCTTCAAATGTACATTTAGATTGCATTTTCATGATCCTAACCACTAAATTACCTGTCTATACAGTTCAGAATTTTTTCAGCTCTTAGTGATGCATCTAAAATTGAACTGAGCCCTTGAAAGGATAGGAGAGTGGGGACTGATTCATACAGTTTTAATGTCATGAAGGACAATGTGGAGAGATAATTATAAAATCAAGTGTTAAAGAACTTTGACTCTCTTAGCATCTCTTTCCCCATCTAATCTTTATGTTCTCCTTTCTTTTGGAGGCCTTATTCTGTGTCAATTTCTTCTAAGATGAGAGGGTATTGATAAGACCTGGCAAGTCTAATGAAATCAATACTTCTCTCAAAACATTCATATATATATATATATATATATATATATATATATATATCTCCTGAGCCTCTGTTTAGTTCAGATATATTGAGGCACAGGGTACTTTGGATGACCATCTGCTGCATTAAAAGTAAAAAGATAGGGTAAGCCACAGCAAGAAATTCATTCTAATATGTATCTTGAGTGGGCTCTAGTCCAATTCTAATAAAATACCATTTCCATATGAAACCTCATGAGCACAGCTCCACTGTCTTCATTTATGTAAGTATGCTGGTATTATATACTCTCCAAAGAGTCACATAATAAGTTCTGAATTTACATACTAAGGATTTTACAGATAGTAGCTACAATATTTTCTACATTACTCTCACAAAATAGTTGCAAATCCTGCAAACTCCATGGTCAGACTTATTAGAGAGGAGGAAAAAAACCCACTCTTGGAACTAATCTTCTCTATACTTACTTGTGCTGTCATTGTCACACAAGACCTGGCAGAAGCAACTTTAAAGAAAGGGTTTGTTTGGGTTCACAATTCTGGGTCAAAATGGTGACAAAGGCGTGGCAAGAGGACCAGCTACGGTTCTTGACAACAGAAGCATCCGACTTTTTGTCCATGTCATATCTTATCAGGATGCAGAGAGCTCAGGATGAAAGCAGAATACGCCTATAAACCTCAGTGACCCAATTCCTCTAGCTGGGTCTCAGCTCCTACAGATCTCACAATCCTTCATAACAACATCTCCCTTCGGAGGCCGAGTCTTCAAATGTTTGAACCTGTCAGAGATATTGCAGTCAAACTACACATCAAATGTTATCTTGTCTTGAAAATAGTTGAGAATAAAGAAAAAAGTATGTTAAACTCACATGCTTCAAAAACCTATGTAATCAAAGAAATTACCTTTCCTCCAATTAATTCACTTATTGATGTCCTTTTAAATACCAGAGAATTGCTAGCTGCTGAGGATAAATGTCACCAATGTTGCCAAGTACCTGACCCCAAATTATTTCCAAAGCACCAACAAGCCATACATCAAATATAATGTAGAGAATGAGTAACATGCTAGAACCTCAGGACAGCAGAAGCCAGATGGCTGCACTCTGCTGCAAGTTCCCAGGGAATTTTACTTAATTCGGTCACAATGTTTAAGTGGTCTTACGAAGGTCTGATCCATATAGTGATATGCAAAAATACAGGATACTGTGTCAGAGGTGGTGGTGCAGGTACAAATAGATGGGCAGGCATCAAGAGCAATGGCTCAGCTCATCAGGGAAATGGGAAAAAATAAAAAATTAAATGACCTGGGGGTTTAGATCCACCATTTCAAAAACTGGCATGATCTTTCCCTAACTTTCCGAATCTTACCAAGTTTTGGGATGACTAGGGTATTCCCTGAAAATACAATTTAAAAATAATCTATCTTTCTTTCTCCAAAAGATCATATTGTATGTTCAGTGGAAGAAAGAAAAGTACATAGACATTTTAAAGACTGTTAAACATAAAATTTACTTAAGATTAATACACAGAGACCTCAAGCATTACTGGGACTTCCTGTTGGAGTAGAGTCATTGGGTGGTTAAATAATGGAATTTTGGCTGAGGACCATTCTTCCAGGTCATTGGTTTCACATAGAAGTAGTTTAAGATTTTTACATGCATGCACAAATGGGATCAGCATACTTGCAATTGATTCTTCTCTGGTGAGTACAAGAATTATTTTGGCAAGAACTGCAAAAACACTATTCAGGCAGTCTTAATCACAAATGCTATGCCAGGTATAGTTTCCTTTGCTAAAACAAAGCATTGCAAATTTACACACATCATATATGACCATAACCTGATTTATCCTAAGCACAGTAGGAATTAAAATACTTTGCATTCATATGGAATATATAACATTACATGTTTATGAGCTTCCCCAATGACACACTCATATTTTTACAGTTCTAATACAGTCTAAAGATAACTGGAATATCCTGATGTCCACAAAACTTTACTTTGATTCACAGTGATAACTTTAAATTGCTTGGACTAGATAAGAGAGAGATGAGCATCACACAGAAGGACCATTTCATATCGTCTTCAGTATAAGAGTAATCCCATGAATATAGGATATGGTCCTATCTCATGCCACCATGCCTCGGAGCAGCTGGTCTTGCAGATACCAGAATGTCTACTAAAGCACAGCTGCTTTGCAGCTCAGAGGGTGCACTCCTGAGCAGAGGTTGGCAAACCATCCAGACACCTGTTTGTATAAATAAAAGATTCGCCAGAACACTGTGCCTTTATTCATCTGTGTAGTATCTGTGGCTGATTTGGCATTACAGTGCCAGAGCAGCATTACTGTCACATCACACACATGGCCCACAAACTCTAAATTAAGATATGATGGGTAATGTGCACAGATAGAAATAAGGTACAGTTTCAGGAAGGGGAACAAGTCTCTCTATCTTATCCAGTAACATGCTTGACTTCGAGTTTTGTATCCCCAATGGTCCTGAGCTGTACAGAGTATATTGCAGGTCTGGATCCTCAAAGGAGGGTGCCTTTTAGGAGATGCAAAAAAAAAAAAAAGCCATACTGAATTATATAGAACTGTGCAATTATCTGCAGGGGAAAGATATGTTTTAGTGGCTCAGGGAGCAGGGCACAGTCATGAGAGAAACGTGTTCCTGGTGTTCCCTTGAAGAACAAGCAGCTGCCTCACACTGAAAAAAAAAATACACCCAAAAGTTGCCCTGAGTTCCATTTCAACTGCAGAGGATAATGCCACCCAATGCTTGTATATTGTCTATGTTGTGTGTTGCAGTGATTAAAAAAACAAAACAAACAAACAAACAAAACCCTGATGAAAGAAACACAAGAATCTCACTTAATTTGTTCATGGTCCTGTGGTGCAGTTATTCGTGGTTGGCAAGGAGAGTGAGGCACGGCAGCTAAGCGTGCAGTCCAGAAGAGTAAAGAGTTTTCTTGCTCAGCTAGCTTCCTCCAGTTTATCTAGTACAGGGCTCTATCCTAGAGTGCTGTTGCCTTTCTTTCATCTGAGTCTGCCCACCTCTACCAACCTAATGAAGATCGTCCCTCACAGGCATTCCTAACCTAACCTATGAAATTTCACACAGGTATGCCTGGAGGCTCGTCTCTTAGGTGGTTCCAGACCCTGTCAAGTCGCAAGTCAGCACTAACCACCACAGTGTGTCTCACAGAACTACCCACATCTCCCTGTATACAAAGAAAGGGCTTGACCAAGTCGACAAGATGTGGCTTGTGGTATGTTCCAGTCACTTAACAGTACCTCAGTATGACATTTGCATTCATGGAATTCCAAATGGCCTGCCTACAGATGTCAACTTGGGAGCTTGAACTCAGCCAAGATAGCAATATGTTTGCCCTGGAATATAGTGAGTGGCTAAATAAAATCTACAGTACAGCACCAAGACACCCCGTTAAGCAGTAATCACTCCATGTCTTACTGGCATGTTGACAGAGAATTTGTCAGGGATATTATAGTTCTTTTTTTTTTTTTTTTTTTTTTTTTCAGTTTCTAGTGTTGCTTCCTTTTCTCTCCTTTCACAGGTATCTATTCTTACTCAGCATTCTACATCCCAAATTTACCTCAGTAATCTGCTTACAGAGAATCTGCCTGCAACAGGCAATTTCCTTCCTTCTTTCCTTCCTTCTTTCTTCCTTCTTTCTTTGTTTTTTATTTTTATTGTTTAAGTTATTTATTTACTTTACATCCCAATCATGACTTTCTCTCCCTCCTCTCCTCCAAGTCCCTTCCTCTTACCTCATCTCTTCCACAACCACCCTTCCCCTTCTCCTCAGTAAAGGGGAGCGTTTCCATGATTATCAATCAGGCTTGGCATATCAAGTTGTGGTAAAACTAGACACGTCTTCTATTGAGGCTAGACCAGGCAGTCCAGTTAGGGGAAAGGCACCAAGGAAGGCAGTGTAGTCAGAGAAAGTCCCTGTGCCTGCTTTATAAGTCCTGCAAGAAGACCTAGCACGTGCAGAGGGCCTAGGTCTAGCCCATGAATGGTCACACCATGAAAGGTCTCTAGTACCATGAAGTTTCTAATACAAATGTTATGAGTAGTCCCCCACATACAGGAAAACAACTAATGTTGTACTCAATTTAGCAGACACTATAGAATTCTTTTTTATATCCTTGTCAGCAGTAAGTAATGAAACTTATGATACAATAATCTAAGTTCTTTCTGATAGGCACATCCATAGGTATATACACTAGATCAAAATGTGTGAGAGAAGACTGCTACCATGTCCTTAAAAATCCCAGGTGAGGGGCTGGAGAGATATCTCAGAGGTTAAGGGCACCTCCTGCTCTTCCAAAGGTGATGAGTTCAATTCCCAGCAACCACGTGGTGACTCACGACCATCTATAATGAGATCTGGTGCTTTCTTCTGACCCACAGACAAATGCTATATATGTAATAAATAAATCTTTTTTAAAAATCCCAGGTGAATATTGCCTTTAAAAATTATGATAGAAATTCTCTGTGTTGGTCACTCAGCTACCTCAACACACAAAAACTGCTGAAGTGAGGCCTTCTCAGCAATGATTTAGGTATTAAAATAGACAATCGCTTATTTAACAGGCAAACTGGTTGGTAAAAATAGATTAAACTTTCTAAATGCCCTTAAGCTTTTAAAAAGTATCTTCTTTCATGAACATAACCACTAACCCTTGGTGACTTTACAGAAATGGGACTCTAGATGCTTCAATGTGAGGAGATGCCAGCTGTGATCCGGAGTTCCTAAATTGTCACATACACACATATACACACGCATCAACCACTGATTCAAGGAATCTTTCTAGATAGTTCTTTTTGAATCTGTCTTCTTGTCCTTTGTGTTTCATTTGCCCTTCTTATTTTTAAAAGTTTTGTCAGAACTCCGCATGCATCTTTTTGAACATGATCTCTGACTTGTCTTTGGCCTCCAGATTGCCCTGTCTTGTAAAGTAAGATTTTCTCTGGAATCTCTTCCAGCTCTGCCCTAGCCTTGTGCAAGATTTACAGCTTTGAACTCGTACATGCCAGCCCCATCCATTTCCACACCTGAGACTTGAGAGCTCAACCTAGGATGGGGCTATAGCCCTCTCACATTCCAATCCCTCATCGGAGCTTTCAATAAGAGGAAACCAAGTAGCCAGGGGCTCCTGGTGGTTTGCGGGGACAGGAAGGAGAGCACCATTCCTGGACCAAGAGAGACAGACGTTTTCTCCAAAGGATGAATTTTACTTATCTTAATTCCAGTAAGGCTGATTCTTGTGATCACAGCTGTCATTGCGAAGATGAGACCGCATTTTCCAAAGGGTCTTCCCAGCAAGGGGGGGGGGAGCATGTGTCAAAACATAGTGTTTGAAGGTGAAGCTTATATATGAAAAACGTGGGCAGAGAAGGATTGGGTGAGGTATAAGGCAAGAAGACAGTGAGAGAAACAAAACTATTATAGTACAAAGATGATGAAGGATGCTTAAGGGTTGTGGAATAGCTTGCTCCACACGTTTGTTAAGACCAGGAGTGAAGATTCCTAAATTCTTTAAGGTCCCTGAATGCAATTTCCTTAAACGTGATGTTGCTATTGCTACAAGTCTGGGCTGTTACACTGGGTTGTCTATAGAGCTCTTTCTCTGTCTTACACACACAGAAAACAAGTCATCTCGGAATGAAACTAAGTAGAAAATCAGGCCACACACACTGGAGTACTGCGTGATGTCAAGACACCTGACATGGAAATTCCAGTAAATATTTCCTTTTCTGGTTGCCTTAGTTAGGGCTTCTGTTGCTTTGATAAAACACTGTGGCCAGAGGCACCATCAAGAGAAGAGGATTTATTTCCTCTTAGACTTTTACATCACAGTTCATCATCAAAGGAAGTCAGGGCAGGAACTCAAGGCAGGAACTGAAGTAGAAGCCATGGAGACGTACTATTTGCTGGGTTATGCTTCAGGCCTTGCTCATCCTGCTTCCTTATATCATCCTGAGCCATGCGTCGGGTCCTACTCTATCACCCACAGACTGGATGACAAGCAACCTTAGCAGAAGTCCCCCATTGTAGACAACTCTACCTTGTGTCAAGTTGACAGAAAACTAACCAGAATAGGTGTCCTGTCTTCTCTTCAGATACAAAAAGTTGGACTTTCACTCTCTTTAAGAAACATGTTGTAAAACTATCTTAATTGGAGAAAAAAATAGTTTGCAGAAAATGAGGAAAGAAAAATGAAAATGCTAGTGTTGAGTCATTTGCTATTCGCTGGCCTCCTGCCCTTTAGGTGCAATGAAGATTCACTATGTCCCACTACCCAGAGGCATTTGTAAGATCAGTTCCCTTCTTGGTAGTGTTCTCAGCATTTTCTTTATTGCTTACATTTATTTATGGCTGTATTTCCTCCTTCATCAAAATATTTCACTTACATATCTCTGAAAAGATCCAATAACATTTTATTAACACATATGATGCTTACTTCTTCCCAATAAAGGCAAGAAATATCTAACCACAGCAGATCTGTATTATATATATATATATATATATATATATATATATATATATATATATATATATATATATATATATAATTTAAGTGTACAGAGGGAGGTACATCTGTGTGTAGGTAACTGTGAAAGCCAGAATATGGTGTTGGCTTCCTAGGAACTGGAGTTACACATGGTTGTGAGCCATCTGACACAGGCACTAGGGATCAAACTCTGATCCTCTGGAGGAGCAACAAATTCTCTTAACAGACCCATCTCTCCAGGACCCCCCCCCCCCCCCCAGAAGATCTTTAAGGGAGTATGTGTCCTCCTCTAGATTGGAAGATTCACAGAGTCCAGAATTTATCTGCCTATTTCAAGATTGGACATTTGAGAATTACA
Source organism: Acomys russatus (assembly GCF_903995435.1). NCBI lineage: Eukaryota > Metazoa > Chordata > Mammalia > Rodentia > Muridae > Acomys > Acomys russatus. The sequence continues at coordinate 64,649,334 of NC_067142.1, read as the reverse complement.
GATGGCTATATTTAAATGGAGAGGAGATTTTTGCCTGTCTTTTCTGAGTGGGCAGAGCACTTTAGCACAAACAATGGTCAAGTACAACAAAGTGAGCAGAGCAGCAGGCAATGAGACTTAATTTGAGTCCAGCTTTTTCAGACACAGCTGACAAAAAGCCACCAGCATGACTCCAATTTCATTAAGATAAGAACCAAACTGGCCACTGGCCAACAAAGCTGAGGATACTTAAGAGGGGTGTACTTTTTGATGAAAGAGTGCTTCAATATTAGATAAAATGTTCAATTGAGAACCATCTTGGGATTCCAGCTCCTGATACCACACAGTAACAGCGAAGGTCGTGAGGGGACAGGAAAACTGAGCCCAAACCTAATTTGCTAACAGGAGCTCAATTCAAAGGGTGAATTGTAATCACAGAGGATGGGACCAGGCTTACTTGTAACTAACTCACTTGTTTGCAATTGTTGGTCAAGTTGTGGTAAACAATGGGCCAGGTCTCCATGATCTGAGAGGCCCTTTAAGGCAGCCAAATGCTTCTTTCAATGCACTAATTTGTTTGTTTCTTCTCTTTGTTTTTTTTTTCATAGTAATAAGCTGAAATCCCAGTAATAGTAATTCTTTCTCTGCAGTGTCTCTGGCTGCTCTCTGTACCCCGTCTTTATTTGCACGCTGGTACAAGCATCAAAACCATACAAGCCAATCTGCTCTGCACCCTTGCTCACTGGGGACTCCACCTCACCATCCAGAGCCAGTGTATTGCACGATAGCCAAGCTGTTCATATGAGTTGCTTCAATCCTTCTCCTTCTGTGTATACCCATGCCTGAAATGCCCATGCTAATAGCCTAGCTTCACAAAGCACAGTAAATAAGCCACTGCCTGGATTTGCACCATTTATTCCTCCTCCTTAGAAAGGGGATTTGTCCAAAGCAATCTACCTGCCCATTAACAAATGGGTAGTAAACAGTACAAACACCATGTCTGCTGTTGAGCACCAGCCCTTCCACGTTACATAGACCGGAGACACTTTTCCTTGATCCATCAGCTTTGTAATTCCTTTTTCATGTATACTTTGTTCCATATGCTCTGTGCTTGCTGCATACAGCACTCTAAAGTGTATGAATGAAAGGAACAACAAAACTTTAAATTCTTACTGTTTCTTCCAACGTAGCTTCGCTACAATCTATTGTACTGGAACAATCATAAACATATATTTTTCTAATCAGCAGATAAAATACAAGATATTATTTTCTATGAGTAAAATAAACATATATCAGATTTTGTTAGTTTGACATATATTATCTTTGCTGTTATTTTTATATTCTACTTCTGCATTTGATTATGTGTGTGATGCAAAAAATGGTTCCATGGAGATTGTTGGGGGTCTGACTATTGTAAATAAGAGAGAAGCCCCTTCACTCCCCTCCTCTCTCTTGCTTAGGAAGCAGTTGCCTGAAAGGTCTCAGTGACGGGGTTTAAGTATATAGTCATGATGAAAACAGCAAAGGTCCTTTCTTGTGCATTAAGAAGAAGATGAAAGAGAGGGTCCCTTCAGTCACAGCTATGAGCACCAGGGAGCTTTCTGTGCAGAACTGAAACACCTGTAGAAAAACTAGAATCCACTCAGAGGAGCAGCTTGCCCAGATAAATCTCTAAATCATAAAACTCTATTGATTTTAAATTAATTATGGATTTGGATTTCAAATTTTCATAGAGAAAAAAAACATGTCAATAATGTGACTGATTGGCAGAATAGAAGCATTGACCTCAAGAGGTTCCTTGAAAGGAACTGGGGAAGGGCTCACAAAGCAGAGACAACTTTAGTCCTGGACATGTGTAATTAAAACTAGACAATAGCTCACCTGGGGTGCTAAAGCGAACAAACACCTTTCTTGAAGTGGAAAATGTCTCCAATAGACTCTTGATTGCGCTTTCCTTCCTGATACTCCAACTGATTCTATAAACATTGTTTTGTCTACAACAAAAATACACCACTTTCTTTTCACATCCCATCTTAGTCAAGCCACAGATGTGTCTAGTTCACTCCACAGTGATCTCTCTCCTCTCTGCTCTAACAGTTATATATAAATTCAACTCATGCCCAGAAAAATATGAGTACAATTCTGTCCCTGTACTGCTTAATGTCTCCCAAGTCTACACAAATGACAAGGGCTTTGTCTCCCCTTTGCCCTTGCAGTCTCCTCCTTCCTCAGCAGCATCTATCACCATCCAATGGGATCTTCTCCTATTTCACATAGAAGACCAAGTTCTCTTTCACCCCCAAAGCTTTCTGCTCTTATTCATTCTTCTTCAACACTCCATCTCTCATATGACTCTCCTTGTGGTCATCATCTTATTTCTGAGGTCTCATCTGGAGATCACCATTTTAAAGACAACTCTCTCAAACATACCTTCTCTTCCTCCTCACCTTCTGTCACATAGCCACGCTTCACCAATGCAGGGCCATCTTAAATATTGTTATATTTGTAGAATTTTCAGAGATAAGAAACACCCTGTATAATTTTAATATTCTTTAAATTCTCATGTTATATTACAGTCTCTGGCACTATATTGTGTACTTACAAAAACATAAAGGTAATTTTTCAGTGTCCAGGGATGGTCTAGGACTCAAAGATATAAGATCTTCGGACTCTTTGAAAAATGCAGTGGCTTAAAGTCTTGATTCATTTATTAGTACACAGGCACACATATTCTGAGTGTATGACAATGACAGTACACAGCACAAGTGCACAGAATGAGACAGATACTATAGACATGTACTTTCTTCTCTTATGAGTCTATATTAGCTATTTATTTTCTCATTACTGTGACCAGGTACCCGACAAGATGTCAGGAAAGCAGGGCTTGCTTTAGTTTATATTTTGATAAAAACCATCATTTATGGTAGGAATCCATAGTGGCAGGTGCCTCTAAGGTTGACTAGAGAGGCTGAGATGCTTAGCTCCCCCACACCTTTGCGGATTAGGAAGCAGAGGATAGATAGAAAGTGGGGCTGGACTATAAAACCTCAAAGCCTTCCAATAGTGATGCATTTCCTCCAAAACCTTCTAAGAGATAGAGCTATCACCACCGGTGGGGACCGAGTTATCAGACACATGAGCCTAGGATGATGCTTTATATTCACACCACAACAGGTTTGCTCTGGAACTAAGCAGGGGTGGTACAGGGATTCTATGGGAAGGAAGAAGGATTGATAACATGAGGACCTATTCTCACTGCTGCTCTCTACTTCCATTTTTTTTTTTTTATCTCTGTTCAAGTCAATGTGATAAGTTGTCTTACATGGAAAAACTAGTTTGTCTATTTGTTTATTTCGGGAGAAAATGTGTGTTAGTGACAGAGAGGGGGGTGTGGTTTAAGTGGGGTTTAAGTGCACTTGCATGCATTCAGACGCCATTGGATGCCTTGATCTGCTGCTTTCTATCATATTCCCTTGAGACATGGTCTTTCCCTGAACCTGGAACTAAACTGGAGACCAGCAAGTCGTATATAAGCTCTTGTCTGATCTCCACAGCTCTGACACTATAGACAGGTGCATGACACCGAGATTGTTACGTGGATACTGGATTTGAATTCGGGTCTTCATGGTTATGGAGCAAGCACCCCTCTATGTTGATCCATATCTTTGGTCTTGAAATTTGTCCTTCACAACCAAAATGGTACACCACCACCACCACCACCACCACTCCACAGGCAGGAATGCATAGCATTCATTTTTTTTCCCATAGCGCTGCTAACTTCCTTATGAATTTATTCAACAAATGTCAATTAAGGAAAATGCACCTCCACTCTTAATTATAATTATTAATGAATAGTAGTTGTACAAATGAAGGGTTTCACTGTGATGCTTCAATACTGTGTTTTTCCTCAGAACCACTCTCTCTTCTGTTCTCTGTGTCCCATCCTCTATCATCTTCCTCCCAAAAGAGCTCCTCTTTTATGTGTGGCTTCTTAAGACTCAACAAGGTTGCATTGTGTGTCAAAACACCATTCTCTTTACGACATGTAATAGTCAATTTCATGGAAATACGACTTTTTGTCCATACCCTCGCCACATGATACCACTCAGGAGTTGCTAGCTTAACTGCATTTGAAAAATGCCAAGAAGAAATGTAAGTCTTTACATGTCCATGTTCTCATTTCTTTTGGGTAAAGATGAGATGATGGGGTCATATGAGAGATTTTTGTTTTCATTTAAGCTCTCTCCATATGGTTATACTATTTCACATTTTCACTGGAAGTTCATGTGATTTATTTTTAGTTTCACTATAGCTTCCATAACATGTGGTACAGACAGTTTTTATTTTAGTCAATTGAACATGGTGGTAATGGCATTTTGTTATGGCGTCATCTGGATTAATTGATGACTTCTAATTTTGATGTCTCCTACTTTGGAATTTTAGTCATAAGTTTTCTGTATTATTTTGGGTTCACATTATATGAATCCTTCCGTATCTTCTTTACTTTGACATGAATGCACATAGCTACCATAGAGGTTAGTTTACACATTTCTAACAATATGTGATGTTCAACAGCTAACAGCAAAGCAATAAAGTGACATTACAGTATTGTGCTCAGCTTACCTGCGACGAAGTGAGATGATGCAATGCCTCCGTGAAAAGGCAAGGTGAATGATTCAGACACCATGACACAGTGTTGAGCTTCTACTAACCTCCTAATAATATGCTAGAAGGGCGATCATTATTAGGAGAGATGCTAGATCAGTGAGTCACTAGAAGGTCTGTGACTAGATATCAGGAGCATAGGTATTTTAGCTGAAAATCTGTTAGAAAACATTGTAATGGGAAGTTATTGTCTCTTTATAGCTAAGAGAGCATGGCTGTTTCAATAGTTCTGGAAGGTTTTATACAAGCTCAGGTAGGAAAAAAGACATCAACAGTCCAATCCATTTGTTCTTTCTTTCTTTCTTTTTTTTTTTTTTTTTTTTTTTGTTTTGTTTTGTTTAACCCAGGGGAGAGTGCGAACGCAGTCCCCCACTACCACAAATTATGCAGTCGAGTTTCCCGCATTTGTGGAAATCGCAGGGGTCAGCACATCCAGAGTGTAATGGATAAGCCTCACCCTGGGAAAACCACCTTTGTGATCATGGTATCTCTCCTGCCAGGTAAGTATAGTCCAACCCATTTGTAAACTCCCTGAGCTACAATAATGTCTTAGTCACTATGATAAAACACTGTGGTATGCAGTTACTCCAGGATAAGTACTCACATGTGAAGATTTGGAGTGAGGAGCTGTCGATGAGAGAACACTTGTCTTTCGGTCCAGGTTATCTGGTTTAATATGATCTTTTCTGGTTCCATCCTCAAAGTTCATGATTTAGTTTCTCTTCACAGCTGGACAGTACTCTGTCATGTATCTGTACCACACTCCTATTATCCATTTGTCAGCTGTAGGGTGTTTAGGTTGCTTCTGTTTCCTAGCTACTGTGAATAGAGCAGCGATGACCATGAATAAGCAAGTCTCTGAATTAGGATGTCAAGCTCTTTGGGTAGATGATGTGAAGTAGTGAGTCATACTGTAGATTTATTTTTAGCTTCTTGATAATTCTCCACACTGAGTTCCATAGTGACTAAACAGTTCACTGCTGAATACAAAAATGGGCCAAAGCAGAAACCAAGAAAAACACTAAACATGTCTAGTAACAAATGAAAATGAGTACAGAACAAACCCAGAGTCATGGGAAACTTTGAAGGCAGTTCTAAGAGGCAAATGCAGAGCATTAAGTGTCTAAATAGAAACTTGGAGTGATGTCATACTAGTAACTTAACCACACACCTGAAAACCCCAGACGAGAAGAAGCAAAACCCAAAAGGAGAGGAATAGATGGTAATAAATAACCAAAATCAGAATTGAAACCAATAAAATAGAAGCAAACAAACAAAACTAATGCAAAAATCAATGAAACAAAGATTTGGTTCTTTGAAGAAATCAATAAAATTGACAAAACTTTTCCCAATTTAACTAAAAGACATATAGGGAATATCCAAATTAACAAAATTAGAAATGAAAAAGGAGATATAACAAATACTGAGCAAATTCAGAGAGAATCATAAGGACATATCATAAAAACCTGTACTTCACCAAATTGGAAAATCTGAAAAAAAATAAATGGATGATTGCCCAACATATACCACTTTCCAAAGATAAATCAAGATTAAATAAGCAATTTCACCAAGCCAAGAATCCCTAGTAAAGTGGAAACAATAATTAAAAGTAAGAAGAGTTAATGTCAATACTCCTCAAGTTATTCTACAAAATAGAAACAGAGGGGAAATTACCCAATTCATTTCATGAGGCCAAAGTTACCCTGAGACCCAAACCACAAAAAGGCCCAACAGAGGAAGAGACATACAGACCAAGTTCCCTCATGAACATTGATGCAAAAATACTCAATAAAATACTTGCATGTTACTTTATGAAACTGAAACAGTTCTGTATGGCAAAGAACACCTTTATTGGGACAAACTGACAGCCTACAGAATGGGAAAATATTTTCACCAACTACATATCTCATAGAGGGATAATTTCCAAAATACTAAAGGAAGTAAAAAAAACTAAATATCAAGAAAAAATCTCTCAATAAAATAATGAGGTATAGATATAAGCAAAAAATTCTCTAAAGAGGAAACTTAAATGGCCACTAAACACTTAAATTTTTTCAACATCCTTAACCATGTCGGAAATGCAAGCAAAACTACTTATACTAATCAGAATGGCTAAGATTAATAAAAACAAGTGAAAGCTCATGCTGGCAAGGATATGTAGTAAGGAGAAGACTCAACCATTGCTGGTAGGAGGGCAAATTTATACAGGCAATATGGAAATCAGTGTGGCGATCCTCAGGAAGATAGGAATCAATCTATCTCAGTATCCAGCTATTACCACTCTTGAGCATACAGCCAAAGAGGCTTCTTTTTACAACACATACATTTGCTCAACCATGTTCATTGCTGTTTTATTTATAATAGCCAAAACCTGGAAACAACCTTATGTCTTTCAACGGATGAATGAAAAAAGAAAATGTGGTGCACATAAACAATCAGTATTACTCAACCATTAAAAAATGAAATAAGGAAAATTTCAGGTAAATATATAGAACTAGATAAAAACTATCCTGAAGGAGATAATCCAGACCACAAAAGATGAATATGCTATGCAATCACTTATATGTTGATATTAGCTATTGAGTCAATGATAAACAAGCTACAATCCATAGGATCACAAAGGGTAGGTATAGAGTAAGGAACTGGGAAGGGCGAGTAGATTTCACTTGGAGAGTGAAATAGAATTAGTTAGGGATGTATGGGAGGGGCATGGAATGGTAGGATCAAGTGGAAAGAAACAGAAGGAAGAAGGGGACAAGGTAGGGAATATGGAGAGTGACAGCTAAAATTAAGGGCCATTTGAGGAGTAGTATGGAAACCTAATACAGTAGAAGCTTCCTAAAACACAATATATACATACATACGTGTGTGTGTGTATGTGTGTGTGTGTGTGTGTGTGTGTGTGTGTGTGTGTGTGTTCTCAATGAAATAGCCAAATAATGAGAAAGACAGAACCCCAATTGGACCAGATGAAACTTTCAAAACTGAGATTAGGTTAAATCTAATTGAGTTAGTTGTTGGCCAACAGGTCAGATTTTTTGTTGGTTTGGTTGTTGGGTTTTTTTTTTCCTGATAGGACAGTGGTGAATCCAGACCTGAGGAGAGGTGGGAGGAACTGGGAGGAGAATAGGAAAGGGAAAATGTAATAAAGATACATAATGTGAGGAAAAAATCCATTTTCAACAAAAAAAAATCGTCAAACTTTTTAGAAGATAAATAAATGTACAAAATAATGCTACAGAGACATAGTCCTTTGACAATTATATGGTTTTCTTGAAAGCTGTCATCCATCCAAGGACTTAATTCTATATTTTGGTTTTAAATGTTCTGTGCATTTTGAAACCCTTCATCACATTTTGATAGGAAAGCATTGTCAGTTCTAGTTTCATTTCCCCTTTTCTTGATATGGATAAAGTCTTTTTCCAGTTCCTTCATTCTTAAGACACCTCAGTGGTATTCAATATGAATATTCATTTCTTTGCTTTAGGATTTATTCATTTTTATGATGTGTGTATGAGTGTTTGCCCACTTGCATACATGTATGTTGTGTGTATTCCATGCCCAGAGGCCAGAACTGGGTGCTGGATCCTCTGCACCTGGAGTCACAGTGGTTGTGAGTCATCATGTGTGCACTGGTAACTGCAGCTGGGGTCTCTGCAAGAGCAACAGATGCTCTTAACCACTGAACTGTCTTTCGAGACCTGGCTTTCTACTTGTTTGTGGAGCATGTTGGCAAATCTCCCTCCACTCATCCTGCTGTGTGAATGATTCTGTTCACTCCTCCATCAATTACTAAGCCATTAGCTTCATTAATGATTTCACTCCATCCATTCTCCCAGCAGAAGTTTACAGTTTCTGGTTTTAATTCATCGATTGCACCTTGATAGATGTTATTGCATCAACAATAGTGAAGGATTTCCAGCACCGTACCAGTCACAGATTAGGATTGGCTTCAGTTGTTATCTGATGTAATGAAATACCAGACATATGTTTGATATTTTGCCAAGCCAACAAGACCCTATAAACAATGAAGTTATATTTGAAGGTAAAAAGACAATGTCAATAGTTTCACTTCCATGGCTACAGATTTTTGTATGGCCAGGTGTCTTGTAAATTATTAATGGGTCTTTGAATTCCAACCTTTCCTTTTCCAAGTGGTTCCTCACTTCTGGGATAGAGCTTTGATAGAGTTATTTCACAAACAAGATGACTGTTATCCATGCTTCCTGATTAATCTGCCAGATCATGGGCAGATAATTTTTGTTCTCGGGGGTGGGTGCACAGTACCACCTACATACACCACCTGGCTTTGTCTTGTGCCCCACAACATTGCCATATAGCACCAAAGTTCACCTGTACTTCTTCTTTGCACTTTTGTCAGTAGATGTTCCTTTGGACATCTGCTACCAGGCACGTCTGGTTCTTCTTGCAATCAGGGCGGTAGATTTTCACTGGATAGCATCATTTCCTCTTAATCAATGCCTTTTGTGCAGCCAGATCTGTAACAACGGCCTCTTCATTGACAGACTGGCATCTTTAGTGACTTTTTCTTTATATCTTGCTATCCAAACTCATTCCCACATCTGAAACCACTCTTTACCTGTAGTAAGTGGCTTCGTGTCACTGGTATTTGAGGACCCTTTACTTAAGGTTTTGCATCATTTCAATGCTGTCTGGTGCTACATATTGCCGTCGGTGAGAACACGTTTCCTCTTCCTCAGACAAAGTTAATTTCATCTTAACTAAGCACATGTATCTGTAACTTTTGTAATTGGAGGTGTGATAGGAAAACCAGTTTGAATTTACTTTTCTTCTTCACAACTTTACACATGGTATATTTACTCTTGGATCTTAGCAACTTCGGCATATGCTTTTTTTCTTCTTTCTATATAGGGTTGAGAAATAGAAAAAGTGCTTTAAAGTTTATGACTTTTTTTTTGCCATATATGAATTGCTAACATCTGAAGTTTTGGAGACATCAGTAAGCATCAAATAGAGATTTTTAAAGACATGAGGTACTTCGCTAGTCACGCTGAAAACCAAGAAGTGACTAAGTAACTAACAGGAAGGTATCATATAGTGCATGGGTGTGCTGAGCAAATAGGCGATATACATTCTGAGCAGGACAGGGTGGGGCACTGTGAACTTTTAAAACACTTAATTATATTTTTCATTAAATAAATGAATAATATTGACAATCATATGTACATTTAATATAGTGCAGCACAAAGACCATAGTATAATTTATTGCTTCATAAACAATGGACAATCCTTACAATACTATGCTGCAGCATCTGCCCTTCTTGTCTTTTATACTGTTATTGACTTACATATGAGATTTACAAGTTAGACTCCCACAAAATTATTGATATTATAATTTGTTTGAATATCTGCCTGTATACATGAGACAAGATTTTGCCTCATTTATTGCTTCTACTGCTGCTGTGACAAAATAGCTGACAGATCTGCTTAAGGAAGAAAGGGTTCATTTGGCCTTATGGGTTGAGGGGACACGGTCTACCATAGTGGGGACATTTGGCCCCAGAAGCAGGTGGTGGCTGGTTGCCCTGCTTCTGCATCCAGAAAGGAAAGAGCCAATGGTCGCTGGTGCTCCCCTCACTTGTGCTATTTTATTTAATCCAGGATGGAAGGCCATGGGGTATACTGAGTATATTCCGGGGAGCTCTTCTCTACTCAATTAAACCTCACCAGAAGCATCCCCACAAACACGCCCAGGGTGACACCTCCGGTGACTGCGAATCCAGCCAAGCTCGCAGTGACTAACGATTGTCACAGACCCTCGTGTGTTTACCCCATGTCAGAGCCGCCTCCAGTGTGTGTGCATTCTCTGTTGTGACTTAGATAGCCATCTGCTATCTTTTTGCTCTTTCTCCATGAGCTTCTCTTACATTTCTTTATGTGATGGCTGCACTAATACTTTCAACTACTGTCTGAAGGAAAAAAAATGATTGTCTTCATATTTGAATGATGCTTTGTAAAATAAAGACCTGAATGGTAGCTTTTTTTAAAATTTCAGTATCTCAGAGATCTTGTTCCATTGTATCGGTGATATGTATAATTGTAAGTTTAGTAGAGACTGGCAAAGTTTTCGCCATTGCTTTTTCAAATATGTTCCTCTACCAAGAACCCAATTTATATGTATATCAGGTCTCTCACAGCTTCCCCACAGTTCACTAATGATTTTTAGATTGTATTGTTGTTTTGTTCCTGCATTTAATTTCGTGAAGTTTCTATTAGTCTATTGTTACATTCACTGATGTTTTCTTCTGCAATACCAACCTTATTGTGAGGCCATATGTGCGTACGCCATGTATAGGATACATATGTAATATATAAAAGACATGTACAAAAATTTTAGCTCAACATTTTTTATTGGGAATTTTTCATACCATCTTCTCAGTCTCCACTTACAATTTCAAGTACGAAGGACACCATGAAAATAACTGTTTTAATTTTATTCTCTGTCAGCTTTTATATCTGTGTCAGTTCAATGTTCACTTTGACATTTATTTCTTCACTATAAATCCAAATCTTTTAGCCTCTTTAGTTATATCCAGTGTCTTATGATGAGATGGATGGCTTATAGTCAACAACAAAGTGGCAGGATTCATGATCCCTGGAGTGGGTCGATCCTCTCTGAACGGCTCTTCACACAGAGTCCTACCATAGAACTGGCAAAGCAGTTCTCTGGACCTCTTTAAAAAGATCACTTATCTTGACCAGGCAAAGTGGTGAATGCCTTTAATCCCTGCAGAGGCAGAGGTAGGTGGATCTCTGTGAGAATGAGACCAGCCTGGTCTACAAAGCGAGTATGGGATAGCTACAGTTCTGTTACACAGAGAAACCCATTTCAAAAAACAAAAGCCAAAACAAACAAAAAACAGAGAAGATAACTAATCCTATCTGCTCTGTCAATCACCCAATCACCACCACAATGCCCCTACCTCATAATGCCATCTAGTTAGAGATTTAAACTTCAACATATGAATTTAGTCATTTTCTATTGGCAGTTTTACACTATCAACTGTACCTTCCTAAGTGACAGATTTTTTTTCTGTGAATGTCCTCAAGATTTGTGTTGAAATATAATTCTATTACTGGTCTTGTTTCTAAGATTTGTTAACCATCACCTTGTGTGGAATCTATGAATAATAATTTTATATTATCAAGGTAATAGGCATCTGTTTTCTACCAAGTATTATCTGGAACATAGAACTACAGACATGTGTGATCACTAAGTATACTAACTTTAATTTAATATTTAATATTTAATCGTTTTTAAAGAAAATAACAGAATAGTGAGGATTCCCCCCCCCATCTTATCTGCTGTTCTGTCCTATGAGCACTTCTTCCTCCTTCCTGCCTTCTCAATATTTTCTCTGGTTTTATTTCAGTTCCTCTTTCTTATATCATAGCCCAGGCAACTTTCTGAACAATAACATGAACTAATCATGTGCCACCTGATTTTGGTTCATCATCTTGAAGATAATTCTTTCATATGTCTTGCTCATTTTAGTTGTGTCATATGGGAAGTCCCATTCTTCTATTTTGTTTATAAGTATAAGAATGTGTTTGTTGTTATTTTAATATTGAGTTTGGGTAATAACTAATTGAAGTCTGGTGAGTATACAGGATGAGCGTGAAGCAGGCAGGAGAGGTGAGCAGAAGATGTAAGGCAACAGGTTAGGAGTTGGGGCAGAGAGATGCCGGCTGCTGGGAGTTGATCATGAGGGAAGCAGTAAGAAGAGAAAACAAGCATAAACATTATACAATACAGTTCCTTCGTTTGGGGCTCACTTGGACATTTTAGGCAATGTAATTAAATTTGACTTTTTCATACAATACTTTCATTTTGGGTTTTCTTTTTTTATATTATACCTTACGTAAACTTCACCACTGACTTCTATACAGATTAAAAATTCTGCCATGAATGTTTGCAAGTCTATCCTTTCCCATATGTTTTTCCTTATATTTGAAATGTGATTCTACTTTCACCTCACCGAAGTCTTCACATCCTTTCTATCTAGCGTGACGTCTTCCACCTCTGCTTCCTGCCTAAACCTATTTCCGAGTGTTCCAAGTTTGCATAGTTCTTTGTGTGTGCACCACGCCCTGCACATAATGAATGTGTACCACTTCCTCTATCTGACATCGATTCCACAGACTGAGAGCATACGAGGGCAGGAAGCACAACACTGTTGTTTTGGATGGAGCTTGACTGTGCCAAGCACTGTGACTCCTTGTTCTCTTGTGCACTGAAATGCTCCTGCTTGTTTTCTGTGTGGCTTATGCCTCACTTCCCCCTGAATTTTTTATTTCTCAAGCAGCTAGAATTATGCATTGATATTCTCACATGAGGCTATTTAAATAATGAGTCTCCAATATTAATGCGGCATTGCTGGAGCTGTGTGCTTTGCACCACAGTTACAAATATCTTTATTCTTCAGGATACTCCCATCTTTGATCTAGGATGCTAAACTTTTAGAGGTAATCCCAGGAATGTATTTTCTTAAGTGGTCCCAAAGGAGAGTCTGACTATTGGCAGATAGCTGGCCTTGTTTCTACTTAGTTGGGACAAAATTGGAACTTGACTTTCTGTCTGAAAATTACTACAAGGATTCAGTTCCTTGGTCAAATTGACTTTATAATAAATGAAGGTAGTGAAGGGACTGAAGGTTTGGATGGACATGTGAGGATTAGTATCCATACCTCTATTCCTGTTTGCAGAGGTGGCCATAGTGAGTAAATACATTTACTGAAGGAATACACAGATGAAGAAGTGATCCTGCAGAAGACTAAAGATGAAATATGCATGGTCACCTGCCTTTTACTTATCTTTCTACTTATTTGTTTATTTACTTCATTGTTTACTGTTTGTTTGTTGATCTTCCTTTGCCATTTTCTAGGAATCACATCCCACGATTGGTTCATAATAGAATGTGACTGCTTGGGAAATGGCCACAGAGTTGGCTTTCATTTGCATGCTGCTGCCATTTCAGCCCCAGGCATCCTCTCCTTTTTCCTGGTCCTCCTGCCTCCCACCACCCCCAGACTCCCCAGAAGAGCACTGATGAGATGTGACAACAGAAAACACAGGCGCATTTCCTGGAGATTTACCAACATCCAAAAGCAAAGCTCCAAGGAAAAGGAACAATCGAAGAGGCAGAATTGTGGCGGGAAGAAAGTTTGTAAGGCTATCGTTTGCAAATGTCAGCTCCATTCTCTGGGAACTCTAGAGACTGTTAAGCAAACCTGTTTCTAATGAATACAACAAGAGCCGTTTGAATCCTCTAGACTTGAGCCAGTCACATTTAACAGATCACCCAGTCTATCTTCCATTATCCTCAGAGGCCGTGTGGGCCGCATAGCCTCTTTTCAATTTCAGCTTCAAATGACCCAAGCTATAGGCTGTCTTGGGCTTCAGTGAGATTCAGTGGAAATAATGGCAGAAAGTTAACATATTTTCCTTATTATGTTATGTAATTGCTATGTACTTTACCCATCCTGTTCTCGTAGCACAAGGGGGTTTCAGCAGCCAATTACTCGTCATTACTTATCAATAGGATCAAGAAGGCAGCACTGAAGTGGGTAGAGCTAGGAGAGCTCTGCCCTCTACTCCAGCATTCATCATTCCTCCTCCTGCTGAAAGGCTTCTGTCTTGTGCCTCAGTTTTTGAACCTAAGAAAATAAGATAGAATTTCCTTTTACTGTTTGCTCATAAAATTGTTTTAATGGATACATTTGAAAAGCATAAAGTAATAAGAAACCTGAGCTAGCAGCATTACGAGGCATCGCGGTCTCCAATCTTGTGAGGTGATCTTTTTTGCATCATTTATGGCTTCTGTTGAGTTGCATTCTTCATAGCCGCACATTCTGCTCTTCAGCATCACTTGACTGAGCATGCCCATCATTCCTTCTGTTGACTGCTCCCATTCACAAATCATTCTTGTCATCCCGAATCCGCTCTTCTTTGCTACTATATATCTGTTCTAGAGGGGTCCATTGAGCAAGAATATTAAATAGAGCACAGTGCTGATAAGCTTCTCCATCACCTTGTTCCAAGGTCATTACTTTTGTTGCATTCGGTTCATATACACTTCATCCCATGCAATTATTAGTTCCATTATGATCTCCCTCTAACACAGAAACACTGATCAGGACCAAACGTTTATGTTGTTAATAAATGAATTATATTTTAATTGACTAGTTACTAATAATTGTTCTTATGTTCTCACTCTGTGAAACTACTTACATGTATTAATGATAATGTGTGGCATATTATAATGAACGGGTTTGGGTGAATGATTTACCCAGGACCCTATGTACCGATTCAGGTAGGTAATTGTACCAGATTTACCACTTGCTTTGTATTTCTTCAGAATCACATGAAGTTCCATCATTCTGTTGGCTGAACAGGACTTGGCAGAATCTGATGTGATGAAGTTTGTGCTTAGTCACTTATCACACACTGGGCAAAAACATCATCAGCGCTCAGAGAGAAGGAAGGGGAAAGCAAAGAAAGAGGATGTGAAAAGAATGCAAGTTAGGGAAAGAAGGTGAAAGAAGAGAGAGGAGACAGGTACAAGGAAGCAAAGCTGTGAAGTGTAGGCAGAACACTTTAAAGACTGTGGGTAGCACATTTGTACGTTCAAGTGAAATCCATAGACAGCACTGCCTGTCTTTGCCTCATTTCAACTCCCACAGGCAATACCTGAGCTGTGAGAAAAGAACCAGGAGCCAGATGTTTCAAACTCAACAGCAAATGGCGAGAAAGCAGGGGAGGACATGAGAGAAGCTCTTTATAAAATGGATACAAGGCCAAAGCTAATAATGAACTCTAATGATGCTTTTGTATCACAGAAAACAAACTACCACTATTCGGTTGTAAAGCAGCCCCTGTCCTGATGTCTCTAATGAGCCGTATAAAAGGGACCAATCGTTACTTTCCTTGAGAAGTGGGTTGTAGCCTTTCTCATTCTTGCTCCAACTAAAGTGCAGTGAAGTTATTTCCACATAAGCGAAACCATGCACATTCAAACCAATGGTGTGCTTCAGGGAGACAGACAGAACCAGCTAATTGTGTATGGTAAAATGGGATGCATGCAACAGGAGCAGATCATCTCTGTGTACCTATCTGTAGACTCATCTTTCCTCTCTGTCTGACTGACCCTCCTTTCTTGCTGATAAAGAATTATGAAACTACATCTCATTCTCTCCTGACATCAAGCTAACTCCGAGTCTCCTCTGGTTCAAGACTGAACCAAGATTCTAGGAATCTGGTCTGTCTTGTTGCATTTGAAAGAATTACTTTTTTTCTTTTTGCTTCCTTTTTTAAAGCCACTTTTTATATCTACCCTGGCTAGTCTTTTCTTTGCCTCCCCTCTGAGCATGACTACCTGGAACCCAGACTTTGATAAGAGTCTACGAGCAGTTTCCTTCCAAGCAGCCCATGATGTTGCCTGCTGCAGCATGAGCTCACTGAATGTCATGTGTCCTCCCACTGTGTCTGGTTCAAATCCCTCATATGCTTTCTCATAAATGGCATATTGAATGTCATTTTTCTTGATTTTTCTTGATGCAGTGTATCAGAGTGTATGTTTTTCCCAGCCACCCACTCTCTGTGGGGGACACTTCACATCTAGGCCACACCAGAACCTTGTCACAAGACATATCTCAGGTTCCAAATCATCTGATTCTTCTTGCAAGACTGTAGAAATTAATACTTAAGTCCAGCACCTTTGAAATGATTGGAACCTTCATGAAACAGTGTGAAAATCAAGTTATTTCACAGGTGTTCTCCTGAGTTGTTATACCTTGAAATCTGTTTTTTAGCACATGGTTTAATGTACACACACACACACACACACACACACACACACACACACACACACTAAAGTGTTCTATTTCTTTTAGGTAGGGACTCATAATTTTATTTTAACTGTATCATGACACAAAAATAACAAAAATAATTGGAATAGTTTACTCATGTGTGAGAATAAGAAAGTAGAAACAGAGACACAAGCATATGATGGACTTCCAGTTTATGACATAATACACGGCCAGAGAGAGTCTTTAGAAATTCAGTGTTAGAAGCCAGATCACTGCGTTCAAAATCTGTTTGGATTGCATTTAACACTTTGGTTTCATAGTATCATATCTTTTCCAATGCCTAAAATCAAATTCTGGGGTAGTGGGCCTATCGTATCCCTGATGGCACTCCCTGAACAAGCCAATTTTTGGTATTGGGAAAGATAAATGTGTAACACATTCTAAACCATACTGTGGGAAGGGGGCCTTTGTTTTCATTGTACAAAATGAAACTCACTGTGATAGCTGTAGCTACTGTCTGACTAGCTCTTTGAGTCCTGAAAAAACTTCTCCAAGGACAAGGGAATCCCATGGCATTTTAAAATTAAAGAATAACACATATTTTTATGTCTCTCTAGCAGCCACAAAATTTGTATATTTACTGTGACCTGGCAGGCTTTGTTGTCATCTACCAATATGATATTCAGATACAATTATTGGAAGTTCTCTCCTTGCTCTCCTGTCATTACTGGGAAATATAAAATGAACTACACAGGGGTCACAGGGTAAACATGATGTCATAACATGGCAGCTGCCTGGCCTTGTTTGTCTCTTTAAATCTCTCAAATAATTGTGGTCATTGCACAAGCACTGTCTTTATACTATGGCTTATAATATATAGTGAGAATAAGAAAGTAGAAACAGAGACACAAGCATATGATGGACTTCTAGTTTATGACATAATACACGGCCAGAGAGAGTCTTTAGAAATTCAGTGTTAGAAGACAGATCACTGCATTCAAAATCTGTGCCCAGCATGTCAATTGATGACCCCTTAGTAATATTTAGGACTAGAAAAACTGACAACCTGGCCTTTCTGTGGTCTCTAGTCATTTTGCCATGGGAATGGGAGTCATTGGATGTGCAACTTCCTTCATAGCTGAACATGATCCTTTATTTATCTGGTTCTAATGATGGTTCTAACAATCTTATGTTGCTTGTGAGGTTCCTATACCCTACCTCTCTCAATAAAAAAAAACATTTTTCCATATGGCTCAATTGCTGTTTTTAGATGATAATAAAAATAAAATATATGAAAACCAAAAACTGACACATTGGAATTGAACAAAACAAACAGAAAGAAAAGATTCCAAGAAAAGGCAAAAAAGTAAGAGACACAATTGTTTGCACACTCAGGAATCCAATAAAAACAATAAATTGGAACTGATAATACAAAGTCCGAGGTCCTGGTGCAGACTCATGCAGGCCCT
Organism: Acomys russatus; assembly: GCF_903995435.1. Lineage (NCBI taxonomy): Eukaryota > Metazoa > Chordata > Mammalia > Rodentia > Muridae > Acomys > Acomys russatus. The sequence goes on along the minus strand of NC_067142.1, from coordinate 64,631,371 downwards.
GTGCATGCTGCCTCAGTCTGTGAGTTCAGATGGGCTATGTTCATGTGGGTTTAGAACGCCTTGTTTTCTGGGTGTCCTCTGTCCCCCCTGGCTCTTATACCCTTTCTGTCTCTTCTACACAGTTCCCTGAGCCCTGAGGGTAGGGATTTAATGAAGACATTCCTTTTAGGCCTGGTAGTTCTAATCTCTCTCTCTCTCTCTCTCTCTCTCTCTCTCTCTCTCTCTCTCTCTCTCTCTCTCTCTCTCTCTCTCTCTCTCTCTCTCTCTCTCTCTCTCTGTATAATGTCTGGCTGGAGATTTCTGTATTTTGTTCCCATCTGCTGTAGGAGGAAGCTAGTCATCCCTGGTTTTTCCCTAGGACCCTGTACTGTCTGTTCTCAGATTCTTGGTCACCCATGCAGTATCTCATATGGGTTCCATCTTGTGGAGAGGGGGCTTAGGTCAAATCAGACATTGGTTGGTTATTTCCATAAACTATGTTTCTCTTTTCTTGTCATTCAATTTTAAGACGTAATGTCATCGTATTATTGGCTATAGTTTTTCTGAACCAATATTGTGCCTAATAAATATTATACAATTAATTGGCTGCATAAGATATCTATTGCTGTGAAAATCAATATACAAAGAAAATATATTTAATTACTGTGGAAGAGACCAGAAAAATATTTCTTCAATATCATTTAGAATCAAAACAACATCATCAGGAAAACTCTCTGTTTAGAAAAGATAAGACTGTGGGAGTGTAGCAAAGAAAATGTACTAAAACAGAATCTAGTAAAGGAAACTACTTGTGGAACAACTCTGACAGAATATTAAAGAACGATCTGAGTATAGGTGGGAGCAAGAGGGGACTAGGAAATGGGTAACAGGAGAAGAAAGAGGAGAAGAATAAGAAAAAGTTACGACTCAGAAAAGCCAATAAGGATATATAGGATCAATGATTTGTGATTAAAAACATGTTAAAAAAAAAATCAAAACCAAAAACAAAAGATGCCCAGCCCCAACTAAGAAAAGTAGGTATTCTACAGAAAACAACAGATCAAAATGCAGAGACCAAATGATCGCAGGATTCCCAGACCCACTGGATACCTCTATAGCACAACTCCTGTATTAAGTCTCAGAGAACATCACAAAAGAGAGGTCAGAAAGATTGTAAGAAGCAGAGCACCAAGAAAACTGCTGTGAGCTTGTGTCTCCTAGAAGTGGCAAGTGTCGTTCCCACTCCACTTGACTCCTCAATAGTGCGAGGCATGATCAGCTGTCATCAGATCGGTGGCCTGAGAGGGAAAGCCGGATGGAGGAGGGTGGAGACCTCATGTGCTGGATGATGATGAGAACACAGACAACTCTCAGCGAGACAGCTTGTTTAATCGGGGGTGGGGGGACAAAGGCTATTCAAACCTTTGCAGAGTGAGTAGGGGTTTTCAGGGTGAGGATACATCATTGGCTACGGCCAACGGACTGGGAATGCCCCATTTGCATGAGGAGGAATTCCAGGTTCTTTTTTTTTTTTTTTTTTTACATAATCTTATAAGGAGAGAGGAAGTTTAACTTATATCCTCATCCCCAGGCTACAGGTGACAGAGGTGGAGGCCTAAAAGCTATGTGTGCTTGGACACACAAGAGCAAGGCAAGGTCTCAAGATGAGGCTTCCTGGGTCTAGACATGCCTCGGTCCCACTCTTGCTCCAGGCCTGCTCCCCTGGTGGCATGGCTCCTCAGTACCACAGACAAGGGTACTTCACACATGATACATCAACAATACCTATAAACAAGACCTGAACAAGGAAAACACCAACAGACATGTTAACACTAAAGGAGAAAATCTCAGGGGGCTGGAACTCTAGACAAAAGATACCAGTAACTGAGGAATACTAAGAGAGGGACAACCAGTCATCCCTGAAATCTTGTATAGTCAAACAATACTAAGTGGACTCCACAGGCTGTATTTGTATATTTATGGATATGTAACAGCTTACATTTAAAAAAGTGTGCTGGAGCATAAGTTCCTACCAGTTAGTGAAAGCTGATTTGTCCCACTTCTCAATCCCAAGACACGGCTTCACTGAGTGTCTTGAAATCATTTATGACAGAAATGTTCATGAAAACTAACAGAGGCCGTTCAAAGGAATTTCCTCTCACACCTACCTACACACTTCCTCCTAGTAGATTGTGAGAAATCTACAAGCCCATCACTGTATCATGTGGAAACTTTTAACAGTTTTTTAAAATAAGAGCTAAAGCTTGGGTGTGTCAGAAGCAGACAGGGAGCCCACCTGAGATGCTCACAGCCTGCCTCTTGAGAAACCCAACCAGTGTCCTCCCACTCATGTTCTCCTGATGACTTTCTGTCCTCACAGGTTGAGAATACTGTTCAATGCTCTGGGCAACCTTACTTACCAGCCTCCACGGGCAGCAGCTGGCATGGTCCTATGCTAGCCAGCCCTATGGCAAGTTGTAGGTTAATTGTTGGACCTGCCTTTCCCTATTGGTTTGGCTAATCTTTTCTTTTCTGTTTTCATATATTGTTTATTTTTAATTTATTCACTTTACATCCCCATCATAGCCCTTCCCTTGTCTTCTCTCGGTACCACCCTCTTTTCCTTTTCCTCTTCCCCGCCCCCCATTACCTAGTCCTCAGAAAGGGGAGCCCTCTTCCCATACCATTTGACCCCAGCCTATCCAGTCTCATCAGGACTGCCTGCATCCTCTTCCTCTGAGAGCTGGCATGGCCACCCTGCCAGGAGGAAGTGATCAGTGAGTGGGCAACAGGATCCATGTCAGAGACAGCCCTACTCCTCATATTATGGGGCTCACATAGAGACTGTGCTGCCAGTTGTCCACATCTGAGCAGGGGGTCTAGGTCCTCTCTGTGCAAGGTCCTTGGTTGCTTCATCTGTCTCTGTAGGTCCCCCTGGGCTCAGATTTGTTGGCTCTGTTGTTCTCCTTGTGGACCTCCTGTCCCCATCAGGTCCTTCTATCCTCCAACTCTTCCCTAAGTCACCCTGCACTCCAACCGAAAGTTTGGCTGAGTCTCCACAGCCACTTCAATCCCTGTCATGTTCCTTCTCTTCAAGCACTTCCACTGTCAGTTCTAGTTGCCCTTCTGAATGAACAACGAGCATCCTCCCTTGGAGGACCTAAGAGGGTCCTCCTTGTTATTTAGTTTCTTTAGGTCTTTGGACTTCTGTGTGGTTATCCTGTATTGTATGGCTAATATCTGCTTATAAGTGAGTATATACCATGCATGTTTTCCTGGGTCTGGGTTACCTCACTCAGGATTATTGTTTCTAGTTTCATCCATTTGCCTGCAAATTTCAAGATTTCTTCATTTTTAATAGCTGAGTAGTATTCCATTGTGTAAATGTACCAGTTTCTTTATCCATTCTTCAGTTGGGGGACATCTAAGTTGTTTCCAGATTATGGCTATAACAAATAAAGCTGCTATGAACATAGTTGAGCAAATGTCATCGTTGTGTGGTGGAGCATCTTTTAGTTATATGCCCAGAAGTGGCATAGCTGGGTCTTGAGGTAGAACTATTCCCAATTTTCTGAGAAAGCACCAGATTGGTTTCCAAAGTAGCTGTACAAGTTTGCACTCCTACCAGCGATGGAGGAGTGTTCCCCTTTGTCCACATCCTCACCAGTATGTGCTGTCACTTGAGTTTTTGATCTTGGCTCACCTTTTCAAATTGATGTAATTTAAAATCATCATGAACCAACTTCTGGGCATGTCTGTGAGGGTTTCTAGATTAGACAGAGGAATGAAGATTCATTCCAAATGTCGGTGGACTCAATCTGTGGTCTGACATTCTGGACTGCATAAGGAGGGAAAAGTGCCCTAAGCACAACATCCCTGTTTATCTGCTTTCTGACTACAGACAGCATGCAGCCAGCCACCTCAAGCTCTCGGGATCATTATCACCCCCACTATGATGGCCTGTACCCTTAATCTCTCATCTAAAACAAACTCTTTTTATCCTAACACACATAAAGTAACCAACATACTTTTCCAATGCCAGTCTATGACTGCCCAGGTTTTGCTGTAATAATGGAAACTCTGACAACCCCACTGAGAAGGAATTGCCTCTTTTTAGAAACTATACTGGCCTATGAAATAACATCCCTTCATTCAAATGAAATCAATGTGGATATGGCTCATTAAACAAAATCCCATATAAGAAAAGGTAAATTTGGTAACAAGTGTTTATTATAATAAAGAATTCACTGTAGGATAGCATTAAATAACTAGCTTCCCGAGTGCACTTACATAAAGTCTTTTTAAGAGCACTGCCATTATAGAAAGTGAGCTAATATTTAAGCAGAGCATACAATGACTCTTTAGGGGAAAGAGTGCTTAACTACTGAGAGTAATTGTGGACTTGCTTTAAATTTAGGAAGTATCTGGTTTCTGTGGGGCCACTGTAATAATTCCTCCATCCCAGGCTTTGGTAGCTCATCAGAAAGAACACAATGGAAGAAAAGATAGCGTCTTCAACAGATGACAATGGAAGGCAGTGTCTTCAATGGATGTAGAGACTGTGAATGCCTGCGAGTCAGATTCCACTGCTTTGTCAACATAACTGGGATATTATTTATGTATCACTTGAAATGGTCACTGGACACATTTGTAACCACTCAGCAAGCCCTAGGAAATATTGAAACTGGAATTCTATCAATATATAGTCATTACGAGTGTGAAGGTTGGCTAGCTATGGTGATGTAAATCCTGTTGAGGTTTTAATTGAGCAATTTTGTTCTTCTGCTCATGAAATTCTGTCAAGCATGTTCATTTTATATTGTTCTTTGAATCTTAGCCAGGTATTACAAAACAGTATAATTTTTCCCTTCCATGGGAAAAAAGTGTCTGTAGCAGGAAGGTACAATAAAATTTTTAAAAGCAAGAAAGATGTAAAATTTAAAGGAGACTTACTTTTCCTACAGTTAGCAATGTTATGAAAATTTTCAAGTTCAAACTCCCTAAAAATAAACTAGGAGGTATTAATAATCCTTTTGTAAATGTGTAAATAAATTACATGAGCTTAAGCTTTCAGAATGTATAAAGCATGACAGTAACATAGGTCTTAATAACTGACCTTTGAAACTAATTCCAAAGTTTAGTATCTGGACAAATATTGTTTATGTTCCCAGACATAATATAACATAAATACTTAAAATTAAGTATAAACAAAGCCTAACTTTTCCACCTGGACATATCTATAGTTTCTCTACAGTCATTCTTGTTTAGTATTTTAAAAATCTATATTATTCCTCTTTTATGATATACTTTCTTCCTTTTATAAACAAATGCATCTTCACTGAAACAAGTGTAGAAACATACAGGGAAGATAAGACGCATCTATTATTCATGACTCTCTTGTTATCGGACACAAAATGAGCCTGAACCAAGTGTTATGTTTTCCTTTCTTTAATTGCCATCATATGTTTGGAATGTTGTAGTCATGTAAAAGAGAGGAAGAAGGCTTTCACACAGCTTCAAGGTTTCCACTGCACGATAATTTACTCTAAATTACGGGACCATTCATTTTGTTATAGAGTGAAATAATTCCCAATTGTTCTTCATGTTTAGCCGTGCTGGTGCGCCTACAGTGGCTCCTACACCCTTAGCCCTATTTAAAATTATTTTCTTAGGAGAGATTCCTAACAACTGAGTCATTTGGATTAAAGCACCTGAGGGTTTTTGTAAGGTTTTTATGGACCAAATTGCTTTCCAAAATAATTGTACCAATTTACCAACCCACCTGCAGAGCCCAAGACTGGTTCCGGTTATAATAAGGTCTTTACATTGATGAAAATGTATTCCTGCTTGTTATTATTTCCAAGGACGCTGCTCTTTCCTTTGTAACACTTAACAAAATTTGAAGTAAGTAGTTTTTCTTATTTAATGTACACTTCTATTATTAACTATAACCCTGGTTTAAGAAAAAGAAAGAAAAATACAAAAATTCACCATTAATATAACCATCAATACAAGCCTGAGGAGAGAAAATACCAGTGCTGTTGTGTGAGTGGAGAAATTGATTCCTTAGAGGGTCTTTTTCTAAGTGTCAATTAACACAAATACCCAAGAAGAGATCCTTAAGATGATTTTTCTATGGTTATCCATTTTTAAAGTCATAATAATCAAAGAACAGTTTTCTGTGGTGTTCAATGATCTGATACCAGACTCTAGAAAAGGGTGATTTTCTTCTGATGGCTGGTCCAAAAGGTGCTGTGGATAGAACGGAGTTATGCAGCACTCTCATGGTAGAGAAAGACAGTAACGCCAGGAGTCTGAGGTATAGTCAACTACTTTACATGATCATGTGTGCCTTGTTTTTAAAACACAGAGCAAAGGCTGTTCATTCCCTGGAGAGCCAACCTTTTCAAAGTAGCTTGAAAATAAACAACATTTAAAAATCACTGAAGTATAAGACAGAGGAGGAGGAGGAGGAGGAAAACTCTTGGGAAGCTCCCACAAAGAACTCATTACTTTCTCCCACAAAATCTTCATGTGTAGATTCCTTAGCAGGTGATTATCTATGCATGAAGACCTTGGTTGGTCCATCTCTTCTGTGTTTCTTTGTGATACTGAGTCATTTAAATTGAGCATAGTAATGCAGCCACTTTTAGTTCTATGGTCTCATTATGTTGCAGAACCTGGTCTGGATTCAGAAATAAGCATGCCCCATCCACTGGGTATCAGTAGCACAATTCTCAGTTTTCCCTGCTACAAAGACGATTCTGAAGCAGGAAATGAGGATTCCTGTCTCTCAAAAACTGTTACTTAGTTTCATGTCACTTATTCTGGTTCCTTGTGGGATCTCCATGGCTCCGGGACTTGGGGTACAGGCAGATATATGAAGACCTTCATCCTACAATTACTTTGGGGTTTGCTTTGATGGCCATTCTCACTGCACTATGCGACACAGGCGAAACCTACCTTTCCCTGCAGCGCCGTGCCGCAAGGACTCATTCCAAGTCCCATCTACCTTCCCGGAAATAGTCTGCAGCCAGAATTAAATGGCCTTAGCCAGTTCTCCCTGCCCTCAACATTCATTTAATTTATGAAAACCCATTATAAATCTTTCACTCCCACCAACTGGCGGCAAGCAGCAGACATCCCCTGAAGTCCCACACCAAGATCCACCTCCCCCACTGCTCCCTATAGGGCTTCCTTGGCATCAGGTTCTGTCCTTGAAATGCCCCCAGAGACTTCACTCTTTGATGGAGGAAGAGAACAGGCTTCTCAACTCACTCCATATCTTCCCAAAGGGACTCAGTTTCTTTTGCTAAACTTCAGTGGGGAAAATAAATGAGAGAGATCTTTTAATAAAGATTACAAAGAAGCCAACAGCTAAGCTACTAAATCCACCAAATTTATCCAAATACTTGGAACTGAGAGACAAAGCAGGGTTGGAGAGATGATACTCAAAGAGGAAGATTAAAAAAAAAAAACCTGGGTGTCTATAATTCTAACACTAGAGGCTGAAGCAGGATGAGTTCAACTTCAAGACCTTCCAGGCTGCATAGTGAATTCTGGGCTAGCCTGCATCAAGTAGCAAGGACAACATGGTGGTGACAGGTGCCACCATAACCCACTTACCAAACTTACGTATTTTAGTCAGGCCTGAACATGGAAAGTCACCATGTCAAGTGATGCAAAGAAGAAGATGGGCCAGCAGTTGCACAGAAATCATTTGGAAAAAAACAACAGACAACAGCACAACAGCACAACACAGGTAGGCACTGTCACCCTTAAAGAGAAATGATCAGTTAAGGAGCAGAGGTCAACTCAACATTTATACTTGATTTGAAAAAAAATAGACACAATAAATAGACATAGTTGTCTAACATGACTTTATTCAATACATGTCTATCCATATATTAACTCCTCATTAAAGAGTACTTCCAGGGTGTAAATCTGGCTTTTCTTTTCAAAATGTAACCTTCACAAGCAAGGCTATTTATCAGCCCATATGAGCATCAGCATCTCTTGTAAGTCAGCAGCATTCTCATGCCTGACCCAAAATGAATTTCTAAGAGAAAGAGTGAGAGAGTGAGAGAGTGCGAGTGAGAGAATGAGAGAGCGAGACAGAGAGAGAGAGAGAGAGGGAGAGAGAGAGAGAGAGAGAGAGAGAGAGAGAGAGAGAGAGAGAGAGAGAGAGAGAAAGGCTCATGCTATGGCCTTGATTTTGAGATTCTTCTGCTCCTGCCTCCTGAGTACTGAGAGAGCAGATGTGTGCCACCATGATCAGGCCCCCTTCCTGTGCCTCCCTAACATCTCCAAGCATGCCTATGAAATCTGCCTTGGCCCCCTTCATCAGCGATGCTGTTTCCAAGTGTCCTCTGGTGCTAACTTCCTTTTAAATATGAATTTCTATCCCGAGTTCAGATCTATGCCCATGAGGGATAGACTCAGCTCTGTGTTGTATCCAGGTTACACTGTTTTGCTTTAATTTTAAGCATGGCTTTGCTGTCTCTTTGCGTTTCCTACAAGGCAAAGGCAATCGCTCTGAGCACACCACCCAACTCCGTTACATTGTGACTAGTAACATAATGGGAGTTTCCGCATGAAAGCTTTGCACATGCACAGATGGAAATCACACTCTTTAAATTCCCTTGGTAACAGAGATTCAAGCTTCATTGTTCAATACAAAGATATTAAATATTAATCAAGTGGTAGACGTGAGACACAAGGAACTAGGTTCCAGAAGGTTCTCTATGGTGCTCTAACAAAGTACTACAGATATGGCAACTAAACCAACACAAAGTTATTACCAAGAGTCCAGGAGATCAGAAATCTGATTGGAGTGAGCCGAAGCTGTCATCAAGCAGTTTTCAGTGGTGCTTTTCATCGGGAGACTCTAGAGAAGAATCTGTGCCCTAGTTCTGCACCAATCCTAGAAACTGATGGCACTCCCTAGATTCTGGCCTCCTCCGGTCTTCAAAAATCCCCAAGGGTGCGTTCAGTCCTCACTCTGTCCTTGCTTCTGATATCATTATTACTTGCTAACTTTCTGAACAGTTGTCATTTTAGAACTGCTGGGATTGGATTAGGCCAAACTGAGTAAACTGAGATTATCTCATTTAAAGATGGGATGATTGACAACCTGCTTTTCTCAGTGCAATGCACCTAACATATTTGTAGTTCTAGACATTCCTCCCTAGGCAGCTTTGGGGAGTCATTATCCTGACCACCTTGCTGACAGAGACCTAAGTAATAAATGACTCGATAATATATTTTATGATCTCAAAGAAGTCTGCTAAGAGGGACATGGGAGTAAACATGAGAGTCACACCAGACCCTGAGATCCCATTATCCGGGTTAAAGGGCCAGGTATTGCTCTAAAATTAGATGACATTGAAATTGGGGTACTAAAAATGCTGTACCTTCTTACCTCATAATGAGATGAGATAATATTTGATAGAAGTAATTTTGAGAAAAGAAGACAGTAGGCAAAATGCTTATTGCATGAAACAGTAAGACATGTTACAGCAAATTGAGAGACTGCATATACTATGGAAGGCTGTGTAGCATAAGACAGAAACTTAGAGAAAAAAGACAGAGAGAGGCCACTAGGGGAAACGAACTCCCTTTAGTGTATCAAAAATCCTGGACTTTATCTTGAAAGTAGTAATTAACACATAAATGTATTTTTCAACAACACATAAGTATGCTAAGATTTGAGTTTTAGGGACAATTCCTTTAAGCAGGGACCACATGGGAGGAGCAGTGAGGGATTCAGCTTTCCTTCCCTCAAGAACTGACTAGGCTGAACTGGTAGAGTTGCAGAGAAATTTGGAGGAAAGTATCAGTGAAAAACATGATAAGAAAGATTCGAGGACTAGGTGAGTGATTGGCTTTGAAATATGGAAGGGAGGGCAAGCTCTGGGTGGCTCACGGGATTGGAGTAGTGGACAGACATGGGTCTACAAGCAATCATAAGAAGAGAAGTGGGGTTAGGGTTAGAGGTAAAAGGTAGGCTCTGTTGGAGGGAGATTTAAGATGGTTGCGAGAACTTCAGGTGAAGGTTTCCCGGTCTGGCTAATATATGGCTCACTGTATTTGATTTAAGATGCGTGTGAACTATATATTTGCATGTGAGATGCACCTACACAATAATGGAGGTTAAGTATACAGTGAGAAGGAAAGTTGAGCATGGGCAGAACTGGAGGAATCACCAATGCCCATGGCCGGGACCGAAGAACATCCAGCCCAAGGAAGCAAGAAATAATGTGGAATAAGGAAAAGAATGTCATAGAATTCAGAGAAGACTTCGAAAAGGTGTGGTCAAAGGTCTGTTATCGGAAGAATGTCAAACATGAAAATGGTGAGCAAAAACCATTGGGTATGATGGTGACAAGAGCACTACTGATATTAGCTACTCTTCTAAAAAAAAAAAAAAAAGGCAAAAGCAACATAACTATGGTGAGCTAAAGAAGAAACAGTGATAAGCAGTACAGATCGAGATTTTCATGCTAGTAGCTCTGAAGGAAAGAGTAATAATAATAATTGGCAATAATTAAAGTCCAAAGAGGTTTGTCGCATTGCATTTTATGTAGCAGATAAAGAAGGATTTTACATCTTCTTTCCCTATAAAATTCATCATATTTTCAAAAACAATTGAGTGCTGCTTTCTCAGAAGTCTCCTGAAATGGTATATACCACTGTGAATGTCTCAATAGCAGAAACCTCAACAACAAGAAGAAACCAAGTCCCCCGTGTAGCCACAGTACAGAGGAGGCTAATGAATACATTTTAAATGTATGCAGACATGAATATACAAAACATCACAGGTAATGCTTTCTTTACATATTAGCCTAGGTAGGGAAGGAAAAACATGGGTACCACTTGGAGAGTTTGACACATTCCCTCTAAAGTCTTGGGTATCTAATTTTCATCTTTCAGAGGCAGAAGGTGAGAGAGATACCTGCTTAGAACCTGAAAGACGAGAGGCAGCTGTGTCAACAGGTGTACCTCTACCAGCAATAAGGGTGAGAATGACTGCACCCTGGATGTGAGAGGTGGGTTTTATGGTCAACAGCCAGCATCCCAAACAAACTACAAATCAGATCTTATAAAGAACTTAGAGAAAAGCCTTCGTCAGGAAAGATGCTGTGATGAATTGTCCACAGAGGTAGGCTAGGGTTGTCCACAGAGGTAGGCTAGGGTCCTGGGTAAGGGGGTTGGATAGATGACAAGCTTCGATCCAGCAGAAAGATAATTTCTATAGTGATGGAACAACAGGAGGGACCTGCCCAGGAGGACAGATGGGAAATCCAAGTGTATGGAATGAAGCAGTAGCAGGTAGATTACAGAATATACAGTGGGTTCAAGGGACATTTCAAAAGCAGAGCAAACGAGACTTGGTACCTAACAGCTGAGAGAGAGAGATGTCAGAATTGGAGCAATGAATGAGTCTCAGGAAAAAGGTGATAGCACCCAGATAGATGGAGCATGCAGGAAAGGCAGCCAAGGAAGGGGGAATAAAAAGAACAGTGACTTTGTAGACATGGTTTCATCTTCGATATAGATCCAGTCAGATGCTCTTAGTAACATATTGCAGCCAGATCAAAGATTAAAGCCTTAACAATTAGATTACAAGAAAGCATCTCAGTAGCATGTTCTTATTTAAGACTGAGTCTACCTTTACAGCCTGCTGGGCTCTTTTCCCTCTTGTTTTAAGTTACCCTGAAGGCAATGTGGCTTCAAGTGAGCCAATATCCCATAATGTTCTCTCCACTCACTCAAAGAAAAGGGGTCTAATAGCTTGAGAAGAAACTGAGTTAAGTCTGACAGTTGTCCAAGGAAGTATCTTGGTGGCCAAGCGAATAGAGTTCTCACCTAGTAACTAGCACTTTTTAATCCCTGCTTCAGTGTTCCGCTTCTTCCTCCCAGTCCTAAGAGCTAAATTAAGAAAAAAAAATCTCAATTATTCAAAAAAATAATAATAATGAGCAGTGATGATTCATAAGTGACTCACCACTCTTAATAAGCCTCAGTTTTCCTTATTTCCTAGGCTGTTTTTAAATACAATATACTGGAGAAAGTCACCCACGAACGCTTCTTTGTCTCCTTCCTTCCTTTCTTCTGTTGAAATGTCACTTGAAGTTTGGTGTTTGTCAGAGATGGGCACATGTTGTGCTTTGGGTCAATATGCATGTATTCCTGTTGGTATAGATATGCTGAAATTACCCTCCTTTCATTTAATAATGAACCACAACTTCTCTTGCTGTTCACATGCAGTCATTTACCGTGTACATCTAAACAGAACTGTGCAATCTCACTTTGTACATCTTTATATTTAGTATTTAATGCCAAACTAATTTTATGGTTGAATTACCCATATTTATGCCACGTCCAACATAGTACTTGTAAATATCTGACAATTTAATTAGTAGTATTCTAATTATGTGCTGTAGAATATGACTTTAATTCACATTTCTATGATATCTAATAATGTTAAGATTTTTTTTGTAATTTTTAGCCACTTACATTTTGTGTTTGTTCTGTTTTTAATGCAGAAATATCGCAATGAAACAATTTGAAGGAAAAATTTATTTTGGATGATGGTGTCAGAGATTTCAACATATGCCTACTTGGCTCCATTTCTTTCTGCACTGAAGAAAAACAACACAGCAGGAAGTGTGTATCAAATTCAAGATGCTCATTGCAACATGGAGGCAGAGAGACAGGAAGTGGTTAGGAACAAGACATATCTTTTCAACCAGGCTCCACCGTACAGTCTATCACTATGGATTTATTGATGTATTTACCCTCTGATTAGGTCAAAGACCGAATGACCCATCACCTCCCAAGAGTGCTGCCCAATGGGAACCAAGCCTTAAACACACGAGCACTTGAGAAGATTCTTCATATCCAAGCAGGTGTTCTTATTTGGAAAAATATTTTCTCAAGTATTTTGCCCATTTTTGTGTTTATTGATATTGTCTGCACATGAGAGCACTGGCATTCCACATCGTGTGCGTGAAGAGCGGAAGACAATTTTCTGCTGTCAGACTTCTCCTTCCATCTCAATGAAGATACATCCCTGTTGTTTCTGCAGGACTGCGTGCACGCCAAGCTACCTACAGGCCCTTGAGGTTTTTGGCAATTCTCCTATCTCCACCTTCCATGTTACCGTAAGAGTCCCGGAAGTACAGATGTAAATGCCACATCTGCCTTTTGCGTAAGGTCCTAGAAATGCAACTCAGAAAATCAGGCTTGTGTAGCAAGTATGTTTACCCCCAGTGTCATCTTGCCGCTCCTCCTTGGTCCATTTTTAAACGTATCTTACCTTTTCCTCATTGATATTAGATTTCTTCTCTTCAGTATGAACCTGTCATCTAGTCACATCTATTACGTGTTGCTGATACCGTTTCACAATTCTTTTCCTGTTTCTCCACCATTCTGCTATAATTCCTCTTAACTGGAATTGGAAACATATCGTACATACCTTTGAGCTAAGTCTCTAGTGGACTTTTTTTTTTTTAACCTGTTCTCTCTATAATTGATGTTCACGGTTTTTCAGTACATTAGTGTTATCTGTGAATCTACACCCTTCAAGCTGTTGAGTTCCAATAAATGCAACTGATATTTAACTTTTTAATTACATGAATTTAAATAGATCCTTTTTCTATAAACAACACTAATGTGTTCTTTAATATCCTCTTTCTCATTTCGGTGCACATATTTTCATTCGTTTGCATATGTGACACATATTATTTATTTTTAAATGTTATTCAAGTTGTTCTATAAAATTTATTTCACTGGAGCTTTGAATTAACTGAGCATTTGATTTCTTCAAATGTTTTATTGTTTTTGTTTAAATTTTCTTATATTTGTGAAATATCTTCTTCTTGTTTTTTTTTTTTTTTTAATCCCTTCTCTCTCGGCTCAATGACTGTCACTTCCTCTCACTCACATCCTCAGGATTCTGGTCCATCCTGGTATGACTATGTCAGCTTAGTGCTTCTGACTTCTGCTGTTTCATGGTGCATCCAGTAGTTAGTGCACAATATTAAAATGACAAGGTTCAAACATAGCCCTGTAGCCTTGTGCTATTTGATGCTTTTCCCGATCTGTATCCTCCTCCTGATAAACCAAAACCTTGGCAACAGGATGATTATGATGTCAATGATGGTCAGGAAAATGGTGGTAGGGATGGGGTGAGGTGGGGGTGGTGATCATGATGAAGACAATTGGTGAGGCCTTTATTTGATGGCTTACCAGTAGGTGCTACATTCATTTCCTTACTTGTAAATAGTGAGGTGGGCCCCAGTTTTTCTTGGGAGATGGTACACTTTTTGTTGTTCCTTGCTTCATAAATAGCTAATTTTTGATCCTCATATTCTATCACAGACCCATAGCCTAACATCTATGTGACAATTTAGTCTTTGTGTGTTTCATTCTTTGTAGTATCCTTTATTGGATACTGCTATTATTGCTATTTACAGAAAGTGTCTATGAACCATGAAAATTGCCTGCATGGCAAAATATACACAAAAGTGCAATAAATGACACTCATATTTTCCGGCAAGCAACAGTTATCTAATTGGACTTAATGTCCACTCAACAGGAAGGAAATAATACCTGTGCTGGAAGCATAGCTAGCTTCTGGAGGCTGGTGATGTCATGGACCTTGGAAAATAGTCTACCGCAGCCAGTTGGCTAGACCAATGCTTACTAGTTTCTAAATCTTTCCCTTGTACTCACTCACAGGTGAGTGCCGTTGCCACCCCTCATCAAAGAAGCCTGTCTTATCAAAGTTTCAACATCCTGGCTTGAGTTGAAGCCTTTTAAAAAAAAATGGCAAAAGTATCATTGGCCGAGAATCCTAGGTTAGTTGTTTAAGGGTTGTAAAACAAAGAGTAATTTTAAATCACAGAGAAAAGACGAAAACCTCAAATTCTCAAATGAGACACTTACGCTGTTCAATCTTCTAAGGGTTCCTAGGTCATCTGAAAGGGTTCATGAGTAAAGAGATGCAGTAGCATCAGGAGTTGATCCTCCATGAAGCAAAGCAAATGCTAAGGGTACATGGGGTGGCAGTGGGGGTGGGGCTTGCTCAGATCCTGCTGCAGAAGCGTGAGGACCTGAGTTCGATTCCTAGCACCCACATAAAAAGTTACTTGTATGGTGGTGGATTTGCAGGCCCAGCTCCA
Source organism: Acomys russatus (assembly GCF_903995435.1). Classification (NCBI taxonomy): domain Eukaryota; kingdom Metazoa; phylum Chordata; class Mammalia; order Rodentia; family Muridae; genus Acomys; species Acomys russatus. The sequence goes on along the minus strand of NC_067142.1, from coordinate 64,616,204 downwards.
AGAAAACAAGAGACGGGGCGGGGGGGGGGGGGAATCCCAGCTCCAAGAAAACAAGAGACGGGGCGGGGGGGGGGGAATCCCAGCTCCAAGAAAACAAGAGACGGGGCGGGGGGGGGGGTGAATCCCAGCTCCAAGAAAACAAGAGACGGGGCGGGGGGGGGGTGAATCCCAGCTCCAAGAAAACAAGAGACGGGGCGGGCGGGGGGGTGAATCCCAGCTCCAAGAAAACAAGAGACGGGGTGGGGGGGGGGGTGAATCCCAGCTCCAAGAAAACAAGAGACGGGGCGGGGGGGGGGGAATCCCTGCTCCAAGAAAACAAGAGACGGGGCGGGGGGGGGGGGAATCCCAGCTCCAAGAAAACAAGAGACGGGGTGGGGGGGGGGTGAATCCCAGCTCCAAGAAAACAAGAGACGGGGTGGGGGGGGGGTGAATCCCAGCTCCAAGAAAACAAGAGACGGGGTGGGGGGGGTGAATCCCAGCTCCAAGAAAACAAGAGACGGGGTGGGGGGGGGTGAATCCCAGCTCCAAGAAAACAAGAGACGGGGCGGGGGGGGGTGAATCCCAGCTCCAAGAAAACAAGAGACGGGGCGGGGGGGGGGGGGAATCCCTGGCCACCTGCCTACCAGAATCGGACATCCCCAGGTCTCAGTGAGTGATTCTGTCTCAAAATAACAAGGCAGGTGGCTTCTGAGGAAGGATACCAGAGGTTGACCTCTGACCTACATACATACCCTACACACGGCCATATACATGCACATGCAAATGCACTGGCTCAAACATAAGTATCCATACACATGTGCACATGTGCACACACACACACACACACACACACACACACACACACACACACACATATACTTGTCTAGCTGCACACATAGCATTCACATACATTGTTCTGCTATTATGGATTGCACAAGAACCACGGTGAAGGTATTATAAGGAGAATTCAGAGCTCATAAGTAACAGGCTGGTCCCAAGATTCTAAATGGTGATTACATAAGGAGCAAAGATGGGTCAGGTGGCTTCCTTTTGGAGGTTTTCTATTGCCTTCTCCTCTGCCATCCTATTCTTGAGAGTCCCGCTCACTAAAATGTCTTAGCACCATTTTGAAAACTGCATTAGGCCAATGTGAATCTTGTTTGTTTGTTTGTTTTTTAAAGGAGTCATCAGTCTTATGGTGTCGTCTTAAGGTTCCCAAGCCTTTACTTAAAGAAAAACTTAAGACTCGGCTAGATGAAATAGATAGCATTTTCTTCAAGGTTGCCAATACAAATGAGCTAAACATTTTGAATGTAACTTTTACACACGGCTTTCTGAGTTGTCTCATAACTGGTCATTACTGTATGTGTTTTATTATAAATAAATAAAGTCCATAAGAGATTGAGTCCTCCTGCAGCCTGCCCTCCCTGTTCCCTCCTGCCTCCATCCCTCCTATTCAAGCTTCAGGTAAACTGTTCTAGTTTCTCTCTAAAGGCACCTCAATAGCTGTGAGCGCAGGACCTAGTTGTTCTAATGGCATTGCCAAGGTCCTCTGCTCAAGGCCAGAGAAATCACAGCCCCTTAGACCTCTAGCCAGTAATTCATGGTACTTAGTCAAACTCCTTTCCCTCCTTCCAACAACCCCCCTCTGCTCCCCTCCTGCCCCTCCTCCTGTCCTCTTGCTCTCACTCTCTGCTCTGTCCTCACACCAGTCTGAAGGAGCTTGATCACCTGCCAACTGGTATTGATTTTTGCTTCCCAATCTCCAGGCTGGATGGAAGGAAAAGATTAAAAACAGTTTGTCAGTTTGAAGTTGAATAAGAATTCGGCACAAGGGACATCTCAGAAATGTGAGGAAGTGGCGGGGGAGGCTGGGCTGTGGGCAGTCAAGGCCAAGGAAAGTCTTCAGGGAGTTTAACCCTTCATCAAAACAGGCCCCGGCTTTTTTTAAAAAAGAGAATTGTGCAATAATCCTACACACTCCCCCTTTTCTATGTCTCACAGACTCAGACCCTCTCATGAATTGCTCTCAGGCAGCAGCAGCCTACTGAAGTTTAACAGGGACTCTCCCAGGTCCTGGGACACTCCCAATCTTTAACTTACTGATACCCACAGCCACATTAAGTTCAAAGGCAAAGTTCCAGATACTTCCTGCAGAATCCCATGTCCTTCTAAGGAGGCAGTGTCTCTCTGGGTCTCTGTACTCCTTGGTTATAGGGTCCCTCGCCTTCTGCTTCTGAGCATTGTCAGTATTCATTGTGGAGGTCAGATGCTGTCCTTGTCAAGATAGACTAGGAGACCAAAAAAAAAAAAAAAAAAAAAAAAAAAAAAGGCTTCGCTAGTTCTTGAAGGATCCTTTTGGTAGTTTTGTCTGCTGTAGAGATGACAAATTACTTACAAGCATCTGTAGACACCTGAAGGGCCAGAGCACAAAGAATCAGCACATGGAGGAGTCAGAGCTAGGGCAAATGAACAGTTTCCTCACAGAGAGAGCCTGGCTACACATCTTCTAGAGTTCAGGGACCATGTTGACCTAGTTCTCCTTTTGCCCCTGTCTTCATGATGAGCAGTACACTACACACAAGGCAGACACAGCCATAGCTACAGAGGCAAAAAAAAAAAGGGGGGGGGAAGACTTCTGCATGAAAAATCAGGGTTTAAACTGGGTATAGTAGCACATAGTTTGAATCCCAATACCCAGGAAGCAGAGGCATGAAGATCTCTTGAGTTTGAGGCTAGCCTTGTCTACACAGAGAATGCCAGGTCACCTAGGGATACACAGGGAGACCCCCTGCCCGCCCCCCACCTCCCAAAAATAAAAATTAATAAAAAAAAGAAAAATCATAAATTAGTGGATTTTGTCAATAGTTACACAAGAGAATACTCCACTCAGAAGATGCAACTTCTTCTTCCTTTCCCAGCCATTTCTCCTAGGTTAGGTACTTTATAGGTCATGCACTGTGTAACATAAGCACAGAAAGCGTTGCCCTTGGTACAGCTCATATCTAAAAGGTAGACTCTTCTAACTGACCTCCCTACAATGCACAAAATGCATTGCCACTGGGCCTTAGCCGTAGCTCACTCGGTTACAGAAGGCCCCTTCTGTGGAGCACACCCTGGCATGTTCTGTAAATTGGCTCTTCATCAGGACAGCAATGGTAAGTGAACACTCATTGAAACTGGCTGAGCATCAGGAGGACCACTCCAGCTCATCAAAGCACTGAAGCTGAAGGAATAAGCAAGCATCCTTTGTTCCTCCCTCTATTCTTGCTAAGAGAAGGCACTGACCAGTCTAGTTCTTACTTCCTCTTGATTCTCCTGCCCCTCTTTCATCACACGATATGATATACCACATTAGTTTCTCTTTCTTCACAGTCTTTGCTATGTGGCTTCTCACTTATCTTTTGAACACATTCTAACCTTGTTGACTGTTTCTGGGAGAGCGCCTTCTTCAAATAGCTGCTGCTGTAGCTGTGTGATCGCTCCATAGTTCTCAGGGCTTGGGTTTTTTTTGTTTTTTTTTTTTTTTTACTCTGGTTCTGTTTGGATCATGTCTTTATTACTTCTATAATGAACTGCATAGTCATTGGCAAAAAGGATAGGATTAAAATCTCATTTGGAAAAAAAAAAATATGTCATTTGGCCCTGGAAATAACTGCTACATAAAAACGATCAGAAAACATTCCTCCCAGTAGGTAGATAAATGGCTGCCAGGATGCTACATCTAGTCCAACTTCAAACAGCCATCCATCCTTCTCCTAAATGCATTTGTGTAGGACAGCAGTTTCCTGTTACATTGTAATAAATTACCACAAGTGTGGTACCTTAACTGCACAAACATACTCATTTACAGTTCTGGAAACCAGGAGCTAAAAATCTGCTTACTGGACTGAACTCAACCTATCTGTCAGATAGTGGTGGTCCCCACTTCAGATGACAGAGGAGCAGCTATTATCTTGCCTTGTATGGCTTCTGGAAGTCTCTCGGATTCCTGGGCATAAGCCAGGGTCACTATTACCTGTTGTTTCTGTCATCATGTGTCTAATACTTCCTCACCTTCCTATGTCCAACAACTATACTGGGAACATTCAGATAGTTCAGGGTAATTTTCCACCTCCACAGCCTCACCTACATAACTTCTGGAAAGTTTTTTCTGCTATGCCAAGTCACAAACCTCACATGCTTTGAGGACTGGGACATTAACACTTAACATATTGCTCAGCCTATTTATTCATATAGTATAAAATCTATCAATTAAATACAAAAATATTGAGCCACGTCGTTCATTCCAGAGCTCAGAAGGCAGAGACAGAGAGTTGTCACAAATACAAGCTGGTCAAGTCCTCATAGCAACTCCTAAGTTGGCTTAATCTACATACCAAAACTTGTCTCAAAACAACAACCACAACAACAACATTTGAAGTGGCACAAGTGCAGAATACACTAGTATAAAAAGCTAAAAAGGAATTGTAGGACTAGAAGGGATAAATTGGCCTGGGAGATAGCTGCGTAAGAGTTTTCAAGAAAATACTGTAAAAACCTACTACAATGCAGGCTCCCTAAATATCTCTAATCACATGCATAAAATAGCTAAAATGGAACTTTCCTGCAGTAGGGCAACAATCTCCCCCCACCCCATTAGACACCACAGAATAACAACAAAAGTATCCAATGCCAGAATGTGTCCTTGGCCAATGAGGTCCCAAATGTTACAAGTCATGGTCAGTGTTCTCGGTTATTCACCATAACATGACCGTGAGATCCTAGTGATGACCATGACAAATTCTTGAGTCATAGAACATAGAGAAATCAAGCTTGCACTGACTTGGAAGCTTCCTCTTTGTCATCAGAATGCTGCAAGGGACTATGCCCCGTATCAGAGAAGAAGATAACCATCAGTCTTACCCAGCAGTCAGCCCTGTAAGCAACAATAGTTATCGCCCCAGGAAGGTCTTGACCACTAGTACAAGAGTGAAATAAATATCATAGAAGTCATCAACCACATTCTGATTGGATTTAAGGCTCACTCTGCAAAATGAAGCCCATATCTGCCACCATTACCGGACCAAAAAACTGTGGCTAGACAGATGGCAGACCTTATGAAAGAACCTACTGCTGCCGTTTTGCTATGTCAACATAATATTAGACTAACTCCTAACAACTTATTGTATTCATAGACTAAGAGATCTCCAAGCCCTCAATATACACGCTTCTGTTTACAATAGATGACAATCAATACAGACAAAATGTCCAACCTTTCATGGAACTTATATACCACACCTCCCCCCAAAGGCTCAGAGATCATTGTGGAAGATGAGAAAAGAGTGTAAGAACCAGAGACCATAGATGACTACGAGATGCACCTATGCACATGGTTGTAGTAGCATGGGGAAAAAGCTGGGCAAGTCCAAGCCAGACCATATCCCAGCATGAAAGGAGAGTCACAGAAATGTCGGCCCCTCAGTGAAAAGCTATTGGCAATCTCAACTACTGGAAGAGAAAGTGTTGATTTTCTCTGTGAGTTTAGCACCACAGCCCACATCTCCAATAAGCTGACCACACTCCAGCAGATGGCCGTACATCAAGAACATTCCAGCAGCACGAACTGGCCCTGATGGGGGACAAAAGGGTACAAATTTGGATATGTAAGGACGTAAAGGTGAGTCTAGGTAGAGGTATGGGAGGGTACGGATATGGTGGTAACACACTGTAGATATTCTCAAATATCAATACATACATGTATGAAAAAATTTAAAGATAAAATTATTATAAGATAATTAACCACTATATATGCTACACAAAACATACATATAAAACAAAGGCAATAGAAATTTGGAATATAAATTGCATTGTTACTACTTTTCCTCTAGGGTTCACTTTGTTCAAACTTGAATTAAGGAAAGCAAGCATGCTGCTCTCACGTCCTCTATTCTTGTCCCCATTCAATTGTTTTCTACAGTGCAACTTTTAAACACAACTGCACTCACACAGCTACCATTCCATAATCCTCTATTGCATGTTTCCTGAGGAAAACCCTGCATTACTTGGCTCTGCATCTCCAATACAGTCTGTCAAGAGAAGATAAAAGCAATTATTTACTCAGAATATAAAAATAATTGTAGATTCACATTGCAGTATACATAGATAACAAATCCTAAAAAAAAAAGCTTAAAGGGGGGAAAAGGGTTGTGCTGGTTGATTAAATGTCAACTTGAGACATCTAGAGTAAATTGGGAAGAGAGACTCTCAAGGAGGAAATCACTCACACACACACACACACACACACACACACACACACACACACACACATGACTGGCCTCTTGAGAAGTCAGTCATGCATTTTCTTGGTTAATGATTGATGAGGAAATGCCCATCTCACTGAGGATGGTGATACCACTAACCAGGGTGTGTAGAAAAGCAGGCTGAGGCCGGGCGTGGTGGCGCACGCCTTTAATCCCAGCACTCGGGAGGCAGAGGCAGGCGGATCGCTGTGAGTTCGAGGCCAGCCTGGTCTACAAAGTGAGTCCAGGATGGCCAAAGCTACACAGAGAAACCCTGTCTCAGGAAAAAAAAAAAAAAGCAGGCTGAGCAAGTCACAAGCAGCATTCATCTGTAGCCTTCGGCTTCGGTTCCTGCCTCAAGGTTCCTGCCCTGACTACATGCAGTAATGGAGTGCAAGGTGAAGTAAATCCTTTCTTCCCTGAGTTTCTTTTGGCCATGGTTTTTATTACAGCAATAGAAACTCAAAGTAAGACAGGGTGAAAGTTCATTACTGGAAATTATAACATATTATAAAGTTAGTTTAAATATAATACTAGTATAAATTAGAACAGAACAGAATTGGAAAAGAAACAAAATTAGAAACTATGTTCCTAACATATATATTTTATTAATTAGCTCTGAAAGCATCTATTTGGAAGAAACAAGTCAAAACTTTTTCTAAAATTGAAGTAAGATTAAGCTAAATTATGTACTATTATCTATATATATTATATAGTAGATTATATATATTATATTAAATATTATATGTATATACTTTATAATTATCTAGCTGTTCTAAGCATAAAACAAAATAATAAAATGAAAATATAAAGTTGTTGAAATTTCATGTACAACAATAAATACTAAGTTTCTACACAAGCAAAAGATGCTGTAAACAATATAAAAGAGGTGGATAAATATTTTAATTCATATGACGTAGAAAAGCTCCAATATCCCTATGGCCAAAAGACTAGAATCTCCATATAAAAATAATTATTAAGTAAAAAATAAGAATCCAAAACAATGCACAAGACAACTATACATGTATATATACATATATATGTGTATATGTAATATACCACCCATATGTGGACATATAGATTTATATGTATAGATGTGTGTATATACATATATATATATGTATATGATATGAACACTTTTAAAGTAAAAGAAATAATGTCTTATTTATTAAATTAGGGAGGGCACTTGATTTTTGAAAATATGTTTGCATTTATTTAGGAGACACAGTAACATTATTCAAATCACAAATACATTTAATGTTCAAAAGTAACTTAAAATTAAATAGCATGAACCTCAGCACGCTAGATAATCTTTTATGTGACATAGTTATATCTAACAATGTAAGTAACTACATGAGCACACATGACCGAAAATGAAAACATACAAATAAAAAATTTCAATTTTATGGAACAGAACCCTCACTTGCAACATAACATCAAATTATTCATGTGTTTTAGCATCAAGGTGGCTCTACAAAAATACCATCCCTCATCATTTGTGATATTATTTATGGATTACTAAGGATGTTTTCTCCACAGGACCTAGATGATGATAATTTCTTTCAGTCAGCCATGAACATGTGTGTTTATCTCTCAGATACTTGTAACTTGTTTTCCAAGCACATGTTTTTTTTAAACTCGAGATGCAGCTCATTGGATGTCATTTTCTTTGTAGTTTCTATTATACATTTTTTTGATTTGTTCAATGGGACAAGCTGACATCACCTTGAAGTGGGATAACGTCTTAGCATGTTCAAGCTCCCGTTCCTGCTCCTAAGCAGTGATAAGTTGCCAAGCCTTGCATATGTCCAATTGGCTAGAAATGGTTCCTCAGATGTGAAACGAAGTTAATAAAATGCTATCTGTTGAGAGGTGCCCTAAGAGAAGAAATCTTGATTCTCATGGCCAGAGATAGGCACCTACTATGCTTTGGGTGGTATTTGTTTGTTTTGTCTAATTATCATATTTTATTGTTAGAAAGAAGCATAAAAAAATAAAGAAGTCAAGAATTTGAGAGGAGATCAGAGAGATGGGAGAAACTGAAGGAGAAAGGGTTGGGGTAGAAATCATGTAAATGTAGTAATCATATATAAAATACTAAATAAAATTTTAATTAAAAATATTAAAGACAAAGTGCCCCACAATGATCCCCTTGGATAATGAGAGAAGTCATTAGACAAAACCAAACATTGCAACTTAACGATGTTAATAACAGTGCACATGGTTGTATCTTACTAAGGCATCCACTGTTCATGCTTACCAGATGCAAATTGCTGGTAGTGCTTACAAAGTGTCTGAAGGGACATGCTATAAAGAGTCTAAGATATTGTGTTATGAGATATCAAGGTGGTCATCCTACTGACATCAAATGCACATATAAAAGCCAAGATGCCCAGCAGACCACTCTTGATTAGCCAGCAAATATTCTACAATATATGGGTGTCCTTTCCTTTTCTTAAGCATCCTATTTTCAATATTTATTAAAAAACAATGAGGAGTGGTAACATCCTATTTTCTAATTCCATGCATTTGCCTGCAAATTTCAAGATCTCCTTGTTTTTAATAGCTGAATAGTGTTGTAGTTAAATTACCATTATTATTAGTCCTACCACGTTGGGCACCACTTGTTGTTAATTTACCAGTAGGATCTAATAATGTTTATTATCTAGCCTATAATTATTTTTACATCAGTATACCCCACTAGCAATCAATCAAGACACAAACACCTGTTATATTTTAAAATAGCCTTAGTCAACCTGGGGCAGGGCAAATATTATTACCCTAAACTACTTCCCATAGTGGGGCAAGTATGGGATACCTGCCCCAATCCCATGCCATCTGCTTCCAATAATTTCTATCAAGCTACCTCCCATCCGTAATCTCATATACTTGCTAATGTTCTTCATCTGGGCCAAATCCTCCATCCATGCTGGCCATGTGCTTCTCTTCCACCTAACTCATGATAGTGCAACCTCCTTCTTCTCTTCTTTTTTCTCCTCCCCTCATCTCTCTTCTTCTTCCCAAGATTCTCTCTGCCTCTCCTAGCCTGGGAATATTAGCCATGCCTATCTCATTCGCCCTGCCCAGGTATGATGGCTTTTTATTAATTAGCATCAAAATACATCAGACCAACCACCAACTGAATAGTATTCTATTGTGTAAATGTGTCACAGTTTCTTTATCCATTCTTCAGTTGAGGGACATGTAGATTGCTTCCAGAAGCTGCTATGAACATAGCTGAGCAAATTTCCTTGTTGTATGTTGGAGTGTCTTTCAGGTATGTGCCCAGGAGCGGTATGGCTGGCACTTGAGGTAGAATTATTCCCAGTTTTCTGAGAAGGCACCAGATTGATTTCCAAAGTGGTTGTACTAGTTTGCACTCTCACCAGCAATGGAGGAGTGTTCCCCTTTACCTACATTCTCAACAACATGTGCTGTCACTTGAGCTTTTGATCTTAGCCATTCTGACAGGTGTGAGATAGAATCTCAGAGTTGTTTTGATTTGCATTTCCCTGATGACTAGGGACGTTGAGTATTTCTTTATGTGTTTCTTAGCCATTCGATAATCCTCTGTTGAAAATTCTCTGTCTAGTTCTGTAACCCATTTTAATTGGATTATTTGGCATTGCAATTCTTAACATCTATTCACCAAACACAAGGGCACCCAAGTTCATAAGGGAAATATTACTAACGTTTAAATCGCACACTGATAATGGTAGACTTCAATACCCCATTCTAGTCAATGGTGAGGCATCCAGACAAAACTAAACAGAGAGGTGCTATACCTAACTGACCTTATAAACCAAATGGACATAACAAATATTCACAGAACATTTCACCCAAACATGAAAAGATATACCTTATTCTCAGCAGCCAGTGAAACTTTGTCAAAAACTGACCACACATTGATCATAAAGCAAGTCTTAACAGACACATACAATTAAAATAACAGCCTGATAACCACCACAGATTAAAGCTGGGTATCAAAGAGAAAAGAAACAGCAGAAAGCTTTCAAAGTCAGAGAATAATTCACTATTGCGTGAAAAGGAGTTTCAGATATAAATACTTTCTGAAATTGAACTGCATATGCAAAATTAAGAGACACAATGAAAGTAATATTGAGAAGAAAGGCCATAGCATTAAGTGTCCATATAAAACAATGAGAACAATCTCATACTAGTAACTTAACACACTTAAAAGCTCTAGAACAAAAAGAATACCACCTGAAAGTAGTAGAAGACAAGAAATAATAGAACTCATTGCTGGAAAAAAAAAAAAAAAACAGAAACAATAAAAAGTACAAAGAACCAATCAAGCGAAGAATTGGTTCTTTGAAAAAAATTATTAAGATAAACAAAAACCTTATGCAACTTAACTAAAAGGCACAGAGAGAAGATCCAAAATAACAAAATTAGAAATGAAAAGGAGGACACAACAACAGATATCAAAGAAATCCAGAGAATCTTGGGGGAATAATTTTAAAACGTTTACTCCATCAAATTGGAAAATCTAAAATAAAGGGATAATTTTCCCAATCCATACCACTTACCAAAGTTAAACCAAATCAGATGAGCAACTTAAACAGACATATAACCCTTATAAAATAGAAACAGTCATTAAAAGTATACCAGCAACACCCACACCCACACACAAACACACACACAAAAGCTCAGGGCCAGATGGTTTTAGATCAAATTCTGTCAAAGTTTCAAAGAAGAGTTAATGCCTATTCCTCAAATTATGTCACAAAAGAAAAACAGAAGCAAAACTGCCCAATTTATTTTACAAGGTCATAGTTACCTTGATAAAAAAAAAAAAGAAAAAACAAATAAAGACCCAATAAAGAAAGAGAAACTCAAAGCAGCGATCCTCTATACAAATGACAAATGGACTGAGAAAGAGTCAGGAAAACAGAACCTTTCACAATAGCATCAAATATTATAAGATATTTGGGGTAACCCTAATTAAGCAAGTGAAAGACTTGTATGATAAAAATAACTTTAAGTTATTAAAGAAGATATCAGAAGATAAAGAAGATATTAGTTTATGGACCGCTAGGAATAATAGTAAAAAAAAATGGCCATCCCATGAAAAGCAATCTACATATTCAAGCAATCACCATCAAAATTCTAACACAACCTTCCATAAATCTTGAAAGGATGATCTTCAGCTTCATATGGAAACACATACACCAAAACAAAAACAAGCAACAACAGAAGAACGCAGGACATCTAAAACCATCTTCAATAATGAAGGAAACTGCTGGAGACTCCACCGTTCCAAATTTCAAGTTGTAGTACTTACAGAGCTATCGCAATAAAACAGCAATGTATTAGCATAAAAACAGACAAGTCAATCATTAAAATCAAACTGAAGACCCAGACATAAGTCCACACACCCATGAATACCTAATTTTGATAAAGAAACTAGAAATACACACTGTAAAGAAGAAAGCACCTTCAACAAATGGTGCTAGCCAACCTGGACAGCTGCATGTAGAAGAATCCAAACAGACCCATACTTATCACCCTGAACAAAACTCAACTCCAAATGGATTAAAGAACTCAACATGAAGCCAGGTGTTCTTAGCCTGATAGAAAAGTGGGTAATATCCTTGAACTCATTGGCACCGAAAACATACTTTCTAAACAGAATACCATTAGCACAGGCACCAAAACCAACAATTTAAAAAATGGGGCCTTAGGAAATTGAAAAGCTTCTACATAGCAAAGGACACATTCATTTGGACAAAGCAGCAGCATACAGAATGGGGAAATATTTTTATCAACTACACATCCAATATAGGGACAATATCCAAAATACATAAAGAACTAAAATTACTAACTATCAAGAAAAAATAACCCCATTAAAAATGGTGTACAAAAGTCCGGAGAAGTCTCAAAAGAAGAAATTCAAATGGTACAGAAGCACTTAAAATTTTTTTCAACATCCTTAGCCATTACAGAAATGCAAATCAAAACTACTTTGAAATTTCATCTTATACATGACATAATGGCTATCAAGCTGTTTAGAAGAAATAAGCTATATAAATTAAATGTTAGTAGATTAAATCATGGTCATGTCAATTGCTAGTCTACTTTTATCACAAGAATATACATCTTAGGTACAGCAGATAGATATGACTCTATAGAAATACAAGATCTGCAAAAAAAAAAAAAAAAAACCCAGAGGCATGCAGAATATGGCATTTAAAAATATTTTTATTACTTTAAAGATTCATTGATGATGAGACAGGTTAACTCCTGGCAATACGTACCCCACCTCAAACAAGATAATGAGCATCAAAGAACTTCCTTATGGAGATAGCTTCAAATGTGGCAAAGTAACCACTGGGCAAAAGGTCCTCATTTCTACCACAGACAGAATTCTGCCTAAAAAAGGGGCAGTCTTGGATGCAGGCAGAGTCAATGGCCAAACTCTGCCAAGACCAGGTAAGCAAGTCCTCAATATTTCCTACCTCAAAAATATGTCTGTCATATATATTGGGCCAGAAGGCTGAAGAAGATGCTCCAATGTTATAGAGAGATTGGGTGACTATTCAGGTATAAAACTGTCTCTATCATCTTTTCATTTGGAAAGCTACTAACCTGCACTCCCAGAATACTCAGATAATCCAATTTACTCCTTCTCAAGTCTCTGAGGGAGTTGAAGACCAGGTAGCTTAGTTTTACAATGAAGCTTAATTGTTTACGGGTTAAGATTTTTTAGGTCTAGATAGGTATTCTAAGTTGATAATGACAATGTGTGATGGACATTGATTTACATTCAGAAATTTAGATGAAAGATGTCTTCTTCAAGGCTGTCAAACACAAATAGCCAAAACACTAAGAATGTAACGTTTATATAATTCCTGGTTGTGACACAATTCTTCTTGCCATAGGTAATCTATTGTACATATGTGTAATAATATAGATGTATATGTACAAAAATAAAATAATTTAAAAAATAAAATAAAATAAAAATAAAAACAAGTGAAAGCAGATACTGCCAACAATGTTGAATAAAGAGAAAACTCATCTATTGCTGGTGGAACTGCTAGCTTGCCTAGACACTATGGAAATCAGTGTGGTGGTTCCTCAGGATGATGGTAATCGATTTACCTCAAGATCCAGCTGTACCACTCTTCAACATATACCCAAAGATTGAGACACTTGCTCAACCTTGTTCATTCCTCTTCTCTTCATGATAGCTAGAAATTGAAAACAACTTAGATGTCCTTCAACAGATGAATGGTTAAAGAAAATGTGGTACCTTAACACAATGAAGTATTAACCAGTGTTTTTTTTAATGCAATCAGAAAATGCAACTAGAAAAAAAAACATCCTGAGTATGGTACACTCATAGGGAATGGCACTACTAGAAGGCGTGGCCTTGTTAGAGTAGGTGTGGCATTAGTGGAGGAAGTGTGTCACTGGAGGTAGGCTTTGAGGTTTCAAATGCTCAAGCCAGTCCCAGTGTCATTCTTTCTTCTTACTGATCCAGATGTAGAACTCTCAGCTCTTTCTCCTGCGCCAAGTGTATTTGCATGCCACCATGTTTCCTGCCATGATGACAATGGACTAAACCTCTCAATTCTAAGCCAGCCTCAATTGAATATTTTCCTTTTAAAGACTGCCATGGTCATGGTGCCTCTTCACAGCAATAGAAACCCAAACTGAGACACTGAGTGAGGTAACCCAGACCCAGAAAGAGAAATATAGTATGTATTTGCTTATATGTGGATATTAGCTGTTAAGTCAGTGATAACCATGCTACAATCTAGAGAACCATAGCGGGAGGGTACAGAGTAAGTGACTGGGTGAGGAAAATATATCTCCCTAGGGAAAAAAATTGCAGATGAATGGATATGGAAAAGCAACTGGAAGAGGATAATCTAGTGAAAGGGGGAAGGAAGAAAGGAGCAAGGGAGAAGATATGAGGAAGAGAGAGTTAAAAGTGGCATTTGAAATCTAATACAGGGGAGAGATCACATTTCATCTCTGTTGGCTCTTCCCCAGGAGAACCAGAAAGGCAGGGGACTGGATGTTCCTAAGGCTCTGCAGGCCTCCTTGGGAAAGTGGGTGATGGAGCCTGTTTGTTTCTAATGAAAGACAGAACAGGGGTGGTTCCAGGGATTGGGGAGTTGGGAAGGGTGCTTAGTGGAGTAGAGGGAGAAGAAAACATAATCAGGATATATTACATGGGAAAAATAAATTTTCAATAAAAGAAAAATAAAAAAATACATTTTAAGAGGTGGAAAATATTTTAATGATTTTTATTGCCATATCTTACTATGATTCTTTTATTTTATTATGCTTAATGTCTTATTATTTCTATTTCATAAATCAAACTTTATCATAAATGCATATGTATAAGAAAAACTATGCAAAGAGTTAAGATTATGTGGAATTGTAAGCATCCACTGGTGAGTGTGGAATGTATCCTGTGTGGATAATGGAAGATTACTGAATCTGAAATATATTATCTATGAAACCATGTGTTCCTGTTCTTTCTGAATTTAGTTTCTTTATATGACAAATGGATTACTAATACCCCATAAGCATGGAAATAATCAAGTATAGTCAGCTATGTAAAGTCATATTATCAGGTGTAAAATGACACCGAGACCATTTGTCATTATTGAGACACATACATGTATTCAATTCCTTAACTGAGCATCACTGGCCACCTACAATGAGCTGGGGCCGGTTCTAGGATCTCGGGTGAATGACTGAATGCAATCAGAGTCCCTACCACAGTGAAGCTTGCATTATGGTGGGGGGAGACAAACAAGAGCAAACATGAATTTGAACTGAGATGAAGAAAACCAAGTGTGTTAATGGCTCAAGAAATGTGGAACAATGTCACCTAATGTAGGAAAAAACGGTCACGATAGTCTTACAATGAAACAAACAACAACAACAACAACAAAAAAAACAGAAGCTACAACAAAAATCAGGAAACCCCAAAGCATTCTATTTTATAGAAAAGAAAGCAGAAATCCAAGAAGTAAAAGCTGTCGTAGGCATCGCTTTTTAAGCGAGCGCTTTAGTCAGTTTCAGAAGAGTTTAAGCTGACCAGTGTTGAAGACAGTTGTAAATAAACTCTGACACTTACCAAGCCAGGAGTAGTGACTGACCTCATAGTTTTCAGTTAAGAAATAAGAAAGTTGTATTTGATTGAGAGAAACCTGATGAACGCTCCTCTCAAGGCTGGCATCCAGCTCTCCTTGAAATGGAATTATGATGAAGTTGAATTCTTAGTATACCAAGACCCTGAGTGAAATACATATAAATTCCTTCTAAAAATATAAAAACATTGGCTCTCAATTATTATAATAATTTTTAAATGTATCAATATTTTATCAATTCAATGTCCAGCATAAAACCAAGAACAGCCACCAGAAGAAACAAAAGGTTGTAAATAGAAGCAAGGAAAAACTATAGCAAACAGAAACCCACAAAGAGTACACAGAAATCATCAAGCTACAAGACTTTAAAGTAAACACTCTTGGGCCAAGGAGATGCTCAGCAGGAAACGTATGTGTTATACAATTGTGAGGACCAGAGTTTTTATCCTTACTATTCATGTAAATGCAGGAAAGGCTTGAAAGAATGCCTATACTACCATTGCATAGTGAAGAAAGAGACAGGAGCTGCCTGGAGCAAGTAATCCAGCTTGGCTAACTGAATCAACAGCTCTTTGTTCAAGTGGGAGACCCTAACTCAATATATAAGATGAAGACCAATCAAGGCAGTCACCCAGTGTCACACCCACCCACACACGCATACATTTGTATACATCATGTGAACATGTATAGATATATGCATCACCTATGTACACAATTTAAAAATATAAATTTAAGATGTTTCAAAGAAATACAGAAATAAGAGTGCTAGCAAGATGGTTCAGTGGGTCAATGCACTTGTTGCCAAACAGGACAACCTGAGTTCAATCTCTACACATAGTGGAAGGAGAGAACTGGTTTATAGTAGTTAGAAGGAGAAAACTAACTTAACAGTAGTTGTACTCTGACGTCCACAAGTCTACAGTCGTACACATATGTCCCCTAAAATAAATAAATAAACAAGTGTGAATTTTAAAGTAAATATAAAGAAGAATAAGCAAGTGTAAATTTTAAAATAAATATAAAGAAGAAAAACATTCAGCAGATATTTTGAATAAATAGCAAAAGAAGATTTTTCAAGGTTAAAAAATAGCCAATATAAAATTCATTTGATTACAGAATGGACATCAATTTTAAAAGTGTGAACAGAAAAACAAACAGAAAAATAATGAATCTAACTTGAATGTATCTAATAACATAAGATAAAAATATGAAGAGTGAAAAAATTAACCATACAGAGAAGCAAGCTTGTTCAGTGGAATTTTTTACTGTTTTCTCTCTCTCTCTCTCTCTCTCTCTCTCTCTCTCTCTCTCTCTCTCTCTCTCTCTCTCTCTCTCTCTCTCTGTGTGTGTGTGTGTGTGTGATTAGTAGGGGGGAAAGTGCCACTAGAACATGCAATTTAATTTTATATTACTGTGGTGGGAGTGGGGGCTTAGACACCAATAATAAGATATAGAAAATTACTAATGTGTTGGCTAATTTCATTTGTCAGCTTCACTGGGACATGAAATGCAAGGTGTTTAGTTAGATATTATCCTGGTAGTATATAGGCCTTTAAAATTACCATTTAAATTTCTAGCCTGAGTGAAGCAATCGGCTCCCTTCAGTTTAGGTAAGCCTCACAGAATAAAAGATCTGAACTTATCTATGTGTCTCCTGAATGAGACTATAATCTCTTATTACCAGGCTGTGGGCGGGAACAGGCTGGGACAGCTGGAAGTCAAACACAGAATATCATCCTGCCAATGGCTACATTGCAGTACAAACTGAGCCCCAAACCTCACTTCAGTAGAAGAGGTTTCTTGTCCCCAGTACTGCTGCTAAAGGCATTTTCATCTATAGTGTTAGGCTCTCCATGCGGTCTGAGTATGAACCATGAATTTCCTGAGAACCGTAATGAACTCAGAAAAGACTCATGTAAGACAAGATGAGCTGTTCTCAGGACCAGCTTTGCTAGCTAGTAGTCCAACTACACTCAAGTCTTTAGAGAATTAAAGATGGGGCAGAATCGTGATCTATAGAAATCCCCGTGACTAATGATATCGACTACATAAGGTACCTATAAAGAAGAATAAAAAGCAGTGTGAGAAACCAAACATCTATTGAATAGGCAAAGGAAAATGTGTTCATAAATTAAGAAAGTCAATACAGAATTATAAAGATACCAAGACTAACCAAACTTATCTACAGTGTTTATACAGCTGTTGATTCTAACTGCAGTCTTTAAATGGAATGTGGACCCTCCACCTCTGTGTGTAGTAAAATTTACCAAAATAACTCCCAAGTCAGTACGCATATTCATTTATAAGGCATTCCTAAAAACCTTCTAAAAAGATGACAAAGCTTGTTGTGTAAGACATTTATTTTTAATCTATAATGATAAGTGTTGTTTTAAGGTAAACTAATTTGTAAGAGAAACAATGCTGCAGATCACTAGGAAACCAGAGTCTATTAAGCCACCTGAAATATCTATGCTATAAAACAGGCTTGACTATTTTCAAATGAACCCAAAGAAACACTAACATACTACAGTTAAACTATAAAGTCAAATACATGGTAGTATTGTGTAAATGTTCTAAGAGTTAAGCAGAACTTAGGGGTGACCCTTGAGCATGCCATAAGCAAAGAAAGTTGATGCCGGGAATATATTAAAATCAAAATTTTTTCTTCAAGTAAAAACACTATGATAGAATGAAAAGGATGATGCACAGTGGGCAAAGACATTTTCAACACATTCAACACAAAGGATGATAGAGAACAGAAAAATCTTTTAGCAGTCCACTGGGGAAACATAACTACAAACGTGAGTAGCCTTTGAGATTGTACTTTCAGAAGAAAATATTGGGATAGTTAATAAATACTTTAAAAACACAAAGCCAGTCTCCAGTGTAATTAGCAATAAAGAAATTAAAAATTAAAGTCACAAGAAAAATAGCTGCCCACACAGAAGCTTAAACACACTTTTTAAAAATTCACAGAACTGAACGTTGACAAGAATGTGAGTTATTTAGCATTTTCTTCCTAGTGGGACTATAAATTGGCACAACTACTTGAAACACAACTTGGCATTATCAACTAAATTTTAACATCCCCTTAACCTATGACTCAGAAATTCCTTTCTCTGGTATATAACTCATAGAAGTCTGTACATATATATGCTTAGACTCCTACATAGAAGTGTTTGTAGAAACATAATAGTGTAAGGAAAACAGAGGAATTAGAACTGCACACAAAAGTGCAGGAGTCAAAACCTATTGTAATAAGCAAAAATATTAAATAAAAGTATAGTCCACTATATATGAAATAAACAGCCATAGTCAAGTTTAATTATATTCTGTAGGATTGTACATTTCAGTGGTCAAATTTAAAAGAAGTAGAGAATTGGACACAGTAAAAACGCAGAATATTGTTTCCCTTTATAAAGACGAGTGGAGCTTCCGGGGAATTTAGGGATGAAGTTCCAACTGTGTTAATTTCTCAATATGGACAACAGTTATACTGGCATAAGATCCATGATAAATCTATTACTTCTTATAGTGCCATAATTAAAAGATTTGTTTAGACACAGTATGAGGACATGAACATTGGCAATCATTTTGGAACTGGAAAATGCTTAAGGATATTTTCCTTTATACTTATACATAAAAATTTTTATTTATTAATTAAATACACAGTATTAATACATAAAGCTTCTAGAACAGTGGTTCTCAGCCTTCCCAATGCTGCAGTGTCCTAATACAGTTCCTCATGTTGTGGTGATCCCCAACCATGAAATTATTTCTTCACTACTTCACAACTGTAATTTGCTACTGCTACAAATCATAATGTAAATATGTGAGATGCCGGGCTATCTGATATGCGATGTGTGACACCGCTTCTCAAGGGAGTGTGACTCACAGGTTAAAAACTACTGTTCTAGAAGTTAAGCCAAAACTGTGGTATTTGGTAATCAAGGAGGCTGTTTACTGGATCCTCCTCTGGGCTCCTCTCAGCTATCCTGTTGTTGCCCTGTGTCATGAAGATCCTGCCACTTTGGTTCTGCAGGGCCTGCCCTTCATGCACTCCAGAAGTTGATGTAAATGTTGGAGTGGGCCAACTCAGCCCTGGACCAAAGCCTGGGTGATGGCAATGTTTAGCCAGCCAGCACTACTACTACTTCTTCTTCTTCTTCTTCTTCTTCTTCTTCTTCTTCTTCTTCTTCTTCTTCTTCTTCTTCTTCTTCTTCTTTTTCTTCATTTTTTGAGACATTGTTTCTCTGTGTAGCTCTTCTTTGAGAACACCTCAAGTACCAGCTCTCCAGCTATACCCAGGCTAGGGTCAGCTTGCCTGCTTGTGGCAGCCAGCAAGAGACGGGATCTACTCTCCCATCTTCAGGCTCTCAGGGTCAGCTCTCCTGCACCCATGCCACTGGGGCCAGCTGTCCAGGACTGTCCTGGCTAGAGGTGAAGACAGCTCTTCTGTTCTCACATTTTCAGAGCCAGCTCCCCACTGCTTACACCACCAGGGCCAGATGTAACACACTGCCTGAGAGAGGTGCAGGGCCCACTCTTCTCCAGAATGTTGCAGCCCCAAAAAGCAGGACCAGCTCTCCCACACCATCCTCTTGAAGGGTGGTGCCAGCTCTCCCACACTGCCCAGGGAAGCTTTTCCCCTTTTTTTTAAATAACCCACCTTATGTCCTTAGTGATGCCCATATATGCATGGGATGGGGTGTCATCAAGTAGAATAAGGACAATGTACCATAGGATACACCCTGGAAGAAAATGGACTCTTCTTTCTCCAATGGCTACCTCCACCTTGGGTAGGTACTGCAAAAGCTCCTTGGGTAGGAGAGAGAGTCTGTGAGGCACTTTCCACTCGATGCTGAGCTGATAACTGGTTTGTTCCTGTGAAGGTCTTGAGCCAGCGCTTATTGTTGCTGTGAGTTTGTGATTTCAACAACCCTATTGTGTCCAGAAGGTACTTTTGAAGCAGTCCTAGGCAAATTCTGGTCTTTCAGTCTTTCTGCCCTCTCTTCCTCACTGTCTCTGAGTGTTGGGACTCTAGAGGTATAGAGATGTCCCCTTAAGACTAAGCACTTCACAGTCACATTTAACAGTTGTTAATCTCTGTATTAATTGCCACCTACTGCATACAGAAAGTTAATGAAGAATAAGAGTTGCACTCCTCTGTGGGTGCAAGAATGGTACTGAGAAGGCAGTTGGATGCTGTCTCATATATATATATAATTTTTATTTTCTTTTAATTTTTCATATACATCAATTTTACTAACATGCAAAAACAAACTATATACAGCAGGGAGAACCATGTGACAATCATGAGTTCTAAAAATGTTACATTCATAGTGTTGACGCTGTCTCTTTAGGACAGCTGTTCTCACCCTTCCCAATACTTTGACCCTTTATTACAGTTCCTCATGTTGTGGTGACCCCCCCCAACCACAAAATTATTTTTGTTGCTATTTCATAACTATAATTTTGCTACTCTTATGGATCATAATGTAAATATCTTTATTTCCTGATGGTACTAGATGACCCCTGTGAAAGTGTCTTTTGACCCCAAAGTGGTCGTGACTCACAAATTGAAATCCACTGCTTTAGAAAAAATAAAAGTAGTAGGGTCTGTCACTTCTTTTGAATTAGATTTGACTTAAAGTCTTTCCATTGCTAGATACACACAAAGCACAAGTGTTTCGTGTTTTGTTTTTGGTTTTTTTTTTTTTTCTCATGAAGAGTCTGTTTGAGGTGATTAGAAGGCAACAAGAGGATAATCTGGCCAAAAGATTTTTAAAAATCATAACTGTTGCTATTGCTTCATCTAATGTTTTCCCTGACACTTCCTTCCCTGGGCTCACTATTTTACTCAGCGCACGTTTGGCTCTCTGGTCTTACAACCCCTGATCCTGGGCCTGACTGAAACCCTGCACAAGAATCTGTATCTGATAGCTTGGCCCGCACATTATGATGTCAGCGCCCAGCCGAATGCCAGCTGAATTGAAATGTATGACTTCCTTGAGAACATGTGTTGACAGCTGCTCTCCTCATGGTCTCCCTTCCTGGTTCCAAGAATCCGTAAAATCTTATAACCACACAAACCAAAATTATATAGGAGATGTTCAGTTGGATTTGGCACAAAGTAGGTTTTTGTGAGTGAAGCCTAGCTTCTTTTTTTTCCCAGAATTTTCTGAGTCTACCCCCTAGGCAGGGTCTCATGCATAGTCCGGTTGGGCTACTGGGTACTTTCTGTCTCCACTCTCCTCTCACAGACCTTGCTGGGCCATGTGGGACTGCTGGATTCCTGCTCTTGTTCAAGTGAACATATAGGCTCCTATTTTCACTTAACAACACATGTGACATAACTGAAGCAAACTTGAGCTCTGGATTAGAAAGCCTTCTTACATTTCAGTGATATTCAAGGCTTCTCAAGGAGCTTTGCCAAGACTAGGAGGCATCTGACAGACAGCTCTCACTCAGGTCAACCAATTCTGACAACACACAGAGACACACAGACAGATAGACAGACAGACAGACAGACAGACACACACACACACACACACACACCCTGTAGCATTGTCCTTAAACATTACTCTGTTAGGTTAGGTTAAATTGAAAATATTTAATTACACCATGAAATTATTTTTTAATGTTTTATTAATTTATTCATATTACATCTCAATTCTTATCCCATCCCTTGTCTCCTCCCATTCCTCCCTCCCTCCCATTTTCCCCTTACTCCCCTCCCCTATGACTGTGACTGAGGGGGACCTCCTCTCCCTGTATATGCTCATAGGGTATCAAGTCTCTTCTTGGTAGCCTGC
Organism: Acomys russatus; assembly: GCF_903995435.1. NCBI lineage: Eukaryota > Metazoa > Chordata > Mammalia > Rodentia > Muridae > Acomys > Acomys russatus. The sequence goes on along the minus strand of NC_067142.1, from coordinate 64,593,998 downwards.
TATCCTTCCTCTGAGTGCCACCAGCTTACACTATGGAATTACTAACATAACCTCCCAGGACACTCAGACAGAACGAGGGACTTAGAGACTTCCTAGAAGCGAACTTTCAGGAACTTTTTGTGTGTGTGGCAAAAACAAAAGTGCCACAACATGGATGGCAAATTCTCTCTGCTTGTCCTTCGTCAACTGACTTAGCTAAGCTACATGACCTCTCTGTGTCCCGCTCCACAGCTGCACCCTCCCTGTCATGTCACGTCTTTCCCTGGAGGACTCCTTTCTGTGCCTAGGAAACACTGTTTGTCTGTAGGCCATCAGTGGATCACCATGCCTTCTGAGCCTGCGCCTTGAGGCTGCTGTGTTTTCTCAAACTGTGATCCTCGGCACACTCTTGACTGAAACTCTAGCCCGCATGACTCTAAATAGTGACGCATTTTGATGGACTCATCAATGTACAATGTACAATGCACAAGTGAGCACTGTCAATTAAAAAATATAAAAACAAGACTCTTAACTCCCTCTAAAATGTATTTATATCAACTACTATATATGTACATTGTCAACATATGTTCCATAAAGGACTATGGCTACAAATGTATTATATATAATATGTGTGTTATAGTACAAAATATGTTACTGATTACATGTAGTCATAGACTATGTAGCAGCATGCTGCACATCTCTCAAGATACATTCCTGCCACTAAATGATATATAAATACATTGTTGTGTGTAATGCTGTTATACATGTACCCTGTAACATCTTTAATGTCTTGATTAAAGCACACCAAAGCCTATTTGATATGTTCTCTTTGCTCACAACATAGATTGACTTTCATGTTATTGTCTTGCAAACCTGTGTACACCCCCAGGTGCTTTTTTTTTTTCTTAATATGAACTTGCTCTTTATAAAGGTACTATTTCTGGTAAACTACAGTCACTAAGTCAGTAGTTCTATATTTTATTTGCCAAAGATACAATCTTTGGAGGCTTGGTGCAAGAAGCTTTCTGCAAAACAAACAAACAAACAAACAAACAAAGACAGCAAGTGAAGGTTTTAGTGTCATTGTTTTCTGCTTTCTTCACACTCAGTTGTTAATTACACCTTTCAGTTTCTGCAGGAGCCCAGATGCTGGTGAGCCACATCCTTTACATCAAAACAGGACACATGATTGCCCTGGGGGTACACAGCTGTGATCTAAACACCCAGGAGGATTGTGACAAGTAACAGGTCAGCCTGGGTCACCTTGTATGAAAACCAAAAATGTTTTGGTGGCTCTTGGGCTCCCCTCACCAAGAACTTGAAACAAGGTTTCTAATGCCTGTCACTGAAAAAGGGGCAATAGGTAGTGTGTCACTCCAGGTGGCAGAATTTCATATATACCTATACGTATATGGGGTGCAATTTAAAGCAAGCATAAAATATTATATTTTATTTTAAATAAACATAATAATACGATTTTCTATGGCCTTTTCCAACATTCTGAGTCTTATTTATCTTTCTTCCTCCCTCCTGTATCTTATTTTACTTAAATAAAACAATGGCGCTGCAAATCAAATGAGAAGCATTCTCATCTCTTATGTCTAGTGGATGTTTTAGGGGTACTGCTAATCACAAAAGTTATCGAGATGCTTGGGAAATGGCTCAGCAGTTAAAGGAGGACTTACCGAGCCTGTGTAAATGCCAGTGGGCGTGGCAGCTTGGCTATAATTTCAACCTCCAAGATGAAGGTGAAGGATTCCCCAGTTCAAGGTGCCAAGGTGCCTAGCGGACTTAGTGAAGGATGATTGAAGAATGATTCCCAACATCAACCTTGTGCCTATGTGTGCACATGTATGTGCACATATGTGTAAACATGCATATACACAAACACATCACACACATAAGCATGAAAAAAAAGGCAAAACAAAACAAAAGGTACCAAGGGCCAGGGCCAGATCCAACAATAGAATTCACCTAGGTCTCCCTGGATCCTGATTGGCTTCAGTATTGAAGAACCCAAAGAACCAGCCAATTGGAGATGTTTCTCCAGTAACTGCCCAAAACACACACACACACACACACACACACACACACACACACACACACACACACACACGTTATTCTGCATCATCCATTTAAAGGCTTCTCTCCTGATTGTCTGATCCATGTGATTTTTTGTGGGGTCATCTCTTCAGCCCTCTGTCACTTCTGACAGTCAGAACAGGGAGTAGGTGCATGTCCGCTCAGAGGCACTCTCGCCCTTCTGCCTCCACCAATAAATCACAGAGCCTTTGAGGAGGCAAGCCACCTCTGGGCGGAACACAGCAAGTGTTGAACTGTGAGTAATAATTTATACTACAGAGTAATTTCAGACTGAAAGCGAAAAAGATTTCTCGACCCTCCCGCTGCTGAAAGGGGACGTAAGTCATATAATTTTATGCCAGCAACACATGTATCATATGAAGAAGGAAATATTCTTTTGGTGACCTGAATGTTATGTGTTGTCATTAAAATAAGTTTAGCCAAGGCTGTGGCTCAATTTGAAGCCCATTTGAGGGTATGTGTCATGCTTGGTCCCAGCCAGGACCTGAAGCCAATTTAGAGTGTGTCTTATGGGAAGTCCTCATGTACGAGGTGTGAAATTTACAGTCAATAGAAAGTAATTTTCTGATTGGAACTTGGCCCAAACATTGCAATGGATCTAGTGAGAATGCCACGGGACCCATAATATTCATCAGTGATGGATTCTGGGGTTTAAATTCTCTCTCCAAGGAAAGGAAGGGCAGGCGGGAGACAGAACTGGATGCCACCCCCGCAAAAAAAGGACCCATAAAGAAGTTGTGCAAATTACTGAGACTCTTTCTGGGCTTATGTAAGACCTCTCCCCAGTTACCAATAATCCTTTGCTCACTATGCCATCAACAAGATTTCCTAAAGTGGCCCACCTCGCCTTACATAGAGTCTGGCACTTACAGACCTTTCAAGTTCATCAAATCCAGACTCTCCATGATGGATCAGATTTCCTCCATGGACGCTTGCTTGAGACCCAGGCACCAGCGAACAGTCATGACAATTCCCATAACTTTCAGACTTACTAGGTAGAAAGTTAAAGGATTGTCTTGAAATCTTGCCATGTTGCCTAACTGTGTCTACTTTAGGGGTCTTTCCTTGATTTGTATCACTTTGTGACCCAGAAGCATAAAATTCCAGATCAAACACCTGCCTCTAGCAAGACTATCTATTGACTCTTGGATCCTTAGCACAACTTAATAGGGAATTCTGGAAATAGAGCCTTTGGACACCAATATTTTTTTCAAAACTCTTGCTTGATTGCAATATGCAGACACAGTAAGACCCATCAACCTCACCGTAACCCTTCATGAATACACATCTTACCTGAGGTTTCAACTGCAGATTCCAATCCACTCATCTTCATAGGCCCTTAGAGTATATGTTTGAACAAGTGTCTAGACAAGACTGATGCTAATTAGTAGCAAATGGGTCATGTTTTATGCATCAGCTCTCTCACCCATTCCTTCACACCCAATGCGCTTTCTTCTGTGAACACTTTTCCTCTTGTTCCCAGGCAGAAGCAAACACCCTGTTGCTTCTGTGTTCCTGCACCTTGGTGATGGTCTTATCCAATCCTAAAATTATTCACTTGCTTGCCTGTCCTTCACCACACACTTATACACATGCCATACCCTGCTAGCACTTTAGCAACAGAGGCAATGGAACCTTCATTCATTAGAGAAAAGGAGGGAGGCATAAGAATTTGACTGTCCTTCTCATTCACCTCTGTGTATTAACACTAAGGTATATTGGTAATGGCAAAATCCCTCACTGTAGTTCTGTGAATTGTACTGATTTTGTGTACGGAGTCTGAAAGCATTTTTCAGCTATGGAGAAGCCATTCAGTTGGTTACCAATGAGCAAATTACAAACTTCTACAGATTAAAAATAAATAAATAAGTAAACAAACAGCATTATTATCCACAGGTTAAGGGTCAGCAGGTTGGCAACAGGGCTCAGTAAAGAGGTTGCCATGGAGACTTTCCTTAGTCACAGCACAGATTTCACATTAGTGGTGATAAATGTGCTTCCTTATCATCCTGTTACAAGTGACAATCATAAGACCTTTGCTTTCTCTGGGTTTTCTAAAGGGATTTTATACTGATAACTGCCATTTAATAAGGTTTATCCTGTTATCTTTATGAATAAAAAAAAGCAGACACTTTTCACAATGGTACCAGAATTAAATCTCTCTCTCCTGCTCCCTCTCATCCCTTTACTTTTTAAGAAAAGTCAGATTCTATTACCATCTATTTTTGTCTATTTTTCTGAGACAGGACCTTATGTAGCTCTGGCTGGCCTTGAACTAGCAAAGCCTGGGCTTAAACTCTTGATACTCCTGGCTCTACCTCCCACATGATGGGCCACCACACGCAGCCATTCATTTCTATAGTTTTATAAGGTCAAGCTTCTGAGAGAAACTTCCCATGTTTGAAAAACATTTCTCTCAAATCCTGCCAGAATTCTAAAATTCCAATCAGAATATCTAAAATTCCTTTGTGTATTAAAGTGTGACTCTTACCTGGATAGACTAATGTAGATCTTAAAGGATACCCACTAGTGGCTTCGTTTGAGTTTGTCAGTTTCACGTGAGTGGATGGAATTTTGAAGGAAGGAAAATACACTAGATAGGGTTGGATTCCAGTGGATTATTCCCTTGAAAAGAAAGGCAAGGCTAGGGAAACACACAAAAAAGGTGTGATTCCACCTGGAGGAGACTGGGGGCCACTGGGAGGCTCCCTTTGCCAACCTGAACAGCCCCTCAAGGAAGGAGAAATAGAAGCAGCAGAGCATCAACAGATGGCAACCTGGACTTGCTGTTCCTTGGACTGTGGTACCCTTGCTGGAAATCTCCTGGTCCTACAATGGTCAAAGAGCAAGGCAGCACATTCTGGCATTATGTATCTGTGTGATCCAGAGTTTACACTCACTATAGAAAGAAATGTCTCTTCCGTTTCCTCCCTAGCCTGCTTATCTTATGGCCTTGGAATGCATTTACTTCTGTCTCCTGGCATTTCACTCTTCCCACCCTTTCTTGGTTTCCTATTGGCCTCCCATACTTTACCATCAAGATAATCTCCATGGGAAACAAGGAATGACAGAGTAATGAAACACAGCAACTCTCGGGAAAATTCACCAGAGTTTTAAGCAAAACCTCATTAATAATAACAACCATCATCACCATCATCACCATGGCCACCATCATCACCATCATCATCATGGCCACCATCATCACCATCATCACCATGGCCACCATCCTCACCATCACCACTATCATCATCATCATCACCATCATCATCGTCATCATCTTGTTGAAATACCTGCCCTGAAGAGGGAATAGTGACACACTTTTTCAGAAATTTTATTTTTAATCCACTTTTAATTCCTGTTTGGACCATGTCTTAATCTATTATTTTCCTCACACACAGCTTCACAAACACAGCACACAGCGTGACATTTGGCTTTGCTCCTATAACGAACCTCTACCAGGACAAAACCAAAGCAGGAGGTGTGCAATGGCTTCCATCAGCCTTCCCTCTACTGACAGCGTATGGTTTAATAGGTGCTGGATCCCCAAGACCAGAGGGACAGTAAGTACAGACAGGGTTTGCCCTCTACCAGACTGAAAAGACATAATTAGCAGTGCCTAGTGAAAAAAAAATTCTCTTCAGAAGAAATGGGGATACGAGTATGTAACTTTGCAGTATTAGTATATTCTTCCTTTCCTGGTAGCAAAGTAGGATTCTCCTTGACTTAAGAAGTGGAAGTCTCTGTGGGTCAACTCTAACCCAAACACCTACGGACAAAAACACTGGCAAAGGTAGCTTGCCTCCCACGCATAGTACCTCACATTCAAACAGTCAAAACGTTCCCTTTGACTACATGTGTTTCATTTGAGGGCCACCAAGACATTCAATCTCACAAACGCTGAACCTCTTGTGAGTGTGAGCCAGATAGGGATCCCTGCTTTCTTTAGTTTTAACATCTAACAAATATGCATGCTCCTTCTTGTCAACATCACAAATACCAAGTAGATAACGAAAGAGTTCTTTCCTCTAATGCATTTCTCACTACACAATGTAGAGGTTGGCAGTGGTGGTGCACACATTTAATCCCAGTATTCAAGTGTCAGAAGTAGACGGATCTCTGTGTTTCAGGCCAGGCTGTTGTACAGAGCCTTAAAAACAAACAAACAAACAAACAAACAAACAAAAACACCTAATCAGTGTAGAGAAGGATGATCCAGGATATGTGATGAAATTCTGCTCATAGAGACACTCAGACATGGTTGTTTCTTCTGCCCTTATGCTAAATGCAGAACTAGATAAGCCACAGCAGCCGCAGCTGGGACCACATCAGAAACATGCAATGAAGTCTCCAGCAGAATTCTGACTTAAAATCCACATTCCAAAACTGTTTGATAGTACTAGCTGTGTGTACTGCTTTTGGGGTATTAAATTGATTTGTATAATTAACAATGACCCTTGTTGGGCTGGAGAGATGGCTCAGTTATTAAAACTACTTGTTGGCCTTTGAGAGGCCAGGGGTTCAATTTAGCTATAAGAGAAGCCAGATAATATCATTTAATTGAAGTTTTGGGTTCTTCGTAAACTCAGTTGTGTTATGTAAGTAGGTGTTTGTTTTAGCCCCAAGTGTGGGATTTGCTGAGCTTTAGCTTGCCCACACCTATTAATTGTCTTGTGCATGGATGGGGCATGGCTTTTGCTGGTCTTCCTTCTGGGGCATGGAGAGGGGTGTTGTCTAGGGCTCTGAGGCTATAAGTGAGAGCACAGAGAGCATAGAGTGGTGTGGGGTGTTGGCGTGTAGCATGTAACAGTTTGAAGAGATCTAGCAGTTTGGAATAGACAGATGGAGAGAAACACTTCGGGCACAGCGGCTTGGAGGACACTGCTGTCTCTGTCTGTTGTTGACAGAGACGGGTGCAGCCCAAAAAAACCCAATTGACCCTAAGCAGCCTGGAGAAGTAAAGGAGTCCCCTCTCCCTACTAACCTTCTCTCTCCTACCTGGGGTTGGGAGGTTGAAGCCTAAACACCCCAAATAAAGTAGAGTTTAAAAGAAAGAGCTCTACAGTATAGTTTTACTGGCTCCATCTAAAGCTTTTATGAGCATATACCAAGCTAAAACTCTGTGAGTGGGAAATGGAGAGGACAAGAACAAAGGAGGAAAACCCAGTCTTAGATTTAAATGTTATATTTGTTTTATTGCAATTATTATGATTATAAAGGATGGAACAATGTTTCCATGAGAAGTATGAAACTTGCATGCAATAGGCAAAGTACTGGAATGCTGATCTCTGTTCCACTGAGACATTAGATACAAACTAATATTTAATGTAAAAGATATTTTCATAGTAATTAAGATCTTCCTCCTTTGGGAAAAAAACTACAAAATTGGCAGCATGTGATGAAATTCAAAATAGTACAGCTTCCCTTTGAATAAAAGAAACATTTTCTAAAATTCTGGGTTCAACACTCATGAGTCTCTAACTAAATACAAAAAATAAAAAGAAAAATGACACAGGAGCGTCATGGTGGTAACTTTTTTTTTTTTTTTATCATAAATAGCCATTGCAAGTGTTCGTTTCGATAAGGCTGTATGTTTGAATGCTTTAACACAGCAAATGTTTTTACTGCTTATATGAAACTGTAGGATATTCAAAGTCTTTTATCACCTTAGACCACTGCCCCCTAAAACACCAGAATCTAAGACTATCACAGCAAGGAGATTACAGGACAAAGGAAGCATAGCATATCAGCCTGCTCTTGCCTACCTTGGCCTGGAGTGTCTGTACCAAACTAAATGTATACATTGGAGCTATACAAAAGAGAGGGTACTATTAAGTAAATCAAATATCTCTCATATTGCATGTAGCCTGTGCTATTTTGCACCATTATTTTATTTTAAACTGGTTGCAGAAAGTGCTAAATCCCCATTGCACAGGGGACTCTAGAGGTTAATTTAAAGCAGTGGGCATTCCTCTAGCTATGCCAGTTGCGATTTTGCCTTCACTTCCAAATCAGACACCTAGCTTAAAGTCCCAAGGAAGCTTCAGAAATTTCATCTGTAAGCACGTGAGGTTATTTCTTGATTGTTTCTGGAAACTTACATTTTTCTGGCATCTCTGTGAGGTCACTTGTCATAGAAGTAGTTCAGCTCAGAGGCAAAGGTCGGGCAAGGAGTGCAGACCCAGGATCTTTTCTCATTAGCTGGGGTGGCTGGCTGCACTTCTGTGAGCCTGCTCCCTGACCTATTAAATGAAGCATGAGGTCAAATGACCCCTCGCCATACTTAAACTTCAGCAAGTTTTACTAATGGAAAGCAGATGTGCTCACCATCCCCTGAGAAATCCCAGATTCAGTTTGTATGCCTACCTTTTGGAATATAAAATTGCATGATTCAAATAGACTAACTTGTTTTTTTTTTTCTGCCTTAGTTTGAGAGTTCTAAAGGGATTAGGGAAAGGGGTGGGGGGTCGGAGAATCAGCCATTTAAGAGAAGTCACCCAGAGCACTGATAGCCATGCACTGTTCGGTCCTGGACAGTTACTTTACGCCTCTAAAAAGGATTAATTCTGGATTATGAGCAGCCCGCAAGTTGGAAATGAACAGCTAACAATTACAACTTGAAACCACTGCTGATACCAATGACCACGCAATGGGGGACTTATCACAAACAGCTGTGCCTTGTCCTGTAGCACAGACTTTTTTTCCTGGGAAGCCGGTTTTAAAGAAAAACTTAAACCCAATTTTTTTCATTCATTTTTCTCATTCATTCCCATGTAGGTACTAAAGCCAGAATGAATAAATATTTTTGCTTGAGTACTGCCCCAAACTAACTTCTCTTTCAACTCTTGTTCTGATATCTCACTCAGCAAACACTCAATGATGACAACGACTATATACTCTTAGCATTCTTTTAGCCACGAGAGTTTTGTTCTATCCGCTCTCGATAAAAGACAAGGGTAAGCCGTTCTAGCCTTGGGCATTTTCTCTTCTTTACTTGTCATTGTTTGTTGTTGTAATGTTCTTGCTTTTGGTTGATTGCATATGCCTGGGGTGGGGTGGGGACTTTTTTGTCATTGTAAAATTTTTAAATTTATTTTACTGCATTTATTTATTTACATAAATTCAGATTCTCAGGCTTGACAGCGAGCTTAGTTACCTCCTGAGACATCTTTCTGGCCTTTTTCTTTCCCTAATTGTATGTTATTCCTAAGAATTTCTCATAGAATTACATATATATGAGTTATATACACATACCTCTGTAACAGATATAGAAACATATGTATGCAACATATACAAGTATCTACACACATGCTTCATGCAATGATTGCCTAGTAAACTCTGATATTGGCACCTTAAATGTCTTCAGGATAACATGATCATGTGCACAAATGGTAAATATCCTCTCAACGTCTGTAGTCAAGACCTGGATCTGTCAATGTAAGTTCCGGGTACATGACTTTGAGGAGCTAACTTGTTCTGCTGCTGTTGCTGTTGCCTTTTCATTCTGGGACTTGAACTCAGGGCTGGCAAGCAACTGCCCTGATGCTGAGCTGATCTTTTTAATTTGGATGTTTATCGTGTCTCATTAAATTACCGAGCTGACTTTGGACATAGTCTGCAGGCACACACTGGCCTTGAACTTGCAATGCCTGACCTCAGCCTCCCAGGTAACTGAGATTACAGGCCTGTATCACCATGCAGAGCTTGGCTATCCAGAACAGACAGTTATATGTGTGCTTAAACTTGGCTATTTTTCAGATTTTTTTCCATGTTGCTTTGTTTCTCAAAGCGTGACTCTATTGGCGAGGGGGGTCTATTTTTTTTATTATTATTAATTTATTCTTGTTACATCTCAATGGTTATCCCATCCCTTGTGTCCTCCCATTCTTCCCTCCCTCCCCTTTTCCTCTTATTCCCCTCCCCTATGACTGTTCCTGAGGGGGATTACCTCCCCCTGTATATGCTCATAGGGTATCAAGTCTCTTCTCAGTAACCTGCTGTCCTTCCTCTGAGTGCCACCCAGTCTCCCCCTCCAGGGGACATGGTCAAATGTGAGGCACCAGAGTACGTGAGAAAGTCATATCCCACTCTCCACTCAACTGTGGAGAATGTTCTGACCATTGGCTAGATCTGGGTAGGGGTTTAAAGTTTACCGCCTGTATTGTCCTTGGCTGGTGCCTTAGTTTGAGCAGGACCCCTGGGCCCAAATCTGCCTATCATAATGTTCTACTTGAAGGTTTCTAGGACCCTCTGGATCCTTCTACTTTGCTATTCGCCCATGCTTCTCTCATCTAGAGTCCCAATAGGATGTCCTCCCCTCTGTCCCAGTTTCCTGGTAAGTGAAGGCTTTCGTGGGACATGCCCCTTGGGCTAGTATGCAGATATAAGTGAGTATATACCATTTAAGTCTTTCTGCTTCTGGGTTAACTCACTCATTATGATAATTTCTAGATCAATCCATTTATCCACAAGTTTCGGGAATTCCTTGTTTTTAATAGCTGAGTAGTATTCCATAGTGTATATGTACCACAGTTTCTTTATCCATTCTTCTACCGAGGGACACTTAGGCTGTTTCCATGATCTGGCTATTATGAATAAGGCTGCTATGAACATGGTTGAGCAAATTTTCTTGTTGTGTGCTGGAGCATCTTCTGGGTGTATTCCAAGGAGTGGAATAGCTGGGTCTTGAGGAAGCCCTATTCCCATTTTTCTGAGATAGCACCAGATAGATTTCCAAAGAGGCTGTACTAGTTTGCATTCCCACTAGCAATGAAGGAGTGTTCCTCTCTCCCCACATCCTCACCAGCATGTGGTGCTACAGACTGGGAAAAGATCTTCACCAACCCTTCATCTGACAAAGGTCTAATATCCAAAATATATAAAGAACTCAAGAAGCTAAACACCACCAAACCAAATAACCCAATTGAGAAATGGGGCTTGGAACTAAACAGAGAATTCTCAACAGAGGAATATCAAATGGCTGAGAAACACTTAAAGAAATGCTCAACCTCCTTAGTCATCAGGGAAATGCAAATCAAAACAACTCTGAGATTCCATCTTACACCCATCAGAATGGCTAAGATCAAAAACTCGAGGGGGTCTACTTAACTCCATTTGGCTAAGGAAAGAAATTTAGGGTAGAGTATATATTGTTTACCTTTTCTATTGCTGCTACAAATATTTCAGGTAAAAACATTAAAGGAAACATAAACGTTTTTTACAGTACATTTCAGAGAGTTCAGTGTATGGTTGATTAGCTTTTTTGCCTTAGGCCTCTGACATCCCAACACAACATCAGAGAGCACAAGGTATAAAGAGGATAGTCACTTCATTTCATGGTGGCCCAGAAACTATGGAGAAATAGGGCAGACAACAACTCAGTATTTTCTTTGAGGGCACACCCTCAATATCTTTACTTCTTTCTACAAGGCTCCATGTCCTAAACGTCCCGCTACCCTCCAAAAGCCACAGGACCAATTCTTCAGCACATGGACATCAGGGACTATTTAACATGGGAGCTATAATAGGAGAGTAAGGCCAATGATCTGGTGTCACTAGCTCAAGGGAAAAGAAAGTCTTGACAAAACAGCCACGGAGGCATTAAATCTAGTCCCTGGTGCCAGTAGAAAGGCAGCAAGCATCAAGTTTTCAGAGCCTTCTTGGCTTTCTTGATTATTCCTCCATTCAACCCTTGAAAGTCTCTCTGTGTGTGGGAGAAGGTATGGGTGTGTTACATATATATATATATATGAGTGATATTTAAGAATTTACAGTTGTCTAGAAAAGATGTACTTATCTCATTTTCCAGCGCTGTAGTAATTCCTTCAATTTTCCATCCTTAATTGATAAGTGATTCTGGAGTCTGAAGCTTACAGTGGAGTTGGCAGAGAACATGGGAGCTGTCTCTCTGCTTTCCATTGGAGACAAGCCGTACTGTCTGGAGGATGCCTCTCATAACGTTATTTTTTTACTCCATCTCATAAAGCCTGTTCTGTATAAATATGTTTTAATTAATTAATAAACAAGATGTAATGAATCCTGGCAGGGTGACATTTGAGTACAAAAGAAAGAGCTTAAACAGACCCTGACATGTGTTTGCCAGGAAAAACACCACCACAAGTGTGCATTGAGCATGCATGCATGCACGCACGCACACACACACACACACACACACATTCATTCACTCACTCACGCATCTATTCCTTTGAGATATCATGTAATTTGAAATTGCAGAAAGTTTATTTGGCATTTGAGGGGCACCAGTCAGGAAATGCGGAACAACAGAGGTATGTGTTTTGAGCAGTTGGCTAGTGCCCAACAGGAATGCATGGGTATTTGAGAACTCAGCAACATTAGAATCCACTAGCTGAGCATGCAGTTCTATTGTTTCTTGCACTAATGCTTTTGGATGGGGATAGATCACATCTTTATTTAGTGAAATGGACATAGGAACTTACTTGATGGGCTGAGGTCCTCAATACATGTCAGTATCATCTTCATTGAATCCACCTTTCCTAAAGGATATTTACATGAGTTTTGAAAACTTTGGATGTCCCTATAGTAGCAGCTTTTGTCTTCATAATGCAGATATACATTCATACATGTGTATGCGCGCGCGCACACACACACACGCACACACACACACACACACACACACACACACACACACACACTTTCTCTGGCCATGTACATGGGAGCAATGTACAGTTGCAGAATGGTCTTTATTGCTTCTCTGTGTACCTTGAAAGTTCACTCTTTCCACAGGAAAATCTTTCATATTTTAAAATATAACTTAGGTGGTTTTGTATTTTGCTGGTAACAATGTTTGTGTAATCAGGTTTCCTTCTTCTCTCACCAAGTCTCTAAATTCCTTTTGGAGAGAGGTGGTCTTACTTGTTTTATCCTTATTGTCCAGTAGAGAATGTTCCCAGTACATTTACCAAAGAATGGAAATTTCATCAGGTGGACTTGCTGGAATTTTTGCAATTTCCTCATTATTGAAGAAGCCTGTATAAATATCATGAACCTTGAGTGGAATTCATATGAATAACTTGAGTTCCTTTCATCTTGTGTGTGTGTGTGTGTGTGTGTGTGTGTGTGTGATCATGGCCTTGGTCTTGTCATATTCTATGACTCAATCAGTACTGTGCAACACCAGCACCAAAAAGTAAGTTAAGGATAAGCAAGGGAAGATCATTTTCTCTTTGAACTCCAGCTCTCTCATCTAGGAAAGGAAGGAAGGAAAGAAAAGTGAAAACAGTAACTTTTTGTTATAAAGGGTTCTATCTTTGAATTTTACCAAACAAGTACTAGATAAATGCCAGCTATACAATTCTGGTTCACCACCATACCATGATCTCTCTTTAGCCTTATATATGTTAGAAATCACCCTTACTATTCAAAATTTACAGTTATATATTAGCTATAATGGTATGTAGCCAAGGAAATATATTAAATGTATGGCATAAACATATGTAATATATATGAATATGTATGAATATGTGTGTCAGATTCTATCCAGATGGCTTTGCCAAAGGCACCAGTTCAGAAAGGTTAATAGTGTCAGAGACTGTCTATCATATATTAAAACACTACGTGCTACTCAAACACAACTGACGTCATTTTTTAAAGAAGAGTGCCATATACTGATGACAATTAATGTTTGTGATAAATACTGCATAATCTTCAAATAAAGCATCAAAAAGAAAAAAGGGTCATTTCTTCTCACTGTTAATAGCATTTTGTATCATGCTCCAATTCTTTCCATAAATATTAGAGACAGAAAATATTATCATTGCCATCAGAGAAATTTTGCAGAAGACACAATAAATGCTTTGTGAGGATAACTTTATGTGTCCTCATAATCAGGTAGAGTTTTGTGAGTTCACGATTGCCTGGCCTGCATAGGCCAGCCAGGGCTACATAGTGCAATACCCTATTTCTTTTTTTTTTTTCTTTTTCAAGAACACAGAGTTTTATTAGGAAAGACAGCTTCTGTCCTCTTACACTGTATGTGACTGCAGCTGATATTTATGTATCGTATTTTTTCCTTTTTTTATTATTAATTTATTCATATTATATCTCAGTTGTTAGCCCATCCCTTGTATCCTCCCATTCCTCCCTCCCTCCCGCTTCCCCCCCCCCATTCACCTCCCCTATGTCTGTGACTGAGGGGGACCTCCTCCCCCTGTATATGCTCATAGGGTATCGAGTCTCTTCTTGGTGACCTATTATCCAGGCGTCCCCATCCAAGGGACATGGTCAAATATGGGGCACCAAAGTTTGTGTGAAAGTCAGCTCTCCTTCTCCACTTAACGGTGGAGAAGGTCCTGTCCATCGGCTAGTCTGGGTAGGGGTTCAAAGTTTACTGCCTATATTTTCCTTGGCTGGTGCCATAGTTTGAGGAGGACCCCAGGGCCCAGACCTTCCTGTAGTTTTCCAGGACCCTCTGGATCCTTCTATTTCCTCATTCTCCCAGGCTTCTCACACCTAAAGTCTCAATAGGATGTCCTCCCCTCTGACCCACTTTCCTGGTAGGTAAAGTTTTTAATGGGGATGTACTCCTTGGACTAGTGTTTCGATATCAGTTAGTATATACCATTTAACTCTTTTTGTTTCTGGGTGAACTCACTCATTATGATAATTTCTAGTTCAATCCATTTGTCCACAAATTTTGGAAATTCATCGTTTTTAATAGCTGAGTAGTATTCCATAGTGTAAATGTATCACAGTTTCTTTATCCATTCTTTCACTTCGGGACATGTAGGCTGTTTCCATGTTCTGGCTATTATGAATAAGGCAGCTATGTACATGGTTGAACATATGTCCCTGTTGTGTGGTAGTGCATCTTCTGGGTATATTCCAAGGAGTGGAATAGCTGGGTCTTGAGGAAGCTCTATTCCCAATTTTTGAGAAAGCGCCAGATAGATTTCCAAAGTGGTTGTACTAGTTTGCATTCCCACCAGCAATGAAGGAGTGTTCTCCTCTCTCCACATCCTTTCCAACATGCGGTATCAGTTGAGTTATCGATCTTAGCCATTCTGATGGGTGTAAGATGGAATCTCAGTGTCGTTTTAATTTACATTTCTCTGATGACTAAGGTGGTCGAGCATTTCTTTAAGTGTTTCTCAGCCATTTGATATTCCTCTTTTCAGAATTCTCTGTTTAGTTCTGAGCCCCATTTCTCAATTGGGTTATTTGGTTTGGTGGTATTTAATTTCTTGAGTTCTTTATATATTTTGGATATTAGACCTTTGTCAGATGAAGGGTTGGTGAAGATCTTTTCCCAGTCTGTAGGCTGTCGCTTTGTTCTCTTGACAGTGTCACCTGCCTTACAGAAGTTTCTCAGCCTCATGAGGTCCCAGTTATTAATTGTTGACGTTAAGGCCTGGGCTGTTGGTGTTCTGTTCAGGAAGTTGTCTCCTCTGCCTATGTGTTCCAGACTCTTCCCCACTTTTTCCACTAACTGGATTAATGTCTCTGGTTTTAGGTTGAGGTTTTTAATCCACTTGGACTTGAGTTTTGTTCATGGTGACAAATAGGGGTCTAATTGCATTTTTCTACATGTAGACATCCAGTTAGACCAGCACCATTTGTTGAAGATGCTGTCATTTTTCCATTGAATGGATTTGGCTTCTTTGTCAAAAATCAAATGACCAAATGTGTGTGGATTCATCTCTGGGTCTTCAGTTCGATTCCATTGATCCACTAGCCTATTGCTGTGCCAGTACCATGCTGTTTTAATTACTATTGCTCTATAGTACAGCTTGAGATCAGGTATGGAGATTCCTCCAGAGGATCTTTTATTGTATAGGATTGTTTTTGCTATCCTGGGTTTTTTGTTTCTCCATATGAAGTTGAGAATTGTTCTTTCAATATCTTCAAAATATTTTGTAGGTATTCTGATAGAGATTGCATTGAATCTGTAAATTGCTTTTGGTAAGATGGCCATTTTTACTATGTTAATTCTCCCGATCCACGAACAAGATAGACCCCACCATCTTCTGATGCCATTTTCAATCTCTTTCTTCAGAGATTTAAAGTTTTTTTCAAATAGGTCTTTCACTTGCTTGGTTAGGATTATTCCTAGATATTTTATATTGCTTGTGGCTATCGTGACGGGAGTAATTTTCCTAATTTCTTCCTCTGCCTGTTTGTCATTTGTATATAGGAAAGCTACTGACTTTTTGAGTTTATTTTTATCCTGCCAATTTCCTGAAGGTGTTTATAAGCTGTAGGAGTTCTCTGGTGGAATTTTGGGGGTCACTTATATACACTATCATATCATCTGCAAATAGGGATAATTTTACTTCTTCTTTTCCCATTTGGATCCCCTTGATCTCCTTTTGATGTCTTTTTGCTCTGGCTAGAACGTCAAAAACTATATTGAAGAGATATGGGGAAAGTGGGCAGCCTTGTCTGGTCCCTGATTTTAGAGGGATTTCCTTGAGACTATACCCTGTGTCAAACCAAGCGGACCAAATGGTCATGGGAGATAATCTGCTCTGTTTCCTGTTGTCATGAGATGAAGGACCTCCTCCCATACAAGTTCCAGCCTCCATGATGCCTTTTCTAAGCACAAGGTGAAGCAACCATGAACTGGACTTTCTGAAAACACAGGCCAAAATAAGTATTGCTCCTCCTTAAAACAGTAGGTAATATTAAAAGTATCTTTCAGTCCTCATCGTTGGAGTACAGATGAGTCCCGAGCCGAGGGACATGATCACTTTGATTTTGTGGCAGGGCAGATGTGAACAGCTTTTCTATGAAGAGCTGGTCTTCCCATTAGCTGAGACAATGTTATTGTTGCAAAGCTACTTTGCAACCATAAAGGTCATTTTCTTTGCTGTGCTGTGCTTGGATAGGATCTAGCTCTGCCTACAAACACCTACTCCTGTAGTGAGACTACAGTTCTGATGGTGCTGTACCCTCCAGAAACAGTACCAGCAGCTGGGCCTAAGTGTTCAAACAAAGGAGCCCATGTGGGAAATTCCACATCTGAACCATAACAACGTCAGTGCCTGCACAAGTTCAACGATAGCCGTAGCTTGGCCTGATTTGTGGGATGCTGGCAGTGGTTTTCCACCTTTGGCTCTATAAGCACAATGATAGGTAAGCACATGAATCACTGAAGTAGGAATGTCATATAGGAAATTTCTTTCCATTCTATAGATAACTGAAATTCTCCCATTAGGGTATAATATATAATGAACACCCTTTTAAGTTAACTTGGGCCATCAAGTTGCCTAGCAGAAAGAGCTAACTTCACCCATTTTCCTGAATATACATCTTAGTTGATAGTTAATTCAAAGTTAAGCAACTGTGGTGTTCTGACTTATTTCAAGGGTTGTTCGTGGCCTTTGGTACGGCATATGGAAAATGTTCTGTAGATGATCACCTGCATTTACACTTTTCAACAATAGTAAAACTAATCAGGAACGCCATCATGTCCTGTAGCTCACAAGGTTGTTAAAATAAAGACATGCTGATGAATTAATTTTAATTACAATTAATTACTCAAAGATAGCAAAGCCATTTCCTGAACCACAAAGACGAAAATTGGTCACCATGGTGGGAGAAGACATTGGTGTCACTTAATTTCAGTTGAAATTGCATTACCACAAATGTGAGGCTGGTCATTTTGGGCCATTTTGGACCATTGTCATTTCAAATCATTTGGGAACATGAAAAGAAAGTAGCTAGGTACTTACCTGTGAACAAACTTTACATGTGAACATAAATGACCAATTGAGGAGTCATTTCCCAGCCTTGTTCAAGTTACCGTGCTCTGGTATATTCCAGAGCCTTCTACACTATTTATTAAAATGTTCACAATGCATAGGAACTGTGATTAGGAGTGCTCTCGCTCTCTCTCTCTCTCTCTCTCTGGTGCTCTACTAGGATAAAGGGATTTGTGGATTCTTGACTGGTAATATATTCACAATATTTTTTTGTTAAATTTAAAAAACAAATTCTGTTATTTGACTTGTCATTCCAATTCCAAATGGAACCTTTTAAGTTCAGAGCTCAGAAATCTGTATCTTACACTACCCTTCGCATTTAAAAATAACTTTTAACCTACATGGTATAAAGATCAAGTTGCCCATTGGTTACAGTCCTCTAGTGAGTTGGCTGGTACCGTCTATGACATGGACTTTTTTATCTTCTTTTCAGTTAGTTTGCCCACACTGGGCTGTCTTGCCTGGCGTCAGTGGATGAGGATGAGCTCAGTCCTGATGTAACTTCGTCTGCTGGGGTGGATCAGTTGCGGGGGCTACCCTTTTCTGGGGAGAAGGAGGGTAGGGGGAAGAAGGTGGGAGGGTGAGACTTGGAGGAAAGGAGTGAGGGGCTATGATCTGGAAGTAAAGTGGATATATGAATTAAAAATAAATTTTAAAAAGGAAAAAAACTAAGTGGTATGTCAGCATGTGTTGACTACTTTGTAGGAAGGGTTTAAGGTCCCAGAGCTTCAAAGGGTGTTTCACAACTCATTACCTGAACATGTTCTTAGGTGGTTTGGGGGTTTTGTTTGTTTGTTTGCTTGTTTGTTTGTTTGTTTGTTTGGTGTGTGTGTGTGTGCGTGCGTGCGTGCGTGCGTGCGTGCGTGTGTGTGTGTGTGTGTGTGTGTGTGTGTGTTTTCCCTCTCTTCCGCATTCTCTTCATTTGTACAAGAAAAGGTCTTGTGAGAACACAGAGGAAAGGCAGCCTCTTGCAAGGCCTGGAAAGGCCACTCACCAGCTCTTGACCATGAAGGTACCTGATCTTGTATTGTCATCCTCCAGGACTGTGGAGACATGGCTGCAACCTAGCTAAATGCCAGGCTATGGTGATTTGTTGTGCCAGCCCAATAGGACTAAGGCAGTCGCCACTGAGCACTGTTTCCATAAACACTCAGCTGTAGATCTGCATGAAGGTTCATAGCCCCATGAAATCTGAAGCACCTGCGAGCCTTAGATGTCTGACTACCTATCACAGAGTCCTGCTGAACTCCAATGCCCCTTGATCATCCTCCCCATTGAGTTTATACCATCAGCGTTGAACTGAGCCAGGGCACTGCAGGTTACATTTCTTCCCCTAAAATTTAGATCTAAAATAAACTGCATTACGTACCTTAACTGTTTGATTGAAGTAAGTGAGTAATGTTATAATGATAAATAAAAAGTATATATAACATAAATGATCATGAAAATGTAGCATTAAAAGCTTTTTTTAATGGCCAGGAATAGTGGCTCAAACTTTTAACTCCAACACCCAGGAGGCAAAGGCAGACAGCTCTCTCAGTTTAAGGCTAGCCTGGTCTACAAAGTTAGTGCCAGGATAGCCAGGACTACACAGAGAAACCCTGTCTCAAAATACAAAACGAAAAATAAACAAACAAAAGTTCCAATATTTATAATCTCTTAATTTGAATGCAAATGTAACATAAGGAATCTTCTCATATATTGATTTTTCTGTCAGTACAGCAAGATAATAATAAGCCCATGATTGGTTGGGGAAAAAACCCCAAAATAGTATAATTAGCTACCAGTGAACTACACAACAGACATTCTTACAATTCCACCAATGTGGAGTCTGAGAAGTTGCTTAACTAGCATTCTGTGGCATAGTATCAATAATTTTCATAGTTTACAGAAAAAATACTCTTGTGTTGAGGTATGTGTACGCCAGACACAAAAGTGTTGGACGCCAGACTATTCCACTGTGGAATAAATCTGTGATCATTTTCAGTCTGCTATAGCACAAACCATGATAACAGCCTCTGCACTCTTCTTCATGCCTGTGTAACAGTCCAGAAAGATCATGGCCTTGTAAAGTATCATTAGGCCCAGATTTCAGGTCTGTTAAACTGCAGGCTACAGTTCTCTGCAGCCTCTCTGGGGTCAGGTTGCTGTGGTTTATAAGGGACATTAAGCCAGGACAGTTGGGAATGCCATCTTTGCTACTCAAGCTGGAAGAAAGGTCAGAATGTGGCCCTCTGTCTATTCCCATGTCCTCTCATCCACATCACAGACTGCGACAACAGCAGCTGAAGCCAATCTCGAAGCACTGCTGAGGGACGCTCCCATGTCTTCTGAGCTGTATCATTCTTAGCGGTTGCAATCAAGCTCCAACAGCTACTAGGACTAGCACCGGTATTACAAGACAGCTTTGGATCTGTAACTACTTCTGTTGACTTTTGGAATGGCAATCAGTGACCTGAAGGTTTATACACTTGAAGGAAGGAAACCAAAAAGATATGGAAAATCTGGTAAATTCTTGTATTAGCTTATTGGGGAACTCTGTTGTTTCTTCTCTACCTCTTCAGTGATTAATAATACAGTCTGGTTCTTCTTTACCCAGAGGGCTATTGTCTTCCTTGGTAGAGTTTGACATTTTACACTTGAAGGAAGCATGCCCCTAGGCAAGGAGACACCAAGAGACAGATTTCATTATTAACAGGAGATATAACCAAAAGAGCAAGTCAACAACTACACCACTGCCAAATAACTACCAGTGTGTTTGTGTGGGATGGGGAGAGGCAGAAGGAAAGGATAACAAACAAGAAAGGACCATAGAAAATAGAATGAGGAAGCAAGGTGTCTCTGATGGGACAATATGAAGAGAGGACAGTAACGAGCATCTCTCACTCATAAGGATGCCGTTCAGCATACTCAATCAACATGCCACTGATAAGTATGAAAGCAGGGCATGGCCCCTGTGTCATCTGAAAGCAAGTGTGGGTGGATATTATCAATCATGCTTCTGGAGCCGTGCTTTCAAAAAAGGAAAAGGAAAAGAAGACCAACAAGACACATTCAGTGCCAGACTGTAGGGCAATGAATACGTAAACAAAGGCGCATGTTATCCTCCTTCCATGGCACCAGGAGCCATCCAGAGTACTAAGACAGGATAACACACATGATGTGGAAGCTCAGCAGCAGGGAGGACACCAGAAATAGTGTCTTCAGGAAGAGCTCATGGTCATCCCCCAAGCCTCTTCAGGCTCTGTGTCCCCCATTACTAGGAGTCTTCACTAGTGTCACCCCCTTAGATCCCATGGAGTTTCCATTGCACTGGGTTTCTACCTCACTTCAAAATACCGCCCAATTCCAGTTGTTTCTCCCATTACTCTTTCCCTCCATTTTCCCACAATTCCTCCTGTTCCCATCCCCATGTGCCCCCAGACCACCTGAAAAAATCTATTCCATTTCTTCTTCCCAGGGAGATCCTTGCATCCTACTTCCCTTTTAAGGCCTTCTTGATACTTAGCCTCTCTGGGACTGTGGAACTTAGCATGTTTGTTCTTTATTTTACAACTAATATCCACTTATAGCTGAGTACATACCATGTTTGTTTTTCTGGGTCTGAGTTATCTCACTCAGGATGACATTTGGCCTGGAAGTTTTGTGATGTCATTTTTTAACAGCTGAGTAATGCTCCATTGTATAAATATACTACATTTTTATAATCCATTCTTTGGTTGGGGAACATCTATATTGTTTCTAGTTTCTAGTTATTATGAATAAAGCTAGCAACAAGGATTCTAACTTGAGACATTGGCATCGTTACCTGTCTCAGTTCCAAGTAAGCAGATACAGTACAGATGGGCACAATGCCGAGGTATTCAGAATTGTGGTTTAGCCAGAGCAGAAAAATAAGGCAAGAAAAGAAAAAGCAACTGACATCATAATCAAGGGAATAACCATATAATGATTAACTAGGAGATTGAAGCTGAGTAGTACAGTTATTAGAATGGGACAGAATAAGAATTATATATTCAAGTGGGATTTAAGGTTTGAGGTTAGAGAAATAGAGGGAGAAACAAAAAGAATGCATACAAGCTATAGCCATAGAAAGAGATGGTCAAAGAATGACTCGTCAAACTGAGATTGACTTTTTGTAAGTATTGATAACAAAAAAAAAAAAAACGTATGGCATGATAACGGAAGTGGATGGCTTATACAAGACAAAGGATGACATCACTGAAAAACAGAAGGGCTCTGAATGAAAAGAACTAAGTGTCTCAGATGCTCCTCTGTTGCTGTAACAAGATACTATGACAGAAGAGGCCGCCTAAAAAAGCAAGAGTTAATTTTGGCTTCTGAAGGACAGTTCATCAGAGTGTGGAAGTCAATCGAGGCTGTAGGAACTTGAAGCAGCTGGTACAATTGCTTCATGTTGGGAAGAAGAAAGCAATGGATGCTTATGCTCAGCCAACTTTCTTTACGTATAATCTAGAAACTAATCCCAAGGAGTGACCCCACCCAAAGTGAGTGTGTGTATCCACCTCCACTAACCTAAAAACATAATTCCTCACAGGCAAGTCTTGGGACCGAAGATGCACCTGGAGGCTTGTCTCCTGGGCAATTCTAGGTTTTGCCATGTCAACACTAGCCATCACACAAGATATTGGAAACATAGCAATGAATATGCTGAAATCTCCCTAAAATAAAGGAGTGGCATTTATCATCAATAAGCCAAGAAGAAATAACCTTTTTATAGACTGTCACTATGTAAGGCAGGATACAATGTCAGGTCCAAATTTAATTGTTTTCTTTTGAGTGAAGTTCCATTTCACACATTGTCCTTTCATTCACCCTAGAAGATATGCAACATGCAGATTTTGTCTCTGATTTATCTTTGCTTTCCTTTAAATACGGTGAGAGAGCCGGGCGTGGTGGCGCACACCTTTAATCCCAGCACTCGGGAGGCAGAGGCAGGCGGATCGCTGTGAGTTCAAGGCCAGCCTGGTCTACAAAGTGAGTCCAGGATGGCCAAGGCTACACAAAGAAACCCTGTCTCAAAAACCCAAATAAATAAATAAATAAATACGGTGAGAATCTTTCAGAATGCATAGTGCAAAGCTCATCAGACTTCTCCATTAGATTTTCTAGAAGAAGATTTCAGGGTGGTATGCAGAACCTCTTACTGCCCAGCTCAAAGCAGCAAGTCCTCAGTGCAAGCATGGCTAAATGCTTTCTTCTAAAAATTAATATAAAGTGTTGTTCTAGTTGGGGACTAGACAGCCAATCACCACATCACATCAGTGCAATATAGATTGTCTTGTTAGTGACTCCATCTTCTTGGAGGAGTTTGGCATAACTCATTGGGTCATGCACATATGCCAGGGGAAAAAGAAAGAATACACTGAGAACTATACCGAAGTTACGATTTGTGCATGGTAGTGGTACTGTCATTTATGCCGGTATCCAGTTGTCCAGTATGGGATCCCACCATCCTACCTCACCGCGCAAGAGTAAGGAAACATAAGGGTCTTGCAGAACAAAAGAAATACAGATCTCATGTACATTGTTCTGTTTACAATATACACATATGTGGTACCCAATATCCAACTGAAGTAAGGCTTTAATTTATTTTCCCTTGAAAATGGAAGTTCCACAAAGGCAAAATGTTCCACGTTTGGTCTTGTGGGCTCTTCCTCCCTCTGTCAAAGTCTTCAGGAGAAAAACAGTACTAGAATCCCGGTGAAACAGGTAATAAGTTGGGGAAGCTGCCTCCTCCATACATTTTCTGGGACCTAATTTTGGGTTCTGTCATGATCCTGTTTGCTCCTCTATAAAACAGGGACACTAACCAAGGAAAAGACCGTCCTATGTATATGGGATCCTAATGGCCTGGGATTGGTGTGTGAAAGGTCTGAGAGAGTTTCAACCTTGGATACCTCAAGTGAGGATGGCAGGTTTGGGCTCCCTCTTCTCCTGCAACCTGATGCCAGAAAGTCAAAAGCTTCCCCATCAACCCTGGTAAAATTTTGTTACCTTGATAGCTTGATAGCTTCACTCCCCCGAGTCCCTTGAGTCATCTAGCCTCTGAAAATGCAGATGAAGTATTTATCAACGCTCCTGGCCAATTATACATGACCACACAAACCTTTCCCCAGAGACCCTGCCCAACTCTCCCAAGGGCATAGAGACCCCCTTCCCCGCAATAAACAGAATCAGTTCTCTGAAGCTGTGCCCAAGTATGTGTATTCTTTGCCCACACACTCACTGCTAACCAAGGCTCTGCATTGTACCCATAAGCCCTGGCTAAGCTTTCATCCCTCTAGCACAGGCTAACTGTCCAGAGGGGAAGAAATAGACACTGAGAGGTAAAATTTGGTTCAATTGATAACACATAAAATCTCTAGAGTAGCGTGCCACTAAACCAACAACTTCTTTGTTGCAATGGCAGTCCATGGGCTTGTTTTATCCTCCTTTACTGAAGTAACTTGCCAATGACTGTTTCTGAAATTAACAGTTTTCTGTTGTGTATCAATTTGAACCTTTGTAGGTTGTTGAGCACTGCATTTTTTGAACATCTCAAAAGTGTTATCAAATTTTTAAAGTTTATTATAATTTATTGAGATTACATCCCCATTGTTATCCTCTCTCTTGTATCTTCCTGTTTCCACCCTCCCTCCCTCTTCCACCTTATTCCCCTCCCCTAGACCTCTGACAGAAGGGAACCTCCTCCTCCACCATATGACCACAGCCTATCATGTCTCATCCAGATAGCATGCTTCCTCTTCCTCTGTGTGCCTCCTGGGCCTCCCCATCAAGAAGAAGTGATCAAATATCTCTCTCTCTCTCTCTCTCTCTCTCTCTCTCTCTCTCTCTCTCTCTCTCTCACTCACTCAAATTTCACTACATAATCAAGGTTGAACTCAAATTCATGATGATCTTCGTTCAGCACCCACACACACGTGTGGGGATCATAGGCATGCACCATTATACCTTGGCCCTCACAAAGTCTTTACAGTAGGAATTCAATCACTGTTGAACTGAATGCTAGGTTATGGTGAGAATTTATGTATTAAATATATACATAGATTGTTGTGTAGAAATGTAATTTTGTTTGTGGGCATACATGTTTATATCTTTGCATATATAAAGACATGCATTTCATAGTTCTGCCTTTTCAGAATGTAAATGACCAGTGGCATTCTTTTGGTAATCACTACATTTTAGTATCAATATCTTGTGTTCAAAATACTAGAATCAGAAAGAAGAAAGAAGCAGAAAGAAGGAAAAAGAGGGGGAAGGGTGGAAAATAGACAGAAATAATGTGAGATCTTTTTACAATGGAAGCCAACAGAAAAGAACATATCTGCAGGTACTACAGAGGTATGTGTTTCATGAGGAAAAGGATATTCATACAATGTGAGAGGATTTTCCTCACAGTAGAAACACCAATTACAAACATAAAATAATGACTCTGTGGTGGAAAACTTGGCGACCTCAGGTGATCCAGCTTAGGATCACTGGTAGAGGAAGATGCCACAGTCATGTGTTTCCCAGTGTGATAAGTTAAGAGCACACTATCAGTGGCACTCATTTCATGTCTTACAGTGTTATGGCCACAAGACTGAAACTGAAAGGCACTTTATGCAGTAAGATTCTTACAACTTTTAAGACTTTCAAAGTTGTGAAATTTACAGAAAAAGTGGAGAATCGCTCTACATAGAAAGATAAAGAGAATGTGTGACTGTGAATATTACCCTGGAAGACAGGAAAAAAAAAGGGGGGACTTTATTGGGCCAGTGTTATATGGACATTGATTTTGTTTGTTTGTTTGTTTGTTTGTTTGTTTGGAAGATTTTGTTGTGGTTACAGAAGGAGTCCTGGTTTGGGGGAAACACACATTGCATTGATTAGGCACAATGAGGCAATGTATCTGTAGTTCCATCTCAGTCAAGAAAAAGAATGAAATCGATGGATTTATTCATTTATTCCTGTTAGCCCCATGTTTGCCTTCCATTACCTGCTCTGTGGAAATGGATCCGGGTTTTTAAATATTTTCTTGCTAACTATCAGTACACCTGGTCAGGAAAGGAAGATGGAGAGACATCAAGAAGAGGTCCTATTGGCCAGCATCTGTAGAGCAGGTGGCTTCCCCCATGTCAGGCCACCGCTGTACGCATGGGCTCTCTTGTGCCTAAGCACCTGATGCACAGCCAGCTTCTCCAGTGTCCAGCTTGTGCAGTATGAGAAGCTTCTCCACACTTGATTTGGCACATATGGGCCAAATGTACCTAGTGGCCAATGACTTCAACCTACATCACCATTACATGGCTTTGTAGTAGAGTGTACCCAGGAGTAAACTTTCCTGAAAATGATTTTTCATGACACAGAATGAGAAAGATTGTGTTTCAAACAACTTTAGACCTCTTAAGCCTTTGAGGGGCCCTAAAGTTGAACTAAATGCTTTTCCTTACAAGTTGGCCGTGTGTATTTGAGACAGAAGTGGAAGGTTAAATGTGATATGGACAAGGTATGGGCTTCTCCTGGCTAGTTTTCACTGTCAACCTGACGGGGCTTGGAGTCAACTGGAAGAAACACTTCTGGATATATTTGCAAGGTTGAGTCTAGACAATTTTAAGTGAGGAGAGAAGATGTATCCTGAATGTGGGAACACTCTCACCATGGACTGAGATACCAGCATGAACAGAAAGAAGGAAGAAATGAAAGCAAGCTCCAGCTTTCATCTTTCTTTGTTCCCTGATGGCAGATATAGTGTGACCAGCAACTTCATTCTCACACTGTTATGCCTGCTCCAGTATAAGAGAGTGCATCCTCTCAAACTCTAAGGCAAAAACCAAATCCTTCCTTTAGTTGTTTCTGTAAGATGTTCATCATAGCAGTAAGAAAAAGTAACCAATACATGAACTTTCACAGGTTTTTAAAACATATCTACAGATATGAATAGAGAGCACATTCTTGCCATTTCTAATCCTTTCCATAGTAGTAAAGGCTAAGCTCTTAGACATGTCACATAAGGGTCATGCTACAGAGGGCCAGTTTCTCAGGACAGAAGGAGCCCATGTCAATGACATTGGCAGTAACTTCATGTATGTTTTTCAAAGTCTCTGAGAAAAATCAGGTTTGCTGTAGTAACTCCACTTAATGCTGGGTCTGTTGTAGACCACTGAGGGCCCAAATCCACACCACCCATTTGAAGTGCCTATTACTCTCTCCTCCAACCTTTATGTACTGTCTGCCTTTGCTACCAGCATGCGCATGCCTTAACAGAGTCTGTGAATTTCACCAAATACTCTCTCGGGTGACTTGGATACCTCAGGATCACCGTGCAATAAATAAACGCTTGTTAACATTTATGGTATGCTGTTGAGAGTTATTTCGCCTCCAGTCTGAATTCTTCCTGGGGGAATCTCCCTACCCATTGCTCTCTGTTTTGGGACTTTCTTGCTTAAAAAAAAAAAAAGTAAACATTGCTTCTTTGGTGACATCATAATAGTAATCATTTGAGCATGGAAAATTTGAATCTATATCCAGAGACAAAGATACAACTGTTTCTGCCTCTTTTCTTTTTCTGCTGGCTGAAATGTTCGCCTCATTCTGTACAACCTACTGAAAGGACTACAGAGTGGAGCACATTTAAAAATGTAAACATAAAGTAGCCTTTTGTTTTGTGCACTAAGATTTTCATCGATGGAAGTGCACACATATCAGCCTGGCAGACAAGGTCCTGTAGACTGAAGCCCTTTTCCTCAGCTTGAATGCCTCTGGTCATATCTGTTTTCTCCCATGTTGCTGACCAAGGTATTTTTCTCTACTTTATAGAGTCTAAGCAGCACAGACTTAATAGCAGTTAGTGGTGTCAATGCTCTTTGGTATAGTAAATCTCTAGTGTAAGATAATCTTGGTAATGATCAGCATAAAGTAGGGAGAGGTCGTTTTTTAAAACCTTGTCATAAAGCCTGCGCTCACTGTGATAGAGTTGGAAGAAGGTAATCCCATTAACCTTTGCATTGTATTGATGGAATTATATACCCTCCTGAGTGGAGGGTGGCAGTGCTGTCTGTGGACAGTGACTGCCTCAGTGACGCAGAGAACGGCCTTAAGAGATCTAGGCTCCATCCCAGTCTTGTTTTTATTTAGGACTTCAACCTTAAGCAAGCATTAGCTATTGAAGTCTTAGATTTTTCTTCTGTTTGTTTCTATTTTTTTCCTATATGTGTCTGTGTGTCCAGGTGGATTTTACTCATTTTTTTTTTACAATTACCCATTATTATTTTTATATAAAGAAAAGCAAGCAATTCTTAAGGCAGACAGAAGATACTATAAACAAAAAGTGTCTTTTAAAAAAGAAGTGTTACTTTGTGTTCTTTGGGCAAGGGCAGGGAGCGTTGTTGTTGTTGTTGTTGTTTGTTTTGTTTTGTTTTGTTTTGTTTTTTGAGACAGTTTCTCTGTGTAGCAGTGCTGGCTTTGCTTTGTAGCTAGGCTGACCTGGAACTCACAGAGCTCTGCCTGCCTGTGCCTCCCCAGTGCTGGAATTACAGGTGTGTGCTATTCTTGTGTTGTGCCATTGTGTTTTTCATTTAAAGAAAAGGGCATTTTGTATGGGGAAACTTAAGTCTAACAGCATCCTTGTTCTGTTTTTGAGTCACAAAACTGGTAAAATTTAAGTAAGAAAAAAAAATCATTGAAAATGTTTCCCAAATCTGAAGCCATATTATTATCACTCTGCCACACAGCAAGCTGAGAGGCTGTTCCCTGAATTTTTCAAGTCAGCATATGTCAATATGACTGGAAAGTGAGTGGTCCTGTGAGTGTGGTGGGGGTGTGGAATGGCTCTTTTGCAACTTGTAGGCTAATTCAAGATGACACCGAATAACGACAAAGATGCTTTTCCAGGGCATGTGAAGAGATGTACAGGACGTGGCAGCTTGTATCCCCTGCAAGGTACACAGCACAACCATCGGGCAGGACCATTTGACTGTCACCTAGGAAACAAGAGATGGTTGCCTTGTTCACTTAAGCAAAGGTGCAAGGTTTGGTAGCTCATTTCTAGGTCATAAAATGTGAAAGAATTTGTATGCACGCACATGTACATATGAATATGCTTGTGTGTGTGTGTGTGTGTGTGTGATATGAGCGTGGGATGTTTGCATGATATGTGTGATGTGTATGTATGTGAGATGTGTGGGTGCATGCACTTGCCCATGTGAGTGTGAAATGTGTGTGTGTGGTGTGTTTGATGTATGTGCCTGTGTGTTTAAATGAGGGCACACATGTAGAAGTAAGATGATAATGTCAGTCCACACCTTCCTCTTTGTACGAGACAGGATCTCCTGTCATTTGCTTCTGCGTAAACAAGGCCGGCTGGCTCATGAGACCAGGTGGAGAGAGAAGTGGAAACTCACCTGCCTCTACCTTCTGCCTTGCTGTGAATGCACCGAAACTTCTGCCCTAGGCCAGCATGCCCAGTCTTACAAGGAATGTGAGGTGGCTATCTTCGGTGCTCATGCATGCGTGGCAATCACTTTACCCAATGAGCCATCTCTTGCCCTAGAAGTTCTTAAACTAAGTTCTCAGGCCAGTCTCTGTTCCATAGCCATGAGACTTTGTGTGTGTGTGTGTGTGTGTGTGTGTGTGTGTGTGTGTGTGTGTGTGTGCGTGTGTTGCAAAACAGATTAATACAAAGTTAGAGTTCAAAAACTTTAAAAGGTTATAATGTCTACGGGGGGGAAATGTGGAAAGGAGAAACGAGGTCAATTAGCTGAAACCCTATGACTTAAGTGGCAGGCCTATAAATTGTCTCAAAGGTGACCATGTGTTTGAAACGGCTTCGTGGTGTAGGTTAATTCTTTCTCTTTGTAATTAAGGAGAATGTGACAGTAGCGCTGGATCCTAGGTCACATTCCCTATGATCGGAATTAATTAACACTCTGAATTAATTAATGTGGGGCCATTGTAACCATCTTCAACTCATCTTTCAAGGCTTGTTTCAGGCTCTTTCGCTTCATGTGAGGTTTCTCTGATTATTTCAGGTCTTGAATGATAACACCCCCCACACCCTTGCTTACAGTTCTTATACTCTGAACATATGATTTAGCATTTATTCTAACCTGCCTCTTATTATTTCTTCTCTCTTCAATTAGAGCATAAATTCTTGGAGGGCATGAATTCTATTTTACACTCCTTTTATTATCCTACCAGAGGCCCCAGGCACAATTCTGAAAACAGTGCTAAATAAATACTTGTTGATTAATGAGTCCCTCGTGAAGTGCCTTTGAGGCGGCATTCACACTCGGTTTCACCTTTGGGTGAGGACAATTTCCCACCTCAGGGAAATGTACCAAGGTCCTCTAGCTCTTCACCCTTTCTTCTTCATTCTTCTTTTTATTTTAATCTGTAAGGAGCAAATCTAGCATGAAGGAGGGAGGGGCCGGTGGGGCATCTACGTGTCGCCAGTTCCTTTTCCCGGAGGAAAATGTTCTTTCTGGATTACTGGCTGTGCACATAATTTTACAGAATCATGTCAACTCTGGAAAACGTACAATTATGTACATAATTGTCGCCTAGAAGTTCCCAGGTGATATAGTCAAACTCAGCTTCCTTACCTGGAGCAGAGATCCAGAACTCTGCTTTGAGGCTGAAATTCAGAGAAGGGCATTCAGAGTCTGCTCAATAACAAACGTAGCTCAAAACATGCATGCGTGTGTGCATATACACATGTGTACATACGTGTATGCGTGTGTGTGTGCGTGCGGAGGCTGGAGGGTCATCTCAGTGTTGCTCCTTGGGTATCATCTATGTTTTTGTTTTTCCAGCAGAGCGCCTCATTGGCTTGGAACTCACTGAGTAGCCCAGGCTAGCTGGTCAGTCACATGGAGCTTCCTGTCTGTGATTTCCCAAGTTAGGATTTCAAGTGCACGCCACCACACCCACTGTTTTTCTTTTTTTTTTTAATATTTTATTAATTTATTCTTGCTACATCTCAATGGTTATCCCATCCCTTGTATCTTCCCATTCTTCCCTCCCTCCCACTTTCCCCTTATTCCCCTCCCCTATGACTGTTCCTGAGGGGGATTTCCTCCCTCTGTATATGCTCATAGGGTATCAAGTCTCTTCTTGGTAACCTGCTGTCCTTCCTCTGAGTGCCACCCAGTCTCCCCCTCCAGGGGACATGGTCAAATATGAGGCACCAGAGTATGTGTGAAAGTCATACCCCACTCTCCACTCAACTGTGGAGAATGTTCTGTCCATTGGCTAGATCTGGGTAGGGGTTTAAAGTTTACCGCCTGTATTGACCTTGGCTGGTGCCTTAGTTTGAGCAGGACCCCTGGGCCCAAATCTGCCTATCATAATGTTCTACTTGTAGGTTTCTAGGACCCTCTGGATCCTTCTACTTTGCTATTCGCCCATGCTTCTCTCATCTAGAGTCCCAATAGGATGTCCTCTCCTCTGTCTCAGTTTCCTGGTAAGTGAGGACTTTCATGGGACATGCCCCTTGGGCTAGTATGCAGATATAAGTGAGTATATACCATTTGAGTCTTTCTGCTTCTGGGTTAACTCATTCATTATGAACATTTCTAGCTCAATCCATTCCCACTGTTTTTCTTAAGGGAGTTTAGGACTCAAATCCAGGTTCACTTTCTTGCCTTCTGTGCTTTTCATAGAACCTGACAACGTCTGTCTGTGTGGTAACCTTCTGCTTCTACTCACTGATAACTGCCTGTGCTCAGGTCAAGAAACAAGACATTTCACAGTGAATATCAAGATGTCGGGAGCACAGGAAATGGTCCGAATAAGGGATGTAAAAGGTAGGTGCTAGAAGGCAGAAGCAGCAGTCCACGTGGCTTCCCATGCTTCAGAGAGGAGGACTGTCCAGTATCAGAGTGACTGCCCAGCACAGAGCTGCCACTGGGATGGCAGGTCTCCTTGCCCTGGATCCTAAGTCGAATTCACTTTGTAGAGATGCTGACAAGCTGAACTCAGACAAAGAAAAGCTCTCAAGGCTCATAGGATTAAATCGCTAGTGGAGAAGGGACAAATACGATCAGTTCTGCTGTTGCTGTGAGAGGTTGATTTCGGAACAGGGACAGTCCTGTGAGAATCTGCCTGTGAAAAACAGAACAGCTGATGGTTTGCTGGACCTTATGGAACTCAATCTCAGATCCACCTCTTCATAGAATGCTCTAGGGCCTGCCTTATTCTTTAAAGAATTTTGAATGGAAAAGGAAAGTAGCAAAGTAGAAGATCAGAAAGATCCCACACCTACTTCCGGAGCTTCCTGCACAGGAATTTCTCACAGAGGTAACATCAAATGAATGAGTGTCTGGGGCATCCTTAACTCCCTCAAAATAATTAAGCTACAGTCACCTGGCAGGTGGGAAGACTACAGTCAGATGTTGGCAGGTACTCAAAATCAAAGCTGTCCTTTTGTGCTATCATCTTCCAGACACAGAAACTAGGAGTAAGCTAGGGTGTCCAGATCAGGGGAGACAAAAGATCCCCCACCCCGAACTATGCAGTTTTTCCCACTAGTTGGCATAACACCTCTTCCAATTGTCTAAAAAGAGCTTTACACCAGAGCTTTACAGCAATATTCTTTGGTCCTGGTTCCCATCATGATATCCAGATATGCTATCTCTTCTCACACCCAGTATGATTAACCAAAACAGCCAAGAGAGTCTCTTGTGCCAGCACAGGAGTTTGAGGGTGGCCCATCTATGTTCCGTATAGAATACTCAAAGCAAGACAACATTTAAAAGACAGCCATATCATACACAATCGGAGAATGGTGACACAGAAGCTCTGGTGACTACCGAGCTCTCACGAGAAGGGGAACCCTGACAATAACCACCTCTTCCGCATGTTCTAGGGGCTCGCTTTCAACCAGGGGAACACTAGTTCCATTTCAGATGAAGGCAAACCCGGTGCTGATGAAGTTGGGTGAATGCAGGGTGGCATTGATTGATGACATCGCAGTATACAGCCAGACATGGGAAGACTACACGGAGCATGTAAAACAAGGATTTGGGTAGCTTTTACAAACAAGCTTGACAGTGGGGCCATGACATGTCAGCCTGGCATGCTGAGGTGACATATTTAGGACACAGGGAGGAGAAGCGGCAGTCACCACTCTGCAATGGTGGCCTGCTCTGTTTCTCAATGGACCGTTTCATGAGGAAATGTTAGACAAAGATTGCTGGACATTGCAAACCAATTGCTCCAGGTTAGTCATTATTCTGTTTACTGATCGCTTTACTAAGACATGTAGACCACCAAGTATGGGGTCAGGGCAGAAACATTTCGGTAGCTTGATCCTAATTTTGTATTTTAAAATGTACTTTCTAACAGTTACAGAACTAAAACAAAATATCTTGTAAGTTTGCTATCCTCCATCCAGATGCCCATCTTATTAAAACTTTCCAGCTGGTAATTTGCCTATGTCTATCTCTCAGTCCCCAATAAGGCTAGGCGAAGTTTATTTTTAAAACCAGCATTTGGCCAGCCTGGCATAGCATAGGGCAGATTCACTTTCTATGTCTTTCTGATCAGAGGCTGGCTTTATTATTTTTCCATGAAAAGTCTAACTTAAGAGCCAGAATGGGGTCACCAAGCCAGCAGCGCAGAAATCATCTCCAGTTCAAATGAAATTAGCCAATTTCATAAAGATTTCTCTGGCATAGTTTGAACTGCAAGTCTCTGTTCTCCGGGGGAAGGAGTAACCTCACGTCTTATTATTCTCTCTTACCCTGAAGGTCTCTCTTGTCATCTATTATCACAGACACCCAGTGCTGCTAGTCACCCTTGATGTGACCATCTTTGTGCCGCAGCCACACTGGACTGTCCTTGAAGGCAAAGCTCAGCTCATCCAGTCCAGAGAACCCATGACAGTTTACAGCCCACTGTCCTGCACATATTTATCACTATGGGCTTGCTCACTTGCTGAGCCATGGGAAGATGTGCTCGGTTCCTCTGTTATGCATGTGTCTTTCTGTATATTTTATGTCTGTGAATCAAGTGGAATTACAGACTGCTGTGACTGCCAGCGTCTCTGCCATCTAAGAGGCAAGATGAGGGACTGATTAAACAACTCCACAGGCTTTAAGGAAAAGGACGAGTTTTCAAAAGTAAATTTGAGTTTAAATGTAAGGTCGGCCTCTTCCTAGACATGTGGTCAGAGTGTCTCTGGATTTTACTCATCTATAAAACGTGTATACAAAATGTAATTTTTATAGAAGAGTGAAGATATTCAATAAAACAGTGTCAATTGTGGGGAGATGGCTCAGTGGATCGTTCATTTCCTGTACGAATGGGAAGACTAGAATCCAAATGCTTAGCACATGTGTAACTGCCAGATGTGTGTGATGGCCACTTGTAATTCTAACCCAGACATAAAGATGCACAGAATTAACAAGCTAGTAATGCTAACCAAGTGAGTAGGCTCTGAGCTCACATAAGAGGCTCTGCCTTAATATAGAAAGTGGAGAGCGAATAACGAACAACATCTGTCCTCCACAGACACAAGTGCATTTACACACGTGAACTGTGCCTTCACATACACACATGAACATGCACACATTCCTATCCATGCCACACACATGCAAAAAAAACTTATAGTAATAGTACATATTTAGCACACAAAGCAAGAAGAGACCATTGGTATTGTGTCAGTTTGTGTTACTTTTGCTCTTGTGCTCTTTGCTCGGCTGCTGTTCAGGTTAGTAGACCCACTGATGTCATTTTCTTGCACCGAATGTGAATATATGCACAGCTTTGCAAGAAGACTTGGCTGGACTCTGTTGTTCCTTTGTGTAAAAGGCAAATGAGATCAGTTACACAGACCAGTGTGGGGCAAAGGCAGTGTAAACAGGATACAAGTGGTGATTTGTGAATGGTTATGACACCTTGCCTCAGGCAAACCCTCCAAGCTCAATTTGCAGGATTTTTGCTCAATGGGAAAAATACACCACAGGTGACAAGTCAATTAAAACTCAGCCATCTCAGAGAAAAGTATCTTGTGGCACGTGCAAAGTAAATAAATAAAATTTAAGTCATGAAGCTTAATTTGTACTTTGTTCTATGTGGGTAGCTTATAATCCGGAGGTTCACTCCAAGTGGTCTTGCTTCATGGACCATGACTCCCCCTTAAAATGATTCCGTGTCAAATTCACAAGGCATTCTTAATTACAAATACGACACATTTATATCTGCTGAGAGGTAAGCCGGTATCTAGACCCTGAAAGTTGATATAAACCAATTCCTATGATATAAAGATTTTAAATACTCACATCTGGGGAAGAATGCATTATTATTTTTCACTTGTTACTGGGCGTTAAAGGCACAAGCGTCTGAGTCTCTGAGATGGTCTAGGCTATGTACCCCCTAGTCTATTGATGAAGTGCTCCCTAACTTCCCTAGAGAGAGTCTCAGCAGCGGAGGTGCCAAACATGAGAAAGGAGAGATCTGGAGTTGGGAATGGGGAACTGAGCCCTGGTCCCCTGCAGTAACCTGTCAACTCTGGAGCATCAGCAAGCCTCCATATCCTAGCTGTTTCTGTGAGACAAGCAGATTGTAAAGGGTGATTTCTAAAGTCCCATGAGCTCTGAAGTTCTATGGCAAGTCTTCATATCATATTCAAACAATGTTAAAAAATGATCTACTGGGCTGGAGAGATGGCTCAGCATTAAGAGAACCATCTGCTCTTCCAGAGGTCCTGAGTTCAATTCCAGCAACCACAAGGTGGCTCACAGCCATCTATAATTAGATCTAATGCCCTCTTCTGGCATTCATGGATACATGCAGATGGAATACTCATAAAATAAATCTTTTATTTAAAAACAAGATGTTCTACTTTATTCTTATCCTTCATCTTCACTCTAGCTTCAAGTAATCCTACCAGCCTCCTTCATACTGCTGAAGGAATTAAGAAGCAATGTCGTGCATAAAGAGCATTTCCATACCTGATTTTTATCGTGCCCCCCATCTAATGCCTGGCTGCAAGAAAATTATGGCTATGTTTAGCAATATTCAGAGTCCATAAACTACAAACGTGAGTGTAAGTGTGTGGGAGTGTGTGTGTGTGTGTGTGTGTGTGTGTGTGTGTGTTTCAGCACAGTCTGAGATCTAAAGTAAACTAGAACTGTGAAAAGAGATCTTGTATCACAAGTTGTATTATCTGGATATTACAAGGCTTGGGGGTACTAGAGTTTTAGGATTTCATTTTCAAAAAGGAATAGAAGGGTGAAGAGAGGAGAAGGAAGAGGATGAGAATGGAGATGAATCAGAGAAAGAGGAGGAGGAGGGGGCAGGAGGAGGAGGAAGAGGAGGAGGAGGAAAGCCACTGAAGAAATTTTCTCTGTGGACCTGGGGATGTCCACTTCAAAGGTGAATGTGTAGCTGAGTGATACAGCACTTACCTGACATGACCACGGCCCTGGGTTCGATCCCCAGTACTTACCCAACATTGTTAGCACCAAAGGCTTTTTCCATGGGAATGATTTTAAGTGCCCATCAACATTGGCTTCATCAGGCTTCCTAAGTGTGTACTGCCTCTCAAGTTTAAAGCCTATTTTGTGTTGTTTTAGGTCTAGTATCTCTCATATTGCCCCTCTTTATGCCAGTATTCATTTTCTGGATGCACCAACTCATTTTTCTTTTATTTTCTCGTTACAGATGTGTAATACAGACCTTTTAATAGATGCTATATTGTTATCTCAGCCTCAAAAGAAATATGTGAGTCAGAAAACAAAGAATTAAAGAGCCTAGAACCTAGTACTGTCTCCTGGAGCAGTTGAAATCAAGGGCACTCTAGAAATTATTTCTTGCTGCTCCTGAGAATGACAGCTGAAGCCATGTGTCATTCACAAGAAGTTCTACAGATAGTGCCTAATTTTTTCATGACTACCCCCACAATCTTGTAGAGTAGACTTTTTGAAAGATGGATCCATGAATCTGAAGCCGAAAACCCGTCTACTGACTTCTTCTGAGATACATTATTTATATATAATTGCATTGTTGACAGATATATTGTGGTGCTGTGCACAGGACTCAGGACTTTGATCATGCTAGACAAGCACTCTGCCACCGACCTATATGCCTAGTCCATATTACACATACATACACACACACACTTAAATACATATATGTAAACACATACACCACATACTAACACTTGCATACATGCATTTAAACACAGAGATGCCTATACTAATACAACCTTTTAGGTATTTCTTGGATAACATAAATATGTGGTCCTACCAAAACATATAGTGCACAAAGTCACTTCTGGAATCTAAAGTCTTTACTAATTCTCTTTAGCATCTAAAAACGTGATTTAAGAATCCCTATGGGTTATTTTGAAAGATAGAAAAATAATACAAAACCCTCGAACAGGTGTTGTTACATGTTAGTGCTGTGGCGTTTTCTCACTAATACTACAAATAAAAGTTATTTCAAACATCTTAGGCCTTTTTTTTTTAATATCTGAGGAGACAAGGTTGAGAAACTGACACCTACTTTCTGAGAAATGTGATCTTTTTACACCATACCGGAGTTTTCATAAATCCTCAGCTACAACTCTGTAATTTGTTTTATGCCATCAACTCCCACATCATTCGTGTATTATTATGAAATCCAAGCAGCCAAGCTATAAATTTTAAGACACGGACTTTGAAATCCACAGCATTCTAGTCATTGTGGCATCAAGTACTTCAAGAAAACAGCTTGAGCTTGGAAGGAGTAGTGGGAGGGTGCAGAGCCTTTTTTTTTCCACAAAAAGGGGAAGGGATATAAAAGATACATTCTCAGAAACTCTATATAAGAGGGAAATAAATATAAATTGGAAGGCAGTTTTGTGTCTTGATCTTACAACCCGTCTCCTAAATGTAATATTTGAAGGTTCATATAGTTTTGCAAAATATTCTTACACTTGAACTTACTAAGAATTCAAGAAAGCTTTAAGATCTTTTCTTTCTGAACATTCTTGGTAGAAACACCTTTCAGAGACACCTGAGCTGGAACTCATGTTCAAACTGAAGTATCTTCCTGGTCTCACATCCCCAGAAAACTGGAGCAGCCTGCAGTAGGGCTGGTAAGAAGCAGCTGAGGACAGGCCCAGCCTTGGTGATGATGCCCTGAGGACCAGTGATCTGAGCCCACACCAAGGGTCACCCTGGCACTGCTGATTTTCATGGAGTTGTTTGTTTGTTTGTTTTTGCTTGTGAGTTTTTTCTCTTTTTAACCTCGAACATTTATAACACGCTCTAAAAAAAAGATGAAGTGAACTACAAAATATTTTATTTTTCTTTTGAGACAGAAAAAAATATGATAAGAAGGGTTGTTTTGTCTGCTCAAAATGCTAAAACTCTCATGCAGTGTTTGAAACATCTGCACAATTTTCCCACTCTCCAAACCTATTCAGCTGACAATTGCTGTCTGACTAATTGAAGCTCAGAATTATCTTCCTAAGAAATTTTTCGTGTCCTCAGACATCCAAGACAGGTGCAATTATGCTTGCTGTATGCTGCACATTCAAGAAGGAATATCTTTTCTTTTCTTGTTACTGCTTAAGAGTTGTAAGTTTTCAAGAGTTGTAATGTCTCCATGTCTGACCAGCTAGCTGCCAACAGCAGCTGAGTAACTACTGGATGACTTAGCTTTTTAATATTCTCTCTCTCTCTCTCTCTCTCTCTCTCTCTCTCTCTCTCTCTCTCTCTCTCTCTGTGTGTGTGTGTGTGTGTGTGTGTGTGTGTGTCTGTCTGTCTGTCTCTCTCTCTCTCTCTCTCTCTCTGAATAATTAACACTTTAACCAAGGAGGTAAAATACTTGAACCCACAATTGTCAAACATTGTTCAAAGAAAATAAAGCACAGTAACTGGGAAAGCCTTCTGTGTTTAACAAGGGAATCCTAACAAGATAAATATACTACTCACGGTAACTTACAGATGCAGCACAACCTAGATTAAAATTTCGCTGGCCATGGGGCAGCTTATTCCAGATAAGGAGCATGTGTCATAGAAGTATCTTAAGTGTAAGGCCAGCCTGGGCTTCTGAGTAAGGCCCAGTCTCAAAACTGAATTAGTAAACAAACAAACAAACAAACCAAATAAGATCTGAGACAGTTCCATGGTAGCATGCATGCCTAGCATGTATGAGGCCCTAAATGCAGTTCCCCACATCATGAAGATCAGCTTCCAACAGTCATTCTTGCAAAAGTGGAGAAGCTAATTCTAAAATGTCCATGGGATAAAATGGTACTCTGGACAATCAAAACAATTCTGAAAAAAAAAAGTGAAGTTTGTGAGTTCACACTTTCATTTTCAGTGCTTACTCGAAGCAGCATTGTGCTGTCAGAACTAGAGCCTTAGCATCGCTAGCAGACAGCTGCAAAAGAGACCCAAATTATCTATTGCCTGGATTTTAGACAAAGGTGAAAAGAAGTGCCACTAATTAAAAGGAGATGATTCGTTTTCAAAAACTTGTGGTGGACAGCTGATGGTCACACATAACATTTAATCCAAAATGAGTCAATGACTCACTTACGAGTTTAAAAAAAAGTCATAAAACTGTTAAAGGAAAGTAGAACAAGTAAATGTTCATTAGTACGGAATTGTCAGTGAACAGTAAACAATAACACCAAAGGAAAAAGGACCAGAAGAAAACATGACCACTTGAGACACCAAAACAAACTCGTCTGCACCAAAGGATACCAGCAATACAAGGGAAAATGCAGCCTGCAAGATGGAAAAAGATATTGCAAACAGTTTATCTGGTAAAAGCTTAATATCAAGACTGTATAAGGAACTCATGCAGGTGAAAAAACAACAGTTTAAAAATGATTGTGCATGTGAATAAATGTTTCTTCAAAGAAGAAATAAAAATTGTCAATAATCACACCAAAAAAGCTTGAGGTCCTCAGACCTCTGAAACAGCTGTAATCAGACCTGCTGCACTCTGCATACTCAACATTGACATAATCAACTTTCGTTGGTCATGGAGTTTTATCATAACACTAGGAAACTTAGTTTGAACAGACCCTGTACCTGACACTGTTAAAGTGGCCAATGACCTGAAACTAGATAGTTCATGGACCAATTTAAAAAATAAACCCTAATATTATTTTGCTAAGGGAACAATACAATAAAACGACTACTAACGACATCCTGCCATACTCATAGACCAGTGCTTTGCTCAACCCACATCAGAGAAACTTCTTCTTAGAGTAGATAGGATTTAGGATGGAGACTCAGAGCTAGACAATATGTATACTGAGAAATTTTGGAGCACTCACTCTTAAATGGAATGTCTTCTCCAATCCCTTCTCCTCAAGGCTCAAGAATCTGTGCAGAAAGAGGAGGCATGAAGACAGTAAGAGCCAAGGCAACAGATAACTCTAAGGAAGCCGTGCCTTATGTGTACAACAGGACAGTTGCACATATGAAATCACAGAAACTATAGCAGCATGCACAAGACCTGCAGAGGTTCATGCTTGGTGGGGTCCCAGCACTGAGAGCAGGAAATAGACACAAGGTCCCACTTCTAACAAAGAAGCCATCTGAAACTGATACCCTCTGGTTAAGTGAAAATTAGTCTCCTCCAATGGAGTCTGTCTGGATGTATCAAGCATACTCCAGGGTAGCCCACACACACACACACACACACACACACACACACACACACACACACCGATGCCCAGGAAGACTTGGCTGACATAACGCTAACTCAATGGCAGTTTTGTGGAGTTTTTCTTTTCTTTTGCTTTATTTTAGCATTCTTTTCTCTTATTTGTCTATTGCCTGTTTGTTTTTATTTTTAATTTTTGCTTTTTACATTTTTTGGTTTTGGTGTGTTCCATATTTTTGTTTTTGTTTTTTGAAACAGATATAAAGACAGAGAGAGAGTGAGAAAGAGGGAAAGAGAAAGAAACATAATGTTGGGTAGGATAGGAGGTAGGTAAGATCTAGGAGGAGTAGAAGAATGAGGAAAACATGATCAAAATAGACTTCACTAAAATGTTTTAATAAAAATTTAAAAATAAAATGTAAAGTCTATCAAAACTAATAAAGACAAAAATATACAAAAAAATCATTGAAACAAGAAAAAAGACAAAGAGAAATTGAGTTATTATACACTTATTTCTAGAGATTGAGGCATACTGCTTTTAATGGCTGGTTTAAAAACAATACAAAACACTAGTAGAAAATTGTAGAGTTTGAAAACAGTACTAACAAACTTTACCCACTTGACATTAATAGACTGTCACTGTCTACATCTGTACGAGGCCTGTTGTTTTCAGGTGCAAACTGAACAGTTACAAGTATTGACCATATGTGTGTCCATAAAGCAAGTCTCAAAATACACACTTGCACACACACACACACACACACACACACACACACACACACACACATCATGCCTTTTCTGATAGTAGTGCAATTAAAGCAGAAGCACATGTTGACATAGATATAACTGGAAAGTCCCCAAGCTTTTATAAACTAGAAGAGTCATGGGTCAAAACACAAATTCTAAAAGGAAATTGAAGAATAGTTTGAACTAAATGAAAATTAAAATATAACAAGTCAAGATATATGGCCTAAAGTTGGGTCTACACTTAAAAGGAAATTGAAGTTCTCAAATATATATGCATGCAAAAAATCCCCATTACCAGACAAGGGAGAAACAAAGGAAAAAAAACTAAAATTTTGGAGGGAGAAAGAGCATAAAAATTAAAAAGTACGTGTGGGGAAAACACAAAGATAAAACTTACATAAGAACTGTATTGGTTAAAGGCAAACTCCTAGCAAGACAAATGCCAAGGAAAAGCCTAAATTATCAGAATCAGAACATAAAAGGCCAATGTCACTGCAGGTCTTGAAAGTATCATGGAAGTATAATAGTAAGAAATCATTATGAAAAATAATGGGCCAATATACTTAAAATATTGAAGGAAGTAGAAAGAAATGTTTGAGGGATGTAACTTCACAATCAGAGAGAGAACTCCAAATTGGTAAAACACCATCACTGAAGAAATTTTCTAAGTCCTGAAATAAAAAAATATTATTGTTACACACTGAAATTAAGTTTCCTAAAAAGGCAAAAAAGAAATAGTTCCTAGGGCTGGAAGCCTCCACAATTAAAAAGCATTGCTCCTCTTGCAGAAAGCCAGAGTTCAGTTCCCAGCATGCACTGGTGCCTCGTCACTGTCCTTAAATCCAGTTCCAGGGGACCTTATACCCTCCTGTAGCCACTAAGAGCACCTGGCATACACACAGTGCACACGCCTATAGGCAGGCATAACATTCATACACTCAAAAAAAGAATACATGCATACATATATATGTATATATATCTCCTTATTTTTGATTACTTATTGACATCAAAACTAGACAAAAATCATACTGAACAGGAAATGTGTAGTTATAAAACTGTGACATAAAACATTATCTATAAAATATATACTAAAGATGTATAAAAAGGCAAGGATTCTTGATGTTTGTTTTTTAAAGAATGTTAAGACTGATGAAACACTGAAAACTGAAATCGATGTAACTCACCACATCATAAAAGTTAAACAGGAAATAGATTTTCTTAGTTGGGGAATATGCATTTAATAAAATACAAAACAAATATAATACTTACCAAATTTAGGAAAAGCTTCAATTACAAGCAGCATAAGCTTTTATAATGTAGCCTTGTGTATGTATCAAAAAAAAAAAGCAGACAGAAAACATCTGCAATAATGAAACATGTAATGCACTGCAGG
Organism: Acomys russatus; assembly: GCF_903995435.1. NCBI lineage: Eukaryota > Metazoa > Chordata > Mammalia > Rodentia > Muridae > Acomys > Acomys russatus. Next base: position 64,551,422 of record NC_067142.1, on the reverse strand, counting down.
ACGAGGGAGCCCACCACTTCTGTTTATCATTGACTGTGGTGTGTGTCAAGCCAAAGTAAACAAAACCAAACAAAGCAAATAAAGATTGGATGTGGAAACAATTGACATTGCAACCATCTAGACCCAATAAGAAAATTACCAGAATCAATAAACAATGCGGCAATTCTCTATGAAGTCAACACACTAATGCTGATTTCATTCTGTAGTCCAATTAAATGAATCTTTAAAAGCTACCACTTATGCATCAAAAAATATGAAAATAGACTTAACAAAAGACATGTTTAAACTGCTGCATACAAAGCTGTAAAACACTGCTGAAAGAAATTGGTGAGCATCTAAACTAATAGTAAAGTCTACTCTATAATTCTGGATTGAAAATATGCAGTATTTCAAATATGTCAATTTTCCCCAAAAACTTATGTATAAAGCCTAAAAAGTCCAAACTGAGCTCACTGCCCATCTTGCAGGGAAGACAGATGTGTGGATGTGCTAATAGAGGATTCAACAAGATGGTCCTTAAATATCTATTAAAATGTGCAGTCAATAGTAACCATCGTAACCCTGAAGAAGAAAAAAGTTTTAGGGCTTTTTGCTGTTAGATATCAAGACAGAAGAAACATCATCAAGAGGACTCTAGACTTCCTATACAGACCAAAAAGAAGACCACTAGAATATAAAAGAAAAGCTAGAAAAGGAGTCAGTGACATATGGCTGAACAAATGCCAGTAATGGGTGTACATGGAGAATATTTCCAGTGACTAGTGTTTACTGAATTGGATGGCCACCCTCAATTATTTTCCAGTACTTTATGCTCTAAATCGCCTTCACCCATGCTAGATGTAATTATAAAAGATCTCATTGTAAATGTCTTTGCGACTTGAAAAGAAGCAAAGATTTCTTAAGTGGGATAAAATGTAATCCTTAAAAGATGGAAATCTGAGCTTCGCTAAAATTCAGTAGTTTTGTATTTCAAAAGACACAGCTAAGGGACGAGAAAAGACACAAACTGGAAGCACCATTTTGAAACAGTGGATCTGACAAAACTTGTACCTGGGATATTTTTTCAGTCCTATCGTTGGTGTGGAATAGCTAGTCCAACAAAATAGTGGATAGTGAAAAAAAAAAAATAGTGGACAGCATACTTGAAAAGATACTTCGACAACAAAGTGGCCACGAGTATTAGTGAAACGCAAATCAAAGCCACAGTGTGACTCATGTGCTTGTGTAAAAAACGATGCAGGCATCCTTCTACGTGTATGCAAATAAAAAGATACAATTTACCAAAGTGTGGGTGTAGCAACTTTTAGGGGTGCTGTATACTTTATGTTATAAGGCTGTTACAAAACCCACAGTTTTGAAACATTATGTGCATTAGTAAGTAATCCTACTACTTTTTAAAGAAAAATTATCTTTTTAGCAGCTAAAAAAAACTTAAACATATGCTTCCAGTGTCCACTCCCAATATTGGAAAGTGGATGGAATTTGCTGTTCTCCCTAAATAGGCCACATAGTATACACTTGCCAGAAGAATTACAAATCCCATTCTATGTCAACTGGTTGAGAGATAAATCTGGGCGGTGAGACTGCTATGAGACTTGGTCATCCACAGGCAGGTAGGTATCATTCTGTGACCACAACAGAGCCAACTTTGTCCCAACAACAATTTGCCATGCATGACACAACCAACCTTCACATAGCGAGTGGTGCTTCATGTTTGTAGACACTCCTGTTAGAATGGAGATATAGCAACTGCTAAAATTAACTTTTGAATGGAGGTATCAAGAAATAAAATCTGTTTTTATAGAGATGTTAAACAGTAAAACTGCTCCTGGGGCAAAGGGGACAAGAAGAATATTCGAGACCCCCTTGAAAAAAATCACATTTGAGAAGATCTTTTTCTAACGTTCTCTTTGATTTGATGTACCACACACAACAATAACTGGTATTTCCTAGAAATTCTTATTTGATTACTAAGATATCTTGAAGTGTTGATACATTGGAAATTCACATATTTTGTTGGTTAATTGTATTTTTAGACACACACACGAATAACAAACAAGTCTTTGCATACTGTGTTCTATATGTTTTTGAGTTACACTGTGGGAAATAGACTTCTCAAGGATGCATGCAAAGGCCCCTTAAAACATCTATTTTCTGGTTACACTTGTACTTAAAACTATATCAACTACTTATAAAATAAGATTGCTCTTCCCATTATCCCGTCTTCTTAATCCTATGAGACGAGAAAAAACAAAGATCATGTTTTGTGAAATAAGCCACAGCAGTAGGCCACAGGGGTGACACAGAGCTTGTTATAACTTTGTGAAATACAAGCCACGTGCACTTGGGCTTGTAAGATTCCCAGCTCTACCACAAGAAATGGGAAACCCAACTCTTGACAAAATGTTCACGGCAATCCTATATTGACTACATAGTCGTGACTTCAACTTACCAATGCCTCAGACACTGACTAACGCTCCAATAAAAGTATTTGTTAGTGTTTTTTCATGAAAAACATAGTCTAGCCAGCTGATGGTGGTGCATAACTTAATCCCAACACTTGGGAGGCAGAGGCAGATAGATCTCTAAGTTCGAAGCCAGCCTGATCTACAGAGCCAGTGCTAGGACACCCAAGGTCATATAAGGAAACCCTGTCTTGAAAAGCCAAAAGAAAACAAGAAAAAAGAAAAGAAAAGGGAAACATACTCCACACCAATCAGTCCTCTCCTGATGGAAGTACCATTTCCTAGGAATGCAGGGATGTGTCGATCAGAGTAATTATTTCTCATGTTCTTCCTAAGCCACCAGATCTTCTTCATGCAGGGGTGAGGGTGCCTTCTCCATCAAATCCTAGCCAGTTCATTCCCACAGAAGAATGTGAGAGCTGTTATGAAGGAGACATGTCCTCAAAGTTATGCACTGTCACTCACCTGGCTCTGCCTGAAAACTCCCAAACAGATATTGAAACATTTTTTTTTTTTTTTTTTTTACATAAAAGCACCTTTATAGCTCTTGTAGCCATATAAGTGCTTGCTTAAGGTCAGAGGGACCTTGAGTGTTTGTACTAAGATAACAAAAGACCAACGAGATGGTTAGTGAAAAATCGAATGAAATAGAGAAATTTCCGTGCCTGATGCGCAGAGGTTCCAGCTCAGCCTTCTGTGTGAATTAATTCTTTTTATCAGGACCGGTTTTACGAGCCCTCTCCTTCTAATGCATAGCAATTCCAGACACGTGGCTACACCAGAATGAAAGGTATCAGGGCTCAACTCCGAGCCATTTATTTGTTGAACGTTTTATCTCCATATTAAATTCTCACCGAAGAGGCTTTCATTAAGTTCACAGACGGGCAGAAAGAGTAGGCTGCTGAGTTTTTTAAGAAAACAAACCTGGAGGTAACCTCTCGATCTGGCTTCTGTTGTCCTTGCGTTTACACCAAAGCTGCCAACAGAACCGAGAGAGAGAAACGGGTATTCAAACTAGACTTTTTTTTTTTTTTTTTTATTTCCTGCATTTGAGCAGGCCACAATTTATATCACTCGGGTCTCCTTAAATTAGTCCAAGAGGATTTCATTTTACAGGCCTGCTTGACTGGGATCTTTTTGGCAAGATGGGTTCAGCTTTGTATACAACTGAGATTCATATTTTATGTGTGTGTAAAAACCCCAGCCGTGAATCTAGCAGCTCAAAGCTTCACCTTCATTCTTCACAGTGCAGTTGAGAGCCCAGCACATTTCCATAGGCCTAGTCTCAGGCTCGCTCTTGGCAGAGCTGAAAGGACAAAAGCTAAAAATAGATGAAGGAACTCGGAGCGGAGGACAAGAAAATAGGACTTTTTCAGTTTCTCACACCACACTTTCCAAATTAATAGGAGGTATACATAATGTCCCCCCATTCACACGTTTAAATTGAAATAGCACTTCGGGCCAGACATTGCTTTCTGCTTTTTAGGGGGGAGAGAGAGAGAGGCCTTAGAATAATGTTTGAAGCTCCTGAAATAATATCCCTCTCCTGGACCTATCTGGCAAGCCTGCAACGACTGTCGCCTCAACCTGTCACCACTTCTCTTCCTGCAGTTCCCAAGTTTCATTCGTCTGTGGTCTCGCTTCCCGCTCCCCTCCGCTAAATCCCTGTGCTACAAACCTAAATCGTTTGCCAAGACAGAGCTAGGAGGACAAGGTGCAAAGCGGAGCTGGAAAGTTTGCTTCGTAGCAACTCCGTATGGCTTCCTAGGTGGTTTTCAGGAAGCCCTTGCTGCTGCACCTCTCCTCGGTGGTATCTCTTAGAATATAGTATTCTCCCAATCGTCATAAGTGACCCTGTAAAACGGCATGGCGAGTAGAGATCAGAGAACGAAAAGCAATGCTCAGAGGACAGCACGGATCCCTGTAAAATGAGAGTTCATTTAAAAATCTACCATCAGCTCTAAGCATTAGCTGATTTGAACTGAAGTTGACCGCCTTCCCTGGCACGATTAATGTCTAATGAGCTGTAAAGCCCACAGGTCTATAAAGATGTTAATATTTAACAAAATGAGAGTTGCAGCTCCGGTATTACCTCATTCCTAAAATAATAGAAACTGTGCCTTAGAGCCATGAGTCACGGTTTCCTAATGAGTTGTTTCGCTGTTATAGAGCATTGCTTGCTATTCAGTTTTCAGCGACATGTAAATCGTGAAAGATTAGAATTCTATACTGTAGTAATAATTATGGAAAACTATTGAGTACCCAAGACCTGTATAATGCCAGGAAACCCTCTGAATATATAAAACAAAACGGCTCTTAACCCTCAAAGAACTTTCATCGAGGTGCACAAAATATATGCATAGAAATAAGAATACTATATATAATGGTAACACAATGTTATTAACTAACCAAGTAATTAATGATTGGCAAAGGGTACTGAGATGACACAAAATGATGAGCACATATTTAAAATCTGGGCAATTAATATTGCCTGTATCTCTAGCTCCAGAAACTTCCACCCCTTCTTGTGGCCTCCAAGGATACTGGCACGCGTGCACACACACACACACACACACACACACACACACACACAGAGAGAGAAAGATTTATATATTTAACATAATAGTGTATGTATATTATAATACTATATAACATAAATGTATTTAATATAATATATTTAAATAAAATAAATCTTTAAAATTCCTTAGGAAGGAGCCATAACACACATAGTATATGAACTGGGCATTGAAGGATACTGTACTTTTTGGTGAAATTCATGAAAAGAAAAAGAAAAAGGAAGAAGAAAGAAAGAAAGAAACGACAACTTCCAAAAGTCAGATTTCCAAACCCAGAGCAGCACATTTGAGAAATGGTAACAGCAATGGTGACTCTCAGTTGTCGCTATTCCTGTTTTTATGTCACATGGTTTGTGCTCCTTCCATGAGCCACAGGCAAGATGAGCCGCAAGCCAGAAAGTGTGCAAGATCTGGCCTGTGTGTGCAACAGGATCTGGCATCACTGCTGCATTCACTCTCACTCTACCCAAATGGACTCTTGTGTATGCCCTATGGTGAGAAAATGGCCCTCATGTCAGGCTTGGTGGTGTACACCTGTGAATCCAGCACCGAAGGAGGCAGAGGCAGGAGGATATCTGCGTGTTAGAGGTCAACCTGGACCCCAAAGTGAGTCCTGGACAGCCAAGTCTACACAGAAATCCTGCCTCAAAAGAAGAAAAAAGGAAAAAAATGGCATTTATAGACTCATAAGGAGTGGCACTAAAGGAAGATGTGGCCTCGTTGGAGTAGGTGTGGCCTTGTTGGAGTAGGTGTGGCCTTGTTGGAGTAGGTGTGGCCTTGTTGGAGTAGGTGTGGCCTTGTTGGAGTAGGTGTGGCCTTGTTGGAGTAGGTGTGGCCTTGTTGGAGTAGGTGTGGCCTTGTTGAAGGAAGTGTGTCACCTAGGCCCAGGGCCTCACTCTCTCTTCCTAATCTCAGCACCTTCTCCAGCACCATGTCTGTCTATCTGTGCCATGCTTCCTGCCATGATGGTAACGGACTAAACTCTGAACTGTAAGCCAGGCCCAGTTAAATGTTTTCTTTCATAAGTGTTTGCCATGGTCATGGTGTATCTTCCCAGCAGTAGCACCCTAACTACGACAGCCCCTTCCCACCTTTAACAGCCATTCTTTTCTTTTCCCCTCCTTTCTTGTCCTCTCATTTTCTCTATTTCCACTTTCTCTCTATCTCTCTCTTTTTATTGTTTCTATTCTGGTAAAAAACCAAAACTCTTACTAAAATATATGAGATAAGGATCTGAAGAAATGGCTTGCAGACTCCATGTGAAAAAACAAAGTTGGGCTTGCTGATGTGTTCTTGTGTCCGCAGAATGGAGAAAACAGATAACAGGTCTTTGGAATTCACTGGCCATGCAGCATAGCTGAATTAGAAAGCTCCAGGCTAAGTGAGTGAGATCCTGTTCTCAAAGGGAAAATAAACGTAGGTAATGCCGAAGGACATGTGCTACATGTATCTGCATACATGTACACCCCTACAAACATGAACACATGTGTACGCGAGAGAGAGAAAGAGAGAGACAGACAGACAGACAGACAGATAGACACAGAAGATAAACTGTGACAAGAATTCTACCTACATAAATTACCACTGTAAATACTTGCCTTTTTCTGCCATTGCTTTGCATCACAGACCATTGGAAGTGGAGGTGGTTACTTAAGAGGCCAGGATTATTCATGGGTCCAGGATCAGCCATCACATGAGGCACTGATGTCTTCCCTTAGAAGCTGTACACCTGAGCTGACTAGGGAGGAAAGAGTTTCCTGATGGTACAAGAGATTTTATGGTGACTCTAGAAGTGGTACACATCACTTCTGTCTTTGTTGGGTTCATTGGAAACCAGTTTAACTGCTGTAAAGCTAACAATGGAGTCTAGTCATGTGCACATAGAAAGTTTGAACTCACATGATACACAGCTATCAGATCTTTCTCATGCCTCCCAGTAGCTGGAGGTTTAAAGCAAAGTCTGATGCAATTTTCCTCCAGAAGATAATGCACAATCTAAAGAAACGCCATTTATTTTTGGTACAGAATACCTGGAAAGAAAATTCAAATGGGTGACTTTGTCCTACAACCAAGTGATGAAACAAAACGTATTATCTTGGAATATACCAATGACAGGTAGATAAGGAGATGATCATCAATAGAGAAATGAATGACTACCAAGAATGAGTGGTACCCTTAAAGAGGGATGAGGAAAGTCACTGACACAGAGAGCTACACATATAAAGCTAGGTTGTCAACATACAGCCGACCTGCTAAGCTCCAGTTCCTGCTGGCCTGTCTTAAACATGCCACTCTACCCACCACTCTTCATTGCACGGGCATCCCTTTGCCAAATGGTAGAATAAAGACTCTAGACAATTTAATGAGTTATATTTGAAGCAAAGAATTACAGAAAGGGTTCAACTACAACAGGAGCATAATTGTATTGAGCAGAGAACTTGGTAGGTTAGTCATAGAAGCTACTGACCTAGTGGAGTGTTTTATAGACATATTTAGTCATGCCCAGAAAGAGTACATGATATAGTCTCAGAGTACCAGTAAACAGTCCATGAATATCAGAAACACACTGTAACCAAAGAGGAATAGCAAGACCTTCAAGAGAACATGATATAATGAAAGGTCAAGCCAAAGGCTAAATCCAGGCTCTGAGAGATCCTGGCTGCATCTATCTCAGAAGGTTTAAATTAGATAATGCATAAAACGTGTTCAACACAGTACTTGCCACAGTGTAAATGCTCAATAAGTGCCAGTTAATGGTATTGGTTGTCACCATAGTGGAAGCGGTACTGGTGGGGAGGGGAAAGTAGTGATAGCATGGCATGCTGGCAACTATGTTAACTTATGAGTTAATGCTCTAAAGAACTGTTGAGGTGCCTTAGTTTGAGCGGGACCCCTGGGCCCAAATCTGCCTATCATATTGTTCTACTTGTAGATTTCTAGGACCATCTGTATCCTTTTATTTTGCTATTCTCCCATGCGTCTCTCATTTAGAGTCCCAATAGGATGCCTTCCCCTCTGTCCCAGTTTCCTGGTAAGTGAAGGCTTTCATGGGACATGCCCCTTGGGCTAGTATGCAGATATAAGTGAGTATATACCATTTGATTCTTTCTGCTTCTGGGTTAACTCACTCATTATTAACTAAGGCACCAGCCAAGGACAATACAGGAGGTAAACTTTAAACCCCTTCCCAGATCTAGCCAATGGTCAGAATATTCTCCACAGTTGAGTGGAGAGTGTGATACGACTTTCTCACGTACTCTGGTGCCTCACATTTGACCATGTCCCCTGGAGGGGAGACCTGGTGGCACTCAGAGGAAGGACAGCAAGTAGCCAAGAAGAGACTTGATACCCTATGAGAATATACAGGGGGACGTAATCCCCCTCAGGAACAGTCATAGGGGAGGGGAATAATGGAAAAATGGGGGGGGAGGAATGGGAGGATACAAGGGATGGGATAAACATTGAGATGTAACAAGAATAAATTAATAAAAAAAAAATAATAAAAAAAAAAAGAACTGTTGAGGTGAAACGTACCAAGACCAGTTGAACATTTGGATTAAAAACAGACATTTAAGAAAAGCGATCTACTAGATCTTTTAAACTATATCAATAAAAATTACATGTATACACATTTTCAGATTTCTGTTTGAGGGTTGGAACTAAACACATATTTTAGGACTTATTTCTTCCTTCCATAGGATGAAGAGCAGAAAGCAGAGTTGGGGGAGTTTCTCATTTGGAGAATTCATTCAAGTAGTACACCATGCCCACAAGCTAGAAAGACCATTGAGACATTGCTTTGGGGAAGGAAGAGGAGAGGAGCTGTTATTGATCTCTTCTCTACCTGCACCTCAGATACACGGCTTGTTCCTTCATTGTGCATGTTCCCCACAGTAGAGAAGAATAGCATGGCTTCCTTCTTTCAAAGCACCTTGTCTTCCAACTTTCTGGATTTCTGCTTCAACTATAAGGCACGGTTTACTCACGTCAGGCCAAAAGACCATCCTTTTAAAATACTACTGCTCCTAACAGAAGCAAAGCAATACAACTTCTTATTTCTGTGTGTATATATATATATATATCACATTCTTCCTCGAGATAAAGTAAGGCCTGCTTAACCAGCCTCTTTTCTTCTCTGTTTGAGGTGTTTTCAAAGCCTCCTTTAATGTCTGACTGTCTTTGAGCCCATCACTCAAAGCCCTCAGAGCCCCTCTGCTCCCATGCTCAGCTCCCCCTGGCCTTTCTGCCACAGGCTTTCATCTCTTCCTTCTGAACAGCTGCTCCCTCACCACTGTTTTAACTTTTGCTGAGATTTTCTGTACTTCCCTCTCTTTCATCCTATGAAGTAGGTGCATTTCCGTTTCATGAGCCATCTATTGAATTGTTTTCACATCCCCTCACTTTCCCTTTCCCATTGTAATGTGCTAGGAAGCGAGAAAGAACTAGAGAAACACTGTTGCCTTGGGAGTTAATGGAATGTGCAGTGCAAAGAACACAACTGCTACAATCTTAACAGTTGCTCTGTGTCCACAGAAAAAATATTCACCGAGGAAGGAAGCATTGTTCCATGCCTTGTCAATTAAATAATAGATAAATGAAATGGGAGGGCATTTTTTAAGTGATAGAAGAAATAATTATTTGGATTTCTGTTATTCTGTCAAACTGAGCATTTCAAAGCACTTTCAAAACATTCTAGTGAAGCAAGTTATCAAATGACTTTTTCAGCATGCAGGTGATAATTTTGATGTAGTCATAAGCATAGCTAAGAGTGCTAAGTTATACTCAAATGGAATGGCAACTATATATGTGTATTCATTAAAAAGTATATTTATAAATATGAAGTCTAAATAACCGGCTTACTTTTTAGTTGAACAAAAAGCCACCTCAACAATGAACAATTGTGTAATGAACTATAGACAAAAGCAGTTATTTCAAGGCTGCCTAATGCTCCCCTGTCTAGGTAACAGGTAAAATGTCACTAAAAGAAACCCTTATTATTCTGTGATATGCATAAATTCCTTCCCTTAAGGGTTTAGCATTAAGTTAATCTTACCATCAGTAGTATACTAAAGAAGTAGAGGGAGTCATTTATGCTTTGATAGCAGTGTGCTGGATGTACAGGATCCCACCCAGGGAAAAGGAATTCCCTGTTTACATAGGGGTAAGGGTGGCAAGTGGAAGGGAAAGAAAGGGGCTGAGTGCACTTCTATTGGGCAGCTCAATATTACTAGATGCTTTCTGATGACTTAAGACAGTTTTGACAGATACCTGTCTGAGTTAGAGCTCACTAGTGCTTTAATCCATCGTGAAGAGAGGACCATCCAGCAGGTGGTGCAGAAACAATAGAGCCCTGTAGAACAGGGGATGGATAATGGTATCATGGCCCTTTCCAGGCAAGCCACCTGACACTGAAGGACTACACATAGGGAAATGCTGAATGTGACAGTATAGCTAAAGAGTACGCTCAGCCCAGAGGATAGACGCCTACCTCCCTTTCTTACAGAAACCATGATGTGAATGCATCGAGGCCAGTGCTGTGGTTTGAGAGTTCATATATTTGTCTGCAAGCTTGTGGGGGTTTTTTTGTTTGTTTGTTTGTCTGTTTGTTTTCTTTCTTTTTTTTTTTTTTTTTTTTTTTTTTTTTTTTTTTTTTTTTTTTTTTTTTTTTGGTTGCTGCTTTTAATTTTTCCTGTGTTTGTTAGATCATGAGGGTCTAAACTACACCAGTGAATTTATCTATTACTGAGTTCACAGCTAAGCTTGTCAGGAAGCACAGCATAAGTAAAAGAAGTAGAGCATTAAGAACAGGCACTGGAAAGGTACATTATCTTCCTGGTTCCTCTGCCCACTTCTCAGCGTCCCTGGATACCATGCAGTGAGAGCTCTGCTCTTCCAAAGGTTCACTGTCATGGGGCTGTGCTTCACCACGACCCAGGAACAGCAGAGAAATGTGACTACAAACAGAAATTGCCTGACCCACAATTCAACTGAACTCCTTTCCTTCTGAAGCTGCTGCCTCCTCTCAGGCATGGGTCACAGTGAATAAAAAGTTAGTTAACAGAAAAGTGGGTACCAGAAGTGGGCGAATTCCTGTGACTACAGATGGCCGTGGGGTTCAGAAGCCTTTGAGACTGGCCTAGGGGAGGAATTTGGAAATGTTTGGAGAACCATAACAGAAAGGATGTTGTGAGTGGATTTAATAGATGTTTCTCTTGTGGACCCAGAAGACCACAACACTGATGGCAATGAGGATAGTGAAGTCTGCACTCATGGATTATAAAACAAACAAACAAACAAAAATACACAAGGACTCTGCTGTGAGTTTGATAAGAAGCCATTTATGTTATATTCTGGCTAAGAGCCTGTCTAGCTCTTACCTGGGCCCTGAGACTTGGTTCAAGACTGAGTTTAATAGTAAAAGACTAAATAATATGGCTGAGGCTATTTCACTGCACTGGAGCATGCAGGGTATTTGGCTGTTTTTATACAGGTCAAGAGTAAGCGCTGGTGGCAAAAATCAGAGCAAAATGATTTGAGAACACATGTGGTTTGCCTAGAAAGGGGATATGCTTAAAAGTAGTCCAAAGAAAGGTGTGGTTGCTCAAGGGTTAGGATTGTTTAAAAAAAAAAAAGAAGAAGAAGAAGAAGAAGAAGCCAAATACTTTGCACTGGAATAATAGGAAAGATGGCTTATGGTGGCCTGTTGGCTGTCAGTCATCCAGGTGCTCAGGGGCACTGCAGCCACAATAACAATGGGCCAAGATACCAGTCTCCCTGGCAGCAGACATAATAAATGTGGTGTTCTTTCACACAGGTACACAGAATGCATGAGCTATTCAGTCATAGAGATTTCCACAGAGATTTCAAAAAGAGGACCAGAGGAGCCAAGTCAATGTGTGGCAGGTCAAAACCTGATCTCTGAGTGTGATGCGCTAATCCATTAGAGTGAAGTGGAAGTCATAGCAGGAGGGACTCTAGGCAGTTACAGATATCAAAAACATGGTGTCTGTCCACAAAAGCTACAGGCAGCATGAAGAAGCAGGCCAAGAGAGAGGCCTTTCTGACTGTGATCCGTGGTCAGCAAGAGCAGAGAGGCAGAGTTGGCTGTATCTTCCGGAGTGCACACAACTCTACTGTGTGCCCTGGATGCTATCCGTGGTGCTAAAGGTTTCACTCTTTGCCCTGATGGGTTTTGGTCTTGTAACTGATTCTCTCCTCTCACTATTTCTTACTTTCACCTTCTGGAACAGGAATGTTTGTTTGCTCTACATCATCATATGTCAGACACACACACACACACACACACACACACACACACACACACACAATTTTGCTTTTGCTTTTTTTGTTTTCTGTTGCTTCTGTTTTTCTTTTTAAGTTTTCAGGAGCTCATAATTAAGAATTTGCTCTCAGTCTCAAAGGAGGCTTTGAGCTTACACTTTGAGGAATTCTGGGCCTTCTGGGATACTGAGGTTCTTCCACGCTCTATAGCAAAATACAGCCAATGATGGCAATGCTTGCAATGGCATTTATATTAGTCAGGGTATGGCGGAGAAAGAGAACCAAGTGCAGAAATAAGTGCAGACACACACACACACACACACACACACACACACACACACACACACACTACACACACTCATTCAGGGTAAGGATAAACAGTTCTATGAGAGGCCATGCCTAAGTTGGAGAGCCGAAGGTGGCAGTTTCACCCAAAATGCTAGAAGCCTTACATGGCTGAACATGCTAAAGACTAAATGCCAGAGAGATTCTTAAAGGGACAGTCATGCAGATCATAGTGTCCGAAGACTTGATTATTCTGGATTCTGAAGTCGAAGGGGAAGAGTGATAGAGATGCCACCCATTTGAGTAGGAAAATGTAAAAAGTCTTCTTTTCTTGTATTTTCATACCCTGTGCTACCCCAAGTAGACTGGGTGGTATCTGCTCACACTGAGCCTCACTTGCCTAGTTTCCTAGCTCATACACCAATCTTCTGACCCAGAGTTCATGCTTGACTAGTTGTATTGTTGTGACTCAACCCAAAGAAGCTGCTACTCAGAAGTAAGCATCAAATGTCCCAATTCTTCTTAGCAGCATCCCTTGTCAACAAGGCACTTACTCATATGAAGGAGGAACAAAGGTAGTCCTATATGCCTTTGCCAGAAGGTAGCCGAACTGCACATTAGACAGCTCCGTACTGAGAAGGATTACCCCAAACCTGTCCTTGTCAAAAAGACAAAATAGAAATGCTGAGGCACTGTTTTTAAGGGAATATAAATTAGTCAAACTATTAAGGGCAAGAACATGAAGGATTTCAAGAAAGTAAAAATAAATTCATCATATGGTCTTGCTATGTATCTCATAGTGTGTGTGTGTGTGTGCATGTGTGTGTGTGTGTGTGTGTGTGAAGGAAATATCCATGTATCTAAGAGACACATGCAAACTCATACTTGTTGGTGCACTAGTCAAAGGACCTAAAATAGGAGTCAATCTAGATGTCTACAAGTTAGCGAAAAAATCTGGCATATACGCACAATGACACATCATTCAGACATGATAAATAATGATAGACTGGGATTTGCAACAATAATGGCAGTAAGTAAAAAAAAAATGACAACACTACATGTGGATATTTTTTAAATCAATATGAATTATAACAGTAGTTATTAGAGGCTAGAAACAGTAGGAAGGCTGGTGGGGGAGAATAAAGTTACAGGATAGCCTAAACACAGACAAAAGAAACCATTTCTTGTTATTCAGAAAGCAGTGGGTGCGATTTAATCTACAATAAACTGTTAAATGTTATATGCATCACTAATAGAAAGAGGTTAAAAGTTTTCAAACAAAAAGCAATAATAAAATAGGGACATTAATTACTCAGATTTAGTCAGTACACATTGCACAGAAGTGCAGCCAGTACATACTGTATTACAAAAATACACAGTTAGTATTAACCAAAAATAGCATCTAATATACAAATGTTCACTAGCTTTATTTGATCAGCACATAACTTAATTGCCCATAGGTTAACACATGAAATGACTAAGAGAAGAGTTTGAAAAAAAAAAAACTCCACACTCTCCAGGGCACATGCTCAGCAGGAAAATAGCAGAAGTCTCTGCACTAAGAAAAGGATATCAAGCGACACATGCCTATTTAAATATCTTTCTTTTATATTAAAAATGTATGTATGTGCATAAAATGTTTAAGGTGTGGATGGGGTTGGGGCAGGGCTGGAGGTAAGAGGGTGGCAACTTATAGAAATTAGTTCTCTTTCCACTATGTCGGGTCCAGGGACTGACTAAGGTGTCGTTATCCACTGAGCCATATTGGTGGCCTCTGTTTAAATATTGATAAACCATAAGTGTATTGAAATACATTCTCTTTGAGTTACTTTTCTCTCTCTAGTATCCACAATAGTGCCTTGCTGACAAGCCCAATAAACATCTCCCATCTATTAAATAATGAGATCTTTCACATGACTAATACATTGAAAAAGGGGGAAAGTATGGGAAAGAAGTACAGGAAAAAAGATGCCAGCCAAGACTTTTTTTTGAGACACAGCCGAAGGACTTAGCAGCCCACCCTACTGCCTGGTGATTATTTAGGGACAAGCATGGAAGCAGAGATTAAGTTTCCATAGACAGGGTTTGGCTAACCATAGCCCGTGAGCCAGCCCAGTCTAGCACATGTCCAGGTGACACCTATGTTAAAGATAATGCTCTACTGGATTGGCTGGCAAAATGGCTCAGTGGCTAGAAGGGCTTGCTGCCAAGTCTGACTATCTGAGTCCCATCCCTGGGACCAGATAATGGAAGGAGAAAAGCTCCTCCAAAAAACTGTACTTTGACCTGCACAGGTATAACATTCTATCACACAAGGTATGCTTAGAAAATGTAATAAAAGCCAGGAGCAGTGGCACGTGCCCATAATCCCAGCATTTGGGGAGGCAGAGGCAGGTGGATCTCTGTGAGTTCAAGGCCAGCCTGGTCTGCAAACTGAGTCAGGACAGCCATGGCTACACAGAGACACCCTGTGTCAAAACTCCAAAAAGGAGGGAGAGATAATGTAATAAAAACAATTCCTAAACAATGTTTTATTGGATAGCATTCATGTCTTATCAATGATGATATCCATAGTGCTATGGCAGTCTTGAGTAGTTGTAATAGACTCCTATAACTATGACCAAGACTACGAAGCCAAAATGATAGTCTGGCCCTGTTGAAACAAAATTTAATGATCAAAAGCTGTCAAAGATCCTATTCTCTATAGATACCAAATAAAATGGCATGTTTGACCACAAGGCTCATAGTTAAAATAAAACAAATCATTAGACTATTAATTGTTCCTTTAACAGATGCTTAAAAGATCATTCATTCAAACAGTCAATAAAATGCTCCGTGTTAGCCCCCATCCTAACACAGTTATATGTATGCATTCTTGTGGCCAGTGTGTCATACTTTTTTGTGAGCTGGTTACTAAGCATATTCAAAGGGCAAGGGATGATATAGTTAATTTTCATATTTAAATCATGCTTACAAGCAATCTGTTCACTGTGTCTCAAACTTAGCTAGATAGCCCGTCAGGTAACTTTTCTCATGGTCAATGAGGCCACAGATGGCAATCATCCAATAATTTTACAGAAAATTTAAAAGTAAAATGTAGTTAATATAAGAGGCAAAATGCAAAAAACAATGCTGCCTAGGCCTAGCCCTACCCATCTTCCAGTCTATCCTTATAATTTGAATAGCAGTGTAAGACTAAATCTTCTCTTTGGCTTGAGCATGAGATTTTTATTCCTCTTCTATGAGGTATTCCAGTCTGACATTAGTGACTACATTACTGACCAGAAGCAGCTTAAGCAGGACACAGCATTGAAGGGTCAAAGACAACCTGAGTTCTGGGAGGACTTAGTGGAATTCAGAACAAGCCAGAGGCCAAATAAGAGTCAAGGGTTATAAATCAAGAGTAAATTGAGTGATACTGTAGCAACTCCAGTGCAATTCCAAGAAGGTATTCATATCCAGAAAGCATTCCACTTGTGAGAACAGGAGAGTGTCACTCACCACTGCCCCGACAGTGGTTCCCAAAGCTCCCATGGTCTTAGACCCTATAGTTATAGAGTCATCACAGGGTTGTTTGCAACAAACCATCACCCACCCATCTGTTTGCCTTCTGAGCAAGCATCCATCAAATTGCAAGTTCCTGATTATATGTCAACCTGTGTCTTGTGTTTGCCATTTGTACCTAGTATCTGTGTGTAGTCTTTGCTTTCCAATTCTTAACAAACTCTCATATTGCACAACTCCCAGCTTGGTTCCTTTCCCTACAGTTTCCCTCCTGTCTTCACAGTGTGTGTAATTGTACTAGCACTTTGACTCACTTTATACAGCAGAACCATGGAGAAGTAGATAAACCAAGGTGAGAGCTCAAATCTTTAGAGGCATAATGTAGGTATTTGAACAAACCCATCTAGTATACATCGGGGACACTGCTGCTGGGGCCCTGATGTCCATCTGAGTTTGAGGAAGAGCTTTTCTGCCAGCAACAAGAATTGTAAAGTAGGAAGTCTCTAGGTTTCCTGTCAATCTAAAGCATAGGCAGACAATCAGAGGAGATTCCCATAAGGATGAAATCGGGCAGTTCTTTTTCAGCATTTATGCTGTCATGTCAAAGAACAAGGTCATTGGCTCAAAGGCCTTGGATATTAACAATGCAGAGGATGACATATTTCTTTGCCAGAAGGATAGTTCGGTCATCAAGTAAGGATGTTTACCCCAAACCTGATGACCCAGGTGTTGATCCCTAACACCCATATACTAGAGAGAGAGAATCATCTCAAAAGTTGTCCTTTTACAATGTGCACCTTAAGTGTGGCCTGCCACCCCTTCAGATGCATAAACATACTCAAAATAAATAAATGCAATCATTTTTTAAAGTACTTATGTTTTAAAAGCTGACTTTTTTGGGTGAAAAAGCAAAAATTACAGGAGATAAGTTTTGCCTGGAATGCAGAGCTTCGCAGTTGACAATGGTGTAAACACGGTAGACAAAGACTAGGCTAATCCAAGAGTGAGACAAGGATCCAACCACCTGATTTATAAAGTTAGTACTGGGGAACTCAGACCAGGGCAAATCTCCTCAGTCTCTCTGCTACAGACCTAGACGTGATCATCTTAGCATTGTGCCGTGCTAGAGCTGCGAATGGTGAGAGAGCGTGTTTAGCCCTGGATAGGAGGTGGGGTGGCTCATCACTCTCTGATGAAACCTGAAATTGAAAGAGAAAGGCTGTATAAAAGAGTGAATTGTAACACATTTCTTTAAAGTTTCAGTTTCCCAATAACTATGCCAAGAGGTTTGAAAAGAATATATTATTTATAATAACAGGAACTGAAGCAAAAAAAAAAAAAAAGACACAGTAGAGTATTAGCCAAGCATGGAGCAGTTCCATGACTAGAGCAAATCCACATACATGGAGAATTTGCGAAATTGTCACACCCTGACATCAAACTAGACATCTGCACACCTGACATATTTTTACCTCAAAACAGATAATTAAAATATAGCTAGGTAATGTCCTTATTGTTAGATTGTGTTACAACCTAATTAATCCAGCAATAAAAATAATGATAATGCCTTAAATTTATGTGACATTTCTTTTTCACACAGATCACCTGGCAATTATTTTATGTGTGTATATTGTCACAGGATAATCTGTAGAAGGCTAGAGTGCCAGGGAACTTTTCCCAGTTCTTGGTTTGTTCCATATTGCGGAGAAGGGACTTGTGTAGAGCAAACATAAGTGTCATTGTGATTCTGGGGATAAGAGAAACGTGTCTCCTTAGTTGTAGCTGTTGATGGTACAGCCTTATGCCATTTGTCAACAAAGGAGCATTCAGCTTTATAGTGAAACCAGTGACAGCCAGGGCAAGGGTGTCAGTAGTTTAATGCAAAGGGTTTAAACTGAGAGGAAGGACTCGTCCATCCCTACTCTAGTTCCACTTCTAGTTACACATGCACAGACATATCACATACACATGCGTCCTGAAAAATGAAGGACCTGGAAGTTATCTGCCTATACTAAACATACCTAAGGACCCTCGGCTAGTCCGTACATAAGAGTGGAGTCTTTTGGTTGACAGGGAGAAACACTCCTTGGACGTTGGTGCTGTAAAAGATAGCCTCTTGGACCCAGAGACCATATCATGATAAAAATACAAATGTCCCAGAAAAAAAATGGAGAAGTTGAATGAAACTCTTTTTATTTTTTATAAATGTGTTGATGTGGAAATCATTTGAAGGAATGCTGACCTAACATGTACTGTGTACCAACATTGACATTTGTGCATATTAGCATCAGATCAGAATAGGGAGGTGGGTGGAAAGCTGAAAGTTGTGTTGAGCTTCTGTTTTGCGCCCCGCCCACCCTACTATGCGTGCTTTAACTCACCAAATAAAGAAAGTACATATTAAATCCCTGTGATTTCTACATACAACAACTGAAGCTCTGATTTTGCATCCTCCTAAGGTTCTCACTGCTTAAAACAAAAATTATAATGTGAAGCTACAAAGTTTTCATCCAGTTTCAGTGCCTCCTACTTTTTCTGAACTGTTTTGATCCTGTGTCTTCTGGAGTAAGCTTTCCTCCTATTTATTTTTGCTCTACGTTATGCTTCCCCTATCTACATACATACTTTATTTTACTAAAAATGCTTTGTTATCCAGAAACACTGATTTCCCTAAGTGGGTGGATCTTTGTCGTACTGATTGCTATGATATTCTACCATAGTAATGGCTCACAATAAACCATAAGATATTTCCTGAAAGATGTGATTTCAGAATCATAGGAAGTCAAGGCAGGATAAAACTTAGAAATGTCCAGGGTAGCAACCCAACATGACTCTCTGAAACAAAAAGAGACCCTTGGAGTTGCTATTGATATGAAAATTACTGCCTAAGTCAGGAATGGGCTTAAAAATTGCAAGGGTACCTTCTCATTGCCTTTTTCCTTATAGTGTAAAAGTATCTACCCATCTCCAAGAAGTAACGATATAGATTTGTCCATTTGTAAACATTGTTATCTTGAATTCCTACGACACTTTTTCTTTTTATAAGAATGTTAAGGAGCTGGGAAGGTGGCTAGTGGGTACGAGCACTGGCTACAAAACTATGAGAGCCTGAATTCAAATGCTCAGCACCCATATAAGAGGTTGGGTGTGGCCAGGCACACCTAATCTCAAGCACTGGGTGGGGGTGGGGAGGCAGTATAAAGACTTGGTGGCTATAAGCCTAACTTCAGACTCAGTGAGATGCCTCTTGATATGGAAACTACGCAAACTGATAGGTCAGGACACCCAATGCCCTTCTCTGACTTCTGCATGCAGGTGCATGCACCCGCTTACGTGCCTCATACACGTAGACCAAATGCGCACCACACGTACATACTCACAGACGTAAACACACATAACATTACAGTGAATTTTTGAAATGATCTGTTTATTGGTTTTTTGCACCACCTGTTAGCCAGCCTGGATGGTGGAAGAAATCTCTGTGCACATGTAAAAGGAAAAGCCTGGAGAGGGAAGAACTCCTTGCTTGTATAAGCTACTCTTCATCATAGAATAAAGTGTAGGCAACCATGTAGTGAGAATTTTGGAATTTTGGTTCCCTTAAAAAAAAAAAAACACAGAAATAGGGCTGGAGAGATGGCTCAGTGGTTAAGAGCCCTGCCTGCTCTTCCAAAGGTCCTGAGTTCAATTTCCAGCAACCACATAGTGGCTCACAACCATCTGTAATGTGATGTGGCGCCCTCTTCTGGCTTGCAGGAGTACATGCAAGTAGAGCACTGTATACATAATAATAAGCAAATCTTTTAAAACACACACACACAAAAAAAAAATATTTCCTGAAAGTAAATTTTTTAATTTACTTATTTATTAATTCATTCATATTACAGGTCAATTGTTATCCCATTCCTTCTATCCTCCCATTCCTCCCTCCCATTTTCACCCTATCCTCCTCCCCTATGACTGTGACTGAGGGGAACCTCCTCCCCCTGTTAATGATCATAGGGTATAAAGTTTCTTGGTAGGCTGCTATCCTTCCCCTGAGTGCCACCAGGCCTCCCCATCAAGGGGATGTGCTCAAATACGGGGCATCAGAGTTCATGTGAAAGTCAGTCCCCACTCTCCACTCATCTGTAGAGAATTACCTGTCCCTTGGCTAGATCTGGGCAGGGGTTCAGTGTTTACTGCACGTATGGTCCTTGCTTGGTGCCATAGTTTGTGCAGAACCCCTGGGCCCAGATCTGCCCATCATAATGTTCTCCTTGTATGTTTCTAGAACCCTCTGGATCCTTCTATTTCCCATTCTCCCATATTTCTCTCACCTAGAGTCCCAAAAGGATGTCCTCACATCTATCCCACTTTCCTGGTAGGTGAAGACCCTGAAAGTAAAAATTTACATGAGCCTTAAAAATCCACTTTTAATTGTTCTTTAAAGCTGTTGCATGCTTTAGGAGTGCTCTTTTACCTGCCAATTATTTAGCATCTGTCTACATTTGAGAAAACTTGTGAGTCTTGTCATTTTCTGGACTTCCTAAGCCTTGTAAGTTTCAGAAGCTTCTTTGTAAGTTATCTGATATAATTTCATGACCTTTCTAAGTTATTTGATCTACCTGAATCTGAGCCCTCCTTGTTCCTTCCAAGGACAGAAAGTTTTCCTATAGAGGAAATAGCTCCCCAACAAAAGAAAAATGTATATGGTGTCTTCTAGTTCTGAGTCCAAAGATCCAGCTGATATGCAGTACACAAGGTCCTCTCCGGGCAATCACTCTAGGCATCACTCTGGACTAGAATCACCCTAACCTCACCCCGATGGCTCTGACTTTGTCCACCCAGACATGCAACTACAACGTTGCTACCTTGAATCCTGAATAAGAATGCATTTAATCACACTGAACATGGAAAACACTGTGTTGTAAGATTTTATATGGTACCAAAGGGTACCATTGCTCTCATATAAAAGTCTGGGTTTTACTTTGGAAGCATTACCTTAATGCTATCCATAATTTTCCTTATAGTCAGTACATAGAGCTAGAAACTTTTTTTCCAAAGAGCTTTTAGGACATAGATGTCCAAGTTTAATATAAAAGCATGTAAATTAGAAGCCTGGTTTCAACTTGACCACGCTCAACAGTTCAAGAAATTAAATGTAGACTAAATGTACAAAGGACACAAGACAAGCGAGACTTCTGTAAGTGCAGTCCCCGGGGTTCATCTAAGGAGGTGGCTCAGACAATCATTTAATTCCACTGGATTGATATTCCAAGCCTTGGATAGCCAGAAATGAATAATTCCAGAACCGTCAACCAAATCAAAACAGGTATTTGTTTGCAGAATCAAAACAACACCTACACAAATGCTTCAGTATAAACCAAAGCCTAGATCTCCTATTTCTTGAGGTCACACTACTTTGGTCCCAACCTATGAAGTATTTATGACTTAAATGTTGCCATTGCATTCTCTAAATGACTAATGGCTATCTCTAAACAAGGCAGAATAATCTAGAAAGTCAAATTATAATTTTTGGTTTTAAGCTTGGCTGATGGTTCTCTACCACCAGCATGAAAGAAATTCACAAGAGAATATGTTTATATTGAAATTGCACCAGCCATCTCTAAGCTATGATAATATTAGCTACAAAGTCAAGAGTTTCTCAGTGCTCAACTTCTGTCCCTTCAGGACCCAGGGCTGCTGCTTAAATGAATCAGAAGAGGAAAGCACATGCAAATACGGTGGATTTTTACGACACTACCACTAAACAACTTTTAAGTTAAACACAAATGGATTTCAGCTATTTCTAAAACAAAGACTTGAAATATTTACCTAAAGAAAAATAAAAAAGAATCATGAATTGTTGCCCTTCTAGACAGAAAGCAGTCAGATGTGAGTGATTTAAAAGCCCAGTTTTTGTGACCTCAAATATTGGAGTCCTTATTACTAAACTAGTGGCATTGGATGAGTAATGAACTCTTTGGTTAAAACTTTAAGTCAGGTTAAGCAGAAGTTTCTGGTTTTTCTGAAGATTCAGTTGTGTCATATGAATGTTTTGGTTTTTTTGTTTTGTTTTTTCCCAAGTATGTGATGTGGGAATGTTTTTCCACTGCTGATGACAACCTCGTGACCTTTGTTAGTGGAAAACAGGCCTGTGAGAGGGCACATGATGTTTCACTGGAAGCTGTCTTGTGTGAAGAAAGTAGTTTTTGCCAGCTGCAAGACATCCTTGTGTGGACTCTGAGAAGAGATATATAGGAGCCCACAGACACTGGGATAACGTTTTGCATCACTACACCTTGCAGTGGTTTACATTGCTTCACTGGTCTTTGTTTTTTTGTTTTGTTGTTGTTGTTGTTGGTTTTTTTTTTTTTTTTTTTTTTTTACACTTCACTTTGCAAAGAGAAATGCTCCAGAGAACTTCTTGTGCAACTCTGGTTGATTCTGGCCACTCCCACTGACTCATGCCGATTCGGTAGAGTCTTGCTGTTTCTGCTGGATTGTGCTTCCGCTGCTGAGTCATGTTGCTGTTTGGTGTTTGCTATTTGACTGGACTGCTGGTATTCTGACAATGAAGAGTGAAATCTTCCCAAGGAACTGCATCTAAAAAGGTCCTTAACCCCTGTTCCTGTTAACCTTCTTTCTCCCTTACCTCAGTTTGGTGGATAGGAAGGGAGGTAAAAGCAATTAAGAACCCTAAATAAAGTAGATTTTTGAAAAATCTAAGCCTACAATCAGGGAATTAGTTTTTGCCTAGACAAACTCAGATCAATTTTATGACTCATTTAAAGATTTATGGTTATTTAAGTCAAGCTAATTTTCAGGCACCCAGGCTTTCTGTGATGCTGAGCGATTATCCGGGACCACCATGGGATTGATAAACACTGCTACCTTTACCCCTGTGTTGCTTGTTTTCTCAGAGCTTGTAGTTTTCTGATCTCATTACGTAATGAGTTAGCAAAACAGGGAGACAAAAGGAAGCTGTTAGGCTATGAGTTGACAGTGACGGGAGCTCAGGCCCAGGAACAGATCAACTTCCCTGATTTCTGTGATCCAGACACTGAGAGACACTGGGATTCTCTAGTCCACGTGAGTCTTCTCTAGCCTTCACTGTGGGGAATTTACCCTTGTTGGAAAAGAAAAGTATGGGCAGAAGGGGGGAAAGGGTGTGGGGGAGGAGGGAGGGAAGCGGAGGGGGAGGAGGGAAGGAAGACTCCCATTTTGAGATCATAGCTTTGAGAAAAGAGGCCTGGGTATCCATTTGAAAAGGGAAGAAAATGAACATGGAGACACAGAAAGTCTATTATAGAGTAGGTATGTCTATTACACATCTGTACTCAGTACGATAAACTTTCAGCTTTATTTTGGATATCAGCTTTATGATGCTTTGAAGTACAAAGAAAATTATATAACTAATGTGTCCTGATGAAACTTTTTTTTCTTCTGTATATTTGGCTAAATCTTTATCATTAAAAGCAAAATAGCCTCCCAGGACACTTTCAAAGAAAGCTTCCAATACCAATTGGTCCAGCATTTCAGACTGTCCCACACAGGACTCTAATTAAGGCTGGGATTTCTCAACATTTAGAAACTGGATCAAAAATGCTATTGCTAGTTTGTTTAACCATTTCTCCAATTTTATTTGGGCCCCTACAAAGGTATTATTTGTCCCAAATCAGCCAGAAGAAACCTTAAGAGAATGACACCACATTTCCTTTAATAGGGCTTAGGTAGGTTTTTGGTTGCTCTCTTGTGCTACAGAGGGTTATTATCAATGGAAGTTGGTTACAAGTTATTATTGGTCTTATTTAGAGAGAAAAGGAGGTCAAAGATGTCTCTCTTTTCCTTTATCTTACATTCTTAGGCTTGGAGATAGGGATAGAAAAGAAAAAAAAGGGGAATATAGAAATATATAGGGAGGATAGAACAAAAAGTAGATTAGTGAATCTACTCCTCAACTTAATGCCTCAGTTGTCACTGACAAGGTTATTTTTAATTCACTGGTATAGAATTTTGTATATAGATGCAAAATAAGTTTAATTTTAGATACAGTAGTATAGAATTCAAATGTGATATTATTCTTCAAACACAACACACACACACACACACACACACACACACACACACATACATATATATATCCTAATATGAGGTATTGTACCCATATATCTCAATTATAATACAAGGTTTATCTACAATACTTTGAAAGTGCTATTGCAGGCTATTTAGGATAAATAAGTTATGCTAGTTAAATCATGGTCATATTAATTACTAGTCTACTTTTATTGCAAGAATATACATCTTAGGTGCAACAGATAGATATGACTTTATAGAAAGATAAGGTAAAATAGATAATGTCTTCAAAGACCTCAGAGACATACAGAATACGGCATTTAAAACTGTTTTTGTTCTTTTAAAGATTCACTGACAATGAGACGGGTTAACTCCTGGCAACACCCAGCCTACCTCAAAGAGGATGATGAGCATCAAAGAACCTCCTTAATGGAGATGGCGTCAAATGTGGCAAACAAGCCACTGGGAAAAAATGACCTTGTTTCTACCACAGACATAATTCTGCCTTAAAAAGGGCAAGCTTGGATACAGACAGTCAATTGCCAAACTTTGCCAAGACAGGGTAAGGAAGTTCCCAATAGTTCCTGCCTCACAAATATGTCTGTCATATATATTGGGCCAGAAGGCTGAAGAAGATGCTCCAATGTTATATAGATTTTGGGTGACTATTCAGGTAGCAAACTGTCTCTGTCATCTTCTCATTTGGAAAGCTACTAACCTGCACTCCCAGCATACTCAGGTAATCAATTCTATTCCTTCTCAAGTCTCTGATAGGATTGAAGACCAAGTAGCTTAGTTTTACAATGAAGTTTAGTTGATTAGGGGTTAAGATGTTTTTAGGTCTAGATAGGTGTTTTAAATTGATAATGACAAGAAGTGATGGAGATTGATTTACATTCAGAATTTTAGGTGCACCAAGATAGAAAAAAATTTTTCTTCAAGGCTGTCAAATACAAATAGCAAAAACACTAAGAATGTAGCATTTATATAGTTCCTGATTGTGTCATGGCTCTTCTTGCTATAGGTAGTTTATTGTATATATGTGTAATAATATACATGTATATGTAAAAGACAAAAAATGCTTAATTAAAAAATCAAAAAAATATATAAAACTTTAAAAATAGCAAAACAAAATAAAACAAAAAAAAAAAAAAAAAAAAAAAAAAAAAAAAAGCCAAGACTATCCTAAGCTTATTTGAAAAATGAGAAAAGGGGAAAATGTCAAAATAACTATGATTTATCATTTTTTAAAAGTTATGTTAATTAAGTATATTTTCTGTTTGCTTTCCTTCTGTAGTGATTAAACATTTTATATTGAATTATAAAAGTAAATGGGAAAAGAGAGAGTTCTGGGAACATGTGGTCCCACAACTTTTAAAAGCAGAGTGAAGGATTTGGGGGTGCCAAGCTTGGAGCTTTTCCCATGGTGACATTTTTTTGTGAGGGAAATCTGCCCAGAAGGTGCTGCATGAGAAAGGTTCCGCTGATGCAGTCTTCGGTCCCAGGGCGTATTTTAGGAAGCAAACCAAGCACAGGGGCATTTTAAGAATCTAATGTATCTTCCCAGTTGAAATATTAAAGCTAAGGTTGATTAAATGACTGATTTGAGGTCTTCTAACTTCCTACTGTACACTATTCCATGTCGTCATTTCTGCTTTTGCTCCTTAAGCAGACCTCACCTCACACCCATCCTTGTGGTAACAGCACAGATAACCTACCTACCTCCCTTTTGAAAAGAACCGTTTTACCCTCTTGTCAACATTTGTCTTCTCTTTCACTCTCAAACTATTTATGTAGTTTTAAAAAAAAATGTCAGAAGGCCTTAAAGAAACTGATATTTCCTGTGGCATTCAAACCTCTCTTGTTCTGTAGGCCAGGAACTCTGCAGTCAGCATCTGTGAGCATCTCTACTGGAACAGAAAGTAAGTGTGGGGAAAAGTGGTCTGTGTGCTACAGAAAAAGTAAAAAGGTCACTTTAAATTCCACTCTGGAAATCGTGGGCTTTTAGAGAACAAGAAGAGGGCCTTTGTCATCATGGTGGTAGCTAGCAGTGAGCCGCATTCACTGGGTTAACTGTCCAGCAGACCAACATCAATCAACAGCAGTTGGTAATTAGGCCGTCACCCTGCCCTCCACATAGTGGCCAGCCACTTGCCCACTGTGTTGGTCATTTCTCCTTGGAAGCCTTCTCTTTCTCCTAGGGCATTGCAAATTGGTGAAAGCCTGCCTGCCAGAGAGAATCCTGCCCATATCAGGGATCTTGATAATGATACTTTCGTTATACCAAAATGCAATGCGTAGGTTCCGTCACTTCTCTTCACGGGTCTGAGAGTTAAAGGCCAATACTATGAATGCTATTGGGTGGGCAGGACAGGCCAGAAATTATCTCAGTCTTGACCTTGGCTGCTCAGACAATAGACAGCCTATTTTTTTTAAAAAGGTGGTTTTGGAAACAAAGCCGTCTAGGTATTTTAAACTATAAACAGTGACTTTCACTTACTATGGATTTATCCGTATGGATCATTGACTTTAATTTGTCACCATTGTCACTTTAATGACTTTTATATATTATTTTACTGGCGTTCTCTGACACTAACCCTAGATATGAAAATTTTGAACCCTGCTTGAGTGTTAATGACTCCTCTCTGTTCACCCTTAAGCTGTGGAACAAGCTAAGAATCTCAACTAAAAATTACCATTTTTTTATCAACTGTGAATTATGCATGATCCACTGGGCAGATGATAGATTGGAGAACACGGAGGATATGGAAACTTAATAATTAGTTTCAAGATCTGGACATAGCATCTATGGACAGTTTAGCCTAGCAATCTGATTTTTTTTCTCTTTACTTTAAGATACAAATTGTTCTTCTTGGGTTTTCTAATTGTTATTTCATGGAGGTTTTGGTGAAATAATTTAATAAGTGGTAAAATAATACCAATATGGATGATTGGAATTCATAAATATTGGGATTCATTCAAGAATTATACTGTGAAAATTGCTGAGCTGTCTTATTTTTAATGTAGTAGAAATCAGAGTGCCTGAGACTTAATGAGGGAGAGGATTGGAAATAAACACTCAGGATATTCTGTCAGGAAATTTCATACCTGTAAAATCTGAAAGTTCAAGCTGAACACCCCAAACACTTCACAACTTTGTTGTTTGGTGAACTGAGAAGTTCTCTATGATTGATCTTAGCCAAAAGGCAGGGGAAAAAAAACAATAGTTCTAGATGGCACTTCAGAGCATCTCGGAAGTCTACTGGGCTCCTGTAAGCAATGAAAGCAATTGTCAGAAAGCCACAGTTTTGAAGTAGGGTCCCTCCTAAGCACATTGCCTCTCTCATCAGGACCCTCTGTGACTGTGTCGGGTCTTTTTACATGAGCTGTAATACAATGGGGGCTCCTGGGCCACTGTATACATTCTCACTAATAGTGTCCTCCTCATTTATAAACTGACAGCTTTATTGTTGTGGGAGGATTGCTGTGTGTGTGTGTGTGTGTGTGTGTGTGTGTGTGTGTTTCCGAATGTACCATACATGGTACATGTGTGTATCAGAGCATGTAAATGAGTGCACATGGAAGCAGTGGTTGACATGGGTTTTTTTTTTTTTTTCCCTAAATTACCGCCCCTCTATATACAGAGATCGGATCTCTAACTTGTGCCAGGGGTTTGTTAATCTGTCAGTCTAGATAGCTCTTGTTTGAGGGATTCCCCATCCCTGCCTCCTTGGCTCTGGACCTACCAAGTAATTCTCCAGGCCTGACTAGCACCTGCCACCTGTGTACCCTAGAGTATAGGTGGATTTATAAGAGTTTCTGATTTTATATTAATGCATTTCTTGCTACCTCATGCAACATAGCATATCTTAGTCTCCTATCATGTTCCACTGAATCCTGGAGGGTTTTTTTCCAATAAACATTTGTCATCTTGTTGATTATCTTACCCATAGCATTTGCTTTTAAATAAAAACAGCCACATGTCTACAAATCAGGAGGGTGCAATCTGATTGTCCATCTTAAAGATTGGAAGACTCAGCTTGAACTCTTTATGATGTTCCATTGTGACTGAATGAGCGTTTTTCTTGTCACATGTCATCCCCTGGTGTTGGGAGCAGATATCGGGCAGTAAGTGCTTTTCAGTCCATGGCTAGGACAGTGTCTGTTATGGTATAGAAATAAAATGAGGCTGAAAGGCACAGTCCTGAAAATTATTTACAAAACTCAACTAGAACAAACGGCAGATGCTGCTTTTGGCTTACACATTTGGGGCTGTGTGAAAGTTGTTTTAAGCCAACCTTGGAAGCTGATGTGGATGTTATCAGCTGACATGTTGGGTGATATTGAAATATCTCAAAGAACTTAAATGAATTCAGTTTTCCTTGGCTTGACTTTGAGCATTTTTTCTATTGAGGATCCTAACTTGCTTCTCCACAGTAATCTTTATCTCTAACAAGTCACCTCATCAAGTAGTCCAGTGCAATCATTGAGTTATTCATTATTATCCAAACATGTCTCTTGCTGTGTAGCACAAACTGGTCTCAAACTCTGGATTCCCTCCCCTGCCTCAGCCTCCCAAGTGCTGGAATTATAGGTATGCTACACCAGGCCTGGCTATTCTCATGTATATTATTCCACAGAAATCCTCCCTCCTCTTCTGCTTTAAGGATTCATTTAGTACTCTGATATATATATATATATATATATATATATATATATATATATATATATATATTCCTTTATAGTCATTCATTTGGTAATTAATAAGGCATTCATATTTTAGTGTAAACTTTATTGGCTTATGTATCTTTGACATTATTATTGGTTACACTTTTATGCCATTTAACACTACTGTGGATTTTCCTTGATGTAAAAAGAACACTGTATCTTTATTTGTATCCCAATGAAGAACTATTTTTTTCTCTGTACTTTCCAATGTCCTTAGTGGGGACATTGATGGGACAGGAGGGAGTGCCACAGGGGTGAGGAGGGCAAAGCTACCGGCATCCATTCTTAATGTAAGTGTCTCAACTTTAATTTCCCCATATGTGGGGGCTCCCTCTCTGTGGATGTCATGATGCTAGTTTTACATTCTCTTTGGCTGAAGGTGACCTAGTGCTTTCTGAGCACAGTAGAGAGAGTGGAGGGATGCTAGATACAGACTAGAAGTGAGCTATGAGCAATATGTCCTGAGTGAATCAGGGATTATTTTAGCTTGAAGTTTCAGAAATTTCAGTCCATTGCCACTGGATCTGATGATCTTTGAGCCCACGGGGAGGCAGTGGGTACATATGTGAGAGTCTGCTCACCCCATGGGGCAGCAGAGAAAAGGGACTAGAGACCAGGATTCGCCTTAAGGACATGTCCTCAGTGGCTTATTTCTTCCAGCTAGGTGCTACGCCTAGTGCTCCCATCTCCTCTAAACACTGTGCTGACAGCTGAGGTCAAAGTGTTCAACACATGTGCGTATGCGGATGTTCAATATTTCCTTCCTTCTTTTTTATTATATTATTAATTTATTCAGATTACAACTCAATTGTTGTCCCATCACTTGTATCCTCCCGTTCCTCCCTTTCTCCCCTCCACTTTCATCCTATTCCCCTCTCCTAGGTCTATGACCGAAGGGGACCTCCTTCCCCACTACATGGTCATAGGCTAACAAGTCTCATCTTGGTAGCCTGCTTATTCTTTCTTTGAGTGCCATCAGGCCTCCCCACCAAGAGGATGTGGCCAAATATGGGGCACCAGAGTTCATGTCAGAATCATTCCCTCTCTCCATATAACTGTGGAGAATGTCCTGTCCATTGGGTAGATCAGAGTAGAGGTTGGTATTTACTACTTGTGTTGTCCTTGGTTAGTGCAATAGTTTGAGCAGACCCTCCAGGGTCCCGATCCACCAGTCACGATGTTCTTCTTGTAAGTTTCTAGGGCACTCTGGGTCCTTCTATTTCCCCATCTCCTATATTTGTCTTACCTAGAGTCCCAATGGGATGTCCCCACAATTGTCCCAATCTCCTGATAGGTGGAGACTTTCATGATGTTCGATATTTAAACAATAGCTTGAAAATAGTGAGACCTAAGTTCTGTCCCACACTGCCGCAACTGAACACTCGGGATGATACATGTGTGTAACTAGTTCTGCTTCTCAAAACCTCAAATGTCCTACTTGGGAAACACAGACATGTGGATTAGATTATCTTCCTTCTTCTGTACCAGCCTCACTTTTAAAGCCACTCCACATCAAGGACATATAAAATGCCACCAAGTGCCAGCAGAATTAATCCTTCAAATCTTTGCACAGTTGTTTGATTTTGAAGTATAAGTATGGTTTTTTTTTTCTACTTTCCCTTGGTACTCTGGCGTAATGGTTAAAGTCACCTGCTTTAATAATTGAAGACGCACCAGTTACATCAGGAAATAGAGGGCAAGAAAACAAAGTGCCCAAAGTACTCATCTCCAATTTTCCATAAATAATAGCTAGTTATCCAGGGAAGGCGCAGTGGCACCTGCTAAGCCTCTTCCTGTCTGAATTCAGCCAGGAGGAATGCCAGCCAGATCAGTAATAACAGCCTCCTGAGTGGGAAGAAATGAAGGCTGCTCAATTTTGTATTCTGCTCATTTCTATTCTAGAAGAAAACAGTTGACACTGTCTCATTGAAAAGAAAATGCACTCCGATTTCATCATCAAATAGTATTTATTATTAATCCCTAGAGGGAGCACAGGGCTGTGCTAAGCATGCCAATTTGCCTGCCACCTGCGAGTGGCATTTCCATGTGTCAGGACCTGGTCTCCTTGATGTTGACGCTAGAGGTTAGAAGGGGCAGTGACAAAAAGATTAAAGGGATGAAAAATAGACTTTGGAGGAAAGGTCACAAGAATGGCACAAGGTTAGTGAGAGAAGAGAAGGCAAAGGGTTGCCTGGTTACTGCATCCCAGCCCAGGGAAGGCTTTCACAGGATGCATTATCTATAAGCAGGTAGCCTGTAATGCTGCAGAATAGCAAACAAGACAGCATGCATTTAGATTAAGGGGAGGAAATGTTGAACTGCCTAAAGAATTGGGCTACTTAGACTGTAGAAATTCTATCCCTGGAGAGATTTAAGAAGGGCTAGCAGTTCATATATTCAGATGGAAAGGCTGAGTACCTCAGGTCTGCCTGAAAGACAGAAACACTGGCTCTTGGGTCATGATGGAGCAGTCATCCCAAAATGATTACCTTAATTTCCAAATCAAAGATGTGAGTGATGCAGACAGGGTCACTAGAGCAGCCGAGAATCAGCAATGATTTCGCTGTGGACTAGGCACGTGAACTAGCTCTGCGTGAGATTCTAACACAAAATACAGGAAAAGTAAATGCGCTGAAGGCAGGAAGACAAGTGTGTCAACAAGTTAAGTGGCACGGATGCCTCGTGAGTAACTGATTGAGACTTCTGAGTTGATAAGCCCACTGCCTGAATCTTCACACTTCTAATTAATCATATGATTGGCAAGTTGCTTGGCTTCTAAACTTTAATTTCCTCATTTATAAAATGAGAGACTTAATTCCACAAAATCAATTTCTAGAGTTAAATACAAAACATATTGAAAGTGTAATACAGTATGTGACACATAATATGTGTTTAAAACAATAAAGTGATAATGCTCATGGCAGTAATTATTACTGTCAAAGAAAATCCACTCAACTATGGTCAGCATATACGGATTTCAGAAATAAGGGCTTATTAGGATTTTCTTATAAGAATGTATATATTCTATTTAGGTCATAGTCATCCACTCTACTACCCACTCTTATAATTACCTTTGTATACCACTCATCATCCTCTTTCTAAAATGGAATTCAATCCAAGTATAAAATTATATATAGAGAGAGACTGTGTGTGTGTGTGTGTGTGTGTGTGTGTGTGTGTGTGTGTGTGTGTATTGACTAGTATGAGTGACTGACTTAGCTCTTTGCTTTTCATTGCCACTGATGCTCTCTTCGTGACATGAGACAAAAGAAGCCACGGTGGTTAAACATTATATGACATCACTCAGGAGACACAGCAGGAGGAATACTGTGCTGTGGGATGAGTGGGCTTCTGTTGGTCATGAACCCCTAAGTTTTCACTCTCCCGGGTGCTATCATGGCCTTGAGCCCACACTATTATGACTGGGTAGCAAGCCTGAAAACACACCTATTTACTAAGTCAGAATTACATTTATTGAATTCTAGCTGGTGAAACTGACCCATGGAATGAAGTGACTCACTCTCTTCTCAATACCTGCCTATCAACCAGCATGGTCTAGTGCCAAATGTTCATTAATGCTAATTTAATGCCAAGTCTAGTGAGCCCTACAAACTGTCTATCCTAGTAACACAAGAGAACCAATCACATGGCAAAAGGTTCTCTAACTTTTCAAGGTGCCTATGGGTTAGTGGGAAAAAAACTTCAGACTTAAGCAACATGGAATTGAATGTGAACCTGCCTCATATCTGTTCTTTCTATTCTAAACACTCCATCTCTGTGTCTTCCCATTCATCAGCCATGTGGACTAACCATGCTTATTTTGCTAAGTTGTGAAAAGAAGGGCATGCATTCACTTACACGGTTCTGCTTTTATTCATCCACTACTGTGTGATCCATGAAGGAAAAGTGATGATGCCTTGTGATAATTTGAATTTATTAAGGCACAAATGGAAGGTATTATATTATCCTAAAGTGTCCTCAAAGTGTTCCTATAAAAATAATTATTATCCGTTTTTATTAATACAGCTCTTGGAAGTGAGATTGTCAAAAATCCAATACTCAATAACTAGCCACCTCGCTGAACCATGGTGGTAAAGCAGAATTCCCCATCTTCACATAATTTCAAGTGAACTATGTCTTTAAAAATAATACAGAAATCATTTATTCTTTTTGATCTTCATATCATTTTTACAGTGAAGATCTCAAATTTCTGTAGGTTTTTCCATTAGTAATTATTATCACCATTTGCTTAAGGCAGTGGTAGTCTTGACACAAGTAGTTCCTAACCCCTGAATAGTCCTCAGACTTTTAAAGAGGAGTCAGGATATGAAAAGATGAAAATATTTTGAGAGGCAGCTACAAATTATTCTGTAAGCTGCAAGTCGAGAGCACTAATTCCCAGCCACTGGAGAATTAATTATAATCCACTCTGCTGCTGTTTGATTTGCCCTAAGACTTCTCTACACGTGGAAGAGGGAAGGGGGAGCATCAGTTAGTGAAAATGTAATGCTAAGTAAAGTAAGGAAAAACTCCATGTCCCATTTTCTATTTGAAAGCCCAATAATCTTATCTAAGTCACTTAATCTTAATAGTTTGCTATAAACTTTATATGAGTGTTGTAATATTCGTCATTCCTCCCAAACCTGTTGTAAAACTTAAAATAATCAATGTATGAAAAATAAAATCTTGGAACAGGTTATGCATGTGGCTATGGTTAAACTCAGTGGCCCACAAAGCTAAGACAAAAATAAAACAAAAAGTCATGAAGATGGGTTGGGGACTTGATGAGACAGGAGGAGGTGAGAATTACTTACATTTATGAATTTGTCAAAAATAAATTAATTTCATACCTGTATGCTCACAGTAACCACTTAAACATTAAAATCTGGGGCTAGAGAGATGGCTCAGAGGTTAAGAGCACTGTCTGCTCTTCTAAACGTCCTGAGTTCAATTCCCAGCAACCACATGGTGGCCCACAACCATCTATAATGAGATCTTGTGTCCTCTTCTAGTGGGAAGGTGTACATGCGGGCAGAACACTGTATAAATAATAAATAAATAAATAATTTTTAAAAAACTAAAATCAAGTTCATATGCAATTGAGTTTGGAACCTATTAGTAGACAATATTAGCAGGATGATCTTTCTAATTTATGTGGGAACATGCAAATGCAGAAGTATATGCTAATGAACTATAATAACTCAGGTGAGAATTTGGAGAGTCTTCACATGCACAGTGGAGCTTGGTCCAGTCTTAGCAATGAAGTCTTGCTGTTGATGTTTCAGTAGCTGGATACTCTATCAGCATAATTGCCTCTGGAATTCAATAAAATTAAATGCGGGCTTCCCCTATTCAAGAAATGTGAGCATTACGCTGTTTAACTATCTAGTGGAAAACGCCACACCTAAAATGATTGAAAAGCATCCTCACCAAGACAGGAAGGAAATAGGTGGACTTCCCTCAGGGCTGCACAATCTCATACTGTTGCCTGAAGACTCTGCATTCTTGTGCCCAAGCGCACACGCCTGGTATCTTTGTGGCTACATTCTCACTGACTTTACACAAAGCCCACTGAGTGCAAAATGATGGGAACTAAGTTTGCCCTAGAAAACTGCAATGTGAATATTCCAGAGTCGTGACCTTGAGGGGGAGGATGGGAGACAGCAGCTACAAAGGATGGGTAGGATACAGCAATCAGGGGCATAGACAGACCCTTGAACCATGTGCTTCTAGGTCTTGGGCTGCCCACACCATTTTATTCTAGTGGCTCTCACAGATGTTTTCCTTCCTTCCTTCCTCCCTCCCTTCCTTCCTTCCTTCCTTCTTCCTTCCTTCCTTCCTTCCTTCCTTCCTTCCTTCCTTGTTCAGGAAGTAGGAGAGAGGTAGATCTGTGTTTAACGTTGGCGATGCCGGAGTCATTTAAGTACTGCAGTCAGATTGATTTCAGTGTAGCTCTGTGACTCTTCCGCTGAGAACTGGGACGTTGCAAGTTGCTTGCTGTGACTAGATTCTCTACCAAATGCAAAACCAAAGCCTCTTCTGTTATCAAGAAGGCGCTTTTCTCAATGGTATTTCTCTAATGATCGCATATTGTTTCCCGGAAAGTGCTCCTCAATTATTTAGGAGGAACAGCCTGTCACCCTGTGCACTAAGATTTGACTGTGCACATCCAATCCCTAAGATGCCATTGATCTCATTCTTTCAGCTTAGGGAAGAAAATAAACAACGAAGGTTTTCTTTATGTTTTTCTGTTGATTTGGAAGGGTTGCTCACTTGCTTATTTATTTATTCACTGTTTATTTTTGTAAAGAGAAAATAATGAAGTGTTTCCTAAGGAGAAAATACAAATTACAAACAATTCACTGTGTCCCTCTCCTGGACTTGGACTCTAACCATGGTCCATGCAGCCACAGAATTAAATAATACATTTCCTAATAATTAGTTGTGGCCTTGTTTTTTTTGTTTGTTTGTTTTGTTTTTTAAAGAAAAATAGCGACCTAGCCATTCATTAGTATGATAGCTTTCAGGTCAAGAGAAAGGAGAGAGAGAGAGAGAGAGAGAGAGAGAGAGAGAGAGAGAGAGAGAGAGAGAGAGAGAGAGAGAGAGAGAAGAGGAGAAGATATTTCCCAGAGTGGAAATAGTAAAGAGGGAAATTGAAAGCAAGGCGGGGGGGGGGGGGGGGGAGGCAGGAATGTGCAAAGGGGCTGGAGATGGAAGGAATGGAGGGGAGGGGAAAGGAAGACACTGGGAGGTGAGGGAGGGGTGAGCAGAGAGGCAAACAGGGAAGAGATTGCAGGTAAAAATAAAACAGAAAAAGCCCAGGTGGGATTCATGCAAACTGTTCTCATCAACACTGCTACTCCTCCTGTCACCGCAACTGTCAAACAGGCTCCGCTCGTAATGAAAGGAAAAATATTTTATTCAGATTTATTAATTTGAAAATGAAGCCCGCCTGTCGAGAGGGGGACAGTTCTTCTCAATCTGTCATCGTTGAACCACACGCTCCTGACACCGGGATTCATTTGTCTTGTCGGCTCTGACAGTTGGATTCTCCCAGAGCTCTTCCTAGCGGATCGCCCTGGGATTTTAAACCGGATGAAACACATTCCGACAAGGAACAGCCTCTTTATTAATGCAAATTACATGAGGAGGAGAGGAAAAAAAGAGAGAAAGAGAGAGGCGCCGGCAGCCGCTGTGGCGTTCTTATCCCTGTATCAGTCATCCGTTATTTACATTTATACACATTTTTCAGTTTTAATAAAAGGAGACCCGGATTTTCAGTGACATTTATGGACAGTTTGTTTCAAAAAAAATGATGCCATCGCTGGTAATTGTATGCAAAAGAAAGCTACGCAGCTCTCCTCTCGGTTTGTGCCGTGTCCGGGGAGCCCGGCCGCGCCTCCTTCTTGATGCACACAGGATACAGCTTGGGGACCACCTGACCATCGGCATCACAGCACCTGCGGAACCCTCAGCGCCTTGCCACAGCCCTACTTCTAGTAACCGCCCTCATCTGGGACCTCCTGAGCTGCCTGGAGTCCTTCACAGTAACTAACTTGGAAACCCGCAAACCTATACCTTTGTTTTCCGTACCAAGTCAGGATCTTGCCAACTACCCGGGGAACAGTTAACTCCCAGACCCAAGCGTCACAGGGTCCCAGCAAACATGGATCAGGCCAGGAAAATGTTTGTATTTAATTTTTTTTAATTAGAAGAAATAATAATGATGTACATTTAATTTTAAAGCAAGACTGAATTCCATTTGTATTTTTGTCAGTGCGGTACTTAAAAGGCTGGTTATTATTTTTCAGTGGAGAAAGGGGCCCATTGATATAAAAGGGAGGCCACAAAGGTGGCAGATATTGTGATGTACACACAGGTAGGAGGTTCAGAAGCTGATGTGCCGTCCATATTCCTGCCTGGATGAAATCTCCTTGAAAGTGGGCAAGCCATGGGTATCACTTTTCTAGTTGTTTCCAGCATCCTGCAGACATGGGGCAAAGGCGGCCTCATTTGATGAACCTACAGAAGAAGCTCCAGCCAGGTTTGGGGCCCTGAAAAGTGATTCTCTGATTCTATCTGTTTCTGTTGGTGACACAGCTATAGACATGGCAGACTGGGAGCTCACTGCCTATAGAGACATCAATAGAGCCAGTAGATTCCTTCTATCCCAGCTCACTAGTTCTTGCACCAAATCGCACAGATTCCTCAGGGGAATGGCTAACCAGTGTGACTTCCTGAGGTGGGCTTGCAGTCTTCTCACAGTTCCTGCCCACTGAACTCCAGGCCGCTGCAGGAAAAACAGCATGTACTGCCAGATGCACGGGACCCTGTTTAGAACAGCCTTCGGGCGGAGGTGAGGCCTTGGGAGGAGTACTGTCACTTCTCTTCGTCTCCATGTCCTTCTCTGTAAAAGGAAAGCATTAGACTAAAGCAGGGATGCTGGCCAACTCTTGTACCTCCATCCTACCTTAAGACTCAGAAACTCTGGCAGGAGAACTGACAGTCCCCACGTTCTGGAAGGACCTTCTGATGTCACTGACCTTTAGGAGCCCCTAGACAAGCCCTTCACAGCTCCACAACTCTGGCCCAGTTTAGAGGCTCACAGGGTACCCCACCCGCAGGTTAACTGACTGTAGATGAAAAAAAAATCTTTGAAAAACAATTACATCTGTATTGAGCAAGTACTGACTTTTTTCTCATTATTATTCCCTCAACAATACAGTCTAACAACTATTTACATAGCATTTACATTGTATTAGGTATTATACATAATCTGGAGATGATTTATAGTCTGTGGGAGAACTGCGTGAGCTATATGGAAATACTAAGCCATTTTATAGAGACACCTCAGCACCTGAGCTTGTGGCTATCTGGGAAGGAGAGCAGGCCTTTCTGGCACCAATCTACTATGGATTCAAAGAGACCATACCCTCTTCATATTTTAGAAGTAAAAAATGTGGATGCATTTTACTAGTTTCTAAGAGGTTAGATTTTATCTCTTTTATTTTTTTGGCTCTTTATTTTAAACACAGAAAGCTAGAAACCAAGATTTACCTGGCAAGGGTCATCTTTTTTCTCTAAAACCCTGTGCATACATAGCAATGTTTTTGTTTGTTTGTTTGTTTGTTTGTTTTTTAAATCTAGATGGCTATCTAAATATAAAGCACTTTTATTCATGCAAGACAGCCTTAAAATTGGCAACTTCCTTCATTCTCCCTAAAAATTGTCTTCCCAATTAAGTGAAAGGCAAAGACAAGACAAATAGCTAGAAAGGCAATGAGAATTCCAGTGACGATGGGGGGACAATTGGTGGAAACTGAAAGGGGGCAGTTGTCTTCTGCCTGTAAAACAACACAAAAGACTACAGCCAACATCCACATGTAAAACAAATGCAGGGACCAGTGTGCATTCAGCATGAGGATATATATATTTGTTTAATGATGTCTCCACGGTCTATAGAATTAATATTTAATAGCACTTGTCAGCAAGATTCTATACAAGGGTTTGTTCTGCCTCTTCTTAATGCTTGTTAGTGGTTGTGTCTTCCTGGTTGGCTTTAATATTAGAATTATGTTTTGCATTTGCAGTGATGTCTGTCTACTTTCTACTTTCACTTTTGCATTATTTGGCAGGGCGGAGGATGTAGAGGGAAATGTAGCAGAATTTAAAAGACTTTAATTAGTACCTCTTCTCTCTTCAGAGTCCTAAGACACTAAAAGAAGTGGGCTTTGTTTCTTATTTCTTTTTTGCTAGTGCTGCAAAAGTGTTTCTTGTCTTATTTTCGTATTGTGTTACCAATATTAGCCAAAGGAGTAGGCTTGCAGTAATTGAAAAATTACTATGGTTTGGCTATATCTCCAAAGACCACATGTTGATAATTAAATCTCCCATGAAACAGTGTGAAAGAGTTCTTCAGGAAGTGATTGGATCAGGAGAGCTCTGGGGTCTTGAATGGATAAATGCCGTCAACACAGGAGTGAGTGCCTGATAAGCGAAGTTGGCTCCTTTTTCAGTACGCGGTCATTCTCGCTCACATGATGCCTTCTACCATATGAGGTAGCAATATGGCGCTTTGTAGTTTTCAGAACTGTGATAAATAACAGTCTCTACAAATGATCCAATCTCAGGTGTTTTGTCATAGCAGCAGAACAAAATAGAAACACAAAGCACAGAGAAAGAACGGTGTTTCACTTTCTAATACAAAAATGTTTGTCTTGGTTCCAAAATGAAATATTATACAGCGATGAGAGATGGAGCATAGTTAGCAAAGTGTGTGTTTAAATTCCATACTGAGAGCTTGAGATTAGTGGAGAACATTGTCCTTCATAGAAAATCATGAACTGGAAAGTCCCCTGCATGAGAACTCAGTAACTCTGCATCTACAACAGAAAAAGGAAATGAAACAATTGACTTCACTTTCTTCTCCATATGCTACAGTTTCTCCATTGCTATGTACATACAAATTATACCTAATCTAAACGTGTATAAAGCAGAAAACCCCAAATCAGAAATGTGTTGATTTTAACACCTAATCACATAGGAGGGGCTGCAATCAAAATAAAAGTAGAAATGAAAATACTGTATAAAAATTATCCTCGGGAGGCAGGGAGAGTGGCTTAGTGGGTAAAAGTACTTGATGCATAAGCCTGAGGATCTGAGTTTGATTCCAGAAAGCCACATAAAAATACAGATGTGTTGCCACACATTGTAATTTCAGCACTCCTGCAAGCAAGAAACAAAGCAGAGATAGGAGAACTGCCTCGAAGATTCCAAGCCAGCTACCCTGAAGGGGTGAAGAGACAATGAACAAAGTACGCCCTGCCTTAAAACAAAAAGAAAAGGGAAGAGTTGACTATGGAAAGTTGTCCTCTGGCCCCATTTATACACTGTAGCATGTATGCACTTGTACACACACATAGACACACACACGCACACACACACACATTTTTTAAAAGCATCAAATGATACTTTTTCCTTCAAGATTCCTTGAATTCTGTCATTATGCCTGACATATAGTAGGAGTTCAGGAAATAGTAACTGTTTCTTCAATACAGTCTTGAATAATGTATATACAGGCCAGTTACAGCGACTTTATAATATCAGAGTTTCAAGCACATTGAAAAACTATTTAAAGACTGGGATCTTGATAGATGTTTCAGTGGCTGAGGAATTGATAAACCAAGCTTGGGCACAACAGAATAAGTTTGTTATATTAACAACAGAAACTTGGAAATATTTGTCAGTAAGAACCGTGCTCAAGGACGTGTTGAGCATGTCCTTGCTTCTGTTCACTCAGCAGATATTGGTAAAGAATTAAAAGCAAAAAGCAAACAGTAGACATGAAAACATTGCTTCCTGGTTCCATCTTCAGTACTAAAAGTGGACTTCTAAGTTCTTGGTTTTGATAATTCAAGATTCAGATGATGCTCAGGAATTTGCCAAAAAAGTGGCAGACTGAGCAACTGTGTGTTCTCTTCTGAGTCTATGCATAATTTGCACAGTCTGAATATTGTCCTGACCAAGACTGCCCATGCTGTCTTTCCATCAGTCAAGCATTGTGCTGCCTTCTACCTTACTCTAAACATTTTCTATCTTTCATGGACTCAACTGTACCCTGTTTTAAGAAAAGAACTTAAATTGATTTCCCAGGAAATCTGCATAGGCGTTTGCACCAGAGAAGTTGCCCCACCGAGAGTCTCGGTCATTATTTTGTTCAATAGTAATGACAATTTAAAGTATGATGACAGCCACCAATGCCTGGCTGCAGGGTAGAGTCTACTCTTGTCATTTTTGCTTGGCAGCATTTAGGTGCCATCGTGCAGGAGGTGAAGGCATCCAGTGATTCTGCCAGAATCAAGGAACCCAAAGATCAAAAGGGTTCAGAAAGGGTCTCTGGAGATCATTTTGATTATATCAAATTGTTTGTGCTCACATTTCTTAAAGCTTGTTCTTTTCTTTCTTCTTCTTCCTCTTCTTCTCCTTCTCCTTCTTCTTCTTCCTCTTCTTCTTCCTCTTCCTCTTCTTCTTCTTCTTTTCTTTTTCTTCTTCTTCTTCTTCTTCTTCTTCTTCTTGTTCTTCTTCTTCTTCTTCATCTTCTTCTTCTTCTTCTTTTGTCTAAAAGCTTTAAACACTTAGGGCCAGCAGGAGAGCAAAAGCTTTTGCTACCAAACCTGACAACCAGAGTTAAATCCCTAAAACCCACATGGCAGAATAAGAGAACTACTCCTGCAAGCTGCCCTCTGACCCCTACAGGCACAAGAGAGAGGAGAAATAAATGTAATAAAAAGTATTTGAAAAGAACATTCACTTCTAAAGACCACAAGAAGAGATACAATCCTGGAGAGAGTAAATTACAAAGCGAAAGAGTGAAAGAGAAAAAAAAAATCACCCAAATACATGAATTCACTTAAATCCATGGCTCATACTTTCAAAACAACAGTTTGCAGCTCTCATGAGCTGGCTCGGTGAGTACAAGCCTTTCTCATACAAGGTTGAGAAGCTGAATTTGAGTGTCCAGGACCTGTGTAAAATCCTCCGCCCGGCTATTGTGTTTCTCTGTAACAACTCTGTGCTGGGGTGGGGGTAGGGAGCAGAGACAGAAGGCCTGCTGAGGCCTTCTGACTGCTAGCCTAGCTCAGAGCTGATTGAGTGATCTTGTCTCAAAGGAACATGGGCAGAGAGTGACTGACCAGAAGACTGCCTAACATCTTCCTCTGGCTAGTGTGAGCACACACATAGACACACTCACTTACACACATGAGCATATGCTACTCTCACACACATATGTACAGGTACATTACCAAAAGAGTTTTCTGGTCAAAATTTAATTTGGCATGGCCCTGAAAATTCATATATGTACAACAGGAATAATTACTAAATGTTTTCAGTTTTCTGGACATTGCATTAAGCAATACATTTGTAATACACTATAATACCTGGTGGAACAGAAGGATCTATGGGGCCTGTCTCTGCTCTCAAAGGGTCTTCATGGTTCTAGAAGAAGTAGGAGTTACATATGTCATTGCTTTTCCTGTACCAAGTGGAACTTTATCAAATAACAATACCATTAGTCATAGCATTGTCAGTGAGAAGCTGAGCCATCTACCATTGTTTGACCTGAAGCTTGTGAGCAGTGCTTCTCTGTCACTAATCATCACAGGTTCTAACATGCTACAGCCTTGCTGACGTTTTCCCATCACCTGTGTCTGCTTCATAGACCATTGCACATATTCTTATGCTTAGATGTTAACAGGAGCCCAACTGGGATATTTCCACTCTTATTGTATCTTCAAAGCAATTGAGAAGCTACAGTGTATATTGAATCCAATATCTGACTTTACAAATTGAGTAGCATTAGGCACTTAGCATCACTCTACCTTCCTTTCATCCTCAGTAAAATAAGAATAATAACAATATCTATTGGTGTGGTTTTGAAGACTAAAGTAGCTTTAAAATAATACCTGGTGATGAAGCATGGCATCACAACTGCCTCTTTTCAGCCCTAGGGATGAAATCCAGGGTCTTGCAGTCAGCTGCCTGACCATTGAGCCACACCCTACATGTGTCTGTCTGATTCTTGTTTGTTTGTTTGTTTGTCTGTTTGTTTGTTTGTTTTTGAGCCAGGGTCTAACCACTAAGCTCTGGTGGCCTTGAACTCACTGTCTAGGTCAGGCTGGAGTCGAATTAGAATCTTCTGGCCTGAGCTTCCCCAAATCTTTGATTATAAGTGTTTACCCTTTACTCTTAGAATTGTTTATTTTCATCATTGGGGTCTTAAAATAGTGGCTTTGTGTTAAAATAAAAAAGTAGCTCATTGGATTTTGCAAGGTCTTGCTGACTCACCCTCTGCCTACATGGGTCCTCATGCTGAACTAATAAGAACCCCATCTGCCTTATATCTACATTGCAAATGCACAGGTTTTGTTTTTTCTAGTACTTCAAAAATCTCAGTTTCCCACTGAGGTGCCTAGTTCATGCTACCATGCCCTCCTTAATATCACTACCGTCTTCCATTTCTTAGGTTCTTTTTTGAAGCTTTTGGAGAAACCTTTGTATCAAAGCAGATTCCCCTCACCTTAGAATACCACGTCTTATGTTTGACTATGTAATTTACATCTTCTACTGGAACAGAAATCACACAACTTTCTCGGTAAATGGCCGAGAAGTAGACATTTTAGACACTGTGTTCCATCTCATCTGTGTCACCACTACTCCATGCTGTCATTGAGGCATGCAAGCTATAGCCTATTGGATGAAGGAGTACATCTGCATTCCAGGAAAGCTTCAGTGACACTAGAATTTAAATTCAATAGAATTGTTGTGTATCACAAAGTATTATTTTTTGTTGTTTTAACAAATAAA
This sequence comes from Acomys russatus, assembly GCF_903995435.1. Classification (NCBI taxonomy): domain Eukaryota; kingdom Metazoa; phylum Chordata; class Mammalia; order Rodentia; family Muridae; genus Acomys; species Acomys russatus. The sequence continues at coordinate 64,508,161 of NC_067142.1, read as the reverse complement.
AATGCAAATATATACTTAGCTTACAGGTCATGGAAAACAAGTGGATTTTGGTTCTGTTGCAGAGTGTGAGCTTTCATGGGAAACAGTGCTTGTTACATCCAAATATTCAATCCAGGGCCTGATATGTAATGCATTTGTAAATTCATTTTAATGAAAAAAAAAAAGGATGTGTCTGCAAGGTGTTACAATTATAGTGCTATCTAAAAGCATAAAACCAAATAAAATTAATAAAAACATTTTTAAAGTATTTAAATGTGTGATGTTTCAGTTGATCCCTTAAACAATGTTTGAAATAAGACATGCAATCCATTGAGGTGAAGGAATTGAGAACAGGTAGACAAAGGAATAAAGGGAGGAATAAATCACCCTAAAGTATTTTTTTACACACCTATATAAAAAGAGTTAAAATGGAGTTATCCTATAACAAGGCAACAAGCCCAATGCCAGCAATAGGTTACTTCTTTTGGGATTGTTGGCCAGTGAAGTCCCACAGGCCCCAAACATTGAATGCTGTTGTCAAGTATTCTTGGTTATCATCCATAACTTGACAGTAAAACTATGTTGTTGAAGACATAGAAAAATCAAGCTGGTCTGACCTAAAATTTTATCCCTATTGTCAGGCTTTCATAGTGCTGGAAGATGGTTTGCATGCTACCAGGGAAGAAAAGTAATCACTATTTTTTCAGCTATGAACTCTAAGAGCTACAATAATGACTGGCCTGGTAAGACATGCTCACAGGTGCAGTAGTGGTAGGGGCATCACAGTAATAAACAACTACTATCTGGTTGGATTTAATGCTTGATCCACAAGATGAAACCTGTACTTGGCACCATTATTAGGCCAAGAGCCTATATATAAACGGACCATAGCCCTGATGGGAAATGTACTGCTATGATTTCCAATAAATAGACATAGTATTACGTCAACTCCTGATTACTTACTATACTCATGGATTAATATGTCTGTCAACCCTCATCAGCAAAGCTTCTATTGGTTGTGGATGGTGATCAACAGAGAGTCCCCCAACGGGTCAAGGCACAGAAAATAAGAGACTTCAGAATGCTTATCCTTAAATGGACCATATACACTGCACCCTCTCCTTCTCAGGATCAGTGATCCCTGCAGATGAGATGATGGAAACAGTATACGAGCCAAAGGCAGTGGATGACTACAAAGAAACAGTGTCTTCTGGACAGAGCAGAGCAGTTTCACACATGAACTCTACAGCCATGGTGACAGCCCACCCAAGGTCTGTGCAAACTCAAGTCACGCTAAATTCAGAGAGTTAGTCACAAAACCCCACCCCTAGCCAACTATTAGCTGCTAGGAGAAGGAGAGGGCAGGGTTTTCTCTAAGAGTGTAACTCCTAGTATGTAGACTGTTCATCGGTGGAAGGCCACAGCATCCAAGAATATTTGGATGGTGCAAATTTGTCTTGATGTGGAAAGGAGATACAAAGTTGGGTAGGTAGGGAAAGGGGCTGGACCTGTAAGAAGCTGTGGGAGAGATTGAATCTGATCAAACATGTTATATGAAATTAGCCTACAAGAAGAACATTGTTAGGGGTGGATCAGGACCCAGGAGTGTCTGCTCAAAAACTATTACACTAACCAAGGACAATACAAGTAGTAAACAACGAACCCCCTACTCTGATCTAGCCAATAGACAGAACATTCTCCACAGTTATGTGGAAAGCAAGGACTGACTCTGACATGAACTCTGGTGCCCCATATTTGTCGACCTCCCCTGGGTGGGAAACCCTGGTAGCACTCAAAGAAAGAATAGGCAGACTACCAAGATGAAACTTGATAGCCTGCTACCATAAAGTGGGGGAGGAGATCCCCCTCAGGCATGGACCTAAGGGAAGGTAATAGAGTAGAGGTAGGAGGGTAGGAGGAACGGAAGGATATGAGTGATGGTAGAACAATTGAGTTGTAATCTGAATAATAAAAAAAAGAAATTATCAAAGTACTAATAAATTTTTTAATGTGTAATACTTATTATAAATCTGGGTTGCAATGCCTTCACAATGTACCAAAGTATTGCAGTCAATAAATGATGGAGTGAAAACAAGAATCTAGTGCCATTTTCTCAGACCATGGCTTCCTTAAGGATTATTTGAGGAATAGCTGTGCAAGTATCCCACAGTTGCTAAAGGGAAACCTCAGGTCTGGGGCTCACCATTCCAGCTTTATCAGCTTTCCATAGGTGATTCTGAAGAATGCTAATGTTTGTGAATGACTGCTATAGGCCACTGTAGTCTCAGAACTAGCTTCACCAGTTCAGCCTAGAGTGGTTACAAAAATCCCCAGTGCCTGGAATTCATACACAAGATAGTTTGATTCACTTCACCTAAGCTTGAGTTTGGAACATGTGTGTGTGTGTGTGTGTGTGTGTGTGTGTGTGTGTGTGTGTGTGTGTGTGTGTGTGTGCATGTGTGTCTGTGTATGTGTGCCTGTGTGTCTGTGTGCGCGTGTCTCTGTATCTGTGTGTGTGTATGTGTGCATATATATGCATATGTGTGTTGTATTCATGTTTATACACATATAGAGGAAAAGTTTAAGATCAACGTCAGGTGTCTTCCTCAATTGCTTCTCCACTTTATTTTTTGAGACAGAGTCTCTCACTGGACTCAAAGATCACCAATTAAGCTAGGGCAGCTACCCAACAAACTCCAGGAATCTTCCTATCTCCGTCATCCCTAGAGCTAGCTTGACAGGTGCACACTGTCATGCTGTGGGGGAGAAATTTCCTCTGAGTTGACACCTTCCATGCTAGAGGAAGGCTCCTGAGACTCAGGAACTCAAGGAAGAACAAACGTCACGTCACGTGTCTGGGAAAGCGGAAACTTAAGATTCACGGGCCTCTCCCCAAGGCTGCAGAAGCAGAAACAAAGCTGAGCGGGCAGACTCTGAGCTGCTGGGGGAACCCAGAAGAGGCTTTCTAATCTGAGGAGCTGTCTACAAGTTGCCACGAGTCACCATCATCCTTACTGAGATGGGATTCGTTCACACTCTGTAAGCATATCCTACTTCTGCAAATCGCCGCAGTACATTCACTAGTTCATGATGTTGGACTTCGGTGTCATCATTAGTTGAGTCTGTACTTAAGTTGCCTGCCTGAGATGAAAAAAAAAAATTGTGTTGCACCTCCCAGGAAAAATGTCATCCAACACATAGCCAGTTTTTCTTTGGGTGCTGGGGATTTGAACACGGGTCCTCGTGTCTGCATGGCAAGAACTTACCACTGAGACATCCCCTCAGCTTAAGGACCTGTAGTTTTAAAAGCTCTCCAGGTGCTGTCACAGCACACCCAGAGTCAAGAACCAAAGCAGGAAAAGTCATAATGCTCCTTGTAAGAGGAAATAAATGTTGCCCAAATCAGTTAGGACCTCCGGCCATAGATCCAAGCCAATATGAGGCCCTGAACTTATTCTCATCCTAGGACACCTGATGATGGATTTCCGAGAGCCCCGAGGACTTAATAGAGTTCCATGGGTACCACAGGCCTGCAGCACAACCTACCCCAATAACCTCTCATGTTCCAATTCCTCTTCGGGCTTTTATTTCCATTGCTACAATATCTTCCTCCTGCTTCTCGGCTCCCATCAGCCGACTGCACAGCCTCCAATAGCACTAAAGGGCAGGTGCAGCTTGGGATGAAGCAAGAACTCATCTGCTCCCTCCTGTTCTCACTCCTGATGTTTGCTAGTTTGTATGATTAATTTTATCAATTTCCCTGACCTGCTTTGCCACTGAAAAAGATATGACAGCTGCTGTGCTGCCTCAATTCTTCCTCTTGCCAAGTGAGATGCTGAGATGTGTTTTCTTGTTGATCGTAGACTTGCGTAAATAGCAAGTAAACAGACCAAACAGGAGTCATCCTGGTCACAGTGACAAAGCAGGTGCAGACCCAAACAGCATCTGAAAACTCCAGTTTGCCCAGGGAGTCATTCAAGACAAGCCAACACCAACTCCCACATGTCCCTGTTGCCCTTATGCGTTCTTTCTTAGTCTTCACAGTATCCCAGACAACTGCTTGATAGGGGGCAATCCCAAAATACTTCATCCCTGACCACACTTTATGTTTGCTGCCCAGAAGGGCTGGGGTAGCGAAGGAATGATTGCATAAAAGTATTTTACAAGTTTACAATCTGTCCCCAAAATTTGGTGTGTGAGCACACCGTGCCCACATGTGGAGTGCGCACACACTTGCTGGAATGAGGACAGAGGTCAGTGTCAGATGTCTTTCTTGATCATTGTATCTTATCTTTTTTTTTTTTTTTTTTAGCATGTTCTCTTTCAGAACCGGAAGCTCAGAAATTTGGTAGAGGGCTAGCCACCAAGCTCTGGTGATCTGCTTGTCTGGTGCTGGCATTACAGGCCTACCCTGTCCCTGGGCCTGGCCCTCCCATGGGTTTCTCAGATCCACATTCAAGTTCTCAAGCTTGTCACTTTACTACGTGATGACCCACCCCTCCCACGGCCCTAGAAATACTATTATAAAAACCATACAAGCTTAAGTTAGCCCAGTGGTTCTCAACCTTCCTAATGCTTCAACCCTTCTAGACAGTTCCTCATGTTGTGGTGACCCCATAACCATAAATTTGTTTTTGCTGCTACTTCATAACTATAAGTTTGCTACTGCTATGAATCATAATGAAAACATATGTATTTTCCAATAGCCTTAGCAACTCTGTGAAAGACTCCTTGGACTTCCAAAGGCATTGCGGCCCACGTGTTAAGAACTTCTGCTCTAACCCAAAAGAAGGGAACAACTTGCAATATGTGCTTATTTGACACGTGTTTGTGTTGTCGCCTATTATCATTAATTTTGGGAGGTATGTATTTTCATTTTTACAGAAAAGACGTCACCACTCAGATGGTCCTGCTCCTGTCCTCGGCTGCACTATTTGTGCCTTGAAGTCTAGGCTGCTTTCACTCACTATCCAGTGTCCGCTGTGCTGTTGGCCAGACACACAGAGTACTTCAAGTTCAGGTTTAATATTAGGTACCACCAAGGTAG